>NC_092348.1:15023006-15675430 GCF_963676685.1 Mytilus edulis | reverse complement strand
CGATAATGAAAAATTTCATTGATCCATTAAATTGTAGAAATAAAGATGTTGTATTTTCTATTGACAGAGAACCTTTTATATGACACAATTAAAAGAGCTATCAACAAGTTTCTGAGAGGAGATGATTTGCCCTGTTACAGAACTCATGAGTAGGCGCATTTTACATTAGATTTAGATAAGGTGTCCTGTTATGATCGTCAAAACACCCTGATTCATATATTACTGGAAATTCTTTTGGATCACACGATATTTTTTTTTCATATACGAACAATGGCAATAAAAGCTGGTTTTACCGCAGATCAGAAAATTAAAGTTAATGAACATTAGATGGGCATTAGATGTAAGCATGGAGAGAGAGAGAGAGAGAGAGAGAGAGAGAGAGAGAGAGAGAGAGAGAGAGAGAGAGAGAGAGAAGAGAGAGAGAAGAGAGAGAGAGAGAGAGAGAGAGAGAGAGAGAGAGAGAGAGAGAGAGAGAGAGAGAGAGAGAGAGAGAGAGAGAGAGAGAGAGAGAGAGATCAGCTAATGTTATTTAATTTTTTCGTAATTTTTTTTTTCATCTTCATGCATTGTCATTGAACAGCTTTGTCTTATAATTGGAGTCTTTAAAAGTACACACCCATTTTAAATAAAGGCAATAGTAGTATACCCGTTGTTCGAAAACTCATAAATCGATAAAAAAAAAATCCGAGTTACAAACTGAAACTGAGGGAAACGCATTAAATATAAGAAGAGAGCAATGACACAACATTAAAATGTAATACACACAGAAACGAACATTAGACAAAATCCGATGAGAATAACAAATATAACCCATTGTAATAGATACATATTAAATACATAATTGAATCTATAAATGTTCCTCATGAAGTTAAATTCAGATTAGTATTGAATCAATAAAATATGTACTTTGTTTTCGAATTTAGTAACATCTTCTGAAAATACTAGAGTCAGTGTCCTTGTGTAGTTTGTACACGTAGATATATCATTTGATGTCTCTTTTTAGAAACATCAAAGAAAAGTGCAGAGGAAATTCGGTTCAAACATTGGTAGAACCGCCACTAATTTTGCCAATCAATCTGTTCTTCTTGAATTATGGTAAAAAGAAATATTCAAGCAATGAAATTCCTGAAATAGTGGAGTCCAATGAACACAGGTAACTTATATATAGTTAGTATAAAGTAGAAGATTGAGTAAATGAACTGAACAATATAAACAAATTCTGCTTAAACCGGTGCAAGTCTGTCTTAAAAATTGCAGTGAGATGATAGTTGATTTGCTCTGTGTAGAATGTGTTGAATGTAGCGCTTTGGGATGGTGAACTTAAATAAAAGCGCAGTTCTGTTTCTTTTATGTTTTTCGCTCTGCATCAACTGATTTTGTGTCATGGATCCCCCCGCCCCCGCATTATCTACTAGTATATAGCTGAAGCAACGGATAACGATATACTATTTTTATGCCCACCTACGATAGTAGAGGGGCATTATGTTTTCTGGTCTGTGCCTCCGTTCGTCCGTCCGCTTCAGGTTAAAGTTTTTGGTCAAGGTAGTTTTTGAAGAAGTTGAAGTCCAATCAACTTGAAACTTAGTACACTTGTTCCCCATGATATGATCTTTCTAATTTTAATGCCAAATTATAGTTTTGACTCCAATTTCATGGTCCACTGAACATATAAAATGATAGTGCGTAGTTCAGGTTAAAGGTAGTTTTTGATGAAGTTAAAGTTCCATCAACTTGAAACTTAGTACACATGTTCCCTATGATATGATCTTTTTAATTTTAATTCCAAATTAAAGTCTTGACACCGATTTCACGGTCCACTGAACATAGAAAATGATAGTGCGAGTGGGGCATTCGTGTACTATGGACACATTCTTGTTATTCTTCCTTAAAAGCTTGTTTATTGAGTCAGCCTCAAATGAAGAAATGAATTGTAATCCCATAAGCAGAAAAATATTTAAAAAAAATTCTACTTCAAGTAATTCTTTTTTTTAGGTATGAGCTTTACATGGTCCGTTTCTTCATCGAAGGAGTAAAACATTTTGTTGACAAGATAAAGATTTATGGATCATGGGCATTGTATGATGATTGTCGAGAAAAACTGTATCATTTTGATGTAGATCCCGAATACGTCCAATTGTCCAGTTGCTATTTTGTAAAAGTATAGGATTGCGTATACATTGAATAGAAGTGGGGCATTTAAAGACGTTCGCATCCGTATCCGATACGTTAGATGTCTTCCGTTCATTAAGGTTCATGTGGACCCTTTGGCTAAAATGGCTGCATTTTCACCATAAAATTTACTCTGGGTACAGACAAACCTGCGCATCTGGAAAGATTTAATGCAGCCATTTTAGACAAAGGGTCCACATGAACACTATACACTCTTTTTATTACACGCTGGATAATATACAATTATTCACCCGTTTTTTTATCTATTCAGGCATGAATTTGAATAATAATGCAGATATAGTTAATGATTGAGTCAAACACTGTGATATAAATTACGAGAACAGGTGAAAAATAGAGAACAAATAGGGAAAGGGTGATGGAAATTTTTGTTCTCTATCATTTTTGAAATTTCAAAAAAAAAAAGTAATGCCTGCTAATTTGTAAATGTATTAATATAGGTATCAGTCATTAATTCGATTCTGCTGATGTTGAATGATTCATCTCCATTTATTAGTAAATATAAAGTATGCGTAGAATTATTGTTAACGTTAACTTTATTTGTTTTATAATACAACTTCACGCCTTGGTACATGTAGTTGTAATGATTTAAATATCGGGTGTTAAAACATATACCTTTTGCTGTTGTCTTCTCTATGGTCGGGTTGTTGTCTCTTTAACACATTCCCCATTTCCATTCTCAATTTTACAGGTATATTATGATAGATTGATACGAAAAAAAACATGATTGCTAGATGTATGTAAATGTTATCTTCTGTTGTTGTCCATGTTTTCATAATTGCATAATTATATGCACTGTAAATATATATCATAGAAACATAACTTTGAGAGCAATAAATGTAATAATAGATATAAGAAGTCACGTTTTTCACTCACGGGAAGCAAGTATATAAACTATTAAACAATTATTAAAAAACAATTCATGTATTAAAAATGAAATAGACCAAAAAATGTCATCATCCTTTCACTTTTTTCCAACTCTTTTCCCTATTCTCGATGATTGCTAAAAGTATTTTAAGTATAACCAGTAGATGCGTTCAGATACGTCAACGTATCAGATACAGATACAATACGTCTTTAAATATCCCAATTCTATTACTCGATTTATTTCACTTGACTGGGCGGAGTTTAACCGGTTCGCTCATAATAAACCAGTCAATCTATAGATAGGTGTTTTAGGATAAACTCATCAATGAAGTGTCCAGTCATTATTTTGTAAATTCCTTTGATGACACTGATAGGTTATTAGAAATCAGTAATAATTATAACGGTAATCATCCTTATCACACACATCTTCAAATAGACTGTCCTTATTCAAATTAAAACATAGGCTCCGCCCGATCAGTTGAAATAACATTGGTAATAATACTAATTTAAGAATAGGATATCATATGCTTGAACTTTGAGATGTTAGAGTTATACAAGCATGGTCCGGTTTTTAATTTGTATTACGTTCAAGATTGTTTTAGAAAATTAGGATACATTGATAAAATTCATTTTATATCTTACTGATGAAGAAAATCTGCTACTTGAAATATATCTATACTAGTTTAAACTTTGTACTATAATACATATAATATAAATACATATTTGTTTTGTAGACTGATGTTTGTCTTTTCGACGTTTTGCTCTTTTTAGGAGAGAGCGGGGGTCCATAGATTTTTATCAGTCTTTCTTAGACTTGTTAGTTTTGATTTATCTTGAGGTTTCTTCTGTATTGTTGTCTCTTTTAACATTCATCATTTTTCCATTCTTATGATTTAGAAGAGAATGGGTATGAAAGTTGTGAAATCAGAATAAAAATTCTTAAATCCTTAAATTTTATGAATCTAAATAATCGTACGAAACCATTTCGGTTACTTTCTGCAGACACTGCTGTTATTTTTACAGATTCGAAAAGACTTTATAAAAGTATTGAAATCGTTTGAAATTATTGTTATTTTTGGAAATAAAAAAGTGGTGATTTAGAAAAGCTTCAGGAAAAATATTTCAACAGAATGATTATAGCTATATAGGTACTTTGTTTAACCTAACTACAATAGTAATTCTTATCAAGCAATTTAAATAATGTAGATTACAATTTAGTAATTGTATACATAAAAGAGTCTAAAACTTCAAGGGGTTACTTTAAAAATGAAAAGAGTATTTTACTGCATATTTTACAAAACGACAAAATACAGTTCAATTCTCTAAACTTATGTCAAGTACCAGAAAACCAATCCTGAAAAAGTTTTGTTCTTTTTTATCATGTTTATGAAAAAAAATAAAGATACTTTCTGGTTTGCAACTTTTGTTACCCCTCTAGATTGTTTTGTATATATTGTAAATATTTATTGTTGTATTTGATATCACTGTACTAATGTTATTAATTTTTCTCATAAACGAACTAAATAATAACCTAAACAATGATACCACATTTTCTTATATCTATTAAACTAAGGCCGTGTTCACACCAAATTCCATGTACAGTAAACTTGTTTACAATTAGTTTAATGAACTGGACATTGGTTTCACATTAAATTTGTTCACATCTATACACCTTGTTTAATTACCTGTACATAAGATTTGTTCACATTTGTAAACTCTATGTCATTTAAATGTTCATTTCGTAGAGTCGAATGAAACATTTTCGGACAACTTTTCTAGCAGTAAGGGAACGACCATTTGACTCTAAATAGGGGGAATGGAAATATTTCGAACCCCAATTGGATAAAGAAAACAATTCTGGTTCTACAGATGATAAAAAATATTCTGAATCAAGAGTTTCCCCATACATTAAAGTGTTAAATGTTGAAGAAAAAAAAATTGATTACCAGCATCGAAAAAAAAAACGGAATAAAACGTTTGCGCGGCAAAATTCTTACTCAAATAAATAAACAAAATACCCCCCCCCCCCCTTTTTTTTTAAGTTAAGTGGTTGCTTCTTTATGAAAGCCATTTTGATGATTTGCAGTAGTTTAAAGATACTAAAGATGTCTCGATTAAGCATTAGAAAACGTAGGCTGCAACAGCGTGCTTACAGACGAAGAAGAAGGATTGATATATTAGGGATCACTATATTTCTGTCTTTTCTGTTTGTTCAAATGGTATTTCTTCTCCAAAAGTAATTTGGCAAAGGGAGTGGGTAATGTTTTGTTTTCTTTTTAAGTGTAATTTCACTGATCCGAGATACTAGACAAACAATACATTTACCTCACACTTTTTAAGTAATTTTATGAGTGAATCGTTGTTTGAGTAAAGACCAGTGGCAAATATTTCTTTGTAAGTTAAGTCAATTCGGAAAGACTTTAATTTTCAAATGAATTATGTGTTCAGCAATGATGCTGCTTTGGGTCTTGATAAGGGCTTAATAAAGCTACGTTAAGTTTTATCTCTAAACAAAACAAATAAATATATCAAGTTGAGACAAATATTTCTGTAAAGAACTTCATAAATAATTGCTATAAATATCAATTTTATTAAAAAATCGTTTCTTCCTTAAATATGCACGGTGAAACTAATGTTTTAAATGCCTAGTTTTGTGTACACTTAATCTACACAAGGCCTACATCGAGTATCGACTGCATGTAGACAAAACATGATTTACACTACATGTAAACATTGAGTTTTATCAATGGGAACGTAATTTTGTTTAGTTTACGTGTGAGTTGCACTTACACAACACCGAGTTTAGGTCAATGTGAACACGGCCTTAGTAATTTAACTCCAATAAGGAGGAAATGTCATATAGTCGTTGCTTTTTCAAATGCTTCCGGTTTGAATCATAATAAATATGTTTATGACAGTATTGTTCTAGTGAAAGATTGTTTATTTAACATTTTTGTTAGGTGTTATATACCACCAAATCAAATTGAGTACGAAAAAAGGGTCGTAAGAAAATATTCCCTTGAATTTGACAGTTGTAGGAAAATAGTCCTTCATTTTATGGCAGTAAAAAGATTCTGAGTCATTAACATATATCTTCGGTGTTCCAAAGTATGATTCTTTTTTATCTGGTGTTTCTATAGAATATTTTGGAAACTTACTAAAGCTTGTACAGAGGGAAAAAGAGTGAAAATGTGATAGGTTAACTTCCAGTAATGGTTAATCTCTTACATGATTATGTGATATTTTGTCTATATTATTGAAAAAGAATAAATCGTTGATCATTCCAAATTAGTTTTAAATTAAATTTTACATCGTATGTGACCATGGGAGCTCACTCATTATGTTGCAGCAGAAATTTCTGCACACGTCCCTTGCGCTTTTGAATGAGAATAGAACGAATGCTATTTATAACGTCAGTGCAAAAAAAAAACATTTCTTGTCGCCTGTTATTATTATAGAATAACTAATCGAAGTTATCTTCTTGAGTTATCATCGATATATTCATAATTATAAATTAACTGTTAACAAAACTTTGAATTTTTGAAATACTAAGGCTTTTTTAACTCAGTAATAAATAACCTTAGTTGTATTGGCAAAAATTTTAGGAAATTTTTGTCCTCAATGCTCTCAACGTCGTACTTCATTTGGCCTGATGAGTCTTTTGTAGACGAAAATCGCGTCTGGCGTTAATATTAAGTTTCTATCCTGGTATCTATGATGAGTTTATTATGTAAAAAGACGAGAAAGGAACGATATGATATGTTAAAAAAGATACTATGAAATTTTGAGAGATAGTAAATCGTAATGCTATTTGTGTTGCTTTGTCATACCTTGCATATCTGGAAGTGCATGATTGTGAATTATATAAAAAAATTTGTTAATAAGTCGGAACGTGAGGTTACTTGGAATAATCTTGTTCGATTTATTACTTGCCTAAACTAGAAGTTGATGTTACTGGATTATGTTGAGAACATGACTATTGATAACTGAAGGTTATTTGAATTATAACTCTATGTTCCGCTCTATGACACTTACATTTGAAACGTGTCAACTTGTTGTTATGTATGCTTGTATATTTGCTTGAATGTACATGTTAATTGTATATCATAATAAACATAATTTTAGAACAAGGCTTTTTCATATTTCGCATGTATTATAAAGATAGAATAAAAATGCACCACTTCATTCATTGAAATACTTTAATTGAACTGAATAAATATCGAGCTCTAGGTAAATATAAAAAATTAGGAGTTAATGATCGAACCTCAAAAATACAAACGCTCGACCATATCAACCAATGGAACGACTAGAAAAACTACTGTTATATTCCTGACTTGATGCAGACATTTTCAGATGAAATGGTGGGTTAAATCATGTTTTAAAGCTAGGCATCCATCCTACTTGCATGAGTTGTCTATATATATTTTCGTTATAATGACAAATGTAGTAACAACACTAACAGACAGTTTCTGCAGTCATAGTTGTGTGAAAATACAACATACAACACAACAGTCATAAAAACACAACTCTTACAACCGAACGAAAACTACGAGTGACCATAATTATTTCAATACCTCAGCCTTCTCTTGGGGTTCCTATTTTTGGGCACTAGATTCAAGGGGGAAACATATAACCGGTTTCTTTAGTGGGTTCGGTTGGATATTGTGTTATATCTTATCGTTTGTGGTTGGAAGTCTGTTTTTTTATACATTTCACATATGTCTTATTTGTCAGTATAGTCGAATTCATTTCCATTCTCTGTGGACAAAGTATTGTGTTAGGACAAGTAATTATGTCGTCGTCACATCATTAGTTTCAAATAGCCTCTCAAGACCGTCATATCATGATAATTATTTGGACTTATATTCAGAAAACAATTGTAAATTTGTGAATCTCGTATTATATAAATGTTCGAATTTAAAGATTAGATATTTCTCACAAAAATTCGTCACTGTTTGTGGTATGTGTTAGGTGTGCTGTTGTGAAAGGAAGATGTCTGTTGGTATTATTTGGTTTACATGTTAAAATGTACGATTATATTATTTAGTTATGCATTTCTCTGTGTTGAGAGTTCTTGCATTTGTTTGTACTGAATTCCCGTCTGTGACATAAAGTTGTCAATTTAGCGATATTTTTCAACATTGCCATATAACCAGGTTGCTTGGCTTGCCATAACACCATTTTTAACCCACCATTATTTTTTTCTTTAAATGACCTGTATTAAGTCAAGAATAGGGCAGGTGTTACAAATATTCCGTTTCCATGTATGTTGACGTTTTTTTTTTTCCGTTGCTTACCTCTTATAGCGTATGTGTTTTCCTCGGTTTAAGATTAATTCGTAATTTCTCAATTGGTTTAGGACTTTTGAACAGGGCAATATCTAAATATAATAACTTGTGTTCATAACAAGCGATATATACAATTCAAAATGAAACATGATTTTCATTAAAAGTAACACTTGATACAATTTGTGCGTCTGACGTGTTTTTCTGGATTAACCTGCATCAGTACCCTCTAAACATTTGAACGAAAGTTAGACTTTTTAAAACTTTGACCTATCATTAGACCATGAAACCGAAATGTTAATGTAAAACGTCTGACACATGCGGTTTCATTATGCAATTATTACTTACCGCACTTTTCGTCCTGATTTGACAATATATCTCAAAGTTAATAAGTATCATTTCGGGGGAGTGAGTACAGTTGTGCCACTTAACTGTCGTTTAACTAATCATTGGTTATAATAGATGAAACATGTGTAGTTCATCTTGTATTTACTTCCCGCAAATTAAATAAATACATTTTTGTTCTATGTCCGGTTTTCGCTGAACCGGAAATATTTTTATTATAAGTTTTACATTTAAATAAATTTCTATTTTTACCTAAGTATTGTTGGTTATAAATGTCCCGACATGAAAAATATTAAACAATTCAATTGAGAAAACTAATGACAAAATTTATAACAAAATAATAGACAATAAACAAATTTGACAGACATAAACCAACGAAAGTTAGCTACATGCCCGACTTAGAAAAGGCACATAATAAATGTGGCGATGTTAGACATGTTTGAAGGTTCCAATCCTCTACTAACCTAGAACAGTGGTGTAGGAGTACAACATGAGAGAAAAAAGCTAGTTGAGAGCCAATAACGACTTATAAAAAAATCATGCATCTAAGACTAAAATTGTCTACTTTTTATGAGCATTTGAAAAATTTTGAAAAGTTTTTATTTTTTTGTCTTTTTTTATTTAATATATGTAAAAGCAAGTTTGAACAACATTAAAATCGTGCTTTGTCGTATTGGTTCCCATTTAAAGATCTTTATAAAAATGCATGTATTTGAAATGAATTCAAATAACCATTATACTACCTTTGAGATAAACTTATAATAAGGCGTTCATGATTTATGATTACACAGATTTCCGTTCAATCTATAGAGATTCAGTTTACTACTCTGCATGTGGCAAATGTCTGTAAAAGTAAAGGTGTTTTAAAAGATAAACCATTACTTTCTGTGTTTATGTATGTTCATTTTCATTCACCAATAATATTAATTCATTGCCTCATCTATTCTTATGTAATTTCGAAATACAATTTTTGATCACTACGTCAAAACTTATGACAAATGTATTTATATAAAATAAATGCAGGCTTTGCGTATTTCCCTTTTAGAGAACTGATTGCTTAAGGCAGCGCCTTATCATTGGCGGTTGTGTTATCATATTCACACAGTTTATCCTGTGTTAGGGAAATTGCCATTCAATTTAATCAATTTTCTACTAATAGATTATATACAAAGCAAACTATAATAATAAATATTTCACAGTTGAAGTCATTAGCTTACTTGTAGCTCTATTTACGTTAGATAACAATTGTCGTAGCAAAGCGAAACTATTGACTGAATTTTTGTGTTATGTTAATTTCCCTACGTTATTATGATTTTTTTAAAGTTTGAACGAATTGTTATTAACATATTTCTGTTCAGAATAACACTTGTCACAAGTTAACTGAAAGGTTGAATACATTTATTCTTTGTGTCTTGTTCTTCCTTAGTGTACTTTCCAATATGTCCTACCAATATTAAGAATAAGATCAAATCCTAGGGAATAAGTTGCTCACTAACAAAAGTGCAAGGTAGGTATTTTAAACCCTTTTACTGTATGAGAAAAAAAACTTTTTACTATATGAGAAAAATTATTAAAAAAATGCAATGCTTGATTTTGACAACACTGAAAAAGTGGAAATTTACAAGATATTTTTTCTTTAACCAAAGTAATAAGTATTTGTCATATGCACCAGCAATATTCTCGTAAACAAACTAGTATGTAAGTGAACATAGCTTCTTCGATTGGATTCTTTGTCCAAACCATATCCCTTTATGCTGTAAATATTTTTTCACCAAATACATTTTGTGGTAGCGAATGAATGAAAGGAGGACAAATGCAGCATAAATGAGAGTATCAACACCTAGAAGTATGCATGTACTTAACCATGCGTTTTTTTTATGGGGGAGTGATTATGATTACATCATGGCTCTATTTTTTCGTAAGCTAAACCATTCTTATGATAGTATTTTTCTGCTTTTTTTCTAATTTAGAAAAGTTCATCTAAAGGTCCAGTTATAATTGATGCAATCGACTTTGGTACAATGCATTCTGGATATGACTTTTCAATCATTGATTCTTCTCAAAAAGGACCGCTAACTATTCATTTGAACCAAGCTTGGAATGCAGGAGGACACAATCTGCTTACCATTAAAACACCAACGACTCTTTTACTTGACTCAAACAAACAGCTTGTGGCTTTTGGTTATCAGGCTGAAAATAGATATACAGAATTTGAAATGGATGGTAAATTGAATTTATTATTTTTATTATTTACTTTTTGATACAACTGCTGGTAGACTGCTTCTCCCCGGAGTTATCATTAACTTAGTAGTTAGTGCTACAGTACTGACATGATTTATTGCAATTAGAAATGCTGGTAGATTTAGGTTCCAATTCCTTTAAGCAAAATTGACATTAGATGTATTTGTCTATTCTGTTTATGTCTTTTTGTGTAGCTTTTCGTGTTGTATAAATCCTCGTGTCATATGCCCCACAAATTCGTGCAGTTTTATACTCTTTGCTTTAGTTTATACATATCTGTATGATTCTTGAAGAATTTGAAATTCTAGCATAACTGTTCGAAAATTAAAATATATACGATCCCGAAATTTGAAACAAACAATATGGCGGTTCAAATTTGATGTACAATTGGATGACTTCAATAGTGCCTTTCTATTTCTAATAACTATTGCCTTTATTGTTTTGCGTTTTAATTTAAATCAAATCTGTATTCCAGTAGAAAATAGCAGCTTTAACTGAAAACAATGCTAAAACTAGTGCATATAAAAGTATGCTGACAATCACAGATCTTATCTCAGAGTAGTGTAAATCTGCTTGTATTTAGATAAGGATGGATTCAATGTTGATTGTTACATCCAAGTAGGTTTCGTACAAGGTTAGGAACATTGCTAAAAATCCGATGTAACATTTTAATCATGTATCAAAATAAATCTAGTGAATCAAAATGATCCAAAAAAAGCAAGAGGCAATTTCACCTAAATTCATTTCACACTACCACTGTTTTACTTAATTCTAAGTTCAACATCTCAATATATAAAAGATAAGATATTACAAAATTTTAACTTACTTCTTAGCATTTCATTATATCATTAACACCCGAAGATAGCCAAAAACAGCAATTTTGATAGATATTGAGTATCTATCTTAAATTATGGATTACACCCTATACCAAAACTCAACTTCAGTGGAAATAAATTTACATATTCCATTTTTGTGATTAATTTATTTAAGTTAGAGGCGATGTCCTTCAATGCGTTTACAGAAAAAGTGAAATTTTTAACAGAGACATGTTGCTCTGTAAAACAAATTGAATCACGGATGATATGTAAAATATTTAAGTATAACATCTATATCTCTTGAATACTGTAATTTGTAAAATGTCCTATACAAGATCAGGTATAAATTAGTTCGTTGATGTGTTTTCTTCGGTTTTAATTTGTAACCTGGATTTGTTTTCTCTCAATCGATTAATGACTTTTGAACAGCGGTATGCTACTGTTGTCTTTATTTACTACACCAGAATCGTGTTCTCTTTAGTGATGATTGAGGAAAAATTTAAAACATACTTTGAAAAGCTGATAAACCAAAGATGGACTGAAATTCGCCAAACACTGGCAAAGAATCAGAGTTAGCATGCAAGGGATATTGTTCTGTCACATTTATTTATAGAGTTATCTTCCTTTACCCACATTTCATTTTTGGTTAATTTTCGGTATGTTTCACTTCCCTAGATTACATGTATCGATAAGGGCCGAGAGAGATAGAAAGAAAAATGGCACATGGCCGCAAACGCATTTTGGTATTATTATTCAATATTTGGAATCTAGTGGTCCCCCACAGAGTAAGTTTATTACCTGCTTGATAAAATCATTTATTTGTATGTAGATATGTTTTGTGTTATGAATTTTTATTATTATTAAGGTTTTGTGGCAATTTATAAGCCACTTGGTCATCTGCATTTTTGATATGCATTTTGCTAAAATAATTTGCTATTTTTTCGTACATTTGTGTATTGTTAGATATTTTTCATATTGGTTAAGATATTAGGATTAGGCACATATCATGTACATTTTTCGATACTGTGTATTTGGAACTTTTCTTAGTAAAGAAATGGCTAATTGAACCGAGAAAATTCTTCTCGTAACTTTCATGCATCCGTGCACATTTTAGTATTTTGAGACTTGGAATAGTACATTTATTATTATCTAGGCCTAGGATATAGTATAAATTAGTCTATGTCAACTGACAACCCGCTTAGGACTTATTATTAGTGTGAATAACTTTGTTATTGTTGATGTTATCTTTTACTTTGGCCTTGTTGTGAACCGAACATGTTGCAACTACAAATTCTGCTCACCTGGTCACAAAGGTTCATTTAGGAGCAAATCGATAATTTGAGAAATATATTTTTCTTGTTTGTTTTGAACATTTATAGCATAATAAGGGATTTATTCATTGTTTTGCTTTACTTGTATGATGTTTAATACAATTTATGTTTAAAAACCATTTAGGAACAATTACTTATGATTGTTTATTTTTGTTGTAGCTTTTTACCTTCTCCTGGGAAGTTTGTAGTGAATAAAAGAAATACAAGAAACATTTGTTAGTTATTAGGCATTACAGTCAAAAGTCTGACGATTGGACCAATTCATTATGGACACGCCAGATGAAGTAGAAACAAAACGGCTGAGAACACTTACAGTTAGGGCAATGGAAAACTATAAAGAAAAGGTTAAAGCATATCATGCTAAACTATTAGAAAAGAGACAAGCAGTTGAGGCATCATTAGCCTATCTGGAGGAACAAACAGGAGATATACAAATTCTAGGACAGGTTAGAGAAACTCTTGTGGAAGTACTTAACCATTATTATGAACTTTGCAAAGAATTCTGTGAATACTTGTCACCTCAAAATACGGAACAAAGTAATAGTGAATTATTAGTACAAAAATCTGTGTTTCAAACAATAGCTAAAGAAGTAGATCTAGCAATTAAATTCATTGATGAGCAAACAAGTCATAGTACCAAGATCGAAACAGAGAATAGCTCAACAGTACATCTAGTCAAAGAGGATGAGCCTCAATTAACAATTAGGAAAGAGAGTCCAGTTCATCATTCTAGTCTTCATGGTTCTTTACATGATCAAGGCAATTCTAGTCATAAGATCCAAGGACATAAGTCACATTCTAGTTCTAGTCATAAAGCTAAAGGTAGTGATGGAGGTCGTTCTTCAAATTACACTCACAGTCATTCTAGTCAGGGAAGTCGCTCGAGCAAGTCAATTCTTCTAGACAAAACAGCTAGAGCTGAAGCTGCTAAGGCAAAACTTAAATTCATAGAAGAGGAAGAGAAATTAGTAAGAAAACAAAATGAGTTAGAATTAGAAGTCCAAAAACAAAGATCAGAACTTAAATCAAACTTAAACATTTTGAAACATAAAAGAGAGATTGCAGAAGCCGAGGCAGAATTAACAGCAGTTAAGGAAATTTTAGATGAGGAAAATGCAATAGATAGCAATTGGAAGGACAGAGGTCTGAACCTACCTGAATCAAGTGCTTCTGAAATAGTAAAATCCTATGTTACCAATCAGCGACCGAAAGTTTATGAACCAGTTGAGGCAACAAAGTTAAACCCTCGTATACCAGAATTTGTGCCGTCAACAATACTGCAAAGGGAATTCAAAACATTTCAACCACAACAGAATGTGCACTTGTCTGAATCACCAGGAATAATTGACCTCACGAAATATATAATGAAGAAAGATCTTTTAATTTCAAGATTATCGACTTTCGATGACAAACCTGAACGATATTGCAGTTGGAAAAATAGCTTTAACAACATACTAAGAGAACTGGATGCAACAGATTCAGAACAGTTAGATCTTTTAAACAGATACTTAGGCCCACAGTCAAAACGACATGCAGCAAGTCTGAGAGTTGCTAACTCCCACAACGAAAATCAAGCTGTTGTTAAGATTTGGCAAAGGTTGGATGAAAGATATGGGGCACCAGAAAGTATAGCAGCAGCACTTAAAGATCGACTGGATAAATTCAATAAAATCAACAATACAGAATATGACAAACTTTATGAATTATATATGACTTATTGGCTGAGGTAGAATCAATTAAAGAACATGATATATACAGGACAGTCCTATCATTCTATGATTCATCGTATGGGGTGAATGCCAAAGTGGAACGGAAATATGCTGGAAAAAGGACTCCTAGTCAGACTGTTTTGAAAACAACTATTGAAAAACAAAACACTTCGGCTAATCTGAACTTAAAATGTATTATTCATGAAAATGGCAAACACAACCTTGCTGACTGTAAAGTATTTGTTGAGAAACCGTTAGAAGAAAAAAGACAATTAATACGGAAAAATGGGATTTGTTTCAAATGCCTAAATGGGAAGCATCTAGCTAAAGATTGCAAAGCTAACATCAAGTGTGAGAAATGTGGAAAAACGGCACACTGTACAGCCTTTCACTTTGAACGTGAAACCCTACAAAATAATGGCGGGGAAAGACAAATTGACAATATACCGCAAGACCAAGTAAGTACAAAATGTACTGAAATTTGTAAGGACTCGGGAGAAACTACTTTCCAAGGAAAGTCTTGTGCAAAGACATTACTAGTCAAGGTGTATCCGGAAGGCAAACCAGAAGTCAGTGTTACTACTTATGCGATCATTGATGATCAGAGTAATAGGTCTTTAGCCTGTTCAACATTCATAGATTATTTCAATGAAACCACAGAGCCAGTTGAATACTCACTAGCATCTTGCTCGGGAAAAACTGTTCAACATGGTCGTCGTACTACAGGGTACATACTAGAATCTTTGGATGGCACTACACAACTGAAGTGTCCATCTCTGATTGAATGCAACGAAATTCCGATCTCAAAGCGAGAAATAGCTACTCCTGCCATAGCTAGGCACTACAAACATCTACAGGATATAGAACAGTTCATACCAGAACTTGATAGGAATGCCGAAGTTATGCTTCTTATAGGACGGGATGTGACCGCCGCTCATCACATTTTAGATCAAAGAATTGGCAAGGACAACGAACCGTATGCACAACGTCTTCGTCTAGGATGGGCAATAATTGGCGAAACATGCTTAGGTTTAGTGCACACATCAGATACAATCACAGTTAACAAAACAACAGTTCTTCCAAACGGCAGAGAGACAAATCTCAAACCATGTGAATATGGTTTCAGAGTGAAAGACAAGGAACCAGATATTGGTAGTACTGTTTTCAAACAAACTAGAGAAGATGATACTTTAGGATTATCTCAAGAGGACAAAGAATTTCTAATCGTTATGGATAAAGAATTTCACACGTCAGAAAATGGTCGTTTATCAGCACCTTTACCGTTTCGGAGAGATAGACCAAAACTTCAAAACAACTATCATCAGGCAAGACAAAGAGCAGAGAATCTTAGTAGAAGCTTCAAACGAGACTCCACTAAACAACAGCATTTTGTAGAATTTATGAAAAAGATATTTGTAAATAATCACGCAGAAGCAGTCACTCCGGCTAGAAAGGGAGAGGAAGTTTGGTATCTCCCAATCTTTGGAGTTTATCACGCAAAGAAGCAATCAAAAATCAGAGTAGTATTCGACTCAGCAGCTAAATATAATGGACTTTGTCTGAATGATATTCTTATGAAGGGACCAGACTTACATTGTAACAAACAACTTGGTTGGTGTACTATTGAAGTTTAGGAAGGGAAAAGTTGCCGCAATTGCAGATGTTGAACAAATGTTTTTCAATTTTGAGGTTAATGAAGAACACAGGAACTACTTAAGATTTGTATGGTTTAAGGACAACACTGTAACAGAACCACTGACTGAATATCGAATGAAAGTTCACGTGTTTGGGAATTCACCTTCCCCAGCTGTAGCTAATTATGGTTTACGCAAAGCTGTTTGCGATCACACAGATTTAGACACATGTGATGATGTATGTCATTATGTAAACAACAATTTTTATGTAGATGATGGTTTAGTGTCAGGCGACAGCCCTGAAGAAATTGTAAGTCTCATTAAAAGGACTCAAGAAAGATTAATAACAGGAGGTAAAATTAGACTGCATAAGATAGTATCGAATAATAGTGAGGTAGTCAAGAGTTTTGAAACAAAGGATTTAGCTGAAAGCATTACCGAGATTGACTTTAATTCAGAGTCTACATGTCTACAGAGAAGTTTAGGTTTATGTTGGAATGTTGTAAAAGACATTTTCACCTATCAGTTATCTAAAGAGGAGAAACCCTTTACAAAAAGAGGGCTGCTATCAGTAATTAATGGAATATTTGATCCGTTAGGGTTCATAGCTCCTGTAATCCTTGGCGGAAGGTTAATTATGAGAGAAGCAGTACAAAACAATTCATTAGATTGGGATGATCCGTTGCCTGATGATTTACTCTCTGACTGGCAGAGATGGAAACAGTCCTTACAGGATCTTGAAACATTAGAGATAGGGAGGCCTTTCACTAGTCAATCATTGAACGACAGTACTGAATGTGAATTACACATCTTCTCGGACGCATCAAAGGAGGCGATTTCGTCTGTTGCCTATATCCGTACATTTGACAAGAAAGGAGATTCAGAACTGGTTTTTTAGTAGGAAAGTCCAAACTGGCTCCGTGTCATGGACATACCATACCGAGGCTCGAATTATGTGGAGCTGTTCTGTCAACTGAGTTAGCTACATTCATTCAGAATGAACTGAAATTGCCATTAAGTTCCACACACTTTTATACCGATAGTCAGGTAGTACTGGGGTATATATACAATGAGAAAAGAAGGTTTTATGTGTATGTCAGCAACCGTGTTAGCAAAATTTTGAAAGGTTCTGTGAAATCACAATGGAGCTATGTACCAACAGAGTTAAATCCTGCTGATCATGGCACACGGCCGTTAGAAGCAAAACATGTAGGAGACTCAAAGTGGTTATTAGGACCAAAATCATATATAGATACTTTTCACAAATCCGAATGCACTTCATTTGATATTGTGTCACCTGATGAAGACCAGGAAGTTTGTCCTATAGCAGTAGAGTCTATGAAAACATTGATATCACCTATTCAAACCTTAGGAGTTGATCGGTTTGAGAGATTCTCAAAATGGTCAAGTTTAGTAAGAGCTATATCTTTGTTGAAAAGAAAGATTGTGTCTAGTTATAGGAGTAAAGTAGATACTAAGGATACAAGGACTTGTGTAGATATCAGAAAAGAGGCTGAAACACTTGTTTTGAGAGAAACTCAGTTACAGTATTATTCTAATGAAACAGATTGTTTAAAGAGTGGTAAACAATTGCCTAAAAACAGCAATATTATTGCACTTTCTCCAATACTTGATTCAGAAGGACTGTTAAGATTAGGCGGAAGACTAAAACATTCTAAATTAGAAACTGGAGAAAAGATGCCTCTAATCATACCAGGTGGAAGCCATATTGCTTCATTGTTAATAACACACTTTCATGAGTCAGTGCACCATCAGGGACGCCACTACACAGAAGGTGCTGTACGCTCAAATGGTTTCTGGATAACTGGAGGAAAACGCCTTATTAATTCTATTTTGCACAAGTGCGTACAATGTAGGAAACTAAGAGGAAAAGTAGAACACCAGAAAATGGCAGATCTGCCATCAGATCGTCTTACACCAAGTCCTCCATTTTCATACGTAGGTGTTGATACATTTGGACCATGGTCTGTAGCCACAAGGCGAACACGTGGAGGTGCCGCTAATTCTAAACGATGGGCAATAATGTTTTCATGCCTTGTTACTCGTGCCATCCACATTGAGGTCATAGAGGAAATGACTTCATCCTCATTCATTAATGCTTTGCGTCGATTTACAGGAATAAGAGGACCCGTAAGAGAATTTAGATCTGATCAAGGTACCAACTTTGTAGGAGCAGTAAATGAATTGTCACTACTATATAATGATGAAAATATTCAGGGATATCTGTCTAAAAAACAAATTGTATGGACATTCAATCCACCCCATGCCTCACACATGAACGGTGCATGGGAACGCATGATTGGACTAGCAAGAAGAATTCTCGATTCAATGCTAACAGATATTCAAGGAAAGCAACTCACTCATGAAGTTTTATGCACATTAATGACAGAAGTTTGTTGTATCGTCAATAGTAGACCGATAATTGCTGTGTCAAATGATCCTGAATCACCTACTATTTTGTCACCAAACACTCTATTGACACAAAAAATTAATAGTGACATAGAACCGTATCATTTCAATTTTTCTGTGAAGGATATGTACAAATCACAGTGGAAGCATGTACAAGTTTTAGCAAATCAATTTTGGAAGCAATGGAACCTACAATACTTACATAACCTTCAAACTCGATCAAAATGGCCAAGTGAAAATCGCAACTTACAAATTGGTGATTTTGTGCTCATGATTGACGTTAGTTTACCGCGCAATCAATGGCCAACCGGAATTATTGATGAAGTATTTCCTAGTAAAGATGGATTAGTGCGCAAAGTATCAGTGCGTGTGATAAAGAACGGGGAACCAGTAACTTATAGCCGTCCAGTAACACAGCTTGTACATTTGATGTCAGATTAAATTTACATTTAGATATGACAATTGCATTATAAGGGTTAATTTGAGTACTTTGATTTATTCGTCTTAAAGTTTGTTAAAACATGCCTTTATTGATTAATTTTTCAAATTTTTAAGGATTATTTTTTGAAAGAAGTGATTTTACTTGTAGGTAAAATCAGGCGGGGAATGTTCTGTCACATTTATTTATAGAGTTATCTTCCTTTACCCACATTTCATTTTTGGTTAATTTTCGGTATGTTTCACTTCCCTAGATTACATGTATCGATAAGGGCCGAGAGAGATAGAAAGAAAAATGGCACATGGCCGCAAACGCATTTTGGTATTATTATTCAATATTTGGAATCTAGTGGTCCCCCACAGAGTAAGTTTATTACCTGCTTGATAAAATCATTTATTTGTATGTAGATATGTTTTGTGTTATGAATTTTTATTATTATTAAGGTTTTGTGGCAATTTATAAGCCACTTGGTCATCTGCATTTTTTATATGCATTTTGCTAAAATAATTTGCTATTTTTTCGTACATTTGTGTATTGTTAGATATTTTTCATATTGGTTAAGATATTAGGATTAGGCACATATCATGTACATTTTTCGATACTGTGTATTTGGAACTTTTCTTAGTAAAGAAATGGCTAATTGAACCGAGAAAATTCTTCTCGTAACTTTCATGCATCCGTGCACATTTTAGTATTTTGAGACTTGGAATAGTACATTTATTATTATCTAGGCCTAGGATATAGTATAAATTAGTCTATGTCAACTGACAACCCGCTTAGGACTTATTATTAGTGTGAATAACTTTGTTATTGTTGATGTTATCTTTTACTTTGGCCTTGTTGTGAACCGAACATGTTGCAACTACAAATTCTGCTCACCTGGTCACAAAGGTTCATTTAGGAGCAAATCGATAATTTGAGAAATATATTTTTCTTGTTTGTTTTGAACATTTATAGCATAATAAGGGATTTATTCATTGTTTTGCTTTACTTGTATGATGTTTAATACAATTTATGTTTAGAAACCATTTAGGAACAATTACTTATGATTGTTTATTTTTGTTGTAGCTTTTTACCTTCTCCTGGGAAGTTTGTAGTGAATAAAAGAAATACAAGAAACATTTGTTAGTTATTAGGCATTACAGATATCATTCCTCTATTATTTCAAACTATTATAATAGCACCTATTAATAGACAAATATCAGGTCAGTACCAAAGTACAGGCTACTGGGCTCGTGATAGGTAAAGGGATCGACACAGTGGAAGTAACAACATTTGCTGCTACTATTTTACTGCACAAGATGTGTGTCTAGACACTTATAACATTCCGTGATGTTTGAGGTCAGAATAAAATATAAAACCGACCGCAAACGCCGAAGAGCTGGTATACCAAAAAACCAAAGGGAAGCCGAATCCGAACAAGGAGTCAGATGCACAATTGAGGTACATGTACTTATTCAAAAAGATTGTGAAATTTTATTTAACATATCCGTATTTAGATACTGGAAGTATTGGCTCCTGGAATGGTGATACAATTAGACCAGTCGAAGGTAAGCACTTAGAAAGTAAAATAATAAGTATTTGTATTTGACTGCCATGAAAGTCAGAGGAACAGCTAGCTTTAAACCATGTTTAATCATTCATTTTCTACATAAGAAATTGTTGTGCCAAGTCAGGAATATGACATATGTTTCCATACGTTTGATGTGTTTGAAATTTTTATTTTGCCATTTGATTAGGGACTTTCCGTTTTGATTTTGCCACGGAGTTCAGTATTTCTGTGATTTTACTTTTTACCGTGAAACGGATCACAAAATACCTATCTTATATATAAAACCTTGAATCATATACTTCTATAGTAAATATATATATATATTTTTGTGATAGAATTTAGTAAAGTTTTGAACAATTTATGATACACATATACTTGCAGCTATTGTGTGAATTTCTTTCTAAACGGTAGAGTTATCAGTACTAAATAGTTCATCAATGCCAGATACATGGTATCCGTTTTAATGATATATTAAAAAGTTGTATGCATATTCTTTCATATGCCATTGCTCCTTCTGTTTAAGTATGGGTATGAGTGCTCAAACTTTTAAACCAAATCATCATTCAAAGTAAAAGAGAGGCGAAAGATACTAGTCGGGCACTCAAGCGCCATGGATAAAAAAAAGAAAATCCCAACAGACAAACACTAGTACACAAAACACAATACAGAAAACTAAATAAAATTGAGAATGGAAATGGGGAAAATGCGAAAGAGAAAACAACCCGACCATAGAAAAAAACAACAGCAGAAGGTCACCAACAGGTTTTCAATGTAGCGAGAAATTCCCGCACCCCGAGGCGTCCTTCAGCTGGCCCCTAAACAAATATATACTAGTTCAGTGAAAATGAACGGACTGAGTAAGATGGTCTAAGGAAAGTAAAATAATAAGAATTTCGTTTTTTTTTTATTTCTAACTATATGGTATATGATTAGTTCGTTGCTGAAGGTTGTAAGGTGAAAGGAAGTTGCTAATTTCTACGTCATTTTGGTCTCTAGAGTTCGTTGGAAATCGTACCGCATCTTTTTATGTTCATATTCCCAATTCATGCTTTGAACAACATAATACTTTAGTGACACCAGTTGATGAATGATAGGGCCTGCAGAGCATTAAGTTAAATCAAACAAGTGAAAATTTTGAAGAGTCATGAATGGGAACATTGATTGTATAATAGTATTGAATTCAAAAAGTTCTATTGTCAAGTCAGAATAATTATGCAAATGAAACAGTCTTGCATGAGGCATCTGTCGCCTCTTTTTAGCTCACCTGGCCGAACGGCCAAGTGAGCTTTTCTCATCACTTGGCGTCCGGCGTCCGGCGTCGTCCGTCGTCGTCGTCGTCCGTCATCGTCGTCCTGTGTTAACTTTTACAAAAATCTTCTCCTCTGAAACTACTGGGCCAAATTTAACCAAACTTGGCTACAGTCATCATTTGGGTATCTAGTTTAAAAATGTGTCCGGTGCCCCGCCCAACCAACCAAAATGGCCGCCATGGCTAAAAATAGAACATAGGGGTTAAATGCAGTTTTTGGCTTATAACTCAAAAACCAAAGCATTTAGAGTAATATTGTTCATCAGGTAAAGATCTATCTGCCCTGAAATTTTCAGATGAATCGGACATTCCGTTGTTGGGTGGCTGCCCCTGAAATGGTAATTTTAAGGAAATTTTGCTGTTTTTGGTTATTATCTTGAATATTATTATAGATAGAGATAAACTGTACACAGCAATAATGTTCAGCAAAGTAAGATCTACAAATAAGTCATCATGATCAAAATGGTCAGTTGACCACTTTAGGAGTTATTGCCCTTTATAGTCAATTTTTAACCATTTTTCGTAAATCTTAGTAATCTTTTTGAACACTCTTCTCCTCTGAAACTACTGGGCTAAATTTAACCAAACTTGGCCATAATCATCATTGGGGTATCTAGTTTAAAAAATGTGTCCGGTGCCCCGCCCAACCAACCAAGATGGCCGCCATGGCTAAAAATAGAACATAGGGGTAAAATGCAGTTTTTGGCTTATAACTCAAAAACCAAAGCATTTAGAGCAAATCTGACAGGGTAATATTGTTCATCAGGTAAAGATCTATCTGCCCTGAAATTTTCAGATGAATCGGACATTCCGTTGTTGGGTTGCTGCCCCTGAAATGGTAATTTTATGGAAATTTTGCTGTTTTTGGTTATTATCTTGAATATTATTATAGATAGAGATAAACTGTACACAGCAATAATGTTCAGCAAAGTAAGATCTACAAATAAGTCATCATGATCAAAATGGTCAGTTGACCACTTTAGGAGTTATTGCCCTTTATAGTCAATTTTTAACCATTTTTCGTAAATCTTAGTAATCTTTTAGAACACTCTTCTCCTCTGAAACTACTGGGCCAAGTTTAACCAAACTTGGCCATAATCATCATTGGGGTATCTAGTTTAAACTAGAGGCTCTAAAGAGCCTGTGTCGCTCACCTTGGTCTATGTGCATATTAAACAAAGGACACAAATGGATTCATGACAAAATTGTATTTTGGTGATGGTGATGTGTTTGAAGTTCTTACTTTACTGAACGATTTTGCTTCTTACAATTATATCTATAATGAACTTTGCCCATTAGTAACAGAGAACTATATTTGGTAAAAATTTACATAAATTTACCAAATTAATGAAAATTGTTAAAAATGGACTATAAAGGGCAATAACTCCTTAAGGGGTCAATTGACCATTTAGGTCATGTTGACTTATTTGTAGATCTTACTTTGCTGAACATTATTGCTGTTTACAGTTTATCGCTATCTATAACGGATGTCAAGTTGGTTCAATATTCAACATTCAACATTCAAATTTTTTTTTTTTTTTTTTTTTTTTTTTCTCGTATCCATTTTCAACATTCAACATTCGATTTCAACATTCAACATTCGATTTCAATATTCAACATTCAACATTCAAAATTTTTTTTTTTTTTTATTTATTTTTTTTTTTTTTGTATCCATTTTCAACATTCAACATTCGATTTCAACATTCAACATTCGATTTCAATATTCAACATTCAATATTCAAATTTTTTTTTTTTTTTTTTTCTCGTATCCATTTTCAACATTCAACATTCGATTTCAACATTCAACATTCGATTTCAACATTCAACATTCAATTTCAATATTCAACATTCAACATTCAAAATTTTTTTTTTTTTTTTTTTCTCGTATCCATTTTCAACATTCAACATTCGATTTCAACATTCAACATTCGATTTCAATATTCAACATTCAACATTCAAAATTTTTTTTTTTTTTTTTTTTTTTTCTCATTCAAATTTTTTTTTCTTTTTTTTCTCGTATCCATTTTTTTCAACATTCAACATTCGATTGCAATATTCAACATTCAAAATTTTTTTTGTTTTTTCTCGTATCCATTTTCAACATTCAATTTTTTTTTTTTTCTTCTCGTATCCATTTTCAACATTCAACAATCGATTTCAACATTCAACATTCGATTTCAACATTCAACATTCGATTTCAACCTTCAACATTCGATTTCAACATTCAACATTCGATTTTCAACTTTCAACATTCGTTTTCAACATTCAATAATCGTTTTCAACATTCGATATTCCACTTTCAACATTCGTTTTCAACATTCAACATTCGTTTTCAACATTCGATTTTCAACTTTCAACATTCGTTTTCAACATTCAACATTCGTTTTCAACATTCGTTTTCAACATTTGATTTTCAACTTTCAACATTCGATTTCAACATTCAACATTCGTTTTCAACATTCAACATTCGTTTTCAACATTTAACATTCGTTTTCAACATTCGATTTTCAACTTTCAACATTTTACAAATTGTCGTGCATGATTTGTACTTACACGAGTAACATGAGGGGTGCCACATATGGAGCAGGATCAGCTTATGAAAAAAATAAGTCAAGTCGTGAGTCCAGACGTCTCTTATAAGACAACGTTTTTCATAAATACATACTATCACCCAGGTTTTTAGCGGGGATCGTGTTGCTGTCTTTAATTTTCTGTTCAGTGTTATGTGTGCTTTTTTTATTTGTTCGTCGTTTTGAAATGAAGTCAGTATTTGATTAAATAATTTTATTACGGATGTCAAGTTGGTTCAATATTCAACATTCAACATTCAACATTCAAATTTTTTAATTTTTTTTTTTTTTTTCTCGTATCCATTTTCAACATTCAACATTCGATTTCAACATTCAACATTCGATTTCAATATTCAACATTCAATATTCAAATTTTTTTTTTTTTTCTCGTATCCATTTTCAACATTCAACATTCGATTTCAACATTCAACATTCGATTTCAACATTCAACATTCAATTTCAATATTCAACATTCAACATTCAAAATTTTTTTTTTTTTTTTTTCTCGTATCCATTTTCAACATTCAACATTCGATTTCAACATTCAACATTCGATTTCAATATTCAACATTCAACATTCAAAATTTTTTTTTTTTTTTTTTTTCTCATTCAAATTTTTTTTTCTTTTTTTTCTCGTATCCATTTTTTTCAACATTCAACATTCGATTGCAATATTCAACATTCAAAATTTTTTTTGTTTTTTCTCGTATCCATTTTCAACATTCAATTTTTTTTTTTCTTCTCGTATCCATTTTCAACATTCAACAATCGATTTCAACATTCAACATTCGATTTCAACATTCAACATTCGATTTCAACCTTCAACATTCGATTTCAACATTCAACATTCGATTTTCAACTTTCAACATTCGTTTTCAACATTCAATAATCGTTTTCAACATTCGATATTCCACTTTCAACATTCGTTTTCAACATTCAACATTCGTTTTTAACATTCGATTTTCAACTTTCAACATTCTTTTTCAACATTCAACATTCGTTTTCAACATTCGTTTTCAACATTTGATTTTCAACTTTCAACATTCGATTTCAACATTCAACATTCGTTTTCAACATTCAACATTCGTTTTCAACATTTAACATTCGTTTTCAACATTCGATTTTCAACTTTCAACATTCGATTTCAACATTCAACATTCGTTTTCAACATTCAACATTCGTTTTCAACATTCGATTTTCAAATTTCAACATTCGTTTTCAACATTCAACATTCGTTTTCAATATTCAACATTCGTTTTCAACATTCAACATTCGTTTTCAACATTCGATTTTCAACTTTCAACATTCGTTTTCAACATTCAACATTCAACATTCGTTTTCAACATTCGATTTTCAACTTTCAACATTTGTTTTCAACATTCAACATTCGTTTTCAATATTCAACATTCGTTTTCAACATTCAACATTTGTTTTCAACATTCAACATTTGTTTTCAACATTCAACATTCGATTTCAACATTCAACATTCGATTTCAACATTCAACATTCAATTTCAATATTCAACATTCAACATTCAAAATTTTTTTTTTTTTTTTTTCTCGTATCCATTTTCAACATTCAACATTCGATTTCAACATTCAACATTCGATTTCAATATTCAACATTCAACATTCAAAATTTTTTTTTTTTTTTTTTTTTTTCTCATTCAAATTTTTTTTTCTTTTTTTTCTCGTATCCATTTTTTTAACATTCAACATTCGATTGCAATATTCAACATTCAAAATTTTTTTTGTTTTTTTCTCGTATCCATTTTCAACATTCAATTTTTTTTTTTCTTCTCGTATCCATTTTCAACATTCAACAATCGATTTCAACATTCAACATTCGATTTCAACATTCAACATTCGATTTCAACCTTCAACATTCGATTTCAACATTCAACATTCGATTTTCAACTTTCAACATTCGTTTTCAACATTCAATAATCGTTTTCAACATTCGATATTCCACTTTCAACATTCGTTTTCAACATTCAACATTCGTTTTCAACATTCGATTTTCAACTTTCAACATTCGTTTTCAACATTCAACATTCGTTTTCAACATTCGTTTTCAACATTTGATTTTCAACTTTCAACATTCGATTTCAACATTCAACATTCGTTTTCAACATTCAACATTCGTTTTCAACATTTAACATTCGTTTTCAACATTCGATTTTCAACTTTCAACATTCGATTTCAACATTCAACATTCGTTTTCAACATTCAACATTCGTTTTCAACATTCGATTTTCAAATTTCAACATTCGTTTTCAACATTCAACATTCGTTTTCAATATTCAACATTCGTTTTCAACATTCAACATTCGTTTTCAACATTCGATTTTCAACTTTCAACATTCGTTTTCAACATTCAACATTCGTTTTCAACATTCGATTTTCAACTTTCAACATTTGTTTTCAACATTCAACATTCGTTTTCAATATTCAACATTCGTTTTCAACATTCAACATTTGTTTTCAACATTCAACATTTGTTTTCAACATTCGATTTTCAACTTTCAACATTCGATTTCAACATTCAACATTCAACATTCGTTTTCAACATTCAACATTCGTTTTCAACATTCAACATTCGTTTTCAACATTCGATTTTCAACATTCAACATTCGTTTTCAACATTCGATTTTCAACTTTCAACATTCGTTTTCAGCATTCATCATTCATTTTCAACATTCAACAGCCGATAATTGTGTATATTTGAGTCCATTTGTTTTTTATTTTGAAATATCAAAATAAAAAAATAAAAAACGAGAATGTTTCCATCGTTCGGTTTTGATTTCTCGAAAACCAAAATAAAAACAAGTGTTTTCGTTTTTTGTGTTTTATTTTTCTAAAACCAAAACGGAAAACGAAAGTGTTTTCATTTTTTGTTTTTTATTTCACTAAAAACCAATTAAAAATGAAAATAAATTTTAAAGTGCAAGTTTCCATTTTTCGTTTTCGAATTTACTCAAAAAGAGATTCGTATTCAATTTCAATTATTAGCCGATTTATAATGGAAACAGTTTTCCTTTCTAGTTTCACATTCTTTGTAAATTCTGTCACAGGAGGGCATTGTAAACCCTCCCATGTTAGTACAACATAATGTAGACAAAATAAACCGCATGACTTCTGAATTGACATACGGTGATAAAATAATCAAAGACTTTCAAATTACCTTGTTCATACCTTTGATAAATAATAAATTATCATATTTAAATATTAAACGAATCACAAATTTAAATTGTACAATATAATATTAAGATTCATAAAGATGGTACAAATAAATAGATTTGTTACAACATGACACTTATAAGGGAGGTAATTACTTTTTAAAACTGACAAGAAAACTAGCCTAGTCGTTAAAGTATACATGCACAGCGGTTGTCAGATCAAAAGTCTTTATAACAATCAGGAACCGGGTGCGTGAACTTTACTTTTAAGTTTAGAAAGGTCGATCTAAGATTATTAGAATTGATGACCAACGTCCATCTGCCAGTATTGTCAGTACCGTGAACATCGAGGACGATAATATGTTTTGCTTGATAGATTGATTAAAAAAACAATTTTCCGCAATTTCACAATTCAAACCTGGACAAGCATTCAATAGACCACTTTCGAGTTCATCCGTCACCGGCAAAAACTCGTCAATTATGCACGCCTTTATGACGTCATTTACCAGATAGAGGGGGTCGCCTGTATCCCTGCACTATTTACGTTCATCAAGCGTCTTAGTGATCGTCTTTGTGCAGGATAAACTAGAAATAATGGTTGCTCTGTAGGTACTTACTGACAATTCCCTAATGACAGCAGTGTTGATTGTCAATTTTGAGAATTCAATTTGCCGAATAATTCGTATAATATAGAATTATAGTTTTCCAACCACTCGCTCAACATTGGAAGGGAAGTGACGACGCCCCAAAACGCACAAATGACGGTGATAAAAGCGCGTATAATTGACGAGTTTTTTCCGGTGACGGATGAACTCGAAAGTGGTCTATTATTTTGGCATTCGGAGCCTATAGGGTTTTTGTTTTGCTTATTTGTGAAGGCTACATATATGGTGACCTGAACTAGAGGGCGTTGTTGGGGTATTATGTTATTGAGAATAGTTGACAAAAAATATAAATTATAGAGACAATGGACCAAGAAATAAATAAAAAAGCTAGAATAATGGTGTAAAATATAAAGAGAAGAGAATAATTGGCAAAAAGTATAAAGAATAGAGAAAAATGGCCTAAAATATCAAAGAATACAGAAATTAAGAACCATGAATTCAGACCATCATACTAGTTGCCTTAATCAATGTTAGTTTGTCTCTGGGAGATTTGTATTGGTTATCATACGGTTTATCTTTATTTCGATGTCTATTAATTAAGATACGAGCTTTCATTATTTGCCAACATATTACATATCACATTATAACAAAAAATACTTTTATTTTTTGCAAACTACCATAGATTTGCGGGTTACTGTTCTGCATAAAACCACATTGGAGGCCACTTTTTTTTCAAGTGGACTTCAGCTAACCACCCTACCCTGCCATTACCGAAAAGATTATAAAACACATTTCAACGGCCATACATTTGTCCGCACAATGTGTAAAGGGGAGCTGGGTAGGCTAGCTGATGTCTACTGGAGAAAAAAATCAAGGTTGTTATTTGGCTTATTTTATTTTCAAAATATATGACCAAAGTCGGGGTCGGACACCCAACCCAACCCTTATCGAAAATATAATAAAAATTGTCCGCACTAGTAGTACTGCAACCACAGGTCATTTTTTTAAACTTTAATGGTCTGGAAGAACACACACCTAAATTATATAAAGACGGAAAGAGGAAAACATATAAAATAAGAAAAATTGGGTCGTAAAAATCCAGAGTGGTCACAATTTTGTGAAATTGAGGTTAAAGGTCAGACCTAAAAATATCAATAATTCAACCACAAGGACAAAAAGGAGAAATATTCTGATATTTATTCAATAGAATGCTACAAAAACAATTCGATCATAAGCATATGCTATAAACGATGTTAAAATGACAAATTTGACAACTTATATGAAGAGCTGCCATGACAAAATAGCGTTTATTTGGAACCTTCTGATTTTTTCCATTTAAGGCATAGCAAAAGAAGAAGTGGCCTTGTCCTTTTCACATCCATAAACTTTCATATTGTGTATAGTGTTTCACTGAAGTATATTACAGAATTATTTTCTAAACTATAAAACACCAGTTTATTAAATTATTTCAAATTTTTTTCTATCTTTGAAAAAAAAAAAAATTCAAGCGCTGAAACAGTGTTTTATTTTTGCATCTTAAAGGTTGTGTATTTTGTAAAAAATAGTATCTAGTTATAGATAAATATATATTGTGTATTTGTAAAGTCTAAATTAACAGAGCAGTTATAACACAAAATATACTATAGTCATCCGAGGCGAATGCGAGGTTGAAAACAAATTGGGTGTAAAACAAAGTCAGTTTGGTGCATGAACATTTTTTAGTGGATTAATCCTGGTAAAAAAAGTTAACTCATTATTTTTTTAAGGGAAGGATGAAAAATTACACAATGCAATGCCAATTTTCTAATGTAATTCAAAATCAGTCATGATCCTAATATAACTTTTAAAAGCGATCGACACACGATACCTGAAGTATTCATTAAGGAAGCTGGCTTGTCATGTTTTTGATTTTTTGTCAGATTTTCGGAATCCTCTGATTTTATCCATTGGAATGCCTTGGAAAAAAATGCCCGGTGACCCCCATTTTTTCTTTTGAAAATCTTTTACATGTATAATGATAAGTCATCTGCAAAAGCTTTATAAAATTTTAATTACTTTTTAACAGTTTTTGAGAACGTCAATTGTCAATGATATAGCTATGAAAAGTCAAGAGAGAATATTTTCCCGCCAAAATTTCAATGGCTCATATCTCCAAAACAAGCACGGTGATCTATATATTTTTTCAGCTCTTTGGATTCCTTTATTGATTTCCTATCAATAGAAACTAGTGTTTTGAAAATTTAATTACTTTGAAACAGAGAAGTGAACTCCCTTAATTAAATGGGGACATGGATCAATCTCTCAGTCATCATATGCGGATTAAGTACGCGTATAAGCATAACAAGACACTTCCCTTTTTTTATAAGAACAAGTTAGGCGCAGGACAGAGTTTGTTCATAGCACAGTACAAATGCCATCTGGAGCGTAAATACCGTGAAGATTCTGTCAAACTCGTCAGATATAGTCTTAACTAAATGCATAGGAAACATAAAAGCAATGTGAGTACAAAGTTTCGATCAATGTTCGTGACCCATATTCCCATATGCATATGCATGATATATCTGCACTGCCAATCCCAAATGTAATTGGGCGAATGTTGCTACAGAAACGATTGAATTTGTAATAGCCATACATTTAAGAATTTTTGTTAAATAAATTTTTAGGGACACTATACGGTTCAGAAGCGCCTTTGTGTTATTTTTCACAAATTAACTAACAAATGAACTTTTGAGCATAGGCTCCGTGTTGAAAACCGGACCGTGACCTATAATGATTTACCTTAATAAATTGTGACTTGGATGGTGTGTTGTGTCATTGACACTCATACCACATCTTCTTATATCAATTAAGAAGATATGCGGACATCATTTACATAGAAATACCAAACCGAGGACATAACTCATAAGAGCACTGGTGCCAGGGTGAAGTAGTTGTTCTTCTTTTAATATACCCTTGATATTTTCAGACACACCTTGGTGTAATTCTGAAAGTCTTAACATAGACTTTGATTTTCCTGCAGCATATATGGCATCCCCTATATAGAGCTAAACTCTATATTTCATATCCCTTGGCCCCACTGTGTCTGAATTGTAAGGTGTCACAATATCTAGTTAGTTCTGGAGTTTGGCAGTTTGTTAAGCATCAGAGACAATCTTGGGTAAATGTGATCGGTATATGTATTTGGTCGTGCTACATGAGAAAGGCTTTTTCTTATGGAAGAACAAATCACATCACTAACAATCGTTATTAATGAACTGACAGCAAGTTCAAATTCTGATTTTTCAGTAATTGTTTTACTTAATTGCACAGGTGTTGACCTCAATAAGTACATTTACTTGGTTATGCATGGATAAATGATTACTCTCGTTAATTAGCACAGCACACCTTAAAAGACTGTCAACACGTTTAAAGGACTCAGTTTTGTGTAGTTTTCTGTTTTTTTTTAAGGTTTTTCTTTTACACAAAAACCCTGTTTTCCTATCCAAACTACGAGATCGTATACAAGTGTCAGGTTGTGAGGATACATGTCGATTAGTTTGATCACATACAGTATATGAATTTCTGTTGTTTCTATTTTAAAGTTCCCCAAGGGTGACTTGGGAAACGAAATATGATCACTTGGTCTTCTCTCGACCGGCAGTTAAACGAAGTGGGACGACCGTTTGGCTGTGCGGGATGTATCAAGTTCGCAGTCACGTCCGGTCAGAATGGGGACGTTTAATCCGATGCCTCGTGTAAAGGGAGTGCCACGTTCTCTGCACGTTAAAAACCCTTGCAACAACTCTCTGAGGGGTCCGTAGGTGGCCTGTTGCAACGGCAAATTCTGTTCCAATCCAATATACCATCATTTTCCAGTGGCAGTCTAAATTTTCCCGACCAATTCCCGAATGACCTCTATTATGACAAAACCTACCTATTATTTTTATTATTAACTTGTTCTCGTCCTGAAGATGCACGAAATATTTGCCACTGGACGTTAAGCAACCAACAATCAATCAATCAATCTAATTTAAAGACGCACCAATTTTGCCTTCTTGTGCAAGTCTCATAACATCACTGATGATTCGCCCAAGGACAGCAGAATATCAAGAGAAGTTGGTTTTAGCATCACCTTGTCACACACCAAATCTCTGCGAAACTGCAATAGTACTTTTCCCCCGATCACTTGCATGCATATTTATTGCTCTGAGGTTAAACATTTACATACAATGTATTTTCACACAATATCAACTATAGTCATCATCCTGAAAAACCCTTATCCGAAGGATTTGGTTAACTTTTATGAAAAGTCAAAATTTTATTAACACAAATATAACTTATTTACAGAAAATACACGAAAGAACTACTATATATATTCAAATCACTCAAAAATAAATAAACTTATCCTACAAAATCTTCATAATCACATCGAAACTATCAAATTGATTGTGAAGGAAAAAATAAATTGGGGAGCTGATTGACGGATAGACTAGTTTCGTAATTAAAAAAGGTACAAATGATGTTTTTATTTTTGAGTTTTTGACAAAATTGTTTGGAATTTGCCCAACAAAATTTGCATGCAGTATCGCAATAATATGTTTTGTCCTCTAAAATGTCAAATACTGTTTTTGAATCATATGTTTTCTCGTTTTCAAAGAAAAGGAGCGTTACATTTCTATCTAAAAAAAACAGCCAACTTTAAGTCTGAAAGTTTTACTTGGGGATGGTATTATATTTATGTCTTTATCATTCCGATGATCCTTGATGATATGTGCATAGAAAATATTTACGAAAATAGCGGGAAATTTAACCAAAAAAAATATTTTTGGATTTTAAGGCAACTACTCAAAACCGTAAATTGAGGGGTACGTACCCCCATTAAATGGATAAAATACAAAAATGTGACCATGGAAACTTTTTACGACCCGACGGAAATTAAAATATAGATATTATTCTATCATTTAAAACAATTTACAGCTGTGTGTTATTCCGGACCATTAAACTCGTTAACTAAGCGTCTTTTTCGATGTCAGTTGCACGACTATATGTGCAAAGGGAAGCTTGATAGCAGAGGTTTACAGTAGAAAAAATCCAGGGTGTTGTTCTGCTTAATTTTTTCTTCTAATTTAAAGTAGTTCTCAACTTGATGTCGGATACCAAACCCAACCATTACCGGATAGTTAATTAAAACAATTCTGCGGCAAAATACTTTTATCTGCACTAGGCAAAAACGTAAGCTAGAGATATAGGGCCTACTTGATCAAAATTATAAGTTTGGATATAGCTAGGATTATTCTTTTTAAGCTAATGAATAATTTCCTTGCCCAACATACAAGTGATTACAAAATATAAACCTTTGGTCTAATAATAATCAAGCGAAATCCATTATTTCCGAGGTAGAATGTTTTGTAAAATCAGTTTTGTGTGGCCAAAAAAAAGTTAAAATCAAGAGTGCAACTTTCTTTTCTTTTAATGCAGAACAATTATTACTGTTCATGAACTATTTTACAGGATGCCGAGAATATGGAATTTCCGAAAGCTATATATTTCATAGAATAGAGCAATTTGTCATCTTTTAAAAATAATCATAACTATTTACGATTCTGTAAACACACAAAATTGTTGACTCTTTAAAATATAAAGCGTGCTGCACGCTGTATAAAATACTGAAAGCGGTTTATATTACCTGTATATAACTAATGAACCATAAATGAAATTTAAAAAAAAAATATTAAATGGTGTCTTTGACTACTTAACTGGTGATATAGTGGTTATTTATTAATAAAAACATTTGAAGTACGTTTGAGTCATATGCAAAATTTGTGTTTATATATCTTTGAAAGCTGGATCCTGCCGACGGGCTGGTTAAGCCTAGTCTTACAAACTCCGCATTTTCATTGCAGCCGGTGCATTGAGTGTGTAGACAAAGGTAATATCATTGGTTACCTTTCTTGTTAAACCGTGAAGTCATTTTTAGGTAAGGTATACTACCCTTCTGTGGAAGTAAACTAGTCCTACAGGCAGTTTAATTGGTTATATGTCGGACCAGTCTACTCTTAATGGAGGGTAGTTTGCCTAACCTAATAATGACTTCACCATACAGCTACAATGTAGCAAGCAATCTAACCAATAATACCACATTTGCCTACACACTCACTGAATCGGCTGTAACGTCTTTACAATTACATGTTGCAACACCTTATAAAATTATTGGGCTACAATAAATGTTTGGAAAATTACGTCAATGTGCTTTCCCAAAGGGTTTTATGCAGAACATTTCCCGGAAATTTATAATGGTAGTTTGTAAAAACAATGTCAAATTCGAAATATAACTGAACAAAGAAGTTACATACATTCAAAAGGTTGAGATATTGAAGGCCAAATAAGTTTTTATATTTTACATTCTTGCATGTCTTATATATAGTTACCAGACAGTCATTAATATAATTCTAAGGCAAAAGTAAATGTAGAGTTTCATTGGTTAAATGAAGACTACAATACAAATAAAGGATTCTCAAATGATCATTACTTTTGTTTGTAGTACAATGAGCAAATCCCGCAATCAATCAATCAATCAAGCAAGCAACCAATTAACAAATCAAGCAATCAACTTATCAATTATTCAATTAATACAATTGAGAATGGAAATAAAGAATGTGGCAAAGAGACAACAGCCAAACCAAAGAGCAGAAAACAGAAAACAACCGAAGGCCACCAATAGGTCTACACTAAACTAAAATAAAATTTAAAAAAACACCATAAAACAACTAACAAAGGCCAGAGTCTCCTGACTTGGGACATGCGCAAAAATTGCGGCGGGGTTAAACATACTTTGTGAGATCTAAATCCTCCTACTATACAACTATACAACTATAGCTAGCCAATGTAGAATAAACAAACACACAACAATTTGCACAGTAACACTCAGTTTAAAAGAAATCCTAGTCCGATGTCGGAATAGGTACCAACAAAAAAACTACGCAAAATGAAACTAATTCATAAATTAAACTACTAGCAGTAACTGACATGCCAGCTCAAGACCCCAATTAAACCGATCAAAAGATTATATAGATATAAGAAGATGTGTTATGAGTGCCAATGAGACAACTCTCCATCCAAGTCACAATTTGTAATATGGAATATGTGTACTGTGTTTCAAATTGATTAGACTACAACTTCATCAAAAACTACCTTTACCAAAAAACTTTAACCTGAAGCCAAACAGGCCGATGAACGGAAGAACGAACGGACGCACAGAACGAACAGCATAAAGTCCATAAATGGAACGTAAAATATGTGCTGAAATTGAATGAAGGTCTGGTAAATCTCAATGAGACCATAATCGGCATATCCAAATAAATTTCCCTAAGGTCACAAACAATATCTTTCACTTAAAGATATATTGCCACTTCTTCTGCAATGTAGTATTTATCAATAATAATGTAAAAGAAACTGAATGCATGTAAATTAAAAATGATCAGGGCAGCAAACTTAGCAGTCCTTTCAATACCAATCAAACACTATAAAAATATTTTTTGAATATTGTTCTCATTGGTATAAATAGTAATTTTGTTATCAGTAACTTAAAACCATATCAAATATCATTGTTTTACACATCAAGGTACTACAATCTGTTGTTACCTATGCTTCTCTTATTGTTAACAACGTCTTTATACTAAAACCACTGGATGTGGATTTGCACTGATTGACATATTTGTCTTAGATACATGATTTTTGTATTAGTTTTTATTGGCTTTGAACTAGCTGTCAGTAACTGCGATTACTCTCGGATCTGTATTTTTTTGTCCCTTTTACAGCGGATGATCGTAAAGTCATTCCGGTCTATTGTTGCGAGTCAGAGAGCTTTCCTTTACGTAACTTGCGTGTTGGACTTGTAACCGATCTATAATCTATAAATACGCGGAAACCAGAGCTCACACCGTGTTGGTGGGTAGGTGATGACTATATGATAAGGGAGCTACCATTTGATTTTTATGGGGGGGGGCTAGGATGAAAAATTTTGTCCTGCATTTTTTTTTAGCTGTAATCTCTGTCCTGCCTTTTTATTTTTCACTCTGTTCGGTCCTGCCTTTTTTTTTTTTAGTTTATCCTGACTTTTTTTTACCCAAATTGTCGTCCTGACTTTTTTTTTTGCAAGTGTCTCATCCTGCCTTTTTTTTTACTCAAAACTCCTGTCCTGCCTATTTTTTTTCAAATTTCATCCTAGCCCCCCCTCTAAAAATCAAATGGTAGCTCCCTAAGCGCCGACTTACCTTTGTGAATATATCTTGATCCGCCACTGAATGTCACAATAGAAAACCTTGATTTTTTTCTTCTAAATTAAACGAAATGAAAGCAAGTTACGAATACATTCTAAGCAAGAAACGCTTTCACTAAAAATATGAAGGGTACTTGCTTAAGGTGGTACCCAACACTTTCACTAAAATTAATTTGGCTCGTTTAATTTTCATAAAATTTTGACAAAGTATTTACTTTGACCCTTTAACCAAAATATATAAATATCAAAAATTTTGAACCAACCATTTTATCAGAAAAATTACACTGGTTATATAACAGATTGACAAACACCAATTTTGATCATTGAGAAGCTTAATACTCCCTTTACAATACAACGTTATTAAAACGTTTGGCTGATTTTACAGAGTTATCTCCCTGTAGTGTTAGGTACCACCTTAATACGTTATCATGTTGTTGGTTTTTTTTAAATCAGCGTTTACTTCTATAATATATCATTGATGTTTTGTTAGGCTGTCGTATACACATATATGCATCCAAATACATGCGCTCTATGAAATGAGTAGTTCCTCAACCAAGATCTACTGGCCTGTGTTATTATTAGGGAGCTACCATTCGATTTTTAGGGGGGGAGGGGGGGGGGGGGGCTAGGTTGAAAAATTTTGTCCTGCATATTTTTTAGCTGTAATCTCTGTCCTGCCTTTTTATTTTTTACTCTGTTCGGTCCTGCCTTTTTATTTTAGTTTATCCTGACTTTTTCTTATCAAAATTGTCGTCCTGACTTTTTTTTTTGCAAGTGTCTCATCCTGCCTTTTTTTTTTACTCAAAACTCCTGTCCTGCCTATTTTTTTCAAATTTCATCCTAGCCCAAGATATACACTAACTTAGATTGGTATATACATGTACATGTATATGTATTATACTCATATAAATTCAAGTCAAATTTATATTCTAAAACAACATAAAAATAAAAAAGTGTAAAAAAAATTGCTTTTAATATATTTTGTTTGTGAGTGGCTATGTTTAAAGGCATGTTTTCTAGTCTGGGTTAAGAATAAACTATTGGCTATGATTATGTGTTTTATTATGATATTTTGCGCGGGAAAGGCGGGGGATAGACAGGTTCTAAAAATGAAAAGTCTTACCTGATGTATAGAAAACAAAACACGCACAAGGAAATAGTTCCGCTAAAGTACCAATAGGTGAAATATACTGTTGTTTTCCCCGCCCGAAAAATGCTTCGGACGCAATGAATATCTATGATGAGTTTATTAATAAACTTTATACATTTTGTAACAAGGACGCAAAAGAACTTCAGTAACCATATGTTAACATATTATGAAAGCTCACGTACTTATTTATAATAGAGATAAATAAAGAAAAAAACGTATGAAAACCAATAACAATCTGCCAGGGACAAAATAACGAGGACGTTACGCACGGTATTGGTGCCACTTAGCGTTACACGACGTTTCTAATAAAACAACGATTTTGACGTTGTTTCACGGAAAATTTCAAACGTTGATCTTATATTTTACTCATGTGAAATGCCGCTTTAAGTACAGAGATTTTCGAAGTTGCTTCTTTATATGGTTTTATTTTTTCAAGCCGGTGCAAATACAAAATTCCACTGAATTTGAACTGAAAATTTTTTAATTGTTTGAGAAGAATTATAGATGCAAGAATAACACAAAATAACAATTTGATGTCTTGTTAAATGATTGAAATATATAAAAAGATGTGGTATGATTGTCAATGAGACATCTCTCTACAAGAGACCAAAATGACACAGAAATTAATAACTATAGGTCACTGTACGGCCTTCAAAAGCAAAGCCCATATCGCATAGTCTGCTATAAAAGGCCCCGAAATGACAACGTATAACAGTTCAGACGAGAAAACTAACTGCCTAATTTTTGTAAAAGAAATGAACGAAAGAGTCTGTTTTGTACATATTTTTTGGCGTTTTTGTATCTTCAAAATGTTTTAAAACATTAAAACTTAGTTTGATACTATGAGTGAAACAAATGCAGGACAAGTCTGAGGCGAATCTCTTTACTCTTAGGACGAGCGTGCTTACAACATATCACATTGGCTGTCTTTGCTTATAACCTTTTAAAAACAGTGACTTATACTTACATTATAATGCATATTATTCATTTTAACGTATAAGTAAGACCACAATCTTAATATCAACCACGATTTTATACAATTATTTTCATTTTACTAGATGTGTATTTTTAAGTAATTGCTATATGTGCATGTTTACATGGATCAAGGTTTTTTCTCAACTATGGACCAAGAATACATTCCATGCACTTTTTATATACTATTGGTTATTTTTGGTTCAGCTAGCGCTTCCATTTTCAACATATAACAGAGTATATCGGTTTACACTAAATCTTCTTTGACTTAAAAAAAAAAAAAACGTTTCCGAACTGATTATTTTTTATGTTTTCGGTTTCAATCTCTTTGGTTTCTATATTCGTATTTACATTGTTTTACAAGTAGTATCAACGTACTGAAGTACTGAACATCGGATGACCGCAAGTTCTTGTTGATGGTCACAAGCAGTTGTCTCAGAAAAAAATCACATTTCTATACCTGAAACTGAGATTTATGTACAGATATATGTTTTTATAAGACAAGTTCGTGCGTGGATGATGAATAAAATTAATGACAGGGAATTCAACCTCACTGCTTTAATATCTATTACATTGTGGTGATACAAATCAGTATAATCTGATGTGTTGTTTATATTTATATTATATTAATATTTGTATATAGCAGTTACATGTATGTATAATTTTCATGGTATAACATTCTATTCTACGATTCTAATAAAAGTGCAGTACACATGCATGGTGGACACTCTTCTATCACAATTCGATTTTTCCAATATATTGGATTTGAGAAGACATTAATAATTTCCAACAAAACTTTCTTGTGATATTCTTCCGCATGCGTTAACACATTTCTTTTGTACGTGTGCATAGATTTTAATGCATATAAATATTTCTAACGACACAATATGTTTGTATTATTAATTTCCGTTCTTATTAGTATTCATTGCAGATATGAATTTATAACAAGCGATAAGATAATTATTATGTTATTTTGTACTCGATGATATATATCCGCGTATTTATACGATCGGTTACCAGTCAAAAACGAAATTATGGTTAAACTTCATTCTGTCACACTACTACTAAATGTAATTACCCTTTTTTTCATACACATATTGTAGATGTACTCACAGTAGGTAAAAAAAATAATCGTTAGCTATACTGAAATTTTATGACATACGAGTATTTCTCTGATAAAACTTTTTGTTAAATGAGTCGATGTGACACAAAAAAAAAAAAAAAATGATTGCACATTTTACTGAAATTTTCACGACTAAGGAGTACTTTTTCTCAAAAGATTTATTGTGAGAATTTTCATTCATGTGTAAAGCTTCGAATCTTTTAATACCAAAGCTTTTTTACGGGTTGAGCAGCAAATTGGGACATTTTTTCTCTTTTTTATTTATTTTTTCTGACGATCTTCCTCCTCTTATAGTTAAAAACGTCTATTACTTCATTTAAGGTTAAATGTATACAATATAGTTGTAAAATTTTAAACCATTCTACTTACTAATGAATCCGCGCTTGGATTTCAAAGACGCGCATAAAACAAAATTGTAACAGCGGGACACCCTTAAAATGACGTTATAGGCATCGAAATGAGCATTTTTTTTTTCATTAGAAAATAGACAAAGCACAAATTCATCTATTTCAATGATTTCTATGGTTTATTTCCTTTCGAATGATATGCATAACATGGCTATTTATTGTAAAGGATAAGAGCTTGAATTTTAATAACCGCCATCTAACCCATATTTCCAAAGTGACACCAATATCGTGCGCAACGTCGTTGCTTTAGACAACTAGTATAATTGTCTCAAAGTGGGGGTTTTCGTTTCTGTATTCTGTAATACTAGAACCATAGTTTTTTACTTTAGGCCATTTATGTCGAGCCTTCGACTTTAGTCGAAAAAGCGAGTCATAGCGATCCTACATTCCGTCTGCGTCTGCGTCGGTGTCGTCGGCGGCGTCCACAAATACTCACTCTGTGGACCAGGCAGAAGCTAGCGAACAATAGCTAGCGAACAATAAGCCAGCGAACAATAAGGCGATATATCGAGAAACCAAAAAACCGAATAAGACAACAACGGCCGTTAAATAAAAAAATATTCAAAAAGGCAGAAAATCAGTTAAAATATAGCAATTTTAACTCAATTTTGAAATGGTTTTTATCCAATCCATTGATTTAACAAGTCGCATAACTTTTTAGGCTAATATTCAGTACCACAATAACTCTGCACCTATCAACGAATTATTTGTAGGTGTAGGGCCACCAATGTACCCACTTCAATTTAGAACGTATGTAAAAGTAGTCCTACCCTGTATATTATAGCACCTTTTATGTCATTGTTTAATTTAGAGCTCAAAATTTGAAAAAAATGTCAAAAAATTAGGGGGGTCGGCCTATTCCAGGGCTTCTAGAGAAAAATAATGAGGGGTGTCACGGGGAATGACTATATAGGTCTTGTAGGGGAGAAACAGGCGCTTCTTTTGCGCTAGGTATCGAAGGGCGCTATGTTAAAAAATCTGAAACTAGAGCTCAAAATTTGAAAAAAATGGTCAAAAAATTAGGGGGGTCGGCCTATTCCAGGGCTTTTAGAGAAAAATAATGAGCGGTGTCACGGGGAATGACTATATAGGTCTTGTAGAGGAGAAACAAGCACTTCTTTTGCGCTAGGTATCGAAGGGGGCTATGTTCAAAAATCTGAAACTAGAGCTCAAAATTTGAAAAAAAGGTCAAAAAATTAGGGGGTCGGCCTATTCTAGGACTTCTAGAGAAAAATAATGAGGGGTGTCACGGGGTATGACTATACAGGTCTTGTAGAGGAAAAACAGGCACTTGTTTTGCGCTAGGTATCGAAGGGCGCTATGTTCAAAAATCTGAAACTAGAGCTCAAAAATTCGAAAAATTTGTCAAAAAAATTGGGGTAGGGTCGGCCTATTCCAGGAGTTCTAGAGAAAAATAATGGGGATGTCACGGGATATGACTATATAGGTCTTGTAGAGGAGAAACAGGCGCTTCTTTTGCGCTATGTATCGAAGGGCGCTATGTTCAAAAATCTGAAACTAGAGCTCAAAATTTGAAAAAAAAGGTCAAAAAATTAGGGGGGTCGGCCTATTCCAGGGCTTCTAGAGAAAAATAATGAGGGGTGTCACGGGGAATGACTATATAGGTCTTTTAGAGGAGAAACAGGCGCTTCTTTTGCGCTAGGTATCGAAGGGCGCTATGTTCAAAAATCTGAAACTAGAGCTCAAAATTTGAAAAAAAGGTCAACAAATTAGGGGGGTCGGCCAATTCTAGAACTTCTACAGAAAAATAATGAGGGGTGTCACGGGGTATGACTATACAGGTCTTGTAGAGGAAAAACAGGCACTTCTTTTGCGCTAGGTATCGAAGGGCGCTATGTTCAAAAATCTGAAACTAGAGCTCAAAATTCGAAAAATTTGTCCAAAAAATTGGGGTAGGGTCGGCCTATTCCAGGAGTTCTAGAGAAAAATAATGGGGGGTGTCACGGGATATGACTATATAGGTCTTGTAGAGGAGAAATAGGCGCTATGTTCAAAAATCTGAAACTAGAGCTCAAAATTTGAAAAAAAGGTCAAAAAATTAGGGGGGTTGGCCTTTTCTAGGGCTTCTAGAGAAAAATAATGAGGGTGTCACGGGGAATGACTATATAGGTCTTGTAGAGGAGAAACAGGCGCTTCTTTTGCGCTAGGTATCGAAGGGCGCTATGTTCAAAAATCTGAAACTAGAGCTCAAAATTTGAAAAAAAGGTCAAAATTAGGGGGGGGGGGGTCGGCCTATTCCAGGGCTTCTAGAGAAAAATAATGAGGGGTGTCACGGGGAATGACTATATAGGTCTTGTAGAGGAGAAACAGGCGCTTCTTTTGCGCTAGGTATCAAAGGGCGCTATGTTCAAAAATCTGAAACTAGAGCTCAAAATTTGAAAAAAGGTCATAAATTAGGGGGGTCGGCCTATTCTAGGACTTCTAGAGAAAAATAATGAGGGGTGTCACGGGGTATGACTATACAGGTCTTGTAGAGGAAAAACAGGCACTTCTTTTGCGCTAGGTATCGAAGGGCGCTATGTTCAAAAATCTGAAACTAGAGCTCAAAATTTGAAAAAAAGGTCAAAAAATTATGGGGGTCGGCCTATTCCAGGACTTCTAGAGAAAAATAATGAGGGGTGTCACGTGAAATGACTATATAGGTCTTGTAGAGGAGAAACAGGCGCTTCTTTTGCGCTAGGTATCGAAGGGCGCTATGTTCAAAAATCTGAAACTAGAGCTCAAAATTTGAAAAAAAGGTAAAAAAATTAGGGGGGTCGGCCTATTCTAGGACTTCTAGAGAAAAATAATGAGGGGTGTCACGGGGTATGACTATACAGGTCTTGTAGAGGAAAAACAGGCACTTCCTTTGCGCTAGGTATCGAAGGGTGCTATGTTCAAAAATCTGAAACTAGAGCTCAAAATTCGAAAAATTTGTCAAAAAATTGGGGTAGGGTCGGCCTATTCCAGGAGTTCTAGAGAAAAATAATGGGGGGTGTCACGAGATATGACTATATAGGTCTTGTAGAGGAGAAATAGGCGCTTCTTTTGCGCTAGGTATCGAAGGGCGCTATGTTCAAAAATCTGAAACTAGAGCTCAAAATTCGAAAAATTTGTCCAAAAAATGGGGGTAGGGTCGGCCTATTCCAGGAGTTCTAGAGAAAAATAATGGGGGGTGTCACGGGGTATGACTATATAGGTCTTGTAGAGGAGAAACAGGCGCTTCTTTTGCGCTATGTATTGAAGGGCGCTATGTTCAAAAATCTGAAACTAGAGCTCAAAATTTGAAAAAAAGGTAAAAAAATTAGGGGGGTTGGCCTTTTCTAGGGCTTCTAGAGAAAAATAATGAGGGTGTCACGGGGAATGACTATATAGGTCTTGTAGAGGAGAAACAGACGCTTCTTTTGCGCTAGGTATCGAACGGCGCTATGTTCAAAAATCTGAAACTAGAGCTCAAAATTTGAAAAAAAGGTCAAAAAATTAGGGGGGTCGGCCTATTCCAGGGCTTTTAGAGGAAAATAATGAGGGGTGTCACGGGGAATGACTATATAGGTCTTGTAGAGGAGAAACAGGCTCTTTTGCGCTAGGTATCGAAGGCCGCTATGTTCAAAAATCTAAAACTAAAGCTCAAAATTTGAAAAAAATGTCAAAAAAATAGGGGGGTCGGCCTATTCTAGGACTTCTAGAGAAAAATAATGAGGGATGTCACGGGGTATGACTATACAGGTCTTGTAGAGGAGAAACAGGCGCTTCCTTTGCGCTAGGTATCGAAGGGCGCTATGTTCAAAAATCTGAAACTAGAGCTCAAAATTCGAAAAAAATTGTCAAAAAAATTGGGGTAGGGTCGGCCTATTCCAGGAGTTCTAGAGAAAAATAATGGGGGGTGTCACGGGATATGACTATATAAGTCTTGTAGAGGAGAAACAGGCGATTCTTTTGCGCTAGGTATTGAAAGGCGCTTTGTTCAAAAATCTGAACCTAGAGCTCAAAATTTGAAAAATATGTTAAAAAATTAGGGTGGTCGGCCTATTCCAGGGCTTCTAGAGAAAAATAAGGAGGGGTGTCACGACTTATGACTATATAGGTCTTGTAGAGGAGAAACAGGCGCTTCTTTTGCGCTAGGTATTGAAAGGCGCTTTGTTCAAAAATCTGAAACTAGAGCTCAATATTTGAAAAAAATGTCAAAAATTAGGGGGGTCAGCCAGCAGCGGCATAACAAAAAAAACTCATCATAAATACCAGACGCGCGTTTCGTCTACAAAAGACTCATTAGTAACGCTCGAATGAAAATAATGGTTGAAAGGCCAAAATAAAGGACGAAGTTGAAGATCATTGAGAACCAAACATTCCTAGCAGTTTTGTCAAATACAGGAACGACAGTTTATTCCTGGTGTAGAAAAACCTTAGGTTTTTTTCAAAAATTCAAAGCGATGTTAATTTATAAGATTATATTAATGATAAGTCAAGTCAACACAAGTGCCGACTACTGGGATGGTGATACCCTCGGGGAAATAAATCTCTACCAGCAGTGGCATCGACTCAGTGATTGCATTTTAAGTTTTAACTCATCATAGATACCAGTATTTTAATTTTATATTTACGCCAGACGAGCGTTTCGTCTACAATATATCAGTGAATGTCCTGTGAAGGGAAAACAGGCGCATCGTTTGCGTAAGACTTCAAAAGGTGCTATGTTCAATTTTGTCGAAAGGAACTAAAAAAAATTAATGAAAAACTCAACTGTCAGACGAGAACGAGAAAACCAAAGGAAAACAAAACATATCAGAGTCAGTAAAAACTAATTTTCAAAATCTTGTCATATAAAGTCAAAATTTCCCCATCCGAATAACATGATAAAAGAGTTTGTAAAATGTGTTATGTAAATACTGATAAATAAGAATGCTGATTACTGGCTGATTTTCTTTTTCAAGAGTATGTCGAAAAGAAAACGACGAAGATGAAAGAACTTTAGTGCGAATGCCAGCTGGTATATAACCTAAAGTTCTATATACACTTACAGACTTAATAGACAGTCTAATTTTTATTCTTTCAACAGTTTTTTTCATATCAGAGGTTTTGTATCAGATAACCAAAATCAGCAAAGAGTACTGCATTGTTAAAAAAGAATGATTGTAAAACTACATACAGACCAGTTAACTTTATCAATGACAATACAAGCGCCTCAACCTTTAAGACGGTATAAGTACCCTCGTCCACGTGTGGGTGTTGTCTGATAAAAATAGATGTATACACATGGAAAAAAGTATTTTGTAAAATGTGTTATGTAAATACTGATAAAAAAATGCTGATTACTGGCTGATTTTCTTTTTCAAGGGTATGTCGAAAAGAAAACGACGAAGATGAAAGAACTTTTGTGCGAATGCCAGCTGGTATTTAACCGAATTGAAATTAAAAAAACACTCTTTATTTTTTTCTGATATAATTTGTTAAAATAGAACTAGTTAAACACTATTTAAATATCACCTGAGTTTGATCAATAATTATCGACTCGATAAGCTCTTATCTGCACATGCAGCTACTGTACCCGTACACATCCTCATTGTTTTCAACACTTTAAATAACCAAGTTTATAAAGCTGTGTGATTGACACCTTGAAATAGGTCCTCCACAACTCTTAACCGCAGCAAGATGGAAGATTATCAGCATGAAAGAGACAGGAATGTCGCTGTGACAACTGTACGTATTGTCGGTCATCACTTTTCCACTATTAGTCGTTTAGAGAATAAAAATCAGGCAATGCACGATATAAAAGACTATCCGAGATCAAAAAGACCCCCTATTCCACCTGCTAGGGAAAATCAAGCATGTTGAAGCTTAGTCAGAGAAAGAAACCCATTGCATACAATACAATCCTAAAAAGAGAGGGGTGGGCATACAGGAGCCTTTTAACAATAATTGTTCGAGATTGAATCATCCCTTCTGGTTGTTGTGCGATAAGACCATTTTAGGGACGTTTGCTTATGAACAGACACACAGTTATCTTTACAATGTAGTGCAGAGCTCGCAAAAATTGGAAATAAGCATCGTGTAGGAAGATCCATTGTTCAAATGGAATTCTGTTTATCTTCCTTGACCAGATCGTAGCCCGGATTTGAACCATATCGAGCATATTTGGGACATTATTGGGCGGAAAGTGCACAAAAGGATACCCCAGTCCAAACACGTGATGAAATAAACAATGCCCTTCATCAGAAATGGTTGCTGCTACCTAAGCAACAAATTAGTCGATTTATGGCAGAAATCATAAGACGTTAAGTGGCGGTTGACCGTTTAAATGGAGACTGCGCACAAAGTACTATTTCTTTGGCGTATAACGATTAACCATGATGTGAACAATCATCTTAAGATTAATTTTGAAATGTCTGACATTGTAAAGTTCGACTACAGTAAAAAATGGTAAAATGCAGTTTTTTGTACAAAAAACACCTCATTTTGTTTTTAGAAATTGTGGTTAGATAAATAATTTTTTTTTCAATCATTTTTTGTTCGTTAAAATGCCAATGTTATTTTACAAATATTTTATCATATTCCATCCACAATAAAAGGCTGATTATTCAAGTTTAAAAAAATCAATATTTTGCAATACTTTTTTCCATGTGTATATATAAAAAAAAAAGAAACATTACTTTGCTTTTTAAGTAAAATATATTTAATGTATTAGTTTGTAATATTTTCACAATTAAAACTAATGATCTGAATAATTTATTCATGATCATTTAGTATTTTTTTTTAAATTCGAAGATAACTTTACGCCATTTTCCGATTTCAAACAAATACGCATTTTTTTCAACCATTTACCTTTATAGAGATGGAACTGAGTTTTCCTTTTGATCATTAAATGTATCGATCACTATTCAATGTCTCTAGAATGACTTTGAAAGGCGCTAAAGACTCGTCTTAGAGATACTGGTACTACATGTTAACGTCCCCGAGGTTGCAACTCACGTGAAACGAGGTTGTGTGATCCATAATGGATTTGGAGAAACTCATGGAAGAAACAAAAATAGGCTATATGCGCAAACAGTTTGTAACCGACTTCATCTAGGCAGTCTAAGAGCTCGTCATTCGTTGAAGTGACCTATCCTTAAGCAGAATCGAAGGATGTCTCGAGTTAAATGGAGAGGGTACTGATTCGATGACATAGACTAACATGGAGACAAATCCTTTTTACCGCTGAATCGAAATTCAACTTGACATTTATCGACGGCAGGGACATGGTCTGCCGCAGGTGCAAGGCATGCTTTTTGATGCATGCGTACAGGAAACAAATTGGCTTTAGGGAGGCAAATTAATGGTATGAGATGGATAATCTACCAGGAACGCCCCGATCTGACAATTAGTGAAGGAAACCTAAATGCAAAAAGGTATAGGAACGAAATTCTGGCTCCACTAGTTCTCCCGTTTCTCCGAAGGCATCGTTAAACTACATTTTTAACAGAAAACGCCCGTTGTAAACACATTTTAATGAGTTTTGGAGAATAATCGCATTTGAGTGTTGCCGTAGCCAGTAATGTCTTCAGATTATCGCCAATGGGACATCTTTGGGACGAACTTGGAAGACTCACCAAAAAAAGCCCAAATCCATTGGAAAAGGTCATCCAACTTGAATAACACTTTTCAGGGAAAATAACAACAGAAAGGGTCATTGATAAAAAGGGACGATCAAGTGTAGTTTCTTCAGATACTGGAACATGAATGACCACAATATTACCATCCTGAAAGCTCTGAGGGCCATTTCGGATGCTGTAATGAAATGTTGGTTCATTCAAAAGCACGTATGAAACGGATATAAAATGGATGCAAATAGAATATGATGCAGCAATAAAAGAACGTGAGAAAAAATAATGAACAAGCTGGACAAGTATGACCACAAATTCAAACATGCAGAACCATTGATTTGTTAACTTCACGAAAATAAAACGGCAGCTGAGATCCAGGTGATGAATGTTTGGTAAGCAAAACAAGAAGAACAAGAAAGAGAAATTGAATAGATTCGCGGAGTGAGATGTGTTGAGACAAACTAGAGTAGATATCGAAACCTTAAAAATTGAGGGTAATACGTTGCATCATACTCATACCTCTCGTTAATACCACACACATGGCGTTTACTATGTGCCGCACTCAATGTAATGTCACGTCATTTTGACATCTTTCTATGATTAATACATCTCTCCCATAGTTAAGAAGTCCTTTATTTCTATTTTAAGAAAGGAAAAGTAAGACAAAGCTTAAAGCCATTTGTTCCGGAAATGAACGAGCACTTACAAGACTTTAGAAGAATTTTGGATACATATATAAAACTGGATAGTTTCGATATAAAAATTGAGGAATATTAGAATCATACTCACAAAAAAGTGATATTTATAGGTCATCATGATAAAATTGCAGAAGATTGCTCGTATAAAAAGGTGGTGGAAGAGATTTAGCAAACAAATCAGTAAATGTTCGTTAAGATTAAGAAATCCGTTAAATTAGATTTTTTTTATTCAATCCTCACAATCATCTAGTTATAACTTACCCGTCAATACTATCGTTTTTTAAGGTAGCCATGTTACTGCCTCTAATACCCCAATACATATCATAATTTCACCTAGAGACAATGTCTACCCACAAGTCACTCCTCTCAATAGCACCGGCACGCCAATTAAATTGATGCACGTCGACATCTCTTGTTTAATAGAATGCAGCATATATTCATAGTAGTTACTCTGATTTATCAGAGAAAACCGCTGAATCATTGGTTACTAGTAGTAACCTTTACATTCTCATAACCTTTACAGTCCTAGAGAATCATCAAGAATATAGACCTTCTAGAGATGTTAGTTTAAGCATAGTTATTTTTTAGTGTATTTGGAAACAAGTTATTATGAATTAAATTAATCATACCCCTTTCTACTTTTATTGTGCGAGTGCTGCCTTGTAGCGCCATTAGCCTGCTCTTTTTTTGGAAGCTAACAAGTTGTCTTTTACGTGCAAGTGGTATGGCTCTCTTTTAACACGTGATCAGTCGCGTATCCATCTGACAGACTATCGTTGTTCCAGAGGACAATACTCGCAAATGGTGTGAAGGAAGAGCCGAAAATTTGGTCCATGAAATTGTCTCCCAGAAACGGAGATAAAACCACGAACCTTTGTGTTTGAAAATAGAGGTTGTGATTCCATGTCTTGTTGTTTGAACCAAGAAATAAATGACTGAGAATACCTTTCCATTCCTCCAAGAGATCATTTACATCACCCCAATTATACGATTATAGATGCGATACGAGGTATTCGGAAGTTCGGGAACCCTGTTTTTCCTCATTGTTAAAATTCTGGAATTGGTAATCACGCGGAACTGACCCTGCTGTATAGTTAGTATGTCTGCATACAAGTTACACTTCAACTTATTATCTTTCATATTTCTTATAAGTTGCGGCCACATGTCCTAAGTCGATTGCTGTTTGGTGGTGTTTTAGTTGGTTAATGAGATCATCTAAAGTACCAATCACGCAAGTGCGAATATATTTGGCTTTAAAGTATTTGTTCATCTTCCCCATCATGGTATGATCTCAGTGGTCGAGAAAAACTCGAGTTTCCTCAAATCTTGCGGGATCAATAGAGTAGACATCAACGCAGTGTTTTATACATAGTACTTTGATCTCTTTGTTGTTGAATTCGGTAATCTTTTCCGTCCATAGTTTTATGAAAATGCTTGACTTGAATATGGTATGAAAAGCAATCTGGATCATCACAACTTCTTGGTCTTGGGCGGCACTTAGTCATATTGGCAAGTAAAACATAAATGATGCGAAGAATAAACGTGAATTCTTTATTCTGTTGAAACAGAACTGTAAATAAACTCATCATAGATACCAGGACTAAATTTAGTATATACGCCTCACGCGCGTTTCGTCTGCTAAAGACTCATCAGTGACGCTCGAATCCAAAAAAAGTTTAAAATGCCAAATAAATTACGAAGTTGAAGAGCATTCAGAACCAAAATTCCTAAAAGTTTTGCCAAATACTGCTAAGTTAATCTGTGCCTGGGGTAGAAAAGACTTAGTATTTCAAACAATTCAAAAATATGTGAACAGTAAATTTATAAATATAACCATATCAATGACAATTCATGTCAGCACAAAAAGTGTTGACTACTGGGTTTGTGATACCCTCGGGTAAATAAATCTCTACCAGTTTCCAAGTTTCAATCAAACGAACAACGATCAAGCATCGTTTCTCGAATTTACGTCGAAATATTTTATCCGTTTAACAAACTTTTCTATAGAGACACCTAGACCGATTTGTACTTTTGTGAAGATGAGGTTTGTTAAACGGTTGACTAGATGAAGTCAGTTATATAGTGCATAGTTAACAACCCATGTTCTTTAACTCACATAGTTGCGAGTCGTTGTATTCTTATGTTGAGCATCGACTGCTTATTTGCAATAGGCGAGTGACTTATTTCAAAAAGACGCGTAGTTAACAACCCTAATGGAACCATCTTACGCACGGCTGTATTATATATACACATAGAAAAAAGTATTGCAACACCTTGATTTTTTAAAACTTGAAAAATCAGCCTCTTTTTTTGGATGACATATAATAACAAATGTGTATGATATTATTGAAACATAGTTTATGATAACATTGGCAACAACAATTTTAATAACAAAAGCTAGTGTTTTTTGTACAAAAAATGCATTTTTCAACTTTTACTGTAGTCGAAATTTACAATGTCAGGTATTTCAAAATTAATCTTCAGATGACTGTTCGCATCATGGTTGGTCGTTATACGCCAAAGAATTAGTACTTTGTGCGCAGCCTCCAATCAAACGGATTACCGCATCTCACCGTCTTCTGATTTCTGCCATAAATCGGCTAATATGTTGTTAAGGTAGCAGCAACCATCTCTGATGAAGGGCATTGTTTATTTCATGATGTGTTTGAACTGGTGTGTCTTTTTGTGCACTTTCCGCCCAATAGTGTCCCAAATATGCTCGATATGGTTCAAATCCGGGCTACGATCTGGCCAAGGAAGATGAACCGAATTCAATTTGAACAATGGATCTTCCTCCACGATGCTAATTTCCAATTTTGGCGAGCTCTGCACTACATTGGATACGGATAACTGTGTGTCTGTTCGTAAGCAAACGTCTCTGATATGGTCTTATCGCACAATAACCAGAAGGGATGATTCAATCTCGAACAATTATTGTTAAAAGGCTCCTGTATGCCCAGTCCTCTCTTTTTAGGATTGTATTGTATGCAATGGGATTCTTTCTGACTAAGCTTCATCATGCTTGATTTTCCCTAGCAGGTGGAATAGGGGGTCTTTTTGATCTCGGATAGTCTTTTATATCGTGTATTGCCTAATTTTTATTTTCTAAACGACTTATAGTGGAAAAGTGATGACCGACAATACGTGCAATTGTCACAGCGACATTCCTGCCTCACTCATGCTGATAATCTGCCATCTTGCTGCGGTTAAGAGTTGTGGAGGACCTATTTCAAGGTGTCAATCACACAGCTTTATAAACTTAATTATTTAAAGTGTTGAAAACAATGAGGATGAAACACATGTTTTGCTGTGTACGGGTACAGTAGCTGCATGTGCAGATAAGAACTTATCGAGTCGATAATTATTGATCAAACTCAGGTGATATTTAAATAGTGTTTAACTAGTTCAATTTTAACAAATTATATCAGAAAAAAATAAAGAGTGTTTTTTTTTAATTTCAATTCCAATTTGGTTATATACCAGCTGGCATTCGCACTAAAGTTCTTTCATCTTCGTTGTTTTCTTTTCGATATAACCTTGAAAAGGAAAATCAGCCAGTAATCAGCATTCTTTTTATCAGTATTTACATAACACATTTTACAAACTCTTTTAGGCCGAACCTACCCCCAATTTTTTGGACAAATTTTTCGAATTTTGGGCTCTAGTTCCAGATTTTTGAACATAGCGCCCTTCGATAATGAAGCGCCTGTTTCTCCTCTGCAAGACCTATATAGTCATACCCCGTGACACCCCTCATTATTTTTCTTGAAGTCCTAGAATAGGCCGACCCCCCTAATTTTTTGACATTTTTTTCAAATTTTGAGCTCTAGTTTCAGATTTTTGAACATAGCGGCCTTCGATACCTAGCGCAAAAGAAGCGCCTGTTTCTCCTCTACAAGACCTGTATAGTCATACCCCGTGACACCACTCATCATTTTTCTCTAGAAGTCCTAGAATAGGCCGACCCCCTTAAATTTTTGACTTTTTTTCAAATTTTGAGCTCTAGTTTCAGATTTTTTAACATAGCTCCCTTCGATACCTAGCGCAAAAGAAGCGCATGTTTCTCCTCTACAAGACCTATATAGTCATTCTCCGTGACACCCCTCATTATTTTTCTCTAGAAGCCCTGGAATAGGCCGACCCCCCTAAGTTTTTGACCTTTTTTTCAAATTTTGAGCTCTAGTTTCAGATTTTTGAACATAGCGCCCTTTGATACCTAGCGCAAAAGAAGCGCCTGTTTCTCCTCTACAAGACCTATATAGTCATACCCCGTGACACCCCCCATTATTTTTCTCTAGATCTCCTGGAATAGGCCGACCCTATCCCCATTTTTTTGACAAATTTTTCGAATTTTGAGCTCTAGTTTCAGATTTTTGAACATAGCGCCCTTCGATACCTAGCGCAAAAGAAGCGCCTATTTCTCCTCTACAAGACCTATATAGTCATATCCCGTGACACTCCCCATTATTTTTCTCTAGAAGCCCTAGAATAGGCCGACCCCCTAATTTTTTGACCTTTTTTTCAAATTTTGAGCTCTAGTTTCAGATTTTTGAAGATAGCGCCCTTCGATGCCTAGCGCAAAAGAAGCGCATGTTTCTCCTCTACAAGACCTATATAGTCATACCCCGTGACACCCCCCATTATTTTTCTCTAGAACTCCTGGAATAGGCCGACCCTACCCCCATTTTTTTGACAAATTTTTCGAATTTTGTGCTCTAGTTTCAGATTTTTGAACATAGCGCCCTTTGATACCTAGCGCAAAAGAAGCGCCTATTTCTCCTCTACAAGACCTATATAGTCATATCCCGTGACACACCTCATTATTTTTCTCTAGAACTCCTGGAATAGGCCGACCCTACCCCAATTTTTTGGACAAATTTTTCGAATTTTGAGCTCTAGTTTCAGATTTTTGAACATAGCGCCCTTCGATACCTAGCGCAAAAGAAGTGCCTGTTTTTCCTCTACAAGACCTGTATAGTCATACCCCGTTACACCCCTCATTATTTTTCTGTAGAAGTCCTAGAATAGGCCGACCCCCCTAATTTTTTTACCTTTTTTTCAAATTTTGAGCTCTAGTTTCAGATTTTTGAACATAGCGCCCTTTGATACCTAGCGCAAAAGAAGCGCCTGTTTCTCCTCTACAAGACCTATATAGTCATTCTCCGTGACACTCCTCATTATTTTTCTCTAGAAGCCCTGGAATAGGCCGACCCCCCTAATTTTTTGACATTTTTTTCAAATTTTGAGCTCTAAATTAAACAATGACATAAAAGGTGCTATAATATACAGGGTAGGACTACTTTTACATACGTTCTAAATTGAAGTGGGTACATTGGTGGCCCTACACCTACACATAATTCGTTGATAGGTGCAGAGTTATTGTGGTACTGAATATTAGCCTCAAAAGTTATGCGACTTGTTAAATCAATGGATTGGATAAAAACCATTTCAAAATTGAGTTAAAATTGCTATATTTTAACTGATTTTCTGCCTTTTTGATTATTTTTTTATTTAACGGCCGTTGTTGTCTTATTCGTGTTTTTTGGTTTCTCGATATATCGCCTTATTGTTCGCTGGCTTATTGTTCGCTAGCTGTTGTTCGCTAGCTTCTGCCTGGTACTCTGTGGTTAAAGTTTTTGAAATTTCAATAACTTTCTTAAACTAAACTGGATTTCTACCAAACTTGGACAGAAGCTTTTTTATGTTCATAAGATAGTATGCAGAAGTAAATTTTGTAAAAATAAAATTCCATTTTTTCCGTATTTTACTTATAAATATACTTAGTTTTTCTGCCAGAAAACATTGCATTCACCCTTTGGTTTAAGTTTTTGAAATTTTAATAAATTTCTTAAACTATACTATACCAAACTTGGACAGAAGTTTGTTTATGATCATAAAATAGTATCCAGAAGTAAATTTTGGAAAAATAATTTTTTTTTTTTCATATTTTACTTTTAAAAGAATGGACTTAGTCTTTCTGCCAGGAAACATTACATTCACTCTGTGGTTAAAGTTTTTGAAATTTTAATAACTTTCTTAAACTATCCTGGGTTTGTACCAAACTAAGACAGAAGTAAATTTTGTTGACAAATAAATCCATTTTTTTGTGCATTTTACTTTTAAATGGACTTAGATTTTATGCCAGGAAAGAACACATTCACTCTGTGGTTAAAGTGTTTAAAATTTTAATATCTTTCTTATACTATTTTGAACCTGTACCAAAATTGGACAGAATCTTTTTTATGATCAAAAGCTAGAACAAAATGTATCTAAAAGAAAATTTTGTTAAAATTTTGTACCTGTGTATCTGTATTTTACTTATAAATGGACTTATATTATTTATGTATGTGCCTGTCCCAAGTCAGGAGCCTGTAATTCAGTCGTTGTCGTTTGTTTATGTGTTACATATTTGTTTTTCGTTCATTTTTTTACATAAATAAGGCCGTTAGTTTTCTCGTTTGAATTGTTTTACTTTGTCTTTTCGGCTTTTATAGCTGACAACGTGGTATGGGCTTTGCTCATTGTTGAAGGCCGTACGGTGACCTATAGTTGTTAATGTTTGTGTCATTTTGGTCTTTTGTGGATAGTTGTCTTATTGGCAATCATACCACATCTTCTTTTTTATATATTAGTATTTCTTCCAGTCTATATTACAGACAGTCTGCATTTAAGGTTTTTAAAACATTCTGTATTTTTATCAAACGTGGACAGAAGCTTCTTAGAATCATAAGATAGTATTAAGAGGAATATTTTTTATTGATTTTATTCCTCTTTTGTTGAGCCTGCGATTAACAGCATAAGTAGGCTAGACACTGGGTTCCGCGAAACCCTTAATAATGTTTCTCTATACACTCTTTAAATTATGGTGTGAGCCATTTTTCTCTATTCTTCATACTTTTTGCCAGTTAACTTATTCTCTTTATATTTGAACACCTCATTATTCTATTTTATTCATTTTTGTTCCATTGTCTCTAATATTCAATCCCCGCTATTCTCTATTCCTTAAACGCCATCCACACTTTCTAGTTTAAGTGACCATATAGCCTTCACAAATGAGCAATATTCATACTGAATAGACTCCGAATGGCAAAAAAATTGAAAGCTACTCGCGGTTTTAAATGTGAACTTGCAGAACGTTTTGCGACAATACCGGCAAGGAACCGGCAGCCCTGTATTTGTTTTTGCGGGGAAATAAATAAGCGGAACCGGACCATTTATACCCATTTTACAATAGCCACAATAGTAATAGAGGATAGTCATGCACTGTTATGTCTTATCATCTTAGATCATCTCCAAACTTTAGACTAAAGATCACGCACCCTTATTGTTTAGATTGAAAAAGACTTTTGCATATGATCCGTCGACATAATCTACGATTAAAAAAATTTTGATCTGACAATCTCTGACCTGTGAATCTATACTCTAAGTTTAACGTGCTAGTTTTCTTGTCAGTTTAAAAAAAGTAATTACCTCCCTTGTTAGTGTCATGTTGTAATCAATCTATTTTTTTGTACCATCTTTATGTAATATTATATTGTACAATTTAAATTTGTGATCTGTTTAATATCTAAATGTAACAAATTAATCTTTATCAAAGATATAAACAATTTAATTTGAAAGTCTTAGATTACTTTATCACCGTAGTTCAAAACAAATGTTGAATCTTAAAATCAAGCGTTGAATGATACAATTACAAGAATGTCAAAATCCAATATTGAGAATGGTAATTTTTGAAAACAAATTGTGAATATTGGAATGTTGAATAAATCGAATGATGAAAACGAATGATGAATGTTGAAAACGAACGTTGAATATTGAAAACGAATGTTGAAAGTTCAAAATCGAATGTTGAAAAATGAATGTTGAAAGTTGTAAATCGAATGTTGAAAACGAATGTTGAATGTTGAAAACGAATGTTGAATGTTGAAAATGAATGTTGAAAGTTGAAAATCGAATGTTGAAAACGAATGTTAAATGTTGAAAACTAATGTTGAATGTTGAAAACGAATGTTGAAAGTTGAAAATCGAATGTTGAATGTTGAAAACGAATGTTGAATGTTGAAAACGAAGGTTGAAAGTTGAAAATCGAATGTTGAAATCGAATGTTTGATGTTGAAAACGAATGTTGAATATTGAATGTTGAAAACGAATGTTGAATGTTGAAATCGAATGTTGAAAGTTGAAAATCGAATGTTGAAAGTTGAAAATCGAATGTTGAAAACGAATGTTGAATGTTGAAAACTAATGTTGAATGTTGAAAACAAATGTTGAAAGTTGAAAATCGAATGTTGAAATCGAATGTTGAATGTTGAAAACGAATGTTGAATGTTGAAAACGAAGGTTTAAAGTTGAAAATCGAATGTTGAAATCGAATGTTGAATGTTGAAAACGAATGTTGAATATTGAAAAAGAATGTTGAATGTTGAAAACGAATGTTTAATATTGAAAACGAATGTTGAATGTCGAAAACGAATGTTGAAAGTTGAAAATCGAATGTTGAAAACGAATGTTGAATGTTGAAAACGAATGTTGAATGTTGAAAACGAATGTTGAATGTTGAAGAATGTTGAAAACGAATGTTGAATGTTGAAATCGAATGTTGAAAGTTGAAAATGAATGTTGAAAGTTGAAAATCGAATGTTGAAAACGAATATTGAATGTTGAAAACGAATGATGAATGTTGAAATCGAATGTTGAAAGTTGAAATCGAATGTTGAAAACGAATGTTGAATGTTGAAAACGAATGTTGAATATTGAAAACGAATGTTGAATGTTGAAAACGAATGTTGAAAGTTGAAAATCGAATGTTGAAAACGAATGTTGAATGTTGAAAACGAATGTTGAATGTTGAAAACGAATGTTGAATGTTGAAATCGAATGTTGAATGTTGAAATCGAATGTTGAAAGTTGAAAATCGAATGTTGAAAGTTGAAAATCGAATGTTGAAAACGAATGTTGAATGTTGAAAACGAATGTTGAATGTTGAAATCGATTGTTGAAAGTTGAAAATCGAATGTTGAAAACGAATGTTGAATGTTGAAAACGAATGTTGAAAACGAATGTTGAAAGTTGGAAATCGAATGTTGAAAACGAATGTTGAATGTTGAAAACGAATGTTGAATATTGAAAACGAATGTTGAATGTTAAAAACGAATGTTGAAAGTTGAAAATCGAATGTTGAAAACGAATGTTGAATGTTGAAATCGAATGTTGGAAGTTGAAAATCGAATGTTGAAAACGAATGTTGAATGTTGAAAACGAATGTTGAATATTGACAACGAATGTTGAATGTTGAAAACGAATGTTAAAAGTTGAAAATCGAATGTTGAAAACGAATGTTGACTGTTGAAAACGAATGTTGAATGTTGAAAACGAATGTTGAAAGTTGAAAATCGAATGTTGAAAACGAATGTTGAATGTTGAAAATCGAATGTTGAAAACGAATGTTGAATGTTGAATGTTGAAATCGAATGTTGAAAGTTGAAAATCGAATGTTGAAAACGAATGTTGAATGTTGAAAACGAATGTTGAATGTTGAAATCGATTGTTGAAAGTTGAAAATCGAATGTTGAAAACGAATGTTGAATGTTGAAAACGAATGTTGAAAACGAATGTTGAAAGTTGAAAATCGAATGTTGAAAACGAATGTTGAATGTTGAAAACGAATGTTGAATATTGAAAACGAATGTTGAATGTTAAAAACGAATGTTGAAAGTTGAAAATCGAATGTTGAAAACGAATGTTGAATGTTGAAATCGAATGTTGGAAGTTGAAAATCGAATGTTGAAAACGAATGTTGAATGTTGAAAACGAATGTTGAATATTGACAACGAATGTTGAATGTTGAAAACGAATGTTGAAAGTTGAAAATCGAATGTTGAAAACGAATGTTGACTGTTGAAAACGAATGTTGAATGTTGAAAACGAATGTTGAAAGTTGAAAATCGAATGTTGAAAACGAATGTTGAATGTTGAAAATCGAATGTTGAAAACGAATGTTGAATGTTGAAAACGAATGTTGAATGTTGAATGTTGAAATCGAATGTTGAAAGTTGAAAATCGAATGTTGAAAACAAATGTTGAATGTTGAACACGAATGTTGAATATTGAAAACGAATGTTGAATGTTGAAAACATATGTTGAAAGTTGAAAATCGAATGTTGAAAACGAATGTTGAATGTTGAAAACGAATGTTGAATGTTGAAAACGAATGTTGAATGTTGAAAACGAATGTTGAAAGTTGAAAATCGAATGTTGAAAACGAATGTTGAATGTTGAAAACGAATGTTGAATCTGGAAAACGAATGTTGAAAGTTGAAAATCGAATGTTGAAAACGAATGTTGAATGTTGAAATCGAATGTTGAAAGTTGAAAATCGAATGTTGAAAGTTGAAAATCGAATGTTGAAAACGAATGTTGAATGTTAAAAACGAATGTTGAATGTTGAAAACGAATGTTGAATGTTGAAAACGAATGTTGAATGTTGAAAACGAATGTTGATTGTTGAAATCGAATGTTGAAAGTTGAAAATGAATGTTGAATGTTGAAAACGAATGTTGAATATTGAAAACGAATGTTGAATGTTGAACACGACTGTTGAAAGTTGAAAATCGAATGTTGAAAACGAATGTTGAATGTTGAAAACAAATGTTGAAAGTGGAATATCGAATGTTGAAAACGATTATTGAATGTTGAAAACGAATGTTGAAAGTTGAAAATCGAATGTTGAATGTTGAAATCGAATGTTGAATGTTGAAATCGAATGTTGAAGGTTGAAATCGAATGTTGAATGTTGAAATCGAATGTTGAATGTTGTAATCGATTGTTGAATGTTGAAAATGGATACGAGAAGAAAAAAAATTTAAAAAAAATTGAATGTTGAAAATGGATACGAGAAAAAACAAAAAAAATTTTGAATGTTGAATATTGCAATCGAATGTTGAATGTTTTTTTTCTCGTATCCATTTTCAACATTCAACATTCGATTTCAACATTCAACATTCGAATTCAATATTCAACATTCAACATTCAACATTCAAAATTTTTTTTTTTTTTTTTTTTTTTCGTATCCATTTTCAACATTCAACATTCGATTTCAACATTCAACATTCGATTTCAATATTCAACATTCAACATTCAATTTTTTTTTATGTTGAATGTTGAAAAAAATGGATACGAGAAAAAAAAAAGAAAAAAAAATTTGAATGAGAAAAAAAAAAAAAAAAATTGAATGTTGAATGTTGAATATTGAAATCGAATGTTGAATGTTGAAATCGAATGTTGAATGTTGAAAATGGATACGAAAAAAAAAAAAAAAAAAAATAAAAAAAAAATTTTGAATGTTGAATGTTGAATATTGAAATCGAATGTTGAATGTTGAAATCGAATGTTGAATGTTGAAAATGGATACGAAAAAAAAAAAAAAAAAAAAAAAATTTTGAATGTTGAATGTTGAATGTTGAATATTGAAATCGAATGTTGAATGTTGAAATCGAATGTTGAATGTTGAAAATGGATACGAGAAAAAAAAAATAAAAAAAAAAAAATATTGAAATCGAATGTTGAATGTTGAAATCGAATGTTGAATGTTCAAATGGATACGAAAAAAAAAAAATTTTGAATGTTGAATGTTGAATATTGAAATCGAATGTTGAATGTTGAAATCGAATGTTGAAGGTTGAAATCGAATGTTGAATGTTGAAATCGAATGTTGAATGTTGTAATCGATTGTTGAATGTTGAAAATGGATACGAGAAGAAAAAAAATTTAAAAAATTTTTTTTTCAATCGAATGTTGAAAACGAATGTTGAATGTTGAAAACAAATGTTGAAAGTGGAATATCGAATGTTGAAAACGAATGTTGAATGTTGAAAACGAATGTTGATTGTTGAAATCGAATGTTGAAAGTTGAAAATGAATGTTGAATGTTGAAAACGAATGTTGAATATTGAAAACGAATGTTGAATGTTGAACACGACTGTTGAAAGTTGAAAATCGAATGTTGAAAACGAATGTTGAATGTTGAAAACAAATGTTGAAAGTGGAATATCGAATGTTGAAAACGATTATTGAATGTTGAAAACGAATGTTGAAAGTTGAAAATCGAATGTTGAATGTTGAAATCGAATGTTGAATGTTGAAATCGAATGTTGAAGGTTGAAATCGAATGTTGAATGTTGAAATCGAATGTTGAATGTTGTAATCGATTGTTGAATGTTGAAAATGGATACGAGAAGAAAAAAAATTAAAAAAAAATTGAATGTTGAAAATGGATACGAGAAAAAACAAAAAAAATTTTGAATGTTGAATATTGCAATCGAATGTTGAATGTTGAAATCGAATGTTGAATGTTGAAAAAAATGGATACGAGAAAAAAAAAGAAAAAAAAATTTGAATGAGAAAAAAAAAAAAAAAAAAAAAATTTTGAATGTTGAATGTTGAATATTGAAATCGAATGTTGAATGTTGAAATCGAATGTTGAATGTTGAAAATGGATACGAGAGAAAAAAAAAAATTGAATGTTGAATGTTGAATATTGAAATCGAATGTTGAATGTTGAAATCGAATGTTGAATGTTGAAAATGGATACGAAAAAAAAAAAAAAAAAAAAAAATTTTGAATGTTGAATGTTGAATGTTGAATATTGAATTCGAATGTTGAATGTTGAAATCGAATGTTGAATGTTGAAAATGGATACGAGAAAAAAAAAATAAAAAAAAAAAATATTGAAATCGAATGTTGAATGTTGAAATCGAATGTTGAATGTTCAAATGGATACGAAAAAAAAAAAATTTTGAATGTTGAATGTTGAATATTGAAATCGAATGTTGAATGTTGAAATCGAATGTTGAATGTTGAAATCGAATGTTGAATGTTGAAAATGGATACGAAAAAAAAAAAAAAAAAAAAAATTTTGAATGTTGAATGTTGAATATTGAAATCGAATGTTGAATGTTGAAATCGAATGTTGAATGTTGAAATCGAATGTTGAATGTTGAAAATGGATACGAAAAAAAAAAAAAAAAAAAAAAAAAAATTTTGAATGTTGAATGTTGAATATTGAAATCGATTGTTGAATGTTGAAATCGAATGTTGAATGTTGAAATCGAATGTTGAATGTTGAAATCGAATGTTGAATGTTGAAAATGGATACGAAAAAAAAAAAAAAAAAAAAAAATTTTGAATGTTGAATGTTGAATGTTGAATGTTGAAATCGAATGTTGAATGTTGAAATCGAATGTTGAATGTTGAAAATGGATACGAAAAAAAAAAAAAAAAAAAAAAATTGAATGTTGAATGTTGAATGTTAAATATTGAACCAACTTGACATCCGTTTATTTATAATAGTATTCAAGATAACCAAAAACGGCAAAATTTCTTTAAAAATTACCAATTGGAGGGCAGCAACCCAACAACCAGTTGTCCAATTCATCTGAAAAATTCAGGGCAGATAGATATTGACTTGATTAACAATTTAACTTCTTGTCAGATTTGCTCTAGATGCTTTGGTTTCATAGTTATAAGCCAAAAACTGCATTTTACCCCATATGTTCTATTTTTAGCCGTGGCGGCCATCTTGGTTGAATGGCCAGGTCATCGGACACATTTTTCAAACTAGATACCCCAAAGATGATTGTGGCCTAGTAGTTTCAGTGGAGATTTTGTAAAAGATTACTTAGATTTATGAAAAATGGTTAAAGATTGACTATAAAGGGCAATAACTCCTAAAGAGGTCAACTGACCATTTTGGTCATGTTGACTTATTTGTAGATCTTACTTCGCTGAACATTATTGCTGTTTACAATTTATCTCTATCTATAATAATATTCAAGATAATAACCAAAAACAGCAAAATTTCCTCAAAATTACCAATTCAGGGGCAGCAACCCAACAACCGATTGACCGATTCATCTGAAAATTTCAGGGCAGATAGATCTTGACCTGATAAACATTTTTATCTCATGTCAGATTTCCTCAAAATGCTTTGGTTTTTGAGTTATAAGCCAAAAACTGCATTTTACTTCTGTTCTATTTTTAGCGGTGGCGGCCATCTTGGTTGGTTGACCAGGTCACGCCACACATTTTTTAAACTAGATACCCCAAAGATGATTGTGGCCAAGTTTGGATTAATTTGGCCCAGTAGTTGCAGAGGAGAAGATTTTTGTAAAGGATTACTTTAATTTACGAAAAATGGTTAAAAATTGACTATAAAGGGCAATAACTCCTAAACGGGTCAACTGACCATTTTGGTCATGTTGACTTATTTGTAGATCTTACTTTGCTGAACATTATTGCTGTTTACAATTTATCTCTATCTATAATAATATTCAAGATAATAACCAAAAACAGCAAAATTTCCTCAAAATTACCAATTCAGGGGCAGCAACCCAACAACCGATTGACCGATTCATCTGAAAATTTCAGGGCAGATAGATCTTGACCTGATAAACATTTTTATCCCATGTCAGATTTCCTCAAAATGCTTTGGTTTTTGAGTTATAAGCCAAAAACTGCATTTTACCCCTTTGTTCTATTTTTAGCCGTGGCGGCCATCTTGGTTGGTTGACCAGGTCACGCCACACATTTTTTAAACTAGATACCCCAAAGATGATTGTGGCCAAGTTTGGATTAATTTGGCCCAGTAGTTTCAGAGAAGAAGATTTTTGTAAAAGATTACTTTAATTAACGAAAAATGGTTAAAAATTGACTATAAAGGGCAATAACTCCTAAACGGGTCAACTGACCATTTTGGTCATGTTGACTTATTTGTAGATCTTACTTTGCTGAACATTATTGCTGTTTACAATTTATCTCTATCTATAATAATATTCAAGATAATAACCAAAAACAGCAAAATTTCCTCAAAATTACCAATTCAGGGGCAGCAACCCAACAACCGATTGACCGATTCATCTGAAAATTTCAGGGCAGATAGATCTTGACCTGATAAACATTTTTACCCCGTGTCAGATTTGCTCTAAATGCTTTGGTTTTTGAGTTATAAGCCAAAAACTGCATTTTACCCCTATGTTCTATTTTTAGCCGTGGCGGCCATCTTGGTTGGTTGACCGGGTCACGCCACACATTTTTTAAACTAGATACCCAAATGATGATTGTGGCCAAGTTTGGTTTGATTTGGCCCAGTAGTTTCAGAGGAGAAGATTTTTGTAAAAGTTAACGACGACGGACGACGACGGACGACGGACGACGACGACGGACGCCGGACGCCAAGTGATGAGAAAAGCTCACTTGGCCCTTCGGGCCAGGTGAGCTAAAAATGTGTCCGGTGCCCCGCCCAACCAACCAAGATGGCCGCCATGGCTAAAAATAGAACATAGGGGTAAAATGCAGTTTTTGGCTTATAACTCAAAAACCAAAGCGTTTAGAGCAAATCTTTCACGGTAATATTGTTCATCAGGTAAAGATCTATCTGCCCTGAAATTTTCAGATGAATCGGACATTCCGTTGTTGGGTTGCTGCCCCTGAAATGGTAATTTTAAGGAAATTTTGCTGTTTTTGGTTATTATCTTGAATATTATTATAGATAGAGATAAACTGTACACAGCAATAATGTTCAGCAAAGTAAGATCTACAAATAAGTCAACATGACCGAAATGGTCAGTTGACCACTTTAGGAGTTATTGCCCTTTATAGTCAATTTTTAACAATTTTTCGTAAATCTTAGTAATCTTTTATAAAAATCTTCTCCTCTGAAACTACTGGGCCAAATTAATCCAAACTTATCCACAATCATCTTTGTGGTATCTAGTTGGAAAAATGTGTCCGATGACCCGGCCATCTAACCAAGATGGCCGCCATGGCTAAAAATAGAACATGGGGGTAAAAAGCAGTTTTTGGCTTATAACTCAAAAACCAAAGCGTTAATAGCAAATCTGACATGGGATTAAATTGTTTATCAGGTCAAGATCTATCTGCCCTGAAATTTTCAGATAAATCGGACAACCCGTTGTTGGGTTCCTGCCCCTGAATTGGTAATTTTAAGGAAATTTTACTGTTTTTGGTTATTATCTTGAAAATTATTATAGATAGAAATAAACTGTAAACAGCAATAATGTTCAGCAAAGTAAGATTTACAAATAAGTCGATATGACAGAATTGGTCAGTTGACCCATATAGGAGTTATTGCCCTTTATAGTCAATTTTTAACCATTTTCCGTAAATCTTAGTAATCTTTTACAAAAATCTTCTCCCCTGAAACTACTGGGCCAAATTAATTCAAACTTATCCACAATCATCTTTGGGGTATGTAGTTTAAAAAATATGTCCGATGACCCGGCCATCTAACCAAGATGGCCGCCATGGCTAAAAATAGAACATATGGGGTAAAATGCAGTTTTTGGCTTATAACTCAAAAACCAAAGCGTTTAGAGCAAATCTGACACGGGGGTTAAATTGTTTATCAGGTCAAGATCTATCTGCCCCGAAATTTTCAGATGAATCGGACAACCCGTTGTTGGGTTGCTGCCCCTGAATTGGTAATTTTAAGGAATTTTTGCTGTTTTTGGTTATTGTCTTGAATATTATTATAGATAGAGATAAACTGTAAACAGCAATAATGTTCAGCAAAGTAAGATTTACAAATAAGTCAGCATGACCGAAATGGTCAATTGAACCCCTAAGGAGTTATTGTCCTTTATAGTCAATTTTCAACAATTTTTATAAAATTTGTACATTTTTACTAACATTTTCCACTGAAACTACTGGGCCAAGTTCATAAGTAAGATGTACAAACACATCACCATCACCAAAACACAATTTTGTCATGAATCAATCTGCTTCCTTTGTTAAATTGTCACATAGACCAAGGTGAGCGAGACAGGCTCTTTAGAGCCTCTAGTTTTATGATTTACTTAAAATTATCGCAATTCAAATTTGGATCAAAATTGATTTCAGCCCATAGAAAACTATAAAAATTGCTAACTCCAGGCTCTCTTAGCCTCTATATTAACATCCAATGCTACGATTGTGTTACTTCAATACATTATTCTAACATATCTGACGACAGAGACGATGAAACTGACTAATTTTATTCATTATTCTCATCTTTTTCTACAATGGTCGTACTCTTTCAAACAACATCACTATCGTACCAGAGACACGTATTATAGTACACACTATGTATCTGATCTTATTTTGACCTAATTTGTCGATCTTTTTAAATATAAATGCTTTTTTTCAAATGAATTGAAATATAAATATTTATCATTAGAATTTCTTTACTTATGCTTGGATATGAAATTTCCTTTAACAAGTACTAGATGAATTTAGTTTATGACTCTACATGTGGTATGATTATTTTCTGTCATCGTCATCAAGTTAAGAAAATTAATTCGTGTGCCAATTAACCATATCATTAGTTCGTAGATCATTTATCCTTTACGATATTTGTAATTTAATTACTGCGTCAAAACTATTTGTCAAATATTTATACAAAAGAAATCCAGGATTTGTGGGTTTCCCTTTTGGGTCATGATTTTATTCACGTAAGTGCTTTATTATTGGCTGATATCGTATGGCATTTTCACGTTTAATTCATTGTCAAATAGATTGTTATTTTATATAATTAATTTCCTTCAAATAGATTATTATTTAAAATAATTAATTTCCTTCTAATAGATTATTATTTTAAATAATCTATTTCCTTCTAATAGATTATATCACAAACAAAAGATAGCAATAACTATTTCAAAGCTGAGAAGTCAACCAGATTTAAATATCATTAGCTTAGTAATAGCTTCCTTTACAAGAGATTCAGTTTTGCGTACCGTAGCGAAACTATTGACTGAATTTTTGTGTTATGTTAATTTGGCGAGTTATTATTTATTTTAAAGTTTGTAAGAATTGTAATTAACATATTTTTGTTTAGAATGACACTTGTCGTGTAGGTAATTGAAAGGTTAAAATTATTTGTGTGTTGATCATTCCTTGGTTACTTTCAAAGCCAATATCAAGAGTAAGACAAAAATTATATAGGAAATAAGATTACCATTAGCAATAAAAGTACAGCGTCAAGGTATGTATTTAAAAAATATTTTACATGCTCAGAAAAAATAACAAAATTAAAATTGTCAACATACAATTTTTTGCTTTAGCAAAATTAAATATTTGTTGTATGTGCAACATCAATACTATCTAATTAGATGACTTACCAAACTTGTATCGAAGCCGGTATCTTCTTCAAAAAAAATTTATATTTGATTTTTTTGTCATATACTATTGAAAACCAAATATGTACTTCGGTAGCAAATAATCCAAAACAAGTTCAGACAAACACACCAAAAAAAAATTCTTTGACTTTTCAAGCTGAAGTTACAATATCTAGTAAACTTGCATAGCTACGTTGATTTTGTTGAACGAGGAATACTGCTTTCTCAAAAGTTGCTGAGACAGGGCTATGAATCAATCAAATTAAGGTCATCACTCAAGAAATTTATGGTCGCCATCATGAGCTGATTGGCCATTATGACAAAAGTGTGTCAGAAATCATATCTGATATTTTCCTCAGTCATAATAACCTTCCATCATAACCGAACTGAACAAAGAAATAACACGACGGGTGCCGTATACGGTGCAGGAAATGCTTACCCTTCCGGAGCACCTGATTTCACTCCCGGTTTTTAGTGGAGTTCGTGTTGTTTCTTATTTATCATTTATAACTGTTGATGTAAATGTCCTTTGGTTTGATGAGTCCTTGTTTACTCCTTGGTTTTGATTGTTATTGTCTCTATGGTTTGTCTTAAAGTTTGAGTATTGATTGCCGCTGTACCAGCGATTTTGCTGATTTCATTTTTGTTTAATAGCATCCAAATAACCTGTATCCTCATCTTCATTAGCAGCATTTTATACTATCAAATGCCGATCTGTAAGTACAACTTCCATTTTGTATGTGTCATGTATTTATTTTCATTTTTTGGAGAATGAAGAAATTATAATTTCGTATCTATATTTATTACCCACCTGGGACAGAAGTAAGGCTTTATGTTTCTGATTTACGCGTCCGTCCTGTGTCATACCAGTGTTTTTAATCACGTTGGTTTCCCATGAAGTTGTACTCACATAAACCCGAAACTAAGTAGACATGTTTATTAGAAGCTAACTTTTCAAATTATATAAAAACTTACGGTTTTGACCTAGATTGCACTGTTCACTGAACTTTAAAATGTGATCTTGCGAGTGTCCTATGGAAATATATTATTGTTACATTCTTGTAATAAAACACATTTATTTTTTAGAAAATGTCATCTAAAGGTCGAGTTATGATTGCTGCAATCGACTTTGGTACAATGTATTCTGGATACGCATTTGCTATCATTGATACTTCTCAAAAAGGACAAATTTCCATTAATATGAACCAAGCTTGGAATGCTGGTGGACACAACCTGCTTTCCATTAAAACACCAACGACTCTTTTACTTGACTCAAACAAACAGCTTGTGGCTTTTGGGTATCAGGCTGAAAATAGGTACACGGAATTAGAAATGGATGGTAAATTTGACGGCTATTATTACTTTCACAGATTTAAATTGAAATTGTTTGAAAAAGAGGTAATTTTCGTTTGCTAGTACATTCTAATAAAGATTGCACAAAATCAGATTTGTTTATTCGTAATTAAGTGAGCTAATGTAAAGATAATTTTAAAAGACTAAGATAAAAAAAAAGTTTTGAATAAGGAATTTTTTCCTACAATACTTTTAGTAGCGCTGGATACGTTTGATGAGTTTCGGCATTTAATTTTGCCATTTTTTAAGGGACTTTCCGTTTTCAATTTTCCTTGAATTTGATATTTTTGTTATCCTACTTTTTGACACCACTGCTGGTGGACTTTTACTCCCCGAACTTATCCTTTACAAAGTAGTTAGTGCTACAGTACTGACACATAACTGTTTGAAAATCAAAATATATACGATCTCGAAATTTGAAACAAGCAACACACCTATAAATGGGGGTTCAAAATTGATGTACAACTTGATGATTTTGATAGTGCCTTTTTATTTCTAATAACTGTTGCCTTTATTTTTCTGTCTTTAAATTTAAATCAAATCTGTATTCCAGTATAAAACTGCAGCTTTAACTAAAAGCAACTTATGCAAATAAAAGTATGCTGAAAATTAAAAGACCTTATCTCAGAGTAATTTAAATCTGCTTGTATTTAGATAAGGACGGCTTTATTATGTATATTTCTAAATGTTGATTGTTTTGTCCAAGAAGATTTTGTACAAAGCTAGGAACATTGCAAAAAGAAAACTCGATGTAAAATTTTAAGCATGAGCCGAACTGAATTTACTAGTAAATCAAAATTGATCCCCAAAATGGAAGGAGTAAATGCACCTAAAATTATTACACACTAAGACTGTTTTCAAAAAAGTCTTGCAACAATAATTTATTAACAGTTTAACATCTCTATATAAGATATAAGATATTACAAAATGTTAACTAACTTCTACGCATTTCATTATATCATTAACACCCGAAGATAGCCAAAACATCCATTTTGACTGATTTTGAGTATTTGAAGATTAGGGATAACACCCTATACCAAAACTCAACTTCAGTGGAAGTAAATTTACATATTCCATTTTTGTGATTAATTCATTAAAGTTAGAGGCGATGTCCTTCAATGCCAACCCAAAAAAAGAGAAAATTTTAACAGAAACATGTTGCTCTGATTAACAAATTTATTCACGGATGATATGTAAAATATTTAAGTATAACGTGGATACAATATCTCTTGAATACTGTAATTTGTATATGATTTGACAACTCTTAGACGTTGACAGTCACACTGTGAGATACAAATACAAAGGAAAGTAGAACTTTCTTTACCAATAAAGGCAACAGCAGTATACCACTGTTCGAAAGTCATAAATCAATTGAGAGAAAACATATCCAGGTTACAAACTAAAACCGAGAGAAACACATCAACTATAAGAAACACTGAAGTGTAACAAAAAACAAACTACAATGCAACACACACACAGAAACAACCAATAAGATAACAACTGCCATTTTCCTAACTTGGTACAGGACATGTTAAGAAAACAATGGTGGGTTGAAACAAGCAGTACCTACCAACAATATCATTATTATATACCAATAAATTTATTGAACCAAAGAGGAATATTCAAAAAAATCAAACCTGTTTGCTTTATCGTCAAAATTTTGAATATCCAGTTTGGTCTTTCCAGAGTCTATCAACTGATTCCGAACTATCAGATATTAGAGGAAAATCAGTTCCAGCAAAAGACGTATTCGCTTCTTCTATACGATTTTTAAAACAGCATTTGATTAGCAGTTTATCTAGACAAGGTGTTGATGTGGCTGACTTTGGAATCCAATGGGTACTAACCGTGCCCTCTATTTGGTCAGATAGTGCAAAGCAATTCATACGGCAATGCGCAGTAAAGGTAAATAGTTATCATAGATATCAGGCTTAATATTGTATACGACTTAGGTGCGATTTGTCTGCACAAGTCTCAACAGTGATACTCGAACCAAAAAAGTTGAAAAGGGCAGAATAAAGTACGAAGTTTCAGAGCATATATATACACTCATTATCAATATTAAACTGCGTGTTGTTATCTTTAAAATGCATACAAAGTCCAAGACGTTACATTATTTTGTCAATAATCCTTGCAACTATGTATTTATTTTAACTTGTTAAACGTTTGAATCTCTTGCGAACCACATTCCAATAACAATGAACACTGTATACTTTCTAATTTCTATTAAAACATTAAAATTTAGGATGAAGAATTAGCAGGCCGATGTATAATGCAATTTCATCCATAATTGAATTGGTCTAAATTTTAAAAGAATTGGGAAGAAGAGTCGGGTCAGTTTTCAGAAAAAGAATACATGTTATAATAATCTTATGTATTTAGGCAGGTATACAAAATGACAGTCTGGTGGTTTCCCTAGAATCAGAAGCAGCTTCAATATTCTGCCATCACATTTCATCAAACCTGTCGGTCGGTACAAATACAGGTGTTTTGTCCTCGAAGAAGGGAACACAATATATGGTTGTCGACATGGGAGGTATAATTTGTTTTTAAACATACAAATATAAATATAAATGCTTGCATGAAATGTCGGTCACAAATTGAAAGAAAAAAGTTAATGGTTATTGTTTTTAAATGTTCGAAAGAAGTTATTGAAACATAGAAAAACAATTGATCAAAGAAAAATTGCCTTGTCCTATTTTACCTTCTTAATGGCACTAATAATGTTAATCTCATGAATGGTAATTGGCGAAAGTGTTTACATCTGTGTGACAAAGAAACAAAAACATAAAAAGGAAATAGTAAATTGTTTATTTTCATCATTTTTCTCTGTTTTTATTAAAATTTAAACAGGCTAAAACATTTTGGTTGGTAGACATTACTGTTAAAGTGCTTCTACTATCTAATCGCAGGTGGAACCAGTGACATCACAGCTTTAGAAAACATCGGCAAAAACAAATTGAAAGAAATTTGCAGGGCATGTGGTGCTGATTGTGGTGGCATCGCCGTTGACAATGCATTCTATACAATGTTTATGGATATCGTTGGACAAGCTGTTATTGATGATTTAATTAGTTCGAGTCCTACAGCTCACTTGGATTTGTTCAGAGAATTTGAATGCGTTAAGCGATCTTTAACTCCCGAACAAACAGGAAAAGTTACCATGTCGATACCTTTTCTAACCTTGACTCAAATATGTGAAAAACATCACCATAACGATTTTGTAAGCTTATTAAAAGCGTCTAAATATAACCAACAAATGACGATAGTCAACGACAAATTGCGAATTGAAGTTGATTTACTAAAACTTTTATTCAAGCCAACTACAGACAAAATTGTTAATCTAATAAAAGATAAATTACACGAGATTCAAAATAAAAAAGCTATCAATGTAATTTTAGTTGGAGGGTTCTCCGAAAGTCTCATTGTGCAACATGCAATAAAGACTTCTATTCCTTCACATCATATCATAGTTCCAAACGAAGCTACTCTCGCTGTTTTGAAAGGAGCAGTAATTTTCGGAACTGATCCAAATGTTATTGTATCTCGTGTTGTACGTCATACATATGGGTTTCAAGTTTCGAACGATTTTGATCCAAAATTACACGAATTCCATCGACAAGTTGAAGTTGATGAATTGGAACTTTGCGAAAAAGTATTTGAAAAGTTTATGGTGATCAATTCTACAGTAAGTCTTGGACAGAAAATTAAAGAAACTTTTACGACCACCAAAAAATTCCAAGAGCTTCACTATCTACCTCTTTTCACTTCAACGAAGAAAGAACCAGGCTATACTGATGACAAAACATGTAAACATGCTGGAAATGTGGTAGTAAGAATTCCAAACCCCACTGAAAAATATCGTGACATAGATGTAACTATTTGTTTCGGACATACTGAACTTCAAATCGAGGCTGTCGACGTTGAGTCGGGTAATATGTGTCAAACGACGTTTGAATATGTATGAATTCAAAGTGCGAATTATTTTAGATTGTTTTGGGTAACTGATACTCCTAATTTATCATAACGAATAGCATGTTTAACTGTGTTTGTCATATGTCAATTAAACATTCATTAAACCTCCACTCCAAAGGAAGGGATATACTGTTTTCCGTCAGGTCCCATCAAATTTTGGTGGCATTCTTCAAACCTCAAGTCAGAGTTTCCGCTATTTTCATATCAAGCTCTATGTTAGCATGTCTTACTGTGTAGTGCATTTTCAGATTCCTCGCAAATCAACATCCTGTGCATCGACTACTTGTGTATTCTTTCAAATAATGAATTTGTATGAAATTTTCGTCGTTACTAAGATTATAGACTCTCTGTAATTCAGAATCATATAAGAGCTATACCATTTGATACATTTTGTAATCCTTTACTCATTAACTTTCTAATTACCGAAAACGTATAGCGCATTAGCATCAAAATCGTCATATCTACCTGGCTTAAACTTTTGTTCGCGCGTTTCGTCTACAGATATATGATCAGTGACGCTCGAATCAACAAATTTAAAACAGGCCAAATAAAGTACAAAGTTGAAGAGTATTGAGCACCCAAAATTCCGAAAAGTTTTGCCAAATACAGCTAAGGCAATATATTCTTAAGGTAACCAGTTGATTTATGATTATGGTCATGTCAACTAATATTAATGTTAACATTTTGAAAAATAGTATATATTTACAGTAGAAGATATGTTTTTCTACAAGATAATCAATATGATATTTAACCGCTTTGAATTATGTTGTGTTTCCTATTCTATGAGAATTCCGTCATCGGTCACGGTAAACAATTAGTAGACTACATTTTTGTTTAATACCCTGTTTGTTATGTTTACTCCTTTATTGTTGTAGATAAAACTAATATCAATGAATTAAGGGGTTGGGTTCTTGTTTTTATGTGTAGGTAATACATCAAAAACTCAAAAATGAACAATAGAAACCAATGTAGAAAGTGAAAATTGGAAAAACAATATGCAATTGTGTATTGTAATACCAAGCCCAAAAGTATAAACAATCATTCAAACCAATACACATCATAATTGTGTAAACCTATATGATCTTTCGTAGAAACAAATTACAATTGTTTTTTCAGATCAACGATTTTTAAAATGTTTTACTACTGATCGGTATAAACGGTTTAAAAAACAAATAAGTAATTACTGTTCCAGTGTGAATAGGTAAGGAAGTTTATTATTTTTCATACAAAATGTATTTACTTTCATTATAACTAGACTTGGTATCAACATTATACGTTTTCTTATATAATGAACAGTATTATTTTTAATATGATTATTAGTTTCTAGGTTCAATAATAAAAAAAGATCAACTGAAAATTTCTGAAAAGGAAACTTTATCAATCATATGGCGACCGTCGTCGTCCGTAGGAATTTCGTATGTTTGCCTTCGTCTTTTTTATCAAGAAGCATCCATAGCGGCATGGCATTATGGCCCATAGTTTTCTCGTCGTTTCCATAGAAATGACATAGAACTACTTGACTGATGTGACCCAAACTTGTCATGAAACATGTATGCAAGGTCGCCTAATACAAATGATTGATCAAGGTCAAATGAAACAATATGACCATCCATGACAATCTTTGACTCTTGCTAATTTTCAAAAAATATTTTCTTTACAACTTCAATTTATGCGAGCCGTGATGAAACTTGACGATATATATGATTTGTAAACCCTCCCCAATTATCCTCGTTCAAGGTTGTTCCGGTTGCTTGCAAACATGGTTTAAATAGTTTGTGGAACAAAAATTGTCATTGAAACCCACAGGCACTTTTCTCTGAAAAAGAACACCTTTATACTTTAATATAAATTATTGCAAGTTTAGAGGTAAATCATTTTCAATTATGTGTTCATTTTTTATAAATTTCCTATTTACAAAACTTCGAATTTTTCGAAAAACTAAGGATTTTCTTATCCCAGGCATATATTATTCTTAGCCGTATTTGGCACAACTTTTTGGAATTTTGGATCCTCAATGCTCTTCAATTTTGTACTTGTTTGGCTTTATAACTATTTTGATATGAGCGTCACTGATGAGTCTTATGTAGACGAAACGCGTGTCTGGCTTATCGCGTGTTTGTTCGCGTGTTCAGCTTATTTCCTAACATTTATTTCAAAAATACAAAACGAACTATCTATAGTCAAAAGGGAAGTAACTTTAGTTTTTCCTACTTAAAAAAATACTAATTTGTCGGATTCGTTATTATTTGTGAAAAGAATCGGACATCAATTTTTTTTTTATATTTATTGATATAAATTCAATTGCAGGTAAGGTTTTGATAACTAATGTTTGCCAAATAATGTTTTCTTTCGTATAACTTTTTAAACTAATAACACGCTACAACTCTTCTTTTCAATTATAATAATCTGTCTTAATTTTGCACCAAAAAATATCCCTTTATGTAAATAACTTAACTTTAATTTAGTAAGGATTTGAGTTACTGCAAGGAATTAACATGCATCACTACTTCTGAATCAAATCAATAAATTTTAAAATTGATCGATAAACAGTAAATTGAGATTGTTTTTCTCCAAGAATAACAATCGAAAGTTTTGATATTATACTACACTATTATATACATAAAATTGAGAATTGAAATGGAGAATGTGTCAAAGAGACAACCCGACCAAAGAGCAGATAATAGTCAAAGGCCACCAATGGGTCTTTAATGCAGCGAAAAACTCCCACACCCGAAGGCGTGCGTCAGCTGTCCCCTAAACAATAATGTATACTAGTTCAGTGATAAAGGACGTCATACTAAACTCCAAAATATATATATAAAAAAAACACCTAAAATCAAAAATCATACAAGACTAACAAATCCCACTGGCTCCTGAATTGGGACAGGGGCAAACAGGCGGCGGGGTTAAACATGTTTTTTTTATATCTCAACCCGCCCCTTTACCTCTAGCCAATGTAGAAAAAACAAACACACAACAATACGCACAGTAAACCTCAGTTCAAAAGAAGCCCGATTCTGATGTAGGAATAGGTAACAAAAGAAACTAAACAAAATGACAATGATACATAAATCAACAATGGACTATTAGCAGTTACTGACATGCCAGCTCCAGACCTCAATTAAACTGATTGAAAGATTTTGTCTTCATCATATGAATATCAAGCACAACCCCTAACGTTAGTATTATACCATCATAAAATATATGAGAAGAACATAACCCGTATCATGCCAACAGCTGGTTTTAGAATAAATGTGTTTATTTCTGATACAAAGACCCTGTAAGTGAATCAATATTAAAACCAAAATATGCAATCTTTTATGACCTAACAGCAGTATCGTAACTATACCCCTTATCTATTGGTCTGTTTAAAGGTTTTGTTAGCTTTTGAGGTGAATGCCGACACTTTTGTGCTTTGTAAAGAATAGTACCATAAAAAAAAATGGATGTGAAAAGTAAAATCACAAAAATACTGAACTCCGAGGAAAATTCAAAACGGAAAGTCCCTAATTAAATGGCAAAATCAAACAAAAAACACACGAAACGAATAGACAACAACTATCATATTCCTGACTAGGTACAGGCATTTTCAAATCTGCATGTTCAATTATATTTACGAATGATGTCCTTGTATCGATGATAAAAAAATTTAGTAAATGTTTTGACTAGTTTGTGGTATATGTATAGTAGAGTAACAAAACAAAAAAAGCTCCATGAAATAGACAATAGCTCTGAAAATGGTGTTAAACCTCAATCAATCAATCTATCAATCAATTTATGATTTATTCGAAACACTAAGATTTCCCAACCTCAGGTCCAAGAATAAACGGGATTAGTAAGATTTTTCACAACTGGAAACATAAATACCGTGTTACGTCAAGAGTCATACGATCAAAATGAACGTTTTACTTAGCACAATGACAAATAAAGGGAAAACTTTGTGCAATGAATAGAACAAACTGAACCTGTGCGAAATTTCAATGAGCAAAATAAATACAACATGTTATTACTGCTCCAAAACTATAAATTAGCGGATTGATGTTCTTTCCTATAAACCTATATATATAAATAAAAAATATAAAAGCTAAAGGTAACATCCAAAAATTGTAAAAATCAATTCTCAACTTAAACATTTAATTAACTCACTCTATTAAGCCAGAATAAATATCTTTCTTTGTAATTCTTTAATATGGACCAATGTGGTTCGCAGGAGTTTAGTAAATATATGATCTTCTTATGTATTCTACAAAAAAAATATATATAAAGTTTAAATAAATTATTTGCATAGTAATTAATTACGAAATGACGTCGGTTTACTGCGGCAATAACATAAAGAAAACTTCTATTATAATTTTAATATTTTATTTACAAACTGGAAAATTTATTATACCACTCTTTAAATTGTTGTGACAGAAAATCAATAGATATATATGGCTTTATTGAATTGCACATATCTTAATATCAGGTCAGAAAAAAATCCACCTCTACAATTTTCTGTTAATTACTTTATATCAAAATCTGAGTGTAAGTTTTATCGTAACAGAGAGCGGTTTTGAATTAAACGTCAACATTGTCCGTCAGAATTGAAAATAATAAAGGAGGAAAGAGAACATAATAGAGTAACCCAAAACCCAAAAAGTAAAGGCCCTATGATAAGATGACAATTTCTCAAAACATTAGAAGGCAAACAATAGTCTACAGAATTTTACACCGACAACTGAAGACTTGTCTATGTAGCAGTTCGTAAACCAATCTTCTATCAATAATCAACAAAAACATCACATTGAGAACTGGGCAAGAAACAGGTAGTTTACTAATGTTCATTTGTTGTTAGTCAGAAGCCAAGGTAAAATACAACACAAAACCGTGTGAAAAGAAACGATGTAGCACTTGTTGTAAACTCAATGAGGCCCAGCTTTCTATAACAAAAACCCTAACTAAACTGAGGTATTACTATTAAGATGCTCAATATGGGGAAACATATCTGCTACCGAACTGGAATTTGTCGTTTTGTTCTTAAAAATGAGCTATAATTCATGCCAGAAAGAAAATCGATATCTTGTAAAAATTGTGACTATGAAAAGAGTGGCCGATTTTTTATAGCAACTCTTTAAAACGAGGAACCATCCCGGTTGTAAACTGGACCATATTAACCTAAGATTCGAAGTCAGTGTCAACAAAGCTGTCTTTAGACTTTGAATATCATAAGATGGTCTAGGTATGATCGAAGTACATGTCTCAGGGTGTTCGCAGTACAGTCAGTTTAACAAAAGCTCAAGTTCCAAGGCCGTACTACCCTTGAGGCAAGTGAGGCAATTGCCTCACTAAAATTTCGACACTGATCATTTTTTTTTATCCATATATATAAATATAATTGTGTTGTTCTGTCTTAACCTTAATTTCTATAACTTGTCCGGCATCATTTCTTTTAAACTATTTTTCCTGGATATAACTCAGCATCTCAACGGGTGATGTTTCTCGATAACATTTACTTAGTAACAATAATCATCATGTATCTGTAGTTAAAAACAGGCTCTTGCAGAAAAAAGAAAAGTCACTGAAGGTAAAGAAGGAATAATTCTAGTTAACTAGTTTTTTTGTGAACAGAGTCTGAGTATTGCATATAACTTCATTAGAACAATCCAAAAACGATAAGTAGACTGCCAAATCAAGTACTGGTCTTCGGAAGGGGCAGTCCTGTCTGCGTATTCATTTCTCCGTTTCACCAACTTTTGACAAATCAAGTAATGGGCATCGCAAGGGGGCAGTCCTGTCTGCGTATTCATTTCACGAACTTTAATCTTTCTCTTTACAGATAAATAAAATATAAATAACATGAAACATGCATGGATTAGTTTTTATCCATGTTTCTTCAACCTTAAAAATCGAAAGGATATCCCATATTCCAATTTGATATTATTGAGGAATGGTAGAACCTTTAACACAGGATTTTGTCTTTACGTATTCGGGACTACGGAATTTCGTTTCTTTATATTCGGGGTTTCGGAATCGGACACCCCCAACCCCTAACCCCTAAATTTATAGATTCTGGAACTAAAATACCACCAACTATTTCCAGAAATAATTTGAAATGACGGACCTACATGTAAACGTCAAAAACTCCATTCCAATTCCCCTGTACCCATATCATATTTACTTACTCTATAGATATAATCATATACATGTATCTTATCTCATTCTACCCCTAGTTTGCCTACTCTTTGTCAGCATAAAATCAAGTTTGATATTTTGTAACTGCGACTGTATGATGGGCGACTGTATGTTGGTGCTTAGTTACAGGAAAGCTTAATTCCCTTTTGCAAACAAAACTGTTACTACCGATGCTGCTACCGAATTGCTGATGGAGAAGGAATTGGAAGAAGACATTGATCATTGTGTTGATGATAATGTGCTACCTTTAGAAACATAGACTGCCCTGAAACGACTGAAAACTTGGAAAAGAGCATGCACGAGTGGTGAGAGAGTGTGCGGTCTTGCCATGCTCCATGTTCATCGCGATAAGGATATCAGCAGACCAAATTATGATTCTGAAACGATTTGACTGAACCGGCCATAGCAAAATTTGGCAAAGTCTACTGAATCGATGTTTGTTCTATGTTCTGGCAGCAGACTCAAATCAGTGATATTTGGATGATAATCTTACATATAAATTTAAATTAAGTTCTTAAAAATTTGGCGTTAGTAAAAATCTAAAAATATGAAAAATTTATATAAAAAGTGTCCAAATTCAAAACATTATCAAACTCTCTAAAAATGCCTAGAATGCAGGATTTTGCACCATTCATTTCATACCCTCCCAAAAAAATTTCGCCTCGCTTCGCTCGGCTCAATTATTGTGCCTCACTAGAATAAGATGCCTAGTTACGGACTTGAGTTCCAATAACAATTCATGCTCCTACATTTATCAAGTTGTTCAGCACTTTAGATAGTCTTGAATAGTCTGGAAATTAGGATATCGCTAGTCGAAGTACAAAATACAAATTTGATAGTATTCCTACATATTTGTTGACTTCAATGTGTATTGGATCTGAACTATAACGGCTTGACATATTGTAAAGAAATATGTCTTTATTGCCGACTGTATGTTTTCCTCCAAATGTGTTTTGGCTTCTGTGTTATCGAGTTGCTGTATACCTTTCGTATTCAGCACCAGTGGTCTCTTTCTATGTCAAGTTGGTTTACTTTTCTTACTTTTGTTGATTCAATAAAGATGTGTAGGTATACAGAACGAGTGAACCTAATGCTAATGTTAAATATTTGATTCACCATAGCATGTTTGAAATTCAGCTGATTGTTCAAGAAAATAAATTATACTGTACATGTCTCTCTTTTGTGTGTATACTGAAAAATATCATAAATTAATAAATTCGTTTACTGCTCTCTTCATATATAAATGCATTCATTAGCATATATAAGGTAGTATTCGACTTTCTTATGAAGGACTATCCTAACGAAGACTTGTTTAAATCCTAGTGTTGTCTCAAGATCTAAGGTAATCCTAAATCAAGTCTACACCTTATGATACTTTGAATACTTTCATGTCCTCAGTTGTATAATATATTTAAGATACATGGTCATAGAATCATTAATCGTCGGAAAAATTACATGGTCGTTAAATCATTAAGAGTAACAAAAATACAATATGTTTCGATTTCATTGTTTCCATAATACAGTAAAGTTGTTAGTTATTGCTTTCATCTACAAGTTAATTTGTATACACACAAACCCTTATTTTCACAGTATACAATACATATTTTCATTTTCCACAATACCAATTTAACAGTCCAATTAAGGTATTTAAACCATTTAAATAGAATCTTAATGCTAATGGGGGAAATCCAAAAATCACTGGTCCATATATTTATTTTTATTTGTTAGTGCTTGTTTACTCGTGTGTTACCTATATTTTTGGAATTGTTAGTTAGAGACGTAAGTACACGTAATCATTTATTTCATTATATTATTCATATTTTTCTTATAAAAGCGGCATTTTTGTTCATATTTCAAATGAAAACGACCTTTTATAGGTTTGCATTTTCTGATAAAAAAATTAAGTAAAGAAATTCGAAAATAGCTGTCAGATTGATTTTTGTATGTTTTTTTATATTTTTTTCCCTCTTCTTCTACAGAAATAAAACCTCTATCCTTGTTTTATCCCATTAACTTTCATTTTCAGTTTTTTATTGCCTTTATTTGTTATACGCCGACTAAATTTTGGGCTTTGTACTCGGGCAATCATGGTACGAGACAAGGTTTCAATTTCGATGATGTCCGGGTATAAAATGTATGATATTTGGTTACATAAATTTTCTTTTGATAATGCCAGTTGATTTGATTTCAAGCAGTTAGTTTGGTTGTATATAATATAGCAATTTCATTTCATTATACATCTCTGGCGAAAGCATATTATTTTAACATTGTGAAAAAGTAAAATGTGAAAAAGTGGGGTTAGTTTTGTTCTCCGTAAAATGTTGTTAGTAAATGTGAGTAATTAATTTTTACGCATAAACTATGCATATTGCTTTCCCATGCAGCCTTTATAACACATTATTTATTCTTAGTCCAAATCTATCTGCTGTGTAGACATATGTACCTAGTGGGGGTAAAAAGCTTTTATACATGTACCTTTATGAGTAAATAAAATATTCCAGTCACAGCAGTTAAAGAAATATAATCGATCTTTTGCTTTTATAATTCTATTTAATACGAAATGAAATGAATTTAATGAAAAGACATAATTAAATATTGTATTTCAATGAAAGTACATATCTTATTCTTAAATGATAAACAGAAAAGCTCGATTTTGTTTTTCAATGTTTGCCAACAGATTTTGAATTATTACGATAGTACAAAACCCCGGTAGAAATTCATTAAGAAAGGGTTTTGAAGTTAATAAACTTTAATGTTATTGATAAATTCTACAATATTAGTGTTATGATGTTTTGGGAAGGCATGAGAGACTATTTTTTTTAAAGAGAATATATAGACTTGTAAACAAATATTGATTAAACTGCGTCAAACTTTAATTATTTTTTTTTATGAATGAATATTTTATAGATAAAACACGTATATTTTAAGCACGAATGCGCTAGGATCCGGTATCATCATAGTTCGTTATAGTCATACACTCGTAAAAATATATAAGTCAAGCTAATCGAGCTATTTTCTATCTTTCATTTAGTAAAATGGCGACGAAAGGAAAGGAGAAATTTGAACTTGTAGTGGCACTGGATATAGGTACTACATACTCCGGCTATGCATATTCAACAGTTCAAGATTTCAAGACAAATCCACTGAATATTCAGTACATACAATCCTGGAATGCTGGAAGGAAAAGAATGGTGTCACACAAAACTCCAACGTGTCTTATGCTGAACAAAAATGAAAAACTTGTTGCCTTTGGATATGAAGCCGAGGCTGCCTATGCCAAACTTATTGCGGATGAAGGTCACAAGAATTCGTATTACTTCCATCGTTTCAAGATGAAACTGTGCAAGAGAGAGGTGCATATATATTTATAATTATTTTTGCTTATTGTACCATAAAGTGGCCGCCTTCAACAAACTGAAGATTATGTCACAATTAAACAAAAAAAGAAAATGAAAATTACAAATGTACAATACTTTGATGTGAAGGACTGATAAAATTTGTGACTCCTGTTTCATATACTTATTATAATTTGCATGTTTATAATTTCGTTTGGTACAGTAGTTGGTTCTGCGATCCATGTAAACAGGGTTATTTCTGGATCAAAAGACAAATGACCAAATCATGTCAGCTGTACGTCTTTTTCACAATGTGTTTATTCCGATAACCTTTGTAAATATAATAGTAAACAGGAAAAAAAATAGTAACAAAGTCACCCCTATATGTTACAGCCATGGTGAAACATGTGGTTTTAATAGAAATGTTTAAACATGAACTGGATTTACTTTAAAAGTAAAAAAATATTGATAGCAAAGTAAAGATTTAACGAAATAATGTTCCATTTTTACATTTGAGTAGAATTACTTGCATTCATGTATAACACGTGTTATTTAAGGAAGCTGGCTTGTCGTGTTTTGGAATTTTTGTAAGATTTTCGGAATCCTCTGGTTTTATCCATTTGAATGCCTTGAAAAAAATTGTCCGGTGACCCCCATTTTTCGTTTTGAAAATCTTTTACTTGTATAATGATAAGCCATCTGTTAAAGTCTTATAAAATTTTGATAACTTTTTTAAACAGTTTTTGAGAATGTCAACTTGTCAATGATAAAGATATGAAAAGTCAAGAGAGAATATTTTCCCGCCAAAATTACAATGGCTCATATCTCGAAAACAAGCACGGTGACCTATATATATATATTTTTTTTTTTGCTCTTTGGATTCCTTTATTAATTCCCTATCAATTTAAACTAAAGTTTTGAAAAGTTAATTACTTTGAAACTGAGAATTAAAAGCGAACTCCCTTAAGAGATGCAATGATTAAGATTGATGATTTTATGTTGATCTTTAGAACTGTTGTGGTATATTTACTCGAGGCATACTACTAGAGACACATGCATCTTGTACTTTTTCATTTTCAGCTTCTTCAGTATTTTGTTTGTTCAAATTACCATCAATATACATTTTGTCATAAGATCTGTCCAAACATAATGTTTATCTGTCATTTCGGGTCTATATTTGAAGCTTAATAATACTTATACATTTACATAATTATTTATGATTTATAATTCATAATATTTAAATATTGCGCAACATCAATTATGAATGAATTGAAACTTTGTCGTTAAATGCCGACAGTTTGATAAATAAAGAATGTTTAATCCCTAATCTCCGCTTTCGACAATCATTTTGTTGTTGGTTACATTATATTTTGATTAATTCCATTCCGCGTAACAATCGGACTTTAAAATTGTATCTTATATATATAATTAATTTAAAGACAAGACAAGACAAGGCTAATACTTTATTTAGTCTCACCACTTGTTACATATAAAATATATGGCATAAACACCGGCCAGTTAACAACAAGAGCCACTCTATAAAGATTTATGAGAGACTATAAAACACATTTCTTTTCTTAAAATACAATATATATAAAAAGTTTTAAAATAAATTTTCACTTTATCAAAATTCATTGCAAATTTTGCAGATTTTGGCAGCATAAAATACTATATTTTCATTTGTAAAAAGCAATTTCAATTTTCATTATCAGGACAGTTAAACAAAACATGTTTTTCATCTTCAACGTCATCAGTACATTTAAAACATAATCTATTTTCAGTATCAATATTTTCATAACGACCAGTTTCAATTCTGATGGGTGCTACGCCACACCTAAATTTTGCCAACGCGCTCCCATATATATATACCTGGTACATTTTTTTAAAATGTCAAATAGTTATCTGCATCATATGTATACACGTTTGAACATTCTATTTGTACGTAATTTATTTTTATCATTCGACATAATTTTGTCAAACCATTCTTCCTTTTTTCCGAAATATACTTTTTCGATATTAATCTGTGTTTAAAATAGCACCATTACACAAATATTCCATATCAAGTTCTTAAACTTTCTTAAATGCCATTATTTAATCTTTTACATTATCGCGGCATGTGTTACCTATATATCTATTATTATTCCCCTTTTTTAGCAAAAAACTCAATAGGTTGACAAACCGTTCGTCCGTCAGCTTTTTTCTGTAATGCTTCATGAATTGGTTTGATTTTTGAAGATAATCATGTCATAATATAAAGAGAGACAGATCAAGTTTGATTTTCGTTCCGATTTGGTCAATTTGTGTTAAAGTTGTGGCCCTAGGAAACCAAAAACTGCTTGAAATCTCAGTTTTACCCGCTATTTTCTATAAAACATTTATCTATTGGTAGTAAATCTAGTATAATCAAATATGTAACCCTGTACAATGATGAAATAGTTCTTACACTAATAACTAGTCCGAGATTACTCTGACGTCCAACGGCTGTTTTGCCAGACAAGCTGGGGCCGTGGGACGTCAGAGCTCGTCCCATATCAAAAAGTGGATATTTGCCCACCCAAAATAAATGCGCTGCTTCGTCGCTTCTGATGCCGATTGAGGGCCTTGGAATTATATAAATCGGGCATCAATCTGTTCATTTTTCATTTATCTCTTCTTTTATGTAAGTTTCACCTACCTGCCAACCTTTATTTTTCCATATTTTAACAGTTTTCACAGAGACCCATCGATTTCTGCATTTTGACTTTCATTTTCAAAGATTATTACGTGACCACGAGAAAACAGTGCAAATGACCATAATGTAACACCTCGTTCATTTACGATGAAAGTTATCTAAATGTCCGAGAGCTTCCAAGGCCCTCAATCGGCATCAGAAGCGACGAAGCAGCGCATCTATTTTGGGTGGGCAAATATCCACTTTTTGATATGGGACGAGTTCTGACGTCCCACGGCCCCCAGCTTGTCTGGAAAAACAGCCGTTGGACGTCAGAGTAATCTCGGACTAACTAATAACTCTAATATTTGCACTTTGTATATTTTAGGCTATAACTAAGAATATGTCAATGAAAGATGTAACAGGAAAGGCTGCCAGAGCATTGGATGTGTTTTCTTTGTCCATCCGGGCACTAATTGATCACTTTCTAAAACAAGTGGATGTACCTCTGTCCAAAATACGCTGGGTTATAACTGTCCCTGCAAGCTGGTCAGACATAGCTAAACAGTTCATGGCTGGAAGCGCAATGATGGTATGTTTTACAATCTGATTGGACAGAAGACAGTATTTAAATCAGCTTGCTAAGTTTAAACGTTTCTCGCATTATCAAATCCTACATTCACATGTGACAAACTTATAAACTAGATTTAGTGTTGGTTATGGTTATCATAGTGGTGTGATATAAGTATGAACAAGCACGTATTTTTGATGCTGTTTTCTGTAGAAGATATGTATAAGGTTATGTAAAACAGATCACGATGAAGAAGTTATATGATGGTTTTAATTAAAGAAAGAAAAAAAATTGTAATTGTCAAGCTACGACCCTTAAGATAGGTCGTGCAATATCACAAAAAAACTTCTACCATTTAGGGTATTATTCAACAGTTACATTTTCGAAGTCATTTTTTAAATTTGTATAATACATCGAACATATCATTGTTAAACACTATCCAAATTTTCTCATTTCAGGCAGGAATTCCAGAAGAACAACTAATCATAGCGTTAGAATCAGAGGCTGCAGCCATATATTGTGAAAATCTGAATTCAGAAAAACGTAAAGGATCAGATCATAGATATTCTATTGAAAACGACGGAAGTAAATTTATGATGGTGGACATTGGTGGTAAATGCATATACATAATACATATGAAATGATTCCGTTTTTATTTATTCATCACAAATACAATTTAAAATGGTGTAATTGCAATTGAGACCAACATAGTTAAATTCAGTAACATTTTAACAACTTCAAAAATGTGTGACCTTCTTGTCATATGTGTGAACCTGTATTCAAAGACCACATGTTTTAAGATACCACTTTTGCCTACTCTCTTATGTCGGTCTCTTAATAAATGTTTGACTGTATATCTATCATCTTATATGCAATCATAACAATTCATATGTGTTGCTGTTTCTACAGACCCATCTCTTTGGTGTCTATTTTTTTCAAATTTGATTTCTTGTTTATAGATTTAAAAAGGTGGTAAATTTCTATTGTAACATTAGCAAACTCTTCTGAGCGTTGCAGCCTTTTTAGTTGAGTGTGAAGCCAAAGGTAATATCTTTTTATATATATACCGGTGTCCATGAGCGCTAAACAGGATAGTTCTTTTTATTACTAGTATATGTGTCTCGCATTTGCTGTTTCATTGACATGTATCTAGCATCTTTTTATATTCAAAGTCTAGGTTTGTTCTCCTATAGTGCAAAAGGTTGCGATTTCGATCACTGGCCCGATTAAAACAAAGATTTGCTAATGTGTATTTGCTTTTATTTCTTTCATGTTATGTTGAATATATATATATGGTAACTAACTGGCCCTTTCTTGTAAATGATCTTCATTTGCAGCGAAAAAGCAGTTCCAAGAAAAAGATGATTTCTCTTATTATGATATTTCGTTTATCTTTCAGAATATACTTATCAAATACCTTGGTTATTATTCACACTTATAATTGAACTTATTTTAAATAATATATCTAATTTAAATCAATTATTATTTTTCTAGGAGGCACAACTGACATTACAGTTTTAGAAAAATTAGCAGACAACAAAATGAAACAGCTTTGTTCATCGACCGGTGGCATATTTGGTGGCATGTCCGTAGATGAAGAATATATTGAAATGGTAGAAAACATCATTATGGGAGCAGTGATGCGGAAATTAAAATCTGATTACCCACAGTCATATCTCGAAATGTTAAGTAGCTTTGAATATCTAAAGCAAAATATAGATTCAAGTCTAGCAGGACAGATCTCTGTTAGCATACCATATGAAGTGATTAGTTCCCTTTGTAAAAGTCAAGCGGGCGAGACATTTGAGTCATTGTTAGAATCGTCAGAGTACAGTGGACGAGTATCATTGGAAAAGGGCAAACTTAAGATAGATGCTGGTCTTTTAAGGTCATTCTTTAATAAACCTATTGTAGAAATGATAACATTGATGAAAGAATGTTTCAAAAAATGCGAACCTGAGAGAGTACGAATAATTCTTGTCGTAGGCGGATTTTCGCAGTGTCCATTCCTACGTGAGGCCCTTAAGACAGCTTTTCCAAGAAAGCTTATCAAATTTCCACATGAACCCAATCTAGCTGTCTTAAAAGGAGCAGTCTTGTTTGGTCATGAACCCAGTTTTATTGCGTCAAGGGTTGTTCGATATACATATGGTGTAGAAGTGTCTAAGGATTACGACCCAAGACTTCATTCCTCAGACAGACGAGTAATTGTAGATGGAGAGGCTTTGTGTCGAGGTGCATTCGATACATTTATGGCGGCAGAAACTTCAGTTCCCATTGGAACAGCTATTACAGAAACATACACTACAACCGAAAAAAATCAAAAGTCGCATTATCTGCCAATTTACATTTCAACAAGTAAAAATCCAAGATACACAGATGATGACGAGTCGTCTTACTTGGGTACTATTAAAGTGCCGATACCAAATCCTAGTGAGATGTACCGAGATGTCAAGGTCAACTTTTATTTCGGTTTTACAGAACTTGAAATTGAAGCAATAGACGTAGAAACGAATGAAAAATGTGAAGTAAAATTTGATCTTTTGTAAACCAATATGCATTTAATTTGTTCCGTATTACAAACGTAGTTTGTTTGAAAGAGAAGTTTACAGCGAACAGTATTGGGTACAGACTATCAAGGTCCATTTCTGTGAGAGACTACATTGTCTCTGAGATTGAAAATTTACATGTGTTTTGTACCAAGATCTACCAAGTGTGTTCCCGATTTTTCATGAAAGATATCTAATTCGTAGCATGATTTTGTTTGGATGAGTAGTGCTTGTTGTATAACACTAAAAAGACCCTTTGTCTTTCTTTTAGCATTTTGTTTTTTGTTTTCAAATTAAATGATGATTTTTACTTATTGTAAGATTTATATGTTCTTCTTTCAAGATTCGGAGACATGAAATGTTATTTAAGGAATGACTGTAATATTTTTTCTGTCTATGAAGAAATAACATAAAAAAATTTGGTGCACACTGAATAACGCGCGTAACGGGTTATTTAACAGTGTGCACCACATTTTTTATGTTATTTCGAATAGACAGAAAAAATATTACAGTCATTTCTTATAATTTAATTCTAAATTCCATTTCAAACCGTAGAAAACCATGAAAAACGTTGCTGACGTGACTAAATTATGTCTATGGGCTGATAACAAAATAACGTCAGCCAATCAGAAAACGCGTTACATCCAAAATTAAATTATATATATATCAGCAAGTCACTTGTCTGTTTTTGACATATGTTATCATCCAGATATCTTTCGATTTCTTGCTTGTTTGGGTTGCATTTTCTTTGACACGTAACCAATTCTTCTTTTATTTATGTCAGCGGCATGTTGATATTTTTTGTTATCTTTATGTATGGTGATCTTTATTTATTATGGCCATGTTGCAGTACACGTTTTCGGACGTATATTTGATTTGCTGTGTTCTGTATCGTCCTCAGGCCATAAAGACCCCCGTTTTCTAAGCGACACGTGCGTGCAAGTCATATTAAATTGTTGAAATCAAATATTTACCTACAAATGGGTGCCGTAGTAGGTCCACTGCCGTTTTGAGCAAGGATTTTTTGACATGCATTATTATATGTACAAAAAATGTATAGTACACACAAATAAAATTATCATGGGATTTTTTTACCGACTGTGAAATTTAATACTGATAAATATAACTCAACTTCTAAGATCATTATTATCATGATGATTTACGCACGGATATGTTCCTGATATTGTAACTACAATCCCGTCCTTTTTTCCGAATGTGAACTACCGAATTATACTTACCGGGTTTGCCGAACATGAACAACACGACGGGTGCCACATGTGGAGCAGGATCTGCTAACCCTTCCGGAGCACCTGCCAGAGATCACTTGGGTAGGGTACGTGTTGCTCAGTTTTTAGTTTTCCGTGTTGTGCTTTGCTACTATTAGTACTATTGGTTGTCTTTTGGTGTTTTATTCATTGCGTTGTCTGTTAATTTTCGACTTATGCTATAGATATAAGAATATGTGGTATGAGTGCCAAAAAACCGCCCTATACAATAATATACAAAGGTAAATGAAAACATTTTGTTGTAAGGTATACAGTTTAAATGGAGAACGGATTTTTTTTTAATAAAATAAATAATTTTGTTGTTCATAGTACGAAGAGGGGAAAATTTATAGTGATACCAAACACTTCTCAAATTACAATGCTGATATATAAACGAGATATTCTAATGCAACAACGTTTGTAACGTTCATTTTAATTGGATAACGTCACTTTCTTACATGGCATCAATTGACAATTGATGCTATGGGACGTACGCGCAAGCGCAGACGGCATATGACAGATTTTAAATACATGTTTTAACGTTGTTTTCTGTCAGTTTCATTAGAATGGAGATAACAATATTGTATTTTAAGCTCCGACGGCATCAATTTGGGATTTGATGGTCGCAAATACCCGTTTACTGTCTCCGCTAACGCGTCGCCAGTAAACTTAATTTGCGACCATCAAATCCCCAATTGATGCCGTCGGAGCTTAAAATACAATACAGTTATCTCCTAAATCCCGGATAAGTTAACATTAAAGTCATTAAACTGAGACTACTATAACACAGTATATAGTATAGTAGTCTCAGCATTAAATAACAAAAAAGAACTAAAAATAGTATCAACAGATCAAATTAACAAGAAACTAAGAGCATTTAATGACAGATAGTTCAAAGACAAACACAATTGATAATAAAAATAAAATGTTTCGCTGAGTGCAGTCTGATACGACTGCAGAGGTCGAACATTGAACAGTTGGGGCAAATATTGACACAATATTCAAGCTTAATACTGTCTGAATTTGGATTGTGATCAAATTTTTGACATAATATAGGATTCTGACACAAAATAAATGTGGTCAAAGGTTTTACAAATCTATTGCGCAATACTGTGCAATTGAATTCGAAAAAGATATTTGAAAAATTTAGGGGGAAAAATGAATCCCTTATAAGTATTGGAACCCCCCCTTCCCCTTAACTTTTTGAAACCCCCCTCTAAGCAATAACACCAAAACTCAATCCCAGCCTTTCCTTTGTAGTATGGAATCTTGTAGTACGATTTCAGAGAGATCCCTACACTTAAACACAAGTTAATATTGTCTCGAAACTAGAAAAATGCTTGTTTTTTTTACCCTTTTTTCGCACTTAATTCCTACATATTTGGGGCAATTAGCCCAAAACTCAATCCCAGCCTTCCCTGTGTTATATGGAACCTCGTGGTACAATGTCAGAATGATCCATACACTAACACACAAGTTATTATCCTGAAACTAGAAAAAGGCTGTTTTGGCCCCTTTTTTGTCCTTAATTCCTAAACTGTTGACCCCATAACTTCTAAAAGTAATCCCAACCTTCTACTTGTGGTATTGAACAGTATGGTACAATTCCATATCAATAGAAATACTAATGCACAAGTTGTTATCCTGAAGCTAGAAAAATGCTTGTTTTGGTTCCTTTTGGGCCCCTTATTCCTAAACGATTGAAACCATCATCAGCAAAATCGATCCCAACATTCCTTTTGTGGTATTGAACCTTCTTAAAAATATCATAGAGATCCATTCACTTAAACTTAAGTTAATTTCCGGAAACCAATGTGTCTTCGGACGATTGTCACAGAATAGAAGTTCCTTCATAATATAAGTTCCAAATGGAAAAAGTATTCTGGAATATTATTTCCACTGGAATAGATATTACAGTAAAGGTTCCTAACGAAATAAATGGTATAGAATGTTTGTTCCAACAGGAACAGATATTATGACATTGTTTATAACAAAGTTTCCAGTGGAACTTCTGTTAGGCTGAACAAATATACGTTGACACGACGACGACATCATACCATTATACGATCCTAAAAAACTGCTTGCGGTCGTATAAAAATCATGCATCATAGACTAAAATCAACTAAAACACATATCAGGGTTTCAGTATTTTAATGTCATTCACAGTCAAAGAAGACATGATTAGTGCACCCCCCCCCCCCCCCCAAATGTATTGTTAGGCAGTATGATAATTATGAGTTAATACAGGAATAAATCTGCTAATGACTGAGGGACGAGTTAGTGCCAATAAGAATACCTACTACTTCAGTTTGAATGTCCAAAGGAAATCAGCAATACAAAGCAGCACATATCGATACAAACAGAAAGCACGTGCAATCGGCGACAGTAAAAAAAAACCCGTACTATGAACCCGTCGGTGCAAGCCCTTTGGGTGCAGTCTTAGTAAGTATAGTATGCAGAAGCATGATAAGATTGATAGCTGAATATATTCTGACCTTTATTAATTCGCTAGCCCGCACATGTCGTACATGTAAATATAACGAAATCAGAGAACTATACTTTAATTAGTTTGAGCTGAATAATAACGCAGTTTTACAAAGTAAAGTATACCATACCTAGCGGTCTTTAAAGTAACAATTAGGATTTCGGTTAGTAAATATAAACAGACGTCCATTACTAGACAGTTACGTAATGGACTTCTGATACATAAACTATTCAAAATGATTAGCTGACATCACTAGTATAATACAAAAGAAACCCTAGATCCAAGATGCCGCAACCAAACACGTGTATTACAGAAACCAAAAATCGTAATTTCTGACGTGAGAGATTCAAGATTCCGCAACTAAGCATATGTGTATACAGAAACAAAATATCGTGATATCTGTATGTGAGAATATAGATTTCATATCCATTTTTTTTTAGACCTTGTTATTGCATTCTGGTTACTATTTTCAAGTGTGGTCGAGTATGGCATAGTAAATGACCAATGAGGATCATGACTCCATAAGGGCTCATTTAGATCTTCATTACATTGTTGAGCAGTCGAAGCAAGGAATTGTGCTTGTCAGTTAAGGTATCCCAAGATATGTCTTAATTAGGACATTATCTAGTGCGGTATTAGGACTTGTCTAAGACTTGTCTAAGACATGTCAAATGATGTATCACAACCCTATCTTATGACGGTCCTAACTACGATTAGACCTATGACCATCCTGACACATATATTTTGTTAATAAAGATATATGTAAAAAAATAATTGAAAATGTGGATTCATTGATTTGTTGATATCAATTTTCATGAATTGAGAAAAAAATATTATCATAGATATCTATCGCTATAAACATGTAAAGGGCGTGAGATTGCATCTATGATTATCTTTGATGAAGAAGAAAAAAATAACACAAAAATAAAGATTTTACGCTATTCTAATAGCTATCTTATCCCTATGATTGAAATATAGATCTCTGGTTTCGTTACTCTGACCCATGTTACGATAGATCAAATTTGAATTATATCTTTTATAATAGATACATTGTTATATACTATTATGATAAATGAATTTCGTCCTAGTCCTACGTTTTTTTTTTTTGACACAGCCATAGCATCTCACAGCATGCAGGCTGTCTATGCCACATATTTCAAGTCGTTGCTTTTTACGTAGTTTCGAAACAAGGATTTGTGATGGCGTGAATGCCTTTTTTTTCGCCAGGCGTCAAACGGTCATCCGTTAGCGTCAAATTGGTTATAAATATTACCGTGATAAAATATTCTTATCCTGGATCTCAAATACTTATCGTTACCATGGTTACCGTTTTTTTTTAGAAATACAATTAACATGATTCGTCTTCATCAGTCTTTTTATCGTCTAAAAAATTGTGTACATTTTATCATCATGCACCAAAAAATTAACGTTAAGTTTTAACGTGAAATGTTTGGCAAGAATTTTTACCGTTAATCGTCATGAAGGTACCTCGATCATTATACGACCCTCATTTAGTCGAACATTCAAATTCTTCATAGAAATATGGAACAGCGCCATTATATATTGTGAAATTGAATATAATAATCACCAAAATCTGTTTGAAGGCGAAATACAGTATAATACATCTACCACCAGAGACATATATAATACATTATATGTCTCTGCTACCATTAATTAGTTTTCATCCCTTATGTGCCTCAACAGTCACATGTCGTTATCGCTGTGTCTCGTGACAAGGTCATGTGACTTTTTATTTTCCTCATTGAAACAGAACGGGACTTTTCAAGATGCAAGCATGGTTAATGGCGTAGAAGGAAGGACGAATCACCTGAGCACCAATTTTATTTTTTAATCGCAAAGTTTAAGTCACATCACAATCTACTGATTGAACATTTATGTATAGTCACTCTCACCACACTTTTTATCCATTTTAAAGCGTGTATATATTTTTAAATCGTCTTTTATCACTTAATACACCTTTTTAGTCCTCGCCGCCATCTTGTAAAAAGTTTATTTTTTGTTTTTACATTTTAAATATATCTTATCCAATGTTGTCCTCGATGTCTCTCTGAGTTATTCTTAATATTGTGGTATCCAGTTAGTATTTAACTAACCAAGAACACTTAAAATACTGAACAATTATTATTCCAAAGTGGTTACATCATGTCAATGGAAAAAGTAGGAGTTCGAATCTCGGCAAGAATTCGCCAACACAAACAACCTACTGATACCACAATTAAAGTTAAACCATATGTTATGGGCCCAGAAAAAGCAATGAATAAGAAAGAAGATTCTTGTGATAGAAATATGGTAACTTTTGCCATGAAGTCTAACAATAACTTCAGAGCTGAACTTAGTACTGCTGCATATGAAATACTGAAAGTCCAACTATTTGATAAACTTGACACAATGTCATGCTCAGACTTTCCGTCACTAGTTTTCTCTGTTCAAAACAATGTAGACCAAGTTAACACTATAGTATTCCAGACAATCAAAGTCACCCTAACAAAGGGAAGTAGTAATTCGACAAATAAACAACTTAAATTTACGGTCAATCTTTATAACTCTACATCATCAATTGTGGCCAATGGCAATGGAGTACGATATTTTGTAGACAACCTTTTTACTCCAATTCTTGAATATCTACATCAACACTCAGATAATATTGATATCATCAACAATAGTGTAAAAGGTATGATTGTTAACTCAAAGATAGAAACTATTTCTGAGAATCACCTCAATAAAAGTTCTGAGAGACAGACTCTCGCCATAACAGATAGTCTTAGTACAAATATGTCGGCCTCAGTTAATATGGCACACATAGATACAACATCTCGATGTCCAATTTGCTCTGATGTTGCAAATGATGACACAATTAACTGTGACACTTGTCTTGAATGGTTTCATTACTCATGTGTTCATCTAAACAAATCTAAGGTGGACAAAATACCAGCAATAGCACCATTCACGTGCCCGTTATGTTGTAATGACCTTTTACATACAAACACTTCTAGTACAATTGAGACTTTGAGTATACCAACAGATGAACCGATACCTTCTATACCGTCTTCAGTTAACATAAACTTACCTTCAAGTGGCGTTATATCAAACATATCTACACCTTCATCTTCTAGTGTTCCTAAGTCATCTATATCAGTTGCTAACTCTGTGCCATATGTTATTCCAACAACAACTAGTTCAAATTTTAGTACTGCATGTCTGACTTCTACTCTTCATCAAATACAATCAACTTCCAGTTGTAATACAACAAATACAACCTCAGTATCATCAGGTGCAATATCATCTATCATATCACCAATTAAAAGCAAGAAGAAAGCTCCAAATAAATTAATGTTAGAGAATGATAATCTTAGATCTTTTATCATAGAACTTGAGCAGAAAATTAATGATCAAGAGAGAACTATAAATTTGCTAAAATCTGCAAAACCCAGTAATGAGTATACAAGTACACAAAATTTTACGAACAATCAAAACAACATGAATGGACTTCCCAATTCTGGGTACAAGGAAAACATGGACAATATAGAAAAGAAGCTTGCTGCTCTCATGGACTACCAACACATGCTTGCCTTCTCAAATCTGAACTCTAGAATTGATAATCTTCAGAACACTATGATGAACAATCCACATACTCCATTCTCAACATTTCAAAATCCGTATGCTCCATCCTTTCCAATTCAAACTCAGTTTCAGCATAATGTACATCCTCATTCATACTTTCATCATGGAAACAGCTTTACCGCTCCTTTTAGACAGGTTCCAAATATGCATATTCCGGTAAACCCGATTTATCAACAAGGAATTAATCTCGCTCATCCGGGACACAATTCTTTTACTCCGTCTCATCCGTTTCACAATGCTCATGTCTCGTCAAACATCACTCAGTCTGCTCAATCTATAAATCAAGTACATACCGACTCAACTCAATCTCTTCATCAAAGAAATTCGCATCATTTAACTAAACCACCCACGGGTCATTATTCTAATCGTAACCTTAGTAATGCTCAGGCCAACTCCAACACTCGTAGAGGCCCAGCACACACAAAGAGAACACATCCTCCATCATACGGTGAATCAGTTTCAAGAATATATAGTCAAAACAAAAGAGACGACTCTCCATCTTCATCATCTAGATTAATTCAAGCGAATAACAAACCTAACATCAACAATCATAGTGAAGTTAACAATACCTTATTACAATCTAGTGAAACCAAAGTCATTGAAAACATAGTGGTACCATCTAATGAAACCAAATTCATTGATAGTCAATGTTCAGATCCTTTTCTAGACAAAGGAATGACAGAACCGGACATTCGGGAGATGTAACCGTGCAATCGAGGGATGCGATTGACCATTTTAAACTTTTAACTTTTAATATAGAAGGCATTCGAGGCAATGCTCCTTATTTGGAGGAAATTTTACCTTTTAATGATTTTATCTGTCTACAAGAGCACTGGTTGTGGCAATATGAACAACAAGAGGCTACAAAATTTCTTAAACATTTTAATTATGCTATAAGATCAAGTGACTGTAACTTCCCGAAAGTACACTCTGTGCGTTCGCGTGGTAATGGTGGAGTTATGATTTGTTGGAACTCCAAGTTTGATAGCTATGTAAAAACCTTAAAGGACGGTAATGAGCGTATTATTGCAGTAGAAATTAACAGCTCTCCAAAAAGGATTTGTTTGATAAATTGCTACCTTCCTACATCTGGATATTCTGATACAGCCGTTAAGTATCAAGACAATCTTGACTTGCTTGAAATCATCATTCAGAAGTATTGTGAATCACACCAAATTATTCTCGTAGGTGATATGAACGCAACAATGTTACTTTCTCGACGTAACGATTCAGATAGACGTTTTAGATCTTTTATAGATAAACACAAACTAGGTACTCTTGCAAACATGGGAACTGCACCAACGTATCAGCATGGTAAAGGATCATCTCAGATCGATTATATTTTTAGTCATACTGTTGACAATCTTCTTGAACTTGAAATATGTCACCAACATCCAACAAATTCGTCTAGTCATGTACCAGTTGTGGGCAAAATAAAAGCCACGTTAAGCTTGACTTGTGCAAAATCTATTAAACCTCCTGAAAGAAGACGTAATCTATGGAAAGACTGTGATATTGAGGTATATCAAAGCACTCTGTCTAACTCACAGATACCCATCATTGAAAGACCAGATCAAATAAAGACATTTATTGACCAGCTTAATGGTAATATACTCGCAGCTGCCAAAATTGCTGTACCATCTAAGAAAATTCGTCTGAAAGGACCAAAATGGAAGGCTAGTCCAGCACTAAGACAATTACTTGTGAAAGGCAACCTAATCCACAAAAATTGGATTCAATATGGAAGACCAACTGTGAATCACCCAATTATTGAAGAACGTAGATCTATCAAAAGACGCATTAGGTCACAACAGCGACAGGACATGGCATGTGAAAGGAAACAATTCTATAACCAAATAGTTGAATCTGGCAAGTCCACAAACTTTTATAAACTGATAAGAAGAGGATTATCTAATACTATTTCAAAACCACAAGGCTTCATGAATGAAGGCCAACTTATTCTTGATCTTGACAAACAAAGTAAAGGTTTTGCAAGATTCTATGAAGACCTTGCTGTACCAAAACAACTAGAACAATTTGACTCTGATTATCATGAAAATACTCAATTCAACTTGGAGCTTATTCGTAAAATTGTCCTTGAAAATAAGGATACTTTTTCACCTATTACGGCTGATGAGGTAAAATCTGCTATTTATAAACTCAATAACAACAAATCAAGTGATGAATACGGAATTTGTGCTGAGCACCTTAAACTTGCAAGTTCTACTATTTTTAACGTACTGTCTGTACTGTTTAATGCCATAATTGAACACTGTTATATACCTTTACAATTTTTATCAGGAATCATTACACCTGTTCACAAAAAAGGGAAAGACGCTACTGATTTTGGTAGTTATAGAGGCATTACTGTTTCATATACAATAGGAAAAGTTTTCGAACATGTCATTCTAGACAGAATTGAAGATCGGTTACCGTTAGACCAGTCTTCATTACAATTTGGATTCACCAAACATATCTCAATATTACTTGCAGCGCTACTGATCAACGAATGCATCGTAGAAGCAAAGGAATTCAACCTTCCATTATTTATAGCGTTTTTAGACTCTCAAAGAGCATTCGACGTTGTCGATCATCCGTCTTTAAAATGTAAACTGTTTTTAAATGGAATCTGTTGTAAAATATGGAATGTTATTGACACGTGGTATACAAATTTAACATCAAGAGTAAAGTGGTGTGGTCGTCTTAGTGACAATTTTCCAATTAAACAAGGAGTGCGACAAGGAGGCATTTTGTCCACAGGTCTATACAAGACCTACATAAATGACCTTCTAAAAACATTAGAACGCAATAGACTAGGAATGCATATTGGAACAACCTATATTGGATGTCCGACTGTTGCTGATGATATTGCTCTAGTTGCCAACTCTGCAACAGATCTCCAATTGATGTTGAATGTAGCTAATTCATATGCAAATCGTGAAAAATATGTAATACATCCCGAGAAAAGCACTATACTTATGAAAATTCCACCAAAGCGATCAAATACTACGTCTTCAGACTGGAAATTAGGTGACAATGAAGTCTCAGTGTCTAAAACAACCACCCATTTGGGTATAATCAGATCAGAAAAAAATGAGGTATCAATAAATATAGATGACCGTATTTCGTGTGCTACAAAAACTCTGTACAGTCTCACTGGTACTGGTTTTCATGGAACTAATGGCTTACCACCAACCACATGCATGAAACTGTTCATAACTTATGTTCTTCCAAGACTTCTGTATGGCCTAGAAACATTTGTTCTAAAGCAATATCATCTTAATGCTCTAGAAAAATTTTACATTAATTTCCTGCGTAAAATCCAGTGTTTACCAAATAGATCAGTTAAAGGCATTACTTATCTGCTTCTTGGTGTTAGACCTGCCACGGCTGAGCTCCATATTAGACAATTGAACCTTTTGGGATGTATTATTCGAAGTGAAAACTTAACTTTAAACAAAATTCTTAGAAGACAGATTTCAACAAAATCAGAAACTTCAGACAGTTGGTTTACCTACATAGATAAACTTCTAGTGCAATATGATCTTCCCAGTGCGGCTAAAATGGTTATTAATCCACCGTGTAAATTATTATGGAAAAAGAATGTGAAACTAGCAATTGATAAATTCTGGACTCAAAAATTACTACTTGATTGTCAAAATAAATCTACCCTGTCGTACTGTGATCTGTCAAGTTTGAAAATTGGAACTGTTCATAAACTTTGGTCTTCAATTGAAAGCAATATTAAAGATGTCCGCCGTGGTGGTATAAAAGCTCGTCTAATTACAGGAACTTACGTTCTCCAGTCCAACACAAGTAAATTTAACCAACATGAAGTTAGCTCTGTTTGTCCACTGTGTCAATATGAAGATGAGGATATAGTTCATTTCATTTTAAAATGCAACGCTCTATTTAAATATAGAAAATCATATATAGAAGAATTGGAAGTGATAATAAACAGCATAAGCAATCCAAATACGTGCTCATGGAATAGTCTGGTTGGTGATTTTGGTCTATTAACACAGTTGATTCTTGACCCTAGTGTTTTGATAAAACAGAAAATATTGTCATGTAGTGAAAAGACTCTCACTAAAATAGAGGATTGCTCACGAAAAATGTGCTTCTCCCTACATTGTGGAAGATCATTGATCATAAACTCTGAACATTGATTGTCAAACTTAGAACTGTGATAGTAAACTCAGATTAGTGATTATAAACTCAGAACATTGACTTTAAACTCAAGAGACATCAAGGGTGTACATATTCTAAGGCTCTTAACCCAAATGTTTATATTGAATTTATATTGAATTTCTATGTAAATACTATTGATAAGATAATCCCTTTAATGTGACTATACATATCATTAATGAACATTTACCCATTTATGGGGTGCACCAATATAGTGGTGGATAATACATACCAAAGAAGAAGAAGATGGCACGTTACTTTCTTTTTACATTTTTTCTCGTTGTTTTATGTGAACTTATCAAACATGGAGATGCTGGGAAATATAGTAAACATCCATGTTTAAACAGAAAGTTTGGTGAAGGAATTAATATCGTGAAGTAAGTCGATAAACAAATACAAACTCATTTTTAAGGGAGACTTACATAATTTATTTTATAAAATTTAACAGTTTAAAAATTATCATTATAGTCATAGTTTTTTACTTACTTGACATTAACTAAGATTCTAAAGTAACAGAATGCAAAAAAATCCCTCTCTTTATTATTGTATTGTGGGTAAGAACAGAATATAAGGGTTTGTATTGTTCTTACTGTCATGCACATGTAAGTTTTCCACAACAGATAAAAACTATACAAATATTTGTTTTTTCAATGTTTTGATTTTTTTTATTATGATAATGGCACATTTATGTTTTGTCCTGTTTACTTGGTCCAGAGAAACTCTGATTCTAATAGAAACACAAATTAACATTGAAAATTTTATTCAAAATTAAGGCCTGAAGGGCATAAGCATCTGGCATGACAATGATATTAACTGTGTATGGATATTAGTCATGTCAATACATTTGAATAACATTTAATTTTAACAAGTGCATAGACACAACATAAGTCCTAAAAAAAGTAAATATTTGAAAACATAGCTCATGATGTAATAAAACAAAATGTGTAAGATTCAAGCATGTAAATATTACATGTTCAGTCACATTTTTGAAAACAAAAAAAAGAGGTTTGGTATGATAACCAATGAGACAAATGATGTCAGCTGTAATAAGGTCATCACTGTAAGGATTGTAATACTTGAAACATTGAGAAAAACCCATACTGTCTGCAAAGTATGCTGTACATGTAAACATGGTAACAAGTCATGAAAGTAAAATCATAAAAATACTGAACTTGTAGGAGAATCAATTCGGAAAGTCCATAATCACATGGCAAAATCAAATAACAAAACACATACATGACTTAAAAAACGAATGGACAAGAACTGTCATATTCCTGACTTGGTTCAGGCATTTCAAATGTAGAAAATGGTGGATTAAACCTGGTTTTATAGGGCTTACCCTCTCACTTTGATGACAGTCTCATCAAAATTCTGTTATATTTACAATAATGCGTTAACTAAACAGACACAATAAATAAAATAGTCAAAATATGGGTACAGCAGTCATCATCGTGTAACAATTTTAAAAGGAACAATTTAACAGACACAAAACATCTATCTACAAACACATTCGTTGATTTGCTTGTCTGATGTCAGAAATTTTATATGTCACATATATTTGTCGTTCGATGTACATACAAACAATTTTAAAATTTCACATAGGCAATGTTAGCATACAGGGTTAAAAAATCGAAAGTATGTAAGAATAAATTCAGAAATAGACCGAGATTTAAAATAGTCCAAAAGTTATATAGAATTTATAAGAAACCACAAATAGTTAATTCCACTATGCGATTGAATGATTTTGACGTTTGTGGTTCAACATATTTTGTAATTCATAATAGAAATATATCATAATGACATAAAATAGAAAAATATCATACTGATGGAATCTTTTAAAGTACAGAGTCACGTTATAAGAACCAAAGAAATACAAAAAGTAAAGGAACTCATTATGACAAAATGTGAAACAATTCTGAACAGAAAACATACAGCATGATTTATTCTTGAAACAAAAGATTAAAAAAATAGTTTGACAGCAAACAATGACTTGTTGTGACTGTTCAGGTTATTGAAACTAACAATGACTACGGTATTATTAAATATTAACCTTTGCCATTCTTTTCAACATATCATTTCTATAATTTTGTAAGCAAAAAGAAAAAAAACTAGCCTCATTTCAACAGTACATAAGTTAAGGTTAGGTACAGTTTGTTTTGTACATATTCTGCTGTGTCAGGGAATACCTTTATTTTTACCTAGTTCTGTTTGTAATCTATTTGAAAAATTACAAATTCTTGCAAATCTGTTCATTAGTACTAATTTTTTTGTTTTATTACAAATGTGGGATAAACTAATATTTGGTTATATAAATTTACAAAATGATTTTTTTTAGTGAACTGAAAATGTATCCAACATTAGGTACTTTGTTTGTACATGCGAAAACAAAAGTGAAAGCCTGTTGTTGCATTCATTCTCTGTTTTAGAGACCCATCAGTGGCCTTGGGCTGTTTCCTTCTCTTTTGTCAGATTCTTGTCTCTTTGACACATTCCCCATTTCCATTTTCAATTTTACTTTCCAATATATTGTTGGTGAGTGGTTCAGAGCAAATCATATGGGTATGTATATTTACATACTATGTGCAATATGTGTAACATACACATGATACATGTATATGATTGCAAGAAGAGTATACTATTTTTTTCCCTTACAGAACTTACCCAAGGCCTCATGAAATCTTAGATCTGAAGACTCTTCCATCCAGTTGGGATTGGAGGAATATTAATGGGACAAACTTTCTCAGTACAACCAGGAACCAGCACATACCACAATGTAAGTAATATGGTTATTGTATTTAATTCTTCATGTTACAACTATAACACTCAGTACATTTAAGAATTAAGAAAATGCACTTAAAATCATTTCTTTCAGCTGTAACTTACAATTATAAGGTTGAACTACAGAAGTTTCTGCCAATGGTCCTTTAAATGTCAGATTTATACATTATACAGTGGACTTTTGATCCCTGGCATAGATTTAAGAAGATTTAACAAGCTACAGTGACCATCACAGAAACATATCAGGATATACATTTTGTACCATACATGTACATTAACTTCATTGTATGGGTATTATACTATGTGACATCTTTAACTAAATCACAAATATTTTGTACCTGATCATCAGAGAAGCAACCCAACATGATAACCTGTATAAAAGTGACATCTTTGACTATTTATAGATTGTGGATCATGTTGGGCCATGGGATCTACAAGTGCCCTGGCAGACAGGATAAATATAAAACGTAAAGGGGCATGGCCTTCAGCTTACTTGTCAGTACAAAATGTAATTGACTGTGGGGGCGCTGGATCCTGTCATGGCGGTGATGATATTGGAGTCTGGCAGTATGCCAACAAACATGGAATTCCAGATGAAACCTGCAATAATTACCAAGCTAAAGATCAAGGTACTCATATTTTATCTCTATGATTTATTTACAGAAATGGTCCTGAACAAGCATGAAATATTTGCAACTGGACAATAAGCAACCAAAAATCAATGCTACATACATGTTTGTTTTGTATATACTTAAATAAAAGAAAAAGTACAATAAATGTATATCTTCCACTTATTTGCAATGACCTTAAAATTTTTACAAATTTTACTTCCTGGATACCAGACTTTGTATGTCCTCAGACATATATATTGATCGATTTTTTATTGTAATTGTTTTGCGCTTCAGAAGCTTTACCTTAGTATAATGTACAGGGTATTTAAAATGTTAAAACAAGGAAATAGTATCTACTGATTAAAGAGACGATTATGTCTGAGGTACATGTCTAGTTTTCTGTACAAACAGGGTTAACCCGTTTGTCTTCGGTTCAACAAAGGTACATGTACTAAATAGTTTCAATGTATGACAAGGTCACCAAGAAAATTATAACATATGCATTTATACATATTTACTGTTATGGATAATGAAAGTTACTGCTGATATTTTTTGAACAGTGTAACATTAAAAAAAGAAAATTTGCCTATATTAAATCCAATAACTTTTTTTTAAAATACCACAAATAGTTTAAACTTTCATAATTTTAAAGAATGGTTCCAACAATTCTATATTTCAGAATGTGATACCTTTAACCAGTGTGGAACCTGTACAACTTTTGGACAATGTAAACAGTTAAATACATATACATTGTGGAAAGTTGGGGATTATGGTAGAGTTAAAGGGAGAGATCAAATGATGGCAGAGATTTACAAAAATGGACCAATAAGGTAAACAAAAACATGAATTTGAAATCTCTTGAGGTACCAAACACAAGGGTACTGTTACTGTATTACAGCAGATCATAAGGATACATAATACTTTCTGATAAAGTGTTTACTTTTAAACACCTCCTGCATAAATATATATTGAAATGTTTAACAGACAGCAGCAAGTTATGCAGATTTCATTTTTACATTATATGCATTTGCAATTCTGGAGTTTTGGTTCTTGATTCAGATAACTTGAGGACATATATAGATAATATGGTAGAGTTTACTGTTTAAAAATGAGAAGACATCTGACCATTTTTGCCTTTATTCAACTCTGAATTTACTCAATTAATACATTTGATTTTAAAGTTGTGGTATAATGGCTACAGATAAACTGGAACAGTATGCTGGTGGAGTTTATATGGAGAAAAATTCAGAACCATCAGTAAGTCTGTCATTATTTTTTACTTGCAAAAGGAGCTGATTTCATTAATTTGGTGGGACTTTTTTGCAGTGAATCACTGCTTTTTTCTAAGTGAAGATTGTATAGTACAAATTAATGAGTATGATTAGAGCTCCCTTTGAACCATTTTTGTTTTGTCCTCAGACATTTATATTGTAAATTCAGGAAGTAAAAAAAAATCAAAACAGTTTCTGATGAGGCAGCTCCATTTCTAGATTATATTAATTAAATAAAAGCATTTAATCTTTGTATTTACTGTTGTATTGTTGTGTATGACAAGTATTTAAGGAAGTGTTTATTTCAAAATTAACAATTTATCAAATATATGATTGATATAATAATAGCCTGGAAATAATATTGAAGAATCAGGTTCTATCATTTGATTGCCTTTAATTTCACCTTCCTGTTGTATTAGAATAAACTTCCTTGTTTTGTTTTTTGGAATAAAAATTTATTTATTCAGTTATTGAAAAATTATAATAAAAGATTATTCTATACAGATTTGTATCTATCATCTTAGCAATTTTCTTTACTTTTTTAATCAAGTTGATTGAATTGTATATGTCTGTTCATTTCTATGAAAAGCCTCAAATTAAATATTCCCTCTTTAGTAAAAGATTGATACCTGATCAGAACTTATAAAATTCATTCATTCTTTTCAGCTGATTACTTTGAATTTCTGTCATATTTTTGAAGTGATGAAAACTTTTTAAAACTATTTCAGAAGTTGTTTATATGACTGGGTTACTTGTAACAATTGATAAATATGACTGGGTTACTTGTAACAATTGATAAATATGACTGGGTTACTTGTAACAATTGATAAATATGACTGGATCACTCTTTACAATTAAGAAATACTATGTATGACTGGGTCACTTATAACAATTGAAAAATATGACTTGGTCACTTTTAAAAATTAAGAAATAAGACTGAGTCACTTATTTATTTCCTTAAAAAGATAACGAAAGAAACCTAATAACAATTATTGAATTTATGTTGCAATGAAGTTAGTCAACAGATGCTTAACCATTTCTTTATGTACAGATCATTTAAGAGAACAATTTTCTTGTTTTCCATTGAAAAATCCTCATCTTAAATGATTTTACAAAGCCTTTTGAAATTTGAACATATATATAATTTAAAAAAAAGATCCAACAAAAAGGAAGGAATGAATATTTTGTTGATGTGCTTTGAACCTTAACTTGTTTATAATGATTGTAGGTAAACCATATTGTATCAGTAGTTGGATGGGGAGTGGACCCTAAAACAAGTACTGAATTCTGGGTTGTCAGAAATTCCTGGGGAACACCTTGGGTAAGTATTTTAATGTGTAATGCTTTCTCTTAAGAAAAAGTAAAATTAATTAGGCAGTATTTGGATTATAACCAAATTTTGTATACATTCATAATTCTTTAAACTATATTTCAAATGTCATCAAGATCTGAAATACTGCCCACTTACATCTACTTTTCCTTAATATGAATACAATGTTATAGATCATTTATGAATAATACTAACCCTATGGTTGATACAAGTACATGTACTAACTCTGATTGATTGTTGGACACTTAATGTACAGTGGTACTCATACCACATCTTCATATTTATAATCATATTTATAAACATTAAGAACTATTGAAAGAAACAAAAACCAAGATGTAAAATCTATCACAACTGAATTAAATAAAACAATAAGAGATCAAATTCCTTATTTAATCCATTTTTTTTTACATAAAGAAATGTCTGTTTAAGTCAGGAATCTATTAGTTGATTTCCACTAGTGTGATGTGTTTGAGTTCTTTACTTTGCCATTTGTTAACGGACTTTCTGTTTTACATTTTCTTTGGAGTTATGTTATTTTACCTTATACCATTCAGGTTGAAATATTGGGCAATGGTCTTTTAACAGTTACTACATAGTACTCAAATAATAAAAAAAAAAAGCTTTTGGCGTATTGATACAATGTCACACTGTCAAATTAAGATAAAGCATACATACTGAATCAAAATATTAAATGATTTGAAGGCAAACAGAAATATCATAACATACCAGTAATAATCAGTCAGTGAAAAAAAAGCTTAGAGAGTGTCAACAATAAATGCAATGCCTGAAACAATGGTGCAAACAGTTTATAGATGCTTCGTATGTCACATGCATTTTATGTTGTACTTTTTGTAATGTAATAATCTGGTACCCAGTATTTTCAATGAGAACCCCAAAATGAACCTTGATTTCCAATAAATATGAACCTAAAAACTCATGTATAATTTTATATCCCCTCTTTTTTTTTTGGTATTAGAAAAGTTATAGTGCTTAACCTTATCTCTCATATCTGTTGCTTTTTTACAGGGAGAACATGGATTTCTGCGTATTGTTACCAGTAAATATATGGATGGCAAGGGAGACGACTACAATTTGGCTATAGAGAGTCAGTGTGGCTATGGAGACCCAATCATTCCACCAGGATATTAATGTGCCGTCCTTATTGTTGTGTGATAATTTTACATTCCAAGAAAACATTTTAACCTGACTTTTAGTTAGGCACCAGTATTTGGCATAATAAGTAGTTTTGTTTGCAATGTCTTCCAAACAAAACATTTAGTGTGGATCTAAAGTTACCAAACGGAATTGAAAAGATTTGCTTTTACTTTCATTCAGTGTAAAAAGAGGTTGTTATACATTTTTGTACCGCTGAATAGCAAATAACCATCCTTTAACATTCTTAAAATTAGAGTTTGTTTTATTTAAATAATCTGATTTCTTTGTTTGTAAAACCAGATTATTACAATATGTTATGGAACTGAAATTGAAAGAAACAAAGAGGGGCAGATATATTATGCACTTATGGTGCAGCTATTTATTTTTAATTTTATACATTTTAAAATATTTAAATCCCTAAAATTCATGGAAGTGATCTTTGATGTGGCGTAATCAACTTTTTATTTCAATTTTATACACTCTTTTATAGAAAAACTTGGTCATAAAATGATCTAGTTTTGTACATAGTTTTGGCATTTGATTTGTTCTAATAGTATGGAAATGATATATGATATACTTTTGTAACTTCAATGTATAAATGCTATTTATTTGTTGTATGTTTTGTGATAATTTCTGTCTAAATCAGTGAATTTTTTGTCATTCACATATACTGAGTGCCAATGAAAACGCAACACTTGGTTTTTCAAAAATAAAATTTATACTAGAAATGATCATCTTTCAAAATAAATTGTTCTTGAAAATTAACAATTTTAACAATAGATCGATATCAAACAAAAACTGTTTCCTTGTCATCTTTCGTGCGCAATAGGTAAACGAAACATTCAATGTCGAATCATCAACTCACAGTCCTAACACAAAATGTTACAGCCCCGTGGTGCAGTGCAATCTCCACAGCGCCGTGGAGTTGATCATCCCGGACGTTTAATGTGATCCCGAGGAATTTTATTCCACTTGTCCCGCAAAGCAAACTCAAGCTGACTTTATGATATTGGTGGTGGTTTTCATCGTCTAAACCATGTTAAATCTGATGCAAAATTTGCTTGATTGGACCAAAATCCGGCGAAAAGCAAGACTTTTGGCCAAGGCGCGTGCCAAATGTCTATGTAACCACCACTGATGTTTTTTTGGTACATCATGAATGTTTTTTGGTCTACAGAATTCGATGTTTACGCCAGACGGCTGTTTAGATGTCGGATATGTTAAAGACCAAATGTATCGGTCTTGCTGAGCGTTTCTTGCTTTTTGTATCCCGGGATGTGGCTTATCATTAAATGATTCATTTTGGTTGAATTTGTGGATGATTTGGGTTAATGTAGAGGCTACAACTTCAGTCTTCTCGTAATTGTATACTGTGAAAGGCTTCATTGGATCATGCCCAAAACTGCATGTCGCTGGTTGTCAGAAAGTCCTGGCATTTACTCAGATGTTTATTGCAGTTTGTTAACAATAAGGGCGGGAAAATTCATGACATTAGCCAAGCTTTAAATGACAAAATCGTGAAAATGGTGGGTATGTTAAAAAGCGATGAACTCGGTTTATGTCCGTTCAAAATAACCCTTACGTTGCATTTGTTCCAAAAATCACTCAACCGTAAAATTGTCGACAATTGTCTTAAAAGTCATTTTCATCCAACTATACAAAATTCTAATATAAATAGAATAAAAATTATAAGATTTTTTTGAAAAACAAAAGTGTTGCGTTTTCATTGGCACTCAGTATATAAAACATTTTGTAATTCTCAATTTTCTATATAGTAAAATTTACAATAGTTGTATCACTTTGTTTTGAAATCACCTGCATTACTCAATAGATTGAAAAAAGATTACCATACTTTGTGACACTTGAATTGTTTTCTTGTTTTTTTAAAAAGATCAATTTCAAAATATCTGTTCACAGATGACTTGTCATTAGGATTCAATAAGGTTGGAAAAAACAAACTAATAACAATATACTACTCCACTGCAAGGGAAGCACTGGTATATGTGTTTTTTTCTGAAAATTCAAATTAGCTTGCTCAATATTGTATACCAAAACATTTTATGGAATCGGTACTCATATTCTATATGGTACTACTTATATTCTTCTACCAGGAAAAACTCACCTAGAATCTATACTTTATTGTTGAAGATTAGTGTATGGTTAGTGTCCAAAATTTTGTTCATCCTTGTTATCTTTTTTTAAGTATTATTCTGTTGCTTAGGCAGTTTAGAAAAATTGGATACTTGCCTCCATTGAGTCAGATCAGTAATGTAGAAGGTGAAGAGGATGTCAACATTAAACAAGGGCAAATCATTACATTGACTGATTAAATCCACAAAAACTCATTCTTATACAAGTAAAAAGGATGATTAACATATCTATTTAACCTACAATATGAAATCAAACAAACATAGAATAATCCAATTGAATATGTTTGTTATCAATTAATATCTCTATTTATATAATTATTTCTGATTGTATAACCATCAGGAGTCCTTTTAACACAAGTGCTGGTGGACAATTCTGCTGCAAATTCATGCATTTACCCCTGTTAGACTTTATTTGCCTTACTATTCTGAAAAAAACAAATTGAATGTGTTAATTTTCAAATTTAAAAAAAAAATTATTTCATAAGCTAAATAGTTACCAATGGTACCAGGATTATAATTTAGTATGCCAGACGTGTGTTTCGTCTACATAAGACTCATCAGTGACGCTCATATCAAAACATTTATAAAACCAAACAAGTACAAAGTTGAAGAGCATTGAGGATTCAAAATTCCAAAAAGTTGTGCCAAATACGGCTAAGGCATTTTCAAACAGTTTCAAAAAGAAGATATAGCATAAAGTGAAAAAAATACCACTGTAAAACAGACTTGCTTCATAATCTGTTAAAAAAATATGTAGTTGACCTTTACTTATTAAAAGTTTTATAAATTATAAATAAACTGAAGAAGATTACGCATATTTAGGATATATGACTACTAACATTTGAACATGTACATATTATACTGAGTGTGTTGACCTATTGCAGGAATTGAGAACATCATCTAATATAGACATAAGGATATAACAATAATTAAACCTTGATCTGTGAGTCATCAAGGTGTGATATCATAGCATGTGATCTCTACCAGACAGACATGAACCACTTGATTCTGTAGAAAATATAGATGACATACTACATAAATTTATTTACATAATTAGCAGAGACATATAATACAATTTAATTGTATTATATGTCTCTGCTCTAGCCAATGTAGAAAAGTAAACGCATAACAATACACACATTAAAATTCAGTTCAAGAGAAGTCCTAGACCAATGTCAGAAGATTAACAAAAGAAAATAAATAAAATGACAATAATACATAAATAACAACAGACTACTAGCAGTTAACTGACATGCCAGCTCCAGACCTCAATTAGACTGATTGAAAGATTATGTCTTCATCATATGAATATCAGGCACAATCCCTCCCGTTAGGGGTTTAGTATCATACTATCATAAAATATATGAGAAGAACATAACCCGTGTCATGCCAAGAACTGTTTTTTAAGTAAATGTGTTTAGTTCCAATGCAAAGACCCTATAAGTGAATCAATATTAAAGCCAAAATATGCAATGTTTAATGACCTGACAACAGTATCGCAACTATATCCCTTCTTAATAAGTCTGTTTTTGTAAGCTTTTGAGGTGAATACTGACATTTATGCGCTTTGTAAGGAATATTACCATAAAAGATTGGATGTGAAATACCTGAAATACCTATAAGATGTCTGCATTTACGTATTATTTCCTTATACTGATGTTAAAATTTAGTAAATTTTGACTAGTTTGTGATATCGAAAACACTGGTGTAATAGTTTTTTAGTAATACATAAATTTCTCTCGCTAAAATCGTACAAGTTGAGATGTATAAACATCATAAGATTGTGACAAGGGAACACCACCATTTAAAAATGGATAATTAATGATAGGAAATGAAAAATCATCTCTTTTATCATAATTTTTTGTATTAAGCATCCCGTTAATGCTATAGATATCAAGATCGAGGAAAGGGCAGTGGTCATTGTTAGTATTAGCTTTATCTAAAGTAAGTTCAATTGGATAAATTTCTTTAGTATACATACTGAAGTCGTCATTATTGAGAGCCAATATCATCCAAATATCTAAAAGTATTGTTAAATTTTTGTATCAAATGTTGTTTTGATGGGTCTTTGCTAATTTTAGTCATAAATTGTAACTCATAACAATACAAAAACAGGTCTGCAATAAGTGGTGCACAGTTAGCCCTGATTAGAATTCCAATAACTTGACGATATACGGAATCTCCAAAGCAAACAAAGATGTTATCAAGTAAAAATTGTTTCCATTTTTGCCCCAACTGTTCAGGGTAGAACCTATGTGGCCGTATCCAGCTGCGCTCTGGGAAGCAATTTATAAGTTATTGGTGTTTCTTTTTAAAATATACTTCAGACACTCTGACCTTCCTCCACCATTAAAAACTGGCCACCACGAAAATAGCCTAAATGTGGTGCTTAAAAGGGGCGTTAAACACCAAAAATCAATCAATCAATATTTTTTAAATATGCTGAATTATCTACTCTTATATTAAGATTTTGGGCTCCGTTTTAAATTGGTATACATTGGGGTCTAAAGGGATATCAAAAATTGCATTGTTGAGGTTCTTTGATATGCTGAATTTCACTGTGAATTTGGATTCTTTTATTTTAGCCACATTTTACTAAAGGTCAACATAAGGGTCCAAAGGGTTCAAAATTAAACTTTGTTCATATTGTATGAACTTTTTTTTAACCAATTAACCCAAATATCAGTTGTTAAATATGTATTCATTTAAATGCTTTGGACAATATCTTAGAAAGTTTACATTATTTATGCAGGTGCTTGGAGCCTCATGTTTTTTAGGTTTCACTGTTCATATATATGAAAACTTTTTCCTTTAGGGGAATGCTTTATTATGTGAACAAAATTCTATTTCATATTTCTTGAAACACCTTTTGTTAGGTTACATTTATAGGTTAGACAATACTTGGTCATGTTTTATGAAGATTTAAGCCCAAGGCGAAGCCGAGGGCTTAAATCTTCATAAAACATGATCAAGTATTGTCTGACCAATTTAGAACATATTCACACTTTCAAGTGACCTTACAAAATTTTCCTTTCCCATTGTAATATTCAAACCTAAATAAGAGTTCACTTTTTATAATGAACTAAATATAAAACATAGGTAATGATCATTTCAATGAATGAAATGAAATAGCACGGACATAGTTGGTGAAGGATAAATTGTGTTTCTTCTGCTTCAGGTAAATTTTAATACTCATACATCTTTACATTTTTTTTTATTTCAAAAAGCAACACAATGTTATATAAATCCCCTTTTTGGATTTTTTTTTTTTTATAGATATAAAACTCTGAGGGGGAGGACAGGGGGGTACCCTTCTCCCTTCTCCAACCCCTCTTCTCCTTTCTCCTACCCCTGTTCTCCTTTCTCCCATTAGAATAAAACATCTCCTTTTGAGATATTGTTTTCTTGAAATATTAGATTATTTTTTAAAAGGAGAGATATTTTATTTTTTCTCCTTTCTCCAACTTTTTCTCCTTTCTCCCAGCCTTCCTCTCCTTTCTCCTACCCCTTTCTCCTTTCTCCCATCCCCTTTCTCATTTCTCCTACCCCCTTTCTCCCTGTCTCCCTTACCCCTGTCCTCCCCCTCAACTCTCTGTATGAATATTTGAATTCAGACCATTAAACATTAAATGCCTACTTTTTATTGATAAATTTAAATGTATTGCGTTTCTCCGACAACAACCCTTTGCTTTATATATCAGCAGTCTGGCATTGTGTTTTTTTGAAGGAAAGAAAAAATAATTCCCTCAAATGTAAGGTATATAAATTAAAGAAATATCATTTTATTTATCCTTACCATAATTTTTTTTGTGTATTCTAGCTAGCTATTATGTGTACCATTAGAAAATGCATGAAATTTTGCAAAATTCAAAATGTTTTTATTTTAATCTTTTCTCATTCATCTGTAATCAGTAGGCTATTTTCCCAAGGAAAATGCCTTAGGGGATTGTACACTTCGTTAGTGCAGCTATTAAGAGTTCACTTTCATAATTAATTAACTGACAATGAAAAGTCATTCATGTATAGTATTTCATAGTGCATGGAAAACCATGTACTATGAAAATTAGAGAGCAAAAAACTGACTTTTCATTGGACGAGAAGGGGTGAGTATGTTCTAAATGTTTTTCTACCCAGCCAGTTACTCAAGTGTGGAGTGAGTAGATTTCAAATGAAAAGATTTTTACCTGTATGGTCATGTGATTTACAGGTTGGAATTTGAATTCAAGTTAGTTGGATCTTTACATGGACAAAGACTTGCATTTTTTCCTCAGATAATTTTTAGAGACAGGAAAAAGTTTAAAGTTTCATGAGGAGTTTAAGGTATTTCATGTAATAATTATTACTTATTCTGTTTTGGTTTTCAAACTTTTAGTTCCAGAAAATTAGTTTTAAAGAATTAAAGATTTCACAAATTTTTCATTCATAATAAAGTAAAATGTGAAACACAATGATGACTCTTAACCAATTCTTCATGTTGGTTTATATATTTGAGATTTATAACATTTTTAGCTCACCTGGCCCAAACTTTGCTTTACAAATAAACAACGAAACTATGATTTTTAAAAAAGAATTGTTGGCAAACGTTGTCTCTGATCATGGATCCGCCTAGGAAGAACTGTGGGTAATCTCATTGGTTGTAAACCAAAATAAGAATAACATTACATCATTTGATGATTTCCATTTTTATACGCCCGTCAAAATTTTGACGGGACGTATTACGGTATACAAATGTCCGGTGTCCGTCCGTCTGTCTGTCTGTCTGTCTGTCCGTCTGTCCGGCGTAAACATGTCGCACCGTAACTTGAGAACGACTTATCCAAATTTCATGAAACTTAATATAGTTGTTTCTTATGATGGTCAAATGATCTGTATACTTTTTGGTGAAAATAAGATTTAAACTTTTTGAGTTACGGCACTTTGTAACTAAAACAGGGGTGTGCTTTTTTAGCTCACCTGGGCCGAAGGGCCAAGTGAGCTTTTCCCATCACTTTGCGTCCGTCGTCGTCGTCGTCCGTCGTCGTTAACTTTTACAAAAATCTTCTCCTGAAACTGCTGGGCCAAATTAAACCAAACTTGGCCACAATCATCATTGGGGTATCTAGTTCAAAAAATGTGTGGCGTGACCCCGCCTACCAACCAAGATGGCCGCCATGGCTAAAAATAGAACATGGGGGTAAAATGCAGTTTTTGGCTTATAACTCAAAAACCAAAGCATTTAGAGCAAATCTGACATGGGGAAAATTGTTCATCAGGTCAAAATTTATCTGCCCTGAAATTTTCAGATGAATCGGACAACCTGTTGTTGGGTTGCTGCCCCTGAATTGGTAATTTTAAGGAAATTTTGCTGTTTTTGGTTATTTTCTTGAATATTATTATAGATAGAGATAAACTGTAAACAGCAATAATGTACAGCAAAGTAAGACCTAAAAAGAAGTCAACATGACCAAAATGGTCAATTGACCCCTAAGGAGTTATTGCCCTTTATATAGTCATTTTTTTTTAACAATTTTCACAAAATTTGTAAAATTTTACTAACATTTTCCACTGTAACTACTGGGTCAAGTTCATTATAGATAGAGATAATTGTAAGCAGCAAGAATGTTCAGTAAAGTAAGATCTACAAACACATCACCATCACCAAACCACAATTTTGTCGATCTTGAATCCATCTGTGTCCTTTGTTTAGTATTCACATAGACCAAGGTGAGCGACACAGGCTCTTTAGAGCCTCTAGTTTAACATGTCACACCGTATCTCAAAAACGTTTCTCGATTATTGCTTAAAACTTTACACACTTCTTAGTTATATCAATCTTAATATCTGTATACTTTTTGGTGATGATTAAAAATTTCATTTTTGAGTTTTTGAGTATTTTGTAAAAAAGGGGGAGGTTTTTTTTTACATGTCGCGCCGTATCTCAAAAAAGATTTATGATTATTGCTTAAAACTTTACACACTTCTTTGTTATATTAATCTAAAGATCTGTATACTTTTTGGTGATGATTCAAAATTTCATTTTTGAGTTATTGAGTATTTTGTAAAAAAGGGGGAGGGTTTTTTTTACATGTCGCGCCGTATCTCTAAAAAGATTTATGATTATTGCTTAAAACTTTACACACTTCTTTGTTATATTAATCTAAAGATCTGTATACTTTTTGGTGAAAATAAGATTTAAAACTTTTTGAGTTACGGCACTTTGTAACTAAAACAGGGGTGTGTTTTTTTTCACATGTCACACCGTATCTCAAAAACGTTTCTCGATTATTGCTTAAAACTTTACACACTTCTTAGTTATATCAATCTTAATATCTGTATATTTTTTGGTGATGATTAAAAATTTCATTTTTGAGTTTTTGAGTATTTTGTAAAAAAGGGGGAGGTTTTTTTTACATGTCGCGCCGTATCGCAAAAAAGATTTATGATTATTGCTTAAAACTTTACACACTTCTTTGTTATATTAATCTAAAGATCTGTATACTTTTTGGTGATGATTCAAAATTTCATTTTTGAGTTATTGAGTATTTTGTAAAAAAGGGGAGGGTTTTTTTTACATGTTGCGCAGTATCTCAAAAACAATTTATGAATATTGCTTGAAACTGTACACACTTTTTTGTTATACTAATTTAAAGATATGTATACTTTTTGGTTTGATTCAAAATTTTATTTTAGTGATATTTGTAAAAAAAAACAGGGGGGGGGGGGGGTTCACATGTCACGCCGTGTCTCAAAAACAATAAATGGTTATTGCTTAAAACTTCCTCAGAAACTATTTATGATTATTGCATAAAACTTCCACACAAGACGTCGGGCTTATCATGCGCTCATGGCGCAGCTGTTTATTAAGATTTTTTAAAACCAATCATAATGTTTTTGTGTATGCTTTTGAAAATATTACAGCAAATTGATCACAGAAAAAAACAGTGCAGCTGAAAAAGGAATATATAGATATGCAGAAGTAAAATTGAATTTTGTATTTCAGAGAATTTACAAGACTATCCACAACATTCTCATTTTGATGAATTGTTAAACCACAGAAACTTAAAAAAAGACCTACAGAAAACCTAGGCTGTAGAGTATATACACCAGTATAAAAGAATTGGCCAGTTGCGTTCATCTATTAGGTATGTTTTGGTTGAATATTACATTTCTCCTCATCATTTTTGTCTCGCTTAATGGAGTAAAAAAGCGAGACATAAGTATGCTGTTGATAACAATGTATTAGCTTGAGATTATGTACAGTAAGTTGGTGGTGAACCGAGTCAAAGATATTTAGTACACAACTGTATTAGCACTAACACATTTCTTTACCATGGAGATTATTTGGCCCTGCCCCCTCAGTTGTGGTTTATTGACTTTTAAACTTTTGCTTAGTTTTCATGTATTAGTTTGATTAGGCCACGTTTTTTTAATTTGTTGGTTTACGGATTTTCCCCATGAAAAAGTCGGGTGGTCGGTCGGGGAAAAAAAAAGAAAAAAAATCATCTTTGAAAACAGAAAAATATGCAAAATCAATATATATTTCACCTTTCTAACAATATGTTTTTTATGCCATTTTATCATCATTTCTTAAATTTTAGTTCAATGAAATATTATTGCTCAGCTGTTATAAACATCGCATGACATTGTCTAATAAGTTACAGTATAAAAAAAGGGGGGGTGCACGGACAAAGATGAAATTAAATCGTCATTTCAGAAACAAGAAAAATAGATTCGCGTAGCTCTTAATCAATTCCAGAAAACTTGGTGAATAATGATCTTCAAGCACGAAAACTGATAAAGAAAAAAAATGTAAAAACGTCGTACGAAAATAAGTTTCAACACACGTGTCAAAAACCTAATAGACTCGTCCATTGGAAAAACGAGATTATTGGGTCAATCTGTTGTCTCGCATTCCCGTTTTTTATCCAAATGGACGATAATTTTTTTATTATCTATGAAACAAGAAAGTTCCAAATGATTTGTTAATATTCAATACTTCAACTTGATGCCTTCAACCTATCCACATTTGGACAAGTCTATTTCTATGAGATGATGCATCTTACGGACTTATGACAAATAAGGGAAACAAACTTATTGTGTAAAAAGTAAAATCACAAAAATACTGAACTTAGAGGAAGATCAATTGGGAAAGTCCATAATCACATGGCAAAATCAAATAACAAAACGCATCAAAAACGAATGGACAAGAACTGTCATATTCCTGACTTGGTACAGGCATTTTCAAATGTAGAAAATGGTGGATTAAACCTGGTTCTATAGCGCTAACCCTCTCACTTTTGTAATGACAGTCTCATCAATTTCCGATATTTTTACATTGATGCGTTAAATAAACAGACACAATAAATATAATAGTCAAAATATGGGTACATCAGTCATCATCGTTTAACAATTTTAAAAGGAACAATTTAACAGAACACAAAAACATCTACTATCTACGAACACATTTATTGAGTGTCTGACGTCAGAAAATTTTATACGTCACATAAATTTGTCGTTCAATGTGCGTACAAACAATTTTAAAATTTTCATGGGAATGTTAGCATACAGGGTTGGTTTTAAACACAAGTTTCGTTCCGCAAAATTATTTGTGCAAACGACATTTCAAGGTCAGTTATTATGATAATTGATTTGTCTATATTTAAATAACGTAAACTGGAAGTTTTATTTTTTCACAACAGCAAGTGTTATCAATTTTGTTAGTGATTAATGCATTTCATTTCATAAAAAAAATTATTTTAATTATTTTTCAGGGATAATGCATTTCTTAGGGTGGGCGGCAATAAAAAAGCATGAAAAGTCAATTTTATTTTTATTCAGCTGGAAATCGGCAAAATCGGGTCGGCGGATCCGTAAACCAACAAATTAAAAAATCCTGGCCTTATGTAAGTTTATGGGGAACCACTAGTGGTAGGTTAATGATAATAGGTCTGCAGTTGTATAAGTATCGGCATATATCATTTCCATGGATATTATTTGGACCTGACCCCTCAGTCATAGTCTATTGACTTTTAAACTTTTGCTTAGTTTGCATGTACAAAAAATGTATTAGTTTGTGATTAGGTTGGTTTATAGCAATGATTAAAGATGCATCAAAGAAAACATATGACCATGATGACCACAGGCACTTGTCTCAGAAAAAAAAATTTCCTATAATACCTTAATATAACATATAGGAATTTTTTTTTTCTGAGACAAGTGCCTAGCTGTGATGATGACTCTCTTAGATCAACAAAAAAAAAGAAAAACATTTTATAAAAAACAAAAAATAATATAATTTATAAAGTTTCCACCCTTTCAAATATTATATACAAAACTGATATTTTTTTAGGAATCCAAAAATTGAGCAGAGAGTATTCAATGACCTTGAAGAGTAAGCAATGGTACAGAAAAATATCCATCTCTGTAGTCACCAAAGAGATAAGTATTTTTTTCTTGGTTAACAATTATGTATATGGACACTTTAATTTCTTTCTAAGATCCTCATTAGGAAAAAAGAGGATGCAGGTATACATCAATGAAGCAGCAACCCAACAAAAGATTTTTTTTTCATATCTCAAAGCCCTCCCTTAGAAATGAATTGAAAAATGCTCAAATTTTTAGACCTGTTAATATGAAAACTTGTGCAATGTCTAAACCAAAACTACAAAATTTCATGCATATTTTTTTTTTTGAATGGCTGCAAAGTTTAGATGAACTATTTTATGTTCTTTTAAAAAAAACTACCAGATGCAACAAACTTTTTTGGAAAATATATGAGATGACACCAAGAGAAAAATTTCAATCCTGTTATTTTATTAATTACTTTATCATTGGCCTTTAACATTGTTAATTTTCAATTGCTTTGGTTCTTTATTCAAGTTTTTACAAGTGAATGGAAGTTGTTTTGATGAAAATCACCTTTTAATCAATGGGAGGTAACTTTGGTTATATAACATAACTCTTTGCCATGCTTACAGCAACAATCTTTTTTTCATTTTCCAAAAAAATTAAGCCATGTAAGCAATGACTGTAGGATGCCATTCTTATAACAATACATCACTAAATAAAGACCCGCATCAGCACACTAACATCTCAAATGTGTATCCTACTTCATAATGCAAATATCATTTAATAATGTTAATATACAAGATTGTGAAAAAAAAATTTATTTAAAAGATTTTACTCATTTCTACTCTGTAGAGACTATATCACCAGCACTTTGACTGATGCACAGAGACTTCTGACAAATAAGTACCGGTACTCAATAGAGTTGAATTAACTATTGACGACCGGGTTTGAGGACATGGAAAGCACTCTATCATTGTTGGTAGTTTTAAGTGCTTTGATCTCTTGGATGAGGTCTCACATAGAAACTTATGTTCCTTAGTTCCATTGAAATGTTCAGTGCATTATAACTGCAAGACATCTGATTGACTTTGACTGTAGACTTATTTTTAGTTTCTGCAGAGTATAAATGAGTTGATCAAAACCTAGCTTAACCCTTTTAACTGTTGACAGTAAGGCTGAGGGTTTATGCACAAGAATATACTTTTTAGGACAAGGAGATTGTCACCGTTCAGGAGCAGATCCAGCCATTTTAAAAGGGGGTCCCAACCCAGGATAAAGGGGGATGGGGTTCAAACAATATTTTCCAATTCAAATGCATTGATCGTTCAAATAAAAGAGGGTGTTCCAATCCACGGAACCCCCCTCTGGGGTTACTAAAAAAATATGTAATTAAATCCTGTAATTAACTAGCTTCCACTCTCTTTTAAAAAGTTTGAAACAAAAACAATTTAAAATATTTTTCACCTAATGATTTACCTGGTAAAAATGAGCTAAAAGCATTGCATATCATTGTTTTCCTAGACAAAAATTGAACCTCATTTTGGTCTGTATTACATGCAACATTTTATTAGACCCATAGTAGTGGCAGTTGCACATATATGCAGCATGGTCAAATATTAAAAAGTAAAAAATGTCAAAATTTGATATAAAATGAGCAACTACAAAAAACAGTTTCCCGGACTAATTTGGTCCCTCTAAAAATATTCTTTCACAGGTAAAACTCAAAATTTTATGCTTCCATTTTTGCCAGTCTTTAAATTGCCTGCAAACTTTATGGTAAAGTGAGGTAAAAAATCAAATAATTTAAGTTTCTAGAAAGGTTTAAAGTTTCTTTAAAGAACCAAAAACAAAGGTTGTTTTATATATAATAATCTATTTTTTTTATATGTTTATGTGTAATGCATATTGTATACTTATTGACTGGGTATGAGTTGAGTATTAAGTTTATTGTCCCTGATGGTGCAACTATTGTCCTGAAGCGTAGCCAAAGGCAATAGTTGATTCGAAATATATAAAACAGAAACCTAAACACAACGTTTACTTCATAAATATTCTGAATTGCAAAGGCTACATCTTGATTTGACGTCAACCCTCGATACAATATGCAAAAATCAACGCCATAACTCCCACGGTATTTTAAATATTTTCAAAATCCTCCATCATCTCTGCATTGGAAATTCTACAAATAAAAAGACGCTTGCGGTCAAATAGTTTCAAAGAGGACCAATAGTCCAAAACTATTGACCGGTCCAATAGTTCAATGCTTGCAATTTGCTAAAAATATTTACAATATGTATTTCATATAAAAAATGATAACTGAGTTTTAATAAATATTTATATTTCATTTCAGGGGTTAAAGTTAATTCAAAGAATTGAAAATAAGGTTGGTTGATCCATTTTATTTTATATGTTTTTATGTGTAATGTTTTATATGTATTTCTTTCTCTTTTTAAGGTTTACCACAGACATTTAATTTATAATTTTATTTTTGTTACAGATGCAGCTGGGAGGATGTTTCAGTCATAGATCTTGGATGGACTCCGTTGTAGCAGACTAGGGAGGGTAGCCAATAGTTCTCGCAACGCTATACAATAGTAACAAGATCATTCTACTCTGAGATTGTTAAAGGGCCTGTTTGATGGAAGTGACACCAACATTCTCCAATTTTATTTTTGTTATAGATGCAGCCTGGAGGATGTTTCAGTCATAGACCTTTGGATGGACTCCGTTGTAGCAGACTAGAGAGGGTAGCCAATAGTTCTCGCAACGCTATACAATAGTAACAAGATCATTCTACTCTGAGATTGTTAAAGGGCCTGTTTGATGGAAGTGACACCAATGTTCTCCAAAACTACTAATTTATAAATTTTGTTTTTGTTACAGATTGGGGCCAGAGACAGATTTAGTCATAAATCCTGAATATGGCTTTTTAGAGATCTGCTTCGATGGAATTGACAACAGTTTTCTCAAATACATCACTAATCTTTATTATCTGTTTCCATTACAGAGTTCGTAGTCAGAGAAGATAGGTATACCGTATTTTTGATAGTCTTTTTTTTGTCCCATCTTTGTAAGTTTGTCATAAAGAAATAGTACCGGTATGTGGTATTAATGTCAATGGGATAAAACAGATGAAAATAAGTTTACCTTTATTAGTATGGATGAAGAAAGACAGACTACCCCATAACCATAAGAAAGGACAGTATACAAAACACTAAACTGATAACTAAAAAATGTACACCATCAAGCCAACCATTGATGAGGGATGAACTCAGGTGACCCAGGACAGAATTACTACTAGGATGATTATTTACTACCAGGACAGGACAGAAGTGGGTATGTAATTGATATGTTAACAAATTTACAAATGGACAAAGTTCAGGGTGTTTATCCATTCATTCTTTCTTCAATTATAATTTTTAAATGTGACAAGATTAAAGATGGCACATAATTTTAAAATATATATTTTTTTTTTAAATTATTTATTCTTTGTTACTTTGAAGTATCTATGTTTGACAAAATTTTAACTTCAATTAATTAAAAAAAAATATGCTCCATAATTTATTGAATTGGTACACCATTTTTTTCACAGAAAATATTGGTTATTTATTTTAACATTCATGTGAGTCAAGCTAAGCAATGGATAATAATGACCTAGTTATACTCCATGAAAACACTGGTATCTTGTCTTAGAGGCTTTCGCAAGGGGAGCTACCAAAATTTGTGTAAAAGAATAAAGCTTTGACTCACTGAGTCAGAAAAATTCCTCATTTTAATTCCAGAGTTCTAATTTCAAATACATTTAAAAAATTTCATTGAGTGAAGGGGAGGTTACTCATATGAAATGAAAATACAAATTTGAAAGAAATTAAACTACATGTATATGATCCAATATTGTGATATACGTTTGTAAAGTAAGACCCAGGGATCATACTCAGTGAGTTCATTTGTGTATATTTTTTTACATTAGGGAAGTTGAGTCAGTAGAGTGGGTTGATACAGGCATTTTGAAGAGTTTTTTTTTTCTAATACTATATGCCATATAGGTCAACTATATTTGGTGTATGGAAATATTTTATGATCTTTGTCAGTCGCTCAGGTTTTATTTGACCTTGACCTCATTTTCATGGTTCATTGAACAGTGTTAAGTTTTTGTGTTTTGGTCTGTTTTTCTTAAACTATAAGCAACAGGTCAACTATATTTGTTGTATGGAAGAATTGTTAGCTGTACATGTCTGCCTGGCATGGTTCATCTGCCCTTACCTCATTTTCATGGTTCATTGGTCAATGTTTAGTTTCTTGATTAATGTTAAGTTTACGTGAGAGTGTAATAAAGCTTTACATTTAGGACTATCAACATGATATCAATGATTAGTAATGAAGGCGAGACATTTCAGCGTGTGCACTCTTGTTATATGAAAAAGTCCATTTATATTTGTTATAAATATTCACAATCAAATATTTTTTTTTTAATTTCTAAAGGATTATGAGCAATTTTTAATTGTAAAAGTAAAAATCATTTGATCCATGATAGCCAAGTTCATAACGCCTACTAAAAGAGTTCATTTTAATATACTCTTCAATTCAGTAAAATATTTGTCCATAATAATCAAGATTTAAATTATGCATTTATTAATGTGCAACAACATAAGAGCAAAATATAGAAGTTGGTGATTAACCCAGGGTATAACACCCCACTTAATATTTAGGGTGTTAATTTGATATTAAAAGTTATCAATGCAGAGATGATGATAGTTGCAATAACTTCAGATGAGGTTTATCAGGTTATGATAAATTTCTTTGTATTTACTCCACTACGGACTGTTATTTGACCCAACGATGGACAGTTTTTTAACATTGTCTTTTTGGTTTATCAGTGCTTTTATGTGGATAATTTTCAAAAGTAAAAAAAAGATACAATGTATTTTCAATACATTGTGTTTGTCAGATCGTTAAATCCCATAGTACTTTTAAACTATTTAAACTTGAGGTCTAGTGCATTCAAACTTCCAAAGCAAAATATTCTTTATCTTCAGTGTTTTGGTGCAGACTAAGCAAATATCAAAATGATCATTTCAGAAATACATTATGCTTTGAGCGCTACGTGTCTTTACTAACATATAACATAGTTGCTTATATATTCTGTTTGTTTCAGTTGTTCTTTGGATGGTTCTTTGGTTTTGAGGTATTCAGGGTGTGGTATCATTCAAAGGAATCTATATATGTAATTCTGAAATGAAAAATATTTGATATTTCTACAGTCATAAAAAAAAAATCATATGTTTTAGCATAAAGCTGCTTTGAACTTTGAATCATCATCATACTTTCTTTAATTTCTTATTTTCAAAATTTTCAAGTATATATCTCCAATCAAAATCTTAATTATATTTGACATATTATGATGCATTGGAAATGAAAAAGTAGAAAACGTATTCTCGTTTATAAAGTTGAATTCAGGGGAAGTGGAAAATGATCCAATAATTATTTTTTAAATATCCTTTGGCTTCTTCAAAAATTGTTTCTGGGTATATACATCTTTAAAGCACTGAATACTATCAAGATAATAAAGAAGTAAAAATACATTTTTATAACAGTCAAGCCATAACTAAAATTCTGTCAATGTAAATTTCAACATTGTCATAAGCAAAATAGCGATAAACAGATTATCATTGGTCATCTTAACTCGATTGTTTTTCTCACTTTCGCCGTATTGGCTCAAGCGAGAAAATCAATCTTGTTAAGAGGACCAACAAAATCTAAAATGATTTCGATTACCCCAAAAACTTCATATTGAGTTATCAGAAACTATCATCATCTCCATTTAACTAATCAATCCTGAATGACTGATATCTAACAGTAGTTATCTCCCTTGGCTTCAAGATTTCTTAACCGTGGGTTAATTTTCTACTCTCACCTACAGCGTTAGGGTTTCATCAAGACATTGAATGAGTACTTCATTATTATGAGACCATAATTGACAACTGTTATAAATGTTTTACTTGTTAATTCCATTTAACATACGTGCTCATCATGATTTGTAAAATTAAATTGTATAGAGTTTAAGCATTTCTAAGGTATTAAACTGATCTTAACCCTATCATACTTTTTGAATTACAACATGTATTAATTTGCTCCTTGGCATCAAACCATTTTATCTTTTTCAAATTTGGTTATTACAATATAGGTAAAGCACTTGCCATCATAAAATGCTTAAAAATAAAATAAACCAATTATTGATTACTGACTGCAGTTATTTTTAGTTTGATCTTTTTTTAATCTCATGACATGACCAAGAGACATCTGTGAGCTTTCTACCTGACTAATCCAGTCGTTATATTCCAACTCACTATCGATCGTTACTGGACACTGACCGATAGATGGTGCTGAATCATTCAAGTTTGTGAGATTTACTCTTTAACAGGGATCCAAAATTAGCCTCACTAGTTCAAAGTAGATACCCATCAGTCCATAATGATCCATAATGGTCAATATCAACCATTATAACAGGAATTATTTTGAAGACTCCCAACACACTTAACGAGTTGCATACAATCAGTTTTGTTAATTTTGTTAACCAAGCAGTTTTAGATTAATACATTGGTGGATCCAGGGGGGTTGGGGGTTTTGTCCCCTCCTTTTTTTGGCCAATCAATGCATTTGAATGGGGACTTATGGTTGGAACCCCCCTTTATCCTGGGTTAGGAACCACACCCCCATCCTCTTTTTAAAATGAATGGATCCGCCCCTGTAACATTAGACCCTGTTCTAGACTTTGGGGATTTACCGTTAATCACTTAGAAATTAAAAGGAAACCAGTCTATTTTAGATTCAACTGGTTATCTGTTTTCATCTCCCAGTAGCAAAAAGGTGCTGATTCTTGCATTCTGTATTTTGGCTGCTTCTGGTTCTTATCCGTTTAAGGAACCAGTGATTCCGGAGAGTGCAGTAACCTTGTGTCAGTCTATTATTGTCAAGATATCAGTGATTTTCATTATTTTCCAAAAAAAGTCATTGGAAGTAATCTTATGTAAAACAAATTTTGATATAATCAATCAAAAATGCTATCATAAATAATTTGGGAACAAACGCATCACTTTTTCAATTGTAAATTTTGGAACTATTTTTTCTTTCAAGTTTACTGCTAAAGTTTAAAGTAAAAAAACAAATTTATTGAAGTATTACGTGCCATTTGAGTTTTAAAATCAATTTTTCTTTTAAAAATTCAGTTTTTTTAACATTTCTTTGGGTTCACAATTTTTTTTACTAAATCTAAAGATTTCATACTTAATAATACCATGTTTGTATTTTTCATTTCAGCTTCTTTTTCTTGTACCACTGAAACTTTACAGAAAGATTGCACACATGTTGAAGTTGTGTACCTGCTTATATGAAATTGCTTGAGGAATTTTCTGCCATTTTCACTCAAAATTGTGATCTTGATGATTTTTTTCTCAAAATTTACGAAAACGGTACCGATTTTTTGTAATCAACTCCTTCAGTTGTCGATCTAGATCTTTGAAATTTCAGTGCACATCGGACTATGGAATTTTTTGTTATTTTTTACCATTTCTACAAACTTGGGAACTTTTTAAAAAAGTTAATGTTTTTACTCATATCCTTGGAATTTCACAGAGTTTGCAAATCTATTGTGGCTTTAACAAATTTTTCGGAATATAAATGACTACTATGTTCATGAGTAGTAAACCTTTAAGGCCGTAGTTTTTTTATTTTTAGTTTTACAAACCCTCCTACCCTAATTTTTGCCAAATAGGAAAAAAAATAAAATTAAAAATGTTTATTTTTATTTTTTTTTCTCCTCCGACCCAGTGTTTTTCATGCAAAAAAAAATAATTTTTAGTTCATAACTGCATGAAAGAATCTAAATTTATGCTCTTGGTGATTTAGTAAGTTGTTGCACATTGATTTTCAATTCAAACCTTGTCAAGAAAAAAAAAATAGTTGTTACACTAGTAGAAAATCTCCTGGTGAAATAAAAAAAATAAATTTGATATTGACGGTTGGTATTAAAAAAAAAATCAGCAGCAGCAGCAGTTTTTTTTTTTTTTTTTTCGTCCTCCTACCCATTGGTTTTGTCAAAAAATTTCGTAAAACTAAAAATATAATAACTATGGCCTAAAGAAGATATTTTTTGTAAAACTATGCTTCAGAATTTAAAAAAAAATGGTGATTTATATGTGTTTGTTATGCTATTTCTATGCTGTACTTTTTTTTTTTCATACATTTGTATAAGTATTTTCATATCAGATGTCTGGTAACTTATATAACAGCTATTATCTAGAGCTCTGTAAATAAAAAAAACTGTAAACATAGTTCTAAAACATACTTTTAATGAGTGGAAGAAATTGTGGGGTACAGAAAACATTTGATAAATTTTCAAAATAAGTTACCTGTTTAATAGCACATCTGGTATTTTTTCAGTATTTTATAAATAATTTAATAAATTGTTTGTATGTAAAAATGTGAATTTCTTCAGTTGCCATGATTGTAAAACAAAAATGAGATGCTTTGGAACATTCTGGTGACTATTGGTTTTTTATAAAATACAATGGAAAGGACATTTCATTACTTGGAAAAAATGGATTCAGTGAACTGATCAGCATAAAAACCTACGATGGAAAACTTTTCAAAGCAGCCTGGATAGCAGCTCCAAGGAAGATGGTCAATTAATCTTCAACCAAGTCTGAGGCTTTACCAAGAAAATAGGAAGGCAAGTTTATTTAAGTCAAACTGTTTATTAACATTATCATAAAAAAAAGTTAAATAATGCAGACAACACCCTTCTGATTTTCTGCATGTAAAACACCATTGATGAATTAGTTTTCAAGTTTCATAATTTAACTTACCAGGTACTGGAACCAGACTTTCTAGTAAAACATCAATAGTAAATTCTAGGGACAGTCTATACTAGTATAGTATAGAAAGTCTGTGTAAATTTTGAGTACTCAAATTTCAAGTGGAGTCAAGTACCATTAACAGCAATATTTGTCCCTTCAATGGGAGATAACTTTACAATTTGCACATTATTTTTGTGCAGTTAAAATTCCAAACAAAACCTTGACTTTATTATGTTAAGTTTTCTGTTTTAGCCGGATTGATAGTTAATACTTGCAAATAAATTAATGATATTTTGTATAAAGTTACATTTCTATCAAATTATCTGAATTAGCAATGTTGGTATCCATCAGATTTTTTTTATTTTCTGCTGCTAGGCAACACATCCCTGTGTCAACAGTTTACCTTACAAACTTGTGTTGATACTGTTGTGAACATTTTGTAGGAAATCAGAACAATATATAGAAACATTTATATTTACAGAGAAATTTATAAAATATATAATGTGTCAATCATAATTTCTTTTTAGGTTCTTCTGTGACATGTTTTCATGGTGTGGGAATAAGACTTGGTGGTCTAATACAGCTAATACAAAGGTATGTACCAGTGTGTTAGTCCTGTTTAAAAAAAAGAGTTGGAATTAGCATGTGCTCTAATCATGAAGGTTTATAGGAGTTTGGTGAGAAGTCTATATAAAAAAGATGTGGTGTGATTGCTAATGAAACAACTCTCCATAGGAGACCAAATGATACAGTAATTAACAGCTATAATTCACTATAAGGGCCTTCAACAATGAGCAAAACCCATACTGCATAACCAGCTTTAAAAGGCCCAGAAATCACAAATTTAAACCAATTCAAATGAGAAAACTAATGGCCTAATTTGGTGCTCTATGTTTGTGTGCATTTGGGTATTAAATATTTTAACTTTTAATGATCTGATTTGATTATGTAAAAGTTTGTTGGGATGCTGGATTGCTGTTCTCAACTTCTATTACATATTTATAGACTCTATTTAATTTGCCACTGGACGTAGAGTAATCAATAATCAATAATTCAATCTATGTAATTTACATACAGTATACCAAAAATGATCCTTTTAAACAATTTTAATGACTAAGCATTTGATATTTCAGATTAGCATCACAACTTGTCTGTAAGGATTGAAGCTGGGAGTGGGTAATGGAGCTGACTTTTATGGTAAGGACCAATACAAAAAAAAAACAATATGTGAAAAAAGAAATATGTTAGACATCTACCAATGATTTGTTTTTCATCCTTTTCCTAATAAAGACTGGTAGTTCAAAAGATATATCAGCAAATCACTTTTAAACAAAGTAAGAAAAATGTTTTATGCATCATGATTATAATGATCAGTTTTTTATTATTTTGCATTTGCTATTGTTTCAATTTTCATGTTTTGACAATTACGATTAAGTTTGCATATTTCTTTTTCAGGTATCTGTGGCTGCATAAAATGGCTATGTGATTTCACTGTAACAGTAAAGAATGTAAATCAGACTATTTTTGTTTATGTTGAGAAAATGTTCAGGATTAAAAAAAAAAAATTTGTACAGATTCTCCATTTTCAATAAGATTGGAAGTTGTAGGTTAACTTTTCTTTTAAATTTTAAATATTATACAATTACTGTCTTTTGATGAGGTAAATATGCGGTTTTATTGACTTTTGAAAAAATGATATTCACTGAGGCCGACGGCCGAAGTGAATATCAGTTTTTCAAAAGTCAATAAAACCTCATATTTACCGAAACAAAAGACAGTAATTGTTTTATTCCATATTCCGAGAAAAGAAAATGTATTTAATGACAAACATATACCAAAACAAATTTTTACACGAAACATTTTACCATAACGTTGCATGTAAAAGCGCGTGACGTTTAGCGCGGTGAATAACACTTTCTCAGGTGAATATGCTTTTTTATTCAAAATCTAATTCATATAGAGAAACCTACTAAAATAATTCCAATATAGAATAATACTTTTTATTTTCTGTTCATACTCATGTCTAGGCAAAACACTTTCAGTAGTTTAAGAATGGAGAATCTTTAAAAAAAAAAAAAAAAAGAAATAAAAAATTTATAATAAAATGTTTAATTGTTGAAATGTATTTTTTTTTGCAAAGTGATGTATATATTTTTCATTTTTTTGTTATTTTTAGCTGACTTTGTAACAAAGGGTATATTTTTTAAAGAATATTTTACAAGAAGCATAGTTGAAGAATATCTTGATGAAAGTAGATTGATTGATTTTTGGTGTTTAACTCCACTTTCAGCATGATTTGTTATATCTTGGCTGACAGTTTTTATTTGTGGAGACCGACAGAGTGCCAGGTGAAAACATCACCTCTAACAGATAAACTGGCAACTCTAGTCAATTAAGATTGAAGTTAAACACACGTACCATGTGATGGGTCAGAGTTGACTGGCTAGTGATACTGTAGTTAAACTACTTTGACCATTTAGCTGCCATTATTCCATCATAATATGTTATTGAAATGTGCTGGATTTTTGTAATTTAATTATTTATTTATTTTGATTACACTATATGTTATTTGTTATATATAACAAAGATGTGTGAAATTTAGGTCAAAGGGGGGTAATTTATTATACCATGTTTAACTTCAAATATTTCAAATTCCCTCAATGTAAGATTTTTATTTACTCTAATACTCACATATATGCACTTTTGTACATATCAGATATTTTCTAGATAATAGAAATGTGAAGTGGGAAAAATTATGTGTCAATAAAATTATTTGGTTAAATTTTTTAAAAAGGTTATTACCGGTAAATGAATGTGCATCTGATATTTTGTTATGTATGTTACTTTATTTTGTAAAATCAAATGGACACAACATAGATTGAAAATACGATAATGAGGAGAAAGACCTTGGCAGCCTAGAGAACAGCTCTTTGGAAGATGGTCAATTAAATCTTCAACCAAGTCTGAGGCTTTACCAAGAAAACAATAAGGCAAGTTTATTTTAGTAAAGATCTTTTAAGATAACAGACCCTTTTGAAATATTGCATTTAAAACACCATTGATGAATTAATTTACTAGTTTTTAAATATTTAAAGATACAAGATACATGAACAAGATTTTCTAACAAAACATCAATAGTAAATCCTTAAAATAGCCATTAAACTTCAAGAAAAGACTAGTACAATTTAAACATGATTTTTTTCATTCAATGGGAGATAACTTAGTAAAATATTTATATATATTTTTTGTGCAGTTAAACTTCAAATTTTTGACTTTTTTAAAACTTTTTTATCCTTTATATTGATTTAAAAAAAATATTGATTTTATACAACCTGCAATAAGAAATCAGAACAACATTTAGTAAATTTTAGGTCATCGGTAACATATATTATTTTATGAAATAATAAATGTGTCAATTTGATTCTTTTTCAGGTTCAATCAGTGACATATTTTCATGATGTGGGAATAAGACTTGATGGTCTGATACAGCTAATACATAGGCAAGTACCAGTATATTAGTCCTGTTCTGGAAAAAAATCTCCAATGTACTATAAATATTTTATGGAAAAATTAGATTTGAATGTTGAAAAGAGTGTGTACAGAAGTCTACTTGTATTATTATATCAGTAACCAAATAAGGGTAAAGTTAAGGATCTGAATTGTTTACATACAAATTCGTTGGATTGTTGGATTGCTGTCTCATCCATATGTTCTTGACATTGATTACACATTTAAAGACTATTTCTATTTAACAATTTGCCACTGGACCTTAAGGAAGCTGGCTTGTCATGTTTTGGATTTTTTGTCAGATTTTCGGAATCCTCTGGTTTTATCCATTTGAATGCCTTGAAAAAATTTGCCCGGTGACCCTCATTTTTCTTTTTGAAAATCTTTTACATGTATAATGATAAGCCATCTGTAAAAGTCTTAATAAATTTTAATTACTTTTTAACAGTTTTTGAGAACTTCAACTTGTCAATGATAAAGCTATGAAAAGTCAAGAGAGAATTTTTTCCCGCCAAAATTTCAATGGCTCGTATCTCGAAAACAAGCACGGTGACCTATATATATTTTTTTCTCTTTGGATTCCTTTATCAATTCCCTCTCAATATAAACTGGTGCTTTGAAAAGTTAATTACTTTGAAACTGAGAAGCGAACTACCTTAAGCAACCAACAACCAATCATTCAATCTATTAAAAATACATACCAAAAATGATCTTTTTAAACAATCTTTAACGACTAATCATTTTATTTTTCAGGTTAGCATCACAGCTTGTCTGAAAGGATTGAAGCTGGGAATGAGCATTGGAGCTGACTTTTGAGGTATGAACCAATATATAAAATCATCCATGAGCATTTTTAAGCCCAAGATTTTTATTATGCACAGATGTAGATCTTACATATTTATGTTTTCTTTACTTATATAATTAAATATACAATCTAGGAGGTATAAAGATACATAAAAAAGTCAAAAACTATAATATGAGATCTTGTGATTTCTGTTATTTTGTTTTCTGTAGTCCCCATATATGAAAATATGTAAATGTGGTATGTATGGCAATGAGACAGCTATCAACAAGAGACCAAATGATGTGGATGTAAGCAACTAAATGTCACCCTATGCCTTTAACAATGAGCAAAACCTATATTGTGTAGTTAGCTATAAAGGTTCAACATGACTTAATGTTAAAAACAATCAATCAAGTATGTTAATAGCCTGACTATAAAACAATGTTAAAGATATTTGTCAAGGCATCAGCCAATAATTTGTTTTTCATCCTTTTATTGATAAGAAATACTTGTACTTTTATGTCAATAAATCACTTTATAACAAAGAAAAAGAAATGTTCTATACATTATAATTGTAATGCTTAGTTAATTATAACTGTTTTGCAATAAATATTATTTCAATGTTCATGAGTAATGTATATTTCTTTTTCAGATAACTGTGACTGCATAAAATGGTTGTATGATATAACTGCAACAGTAGAGAATGTAATTCAGACTATTTTTGTGTATACTTGAGAAAATGTTAATAATTTTTTAACAAAAAAAAAAATTATGTAAAGATTCTCCATTTTCAACAAGATTGGAAGTTGTTGGTAAATTACAAAAATTCTTTCTTTTTTCTGTTAACACTCATGTCTAATCAAAACACTTCCAGCAGTTTGAGAATGGAGATTCTGAAAAGAAAAAAAAAAGGAAATTAAAATGTTCAATTATTGAAATGTATTTTTTTTTTGCAAATTTTTGCAAATCTGCAGATGTAAATATTCCCACTAAAATTCTTAGCAAAAGTTTTTCCTCATTTTTGTTTTTTTAGCAACATTTCAAAATATCTTACCATAACGAATACCTCACAAACGTATACTAAAAAGATGGATAATAGTCTTTAGTAAATATATCCCCTTACAACCTTTTCTTTTATGTTAATTTAATATCTTAAAGATAAGTGTTTTTATATTTTACTATCGTGTGACACTGTTGCTCTAATGGAGAGGAATTTATTTAAAGAAGTTAGATATATCTTTTTCACCTTTCTGTGATATTTAGCTTTTTTAGTTTAGTTTGTAACAAAGGTTATATTAGTTTTAAGAATAATTTTACAAGAGGCATACCAGATAGTTGAAGAACATCTCGATAAAATCAGATTGGTTGATTTTTGGTGTTTAACTCCACTTTCAGCATGATTCGTTATATCTTGGCTGTCAGTTTTTTGTATGGAGACAGCCACATCACCTTTAACAGGGAAAAAAGTTGGCAACCCTAGTCAATTAAAAGATTTGAGTTAAATACACATACCACGTGAGGCTTTTCAGTGTTGACAGTCTTTGTGGTATACTTTTGTTATTAATTTATTTTTAAATTTGAATTATACTAATTTTTTTGGGGGGTTAAATATAACAAGGATGTGGAGTCCTAACAGGGTGAAATTTGGTCAAAGGGAGGTAATTCATTTACCCCTGTTAACTCCACGTACTTGAAATACCCTGAGTGTTTGAATTTTATTTACTTTTGTGTACTTTTTTTTTTTATATATCAGATGTATACTAAAAAGGTAATATTAACTATTATTAAGAGTTCTGTAATAAAAAAAAAATGTAAGCAGAGCTCTAGATAATAGGTATGAAGGGTGGAAAAATCATGGATCACTTACATTGATTTGCTTAAATTTTCAAGAAGGGGATTTATTGAAAATACATCTGATATTTTTATGTATTTAACTGTATTCCTATAAAAAAAAAGAAAGACAAGAGATTGTGAGGAGAGCCACATAATTGCACCACAATAGAAGCTCTAAGAAAGATGGTCTATTAAATCTTCAACCAAGTCTGAGGCTTTACCATGAGAAATATGTGGTAAGTTTAAATATTCTACAAAAGGAGTAGGTTCTCTTTTTGAGCTTAAATTTAAAATTTAGATTTATTGACCAATATTACAATGAACCAAAGCTAATGCAGTGACTAGATGTATGTTTCTGTGTTTTATTCATGACGTCACAAATAGTACTCATTACAATTTTCCCACACAAAATTAATGAAAGTGGCTAAATTTCCATTGATTATTGGACAGGAAACATAGAGCGCATACGTCGACAACAAAGATCTTTGTAAATATTTTTTATGACATTTTACATGTCTTACTTGAATATTCAGTTTGTCGATGGCTGCCCTCTATGTTTCCTGATCCTATTTTTTGGCTGAAATCTGGCTGATTTTGTGATATTTTGCAAAAAATCCTTATTTTGACCTAATTGGGATGTAAAAATGAATGTGTTATAAAACTTTGACAGAAATAGTTCAATATACTTTCTCACATGTCTTTTAGTCAACTTAAAACATTTTTTATTTTGTTACATTGTACTTAATAATTGGGGCCATTGAACTTACTCCTTTATGGTTAATATATTCAAGGCATTTTACATTACTTTTTATGCAGGGAACATGAAGTGTGGCCCTTGACATACTGTCCTTCTCTCCATCTATCCCATTATAGATTCAACTCACTCTTTCTCATTCAATTTTTATGAGACTTGTACACAAATGTTAAAAACCAAAAGTCAAAGACAAAAGTTCAAATTTTTTTAATGAGTTGCTTACTATTTTAAGAGTTGTGCCCTTTATAACTTGAAAAAATTGTCTTTTACCTTTGGTATCAATTTTATATAGTGAAGATAATGATATGTAATAATTTATAAGAAATAAAATATAACATGACTTCTTTAAGTCTTCTTAGACATACATGTAATTATATTGATCTGTAAAATAAGCATTTTTTAATTTTATTTTTAGGTATATGCAATGACAATGTTTTCATGGAGTTGGGAGTAAGACTTGGATGTCTGATACTGTAAACATGTTAGTAAGTAAACAAGCATCTTTTTGATAATTTTATAGTAATTAACATCAATTTGATAAAGGTTTTAAGTACAAAAAAATGAAATACAGGGTTTACTATTGCAAATTTAAAACCATGAGTTTAAAAATATTTTTTTCCATGATTTTGTGTTGTTATCCTAGTACTATTTTAAATTCGTTATGATGAAATGAAGATTTTTGTTGAGAAGTTTGGAATAACTGATCTATTTTGTATTCCAGGTTAGCATCAGGTTTCCATTGGGTTATTTAATTGGCAGTAATTAGAGATGTTTAAACTTTAAGGTGAGAACTTATTCATCAACATACAAGTTAAAAGCCTTTGTCATCTTGAATTTTTCTAAATATATTTCAATACATATATTTTTTTCATTTACAATTGAAGAAAATCAGTATTGAAACTTTTCATTTAAAAATATTGTACCCTATCAGCAGATACTGAATCTGAATAAGAGATATGAAGGGGAGATAACCTAGCATTTAATTGTTAGGCTCAAACCAGTGCAATAATGAAATAAGACCATACATTACATGTAACAAAATGGATGCCAAAAAAAAATTACAGCAACAAATTTACAATCAATTGGATCAGATCTTTAGCTTGAAACACCAGCAGAGTACTTTTATTAATATACAATCAATTGGATCAGATCTTTAGCTTGAAACCCCAGCAGAGTACTTTTATTAATATACAATCGATTGGATCAGATCTTTAGCTTGAAACCCCAGCAGAGTACTTTTATTAATATACAATCGATTGGATCAGATCTTTAGCTTGAAACCCCAGCAGAGTACTTTTATTAATATACAATCGATTGGATCAGATCTTTAGCTTGAAACCCCAGCAGAGTACTTTTATTAATATTACAATCAATTGGATCAGATCTTTAGCTTGAAACCCCAGCAGAGTACTTTTATTAATATTACAATCAATTGGATCAGATCTTTAGCTTGAAACCCCAGCAGAGTACTTTTATTAATATTACAATCAATTGGATCAGATCTTTAGCTTGAAACCCCATCAGAGTACTTTTATTAATATTACAATCAATTGGATCAGATCTTTAGCTTGAAACCCCAGCAGAGTACTTTTATTAATATTACAATCAATTGGATCAGATCTTTAGCTTGACAACCACAGAGTACTTTTATTAATATTACAATCAATTGGATCCGATCTTTAGCTTGAAACCCCAGCAGAGTACTTTTATTAATATTACAATCAATTGGATCAGATCTTTAGCTTGAAACATCCACAGAGTACTTTTATTAATATACAATCGATTGGATCAGATCTTTAGCTTGACAACCACAGAGTACTTTTATTAATATTACAATCAATTGGATCCGATCTTTAGCTTGACACACCCACAGAGTACTTTTATTAATATTACAATCAATTGGATCAGATCTTTAGCTTGAAACATCCACAGAGTACTTTTATTAATATACAATCGATTGGATCAGATCTTTAGCTTGAAACACCAGCAGAGTACTTTTATTAATTATTTCTTTTCATTTAGTCTTGGATATCCTTATTACAAATTTCAAAAGAATTTATTCCTATGCTTTATCTGTTTCTTAAATGGCCACTCAAATTTGATCATTTACCTAATAGATTATCTAATATTAAGAGTTAAAAAATGAAATTTATCTTTATTTCTTTTACAGTTGAAAGTGTTGCTGTAGCTATCTTGAGTGGTAGAATACTCAGATGATGATACTAAAAACCATTGGATGAACTCTCTTAAAAAAAACTAGATGTTACTCTTGCAAGCAGAATGAATTGTTGACAAATTTTTATTATTTTTAGTTTGTTAAATTTTTGTCTTTGTGTGATTTTTTTTGTGTTTTTTTTCTCATTTATAATTATTTATATTTTATGGTTCGTATTTTTTTGGGGATTGTACTCAGTTTCTATTCAACTCCCTCCAAAAGATAAAGCGGGAACCGGTAAAATAAGTTTGATTTTGAAGAATTGTTTTATAATTAAATGGGTAATTTGGATAACATGACTAAGTGAGGTCCCCCTTTTTCTGGAAAAAAAATGGTTGATTATATAGGGAATCACTGAAGCATGACAGGAGTGGGCCACCTATTAACGGTCAATGGGTCCCACTTGTGAAAATTTCTGGATCTGTAACTGCAGCCTACCTTGACACATTATTCTGATTTCAAGCTGACCAGTCTTTGCCCTTACTCCTTAATGCAACAACAATTTTTAAATCTTTTGTTTGACCCATCCTGGGATCAAATCCCAAGACCTTCTGCCCTTGAGGAAAGCACACAATGGGCTATTGGGTAAGATTTGTCGGTTAGTTTGTCCATCCACAGCTTATAATCTATTGGAAGGCTTTCATTGAAACTTTCAGATTATTTTCTGTAACTAAATGGCACTGTGTATTTGATTTTAGTAAAATAAATGTTTAGGTTCCTAATTGTAATGAATGGACCTCTTAAAAATTTTGAATGATTTGTTGAAGAAGCTTCTTGTACCCCATTTTAACATGTGAAGGATAGGTTGGTTTGAAAATATTTTTTTAATCTTGTTTTTAGTAGTTGGATCTCATTATGACAATTTCAAATCATTAAAAAAAAAAAAAAATTGGCTTTGACACTTAAATAACCATGGTAGCTTTTATGTCAATTTCATAAGGCTTTGCTATAACAAGATTTGTGTTTTATCTGGTTTTATCTGATTTTAGTGGTTTTTATGTGATTTTATTTGTTTTTACTGTCAAATCTTGTTATACCAAGCCTTAATATGATTGAGATAATAGATTATGCTTATACATGCAATTAGAAATATGAATTTACATAATGAGATCAGACATTTCTATGCCTTTAACTCTTAGAAGATAAAATATAAAATGATTGAACATAGCTTATGATGCCGTCCTTAAAAACTTAACAAATTGCAAGATTTATGAATGTAGAATCTGCTCTAACTAATTCTATGCTCATATCAGCTGAACCAATCTATCCTTCAATGTGACCCCCCCCCCAAAAAAAAAATATATAAATAAAAAATTTAAAAATATGAGAAATACAGTGTTATAAATGGAAGAGTCCATTTAGCAATTGGAGAACCTTTAGAAGTGAAAAAAATGTACAAAATGTTGACAGATACTGAATATTATTTGAAAGTTGAGGCAAAGTCCATTTAATATTTTATTTGTGGTTGGAAGTTGTAGATGGATGAGAACACAGATGATATACTTGCTTACTATAGCACATTTCCTGATGGATAGATCAAATCAGATAATGGGTCTGGGTTTTGCTCTTGGTTGAAGGCTGTGTGGTGACTGACAGTTGTTTAATATTCTACATCATTTGGTCTTTTTAGAAGAGTTGTCTCATTTAACATTGGCAATCTTAAAACATCTTATTTTTGTTTATAAAAAGTAATAACTTGGTCCTTAAGTGATCCCCTTCCTGAAAAAGGACTAGTTCCAAAAAATGTTAAAAATATATTTACATGTAGACAACTTTGCTCTAAAATAGGGTGGGGATATAAAGAAATTTTATATAATATCAGAACTTTGGGTTTTGAATGTCAAATGAAATGCAGTTGGTAACCTACTAGTTTTTGCACAGATCAAGATATTTAGTTTATTTCAATAACCTAGTAAACAAGTTGAGTACACATCGAAAGTGAATGGGATTCATGTATTTTTATGCCTTTTATATTGTAGTACATGTACTTACCATAGTTTTCATTTGTTATATTTGTAAATTCCTTTTCAAAAGTATGAGACAAGCTGAGGATTCAGATTTTACGGAATTCTTTAAATTAATTTTAAGTTTGGTATTGAGTAATGAAAGGCCTCAAGTTTAATATTGAGCAAAAAAATATTCTTTTATATTACCTAATGATATCAAAAGTTAGTACATGTATCTCAGAACAGAATTGACAGTCAGTCTGGTATAAATAAATTTAAAAAAAAAATCCTCAGCGCTGTCAGTTATTTTGTATAATTGTAATATTTAGCTAATGATAACTTACCCATAATGCAGATCCTTTTCCTCCTTTTACTTGTAAAGGGGACAAAAAAACTATTATTTCTACAATTTCTTTAGTATTTGTACAGACTTGATGGAGCAGAATGGGTCTGGTTTCATTTGGGTTTTTAATATTATAATGCATGATAATGATATAAATAAATTGATAAATAAAAATTCAATTGAGAAAACCTATCTTATATTTTATTTGAGTCTGAATGGTGTCTTCTGGCTATTCCTACATTTTGTATTTTACTATTCTGGCTATTCCTACATGGGGGATTAGTGGAAGAACAATACATGTTGTTATTGCAAAATATGTTGTTTTAGTCATTAGTGTCTAATTTGGTCAAGGTAAATTTACATGTGGAAATTAAATTTTTTTTTCAATTCTTTATTTAAATTAAATAAAAATTAATATTCATATGTAAAAAAAATAGACTTTTTTGTTTGAAAACATGCATAAAGTAATAATTTTAAGTATTTAAATACCATTTCTAAAAAATAAAACTTATTGAAAGAAAAGGAAGTCAAAGCATTGGAAAAATAAAAATAAAATGAAAGAAAAAGTAGTAAAAGCATTTAAAAGTCTAGAAAGTCTAAAAAAAAGAAAAATTAATAGTTTATTGGAAATGCTCTACCCGTAGCTGCCCTGCTACTATCAACACACACACCAACATACCAACAAAAGTGGATGCTAATCACAACCATCCCTCAGACAGAATGCAACTCAGGGTAGACGATGTATTACAACGTATGAAATCTCGTTGTAAAGATGAACTCACTGCAATACCAACTATTTATGAAGAAGAATTGGTAAAACTACGAGACCGAGAATGGAATGATGACACACACCAACTAGTAGAACACATACCAACCTTCTACTCATGCAAAGACCAGCTTTACAACGAGAGACACAAGCTAATACCAGCACTACCAACAACAGTAGAAGATAGCACAGTAGATGGTGAATGGGCTCAAACTACTACTGGCTAACCCTTCCTACTTGCAGATGATAACACCAATGGGCGAATGCTTGTATTCAGTACCCAAGAGAACCTATATCATCTAGCAGCAGCAGACACCATCTACTGTGATGGAACATTCTATGTTTGTCCAACACTGTTCTACCAGCTGTACACGTTCCACGCCAAAGTTGATGGTACTATGTTTCCACTGGTTTACTGCTTCCTACCCGGTAAAGATCAGCAGATGTACACAAGGCTACTTACTATTATTAAAGATCTATGTAACAACTTCAACATCCTACTTCAACCAGCCAAGATGTTCCTCGACTGTGAAATAGCCATCAGAAATGCAACAACTTCAGTCTTCCCAGATATCAACATCAAAGGGTGCTTTTTCCACTACACTCAGTGTATCTGGGGAAATGCACAGAAGCATGGTCTGAAAACAAAATACAATGAAAAGGACGACATTCACCAACTTGTTGGTAGAGCTGCAGTACTGCCACTTTTACCACCCAATACAATTGAAGATGTTTGGTTTAATGCACTTGAACACATCGACGATTCAGATACTACTACACTAACACTTAACTTTACTGACTATGTAACCAGCTACTGGGTAGAGAACAACCAAAGTCTGTGGAATCACTATGCAACAGAAGGTCCTAGAACAACAAACCATTTAGAAGGTTGGCATAGTAAGCTAAAGAAGTTAGTAAAGGCAGCTCACCCAAACATCTTTAGTATGATTCGTTTGTTGAGACAAGAAGAAGCCTTCCATGCTCTCACATTGATCCAGTACAGAGCTGGCGGGAAACGTATCCCAAGAAAGAGGAAGTACAGGGAAATAGATGACAGACTCCAAACATTGAAAATAAGGTTACAGAATGATGAACTTACTCCAGTCGAGTATGGAGATGCTGCTTCTCATCTCCTGCATATTGATTAAGACTTTGTATTCTCTTATAAGTTCAATCATGTTCAACGTATTACTATGTGAGTGCTATGAATAATGTCAATTTAGTATACTTTTGGTGTAACTCAAAATTTAGTGCTTTGATTTAAAGAATGATATTTAACATTGATATTTCAAATGATATTTAACATTGATATTTCAAATGATATTTAACATTGATATTTCAAATGATATTATTTACTCATATATATTATTGTAAATAATTGTAATTACTTGTGCATGCCATTATAGTTATAAATTCATATTGTGCTTTTGAATACTATTTACATAAACTGTGCTATGAAATTATTAAATGAAATAAAAGATTTTGATATAAAATTATTCTTTTTCTTTATTTTCTACAAGAATTACCTGGATATGCTTTGATTCATTAGATCTCATTAGTTTAGTGTTGTTACAACATAATCCTACATAATCCCATTGTTTACACAAAAATTCTGGGAACTCCTACATAAAATTATACTATTTTACCTATAAAATTCAAAATGTAGGAATAGCCAGAATGAACCGTCTGAATGACAAATAAAGGGGGAAGAGGTTTCTGTGGTCAAGCTAAATCACAGCTAATTTATTGTATCGTATAGACGAAATTGTAGGTCAAGGATATTTGGTATGCAGTTGTATAAGCATTAGAACATCTTATTTCCAAGGAGATTATTTTACTCCTCCCCTCAGTCATAGTCTATTAACTTTGAAACTTTTAATTAATTTAGTTTACATGTATTAACTTGCAGATAGGTCAGTTTCAGGGTAATTATCAGGGGTAGGTCAATGATATTTGGTATACAGATGTATTAGCACCTCATTTCCAAAGAGATTATTTGGCTCCCACCTCAGTCATGGTTTATAGACTGTTAATGTTTTGCATGATTGATCATGATTTACATGTGATTTGTGATTAGATCAGTTTAAGATGAGTGACTAATATCTGATATTTGGTATGCAGTTGTATTGGCATTTGCAAGTCTCATTTTCATAGAGATTCTTTGGCCCCACTCATCATGGTTCATTGACTTTGAAACTATTACAGTTTTACCAGGAACCAATTGATAAGTCAATGGTATTTGGTATGCAGTTTTAAAAGAATTGGCATAACCTTGGTAGTTGTTTTGCCCTGCACAGTCAGTCATGGTTCATTGAATTATTTGTATCAATCACATGTTTAGATATTGCTTTTTTAATTTCAACATTTGCATTATACTACCAAAATTATTAAACGCAAGAAATCACAAATATGATACGAAAAATCTTAGTTGATTGACTTATCCAGCAGAATTTTGTTAATATTAGGTCTATTTTTGGTCTGTTTTTCAGATACTATAAGTGAAAGTAAGCAATATATGGTATACAGAATGATTGTAAGGTGCATAAGATTGTCTGACAAGTACATCTGACCTTGACCTCATTTTTATGTTTGGTCAACATTAATTGCTTTTTTAAATAGGTTCAACTAAAGTGAGTGTATAGGATATTTATAAGGTGAAGTATGGATTACTTTTCAATCTGACAGGGTATTATTATTGGCCTTTATTTTAATGGATCATTTCTGTAACAGTATTGTTGGTCTTGAAGACTTTCAGCATACCGGTAGTCAGTTTTCAGTGTTGGTATAGTCTGAGACTACTATAACACAAAGATTGGTCACTACCGATTTATCGTGTAATGTGAGTCTCCACATATTTAGCTACCTTATTTTATGTTATAGTAGTCTCAGGTCTAGTACAAATTAGGGTAAATATTCATATGAGATTAACCCATCCTGAATATGCATATGAATTAGCTGATGAGTGTTTGGCAGACATTCATAATCAGCTATTACACAGGATGGACAATTCTCTATGCATCGGCCTGTCCAAGTCATAAAGGAGAGGCCTGACGGGTTATTTTCGTTCTTCGTGATCTGCGCATTTTTCGCTACCGAGATCTGTTTTTCAAATGATTTTTTTTATATTTCGATCTGTGATTATTTTCTGTGAATCGTGATTGACAAAAAAATTAACTCGTGAATCGTGATGAAACCCCCTCCCCAATCAGGCCCCTCATAACCTCATAAAGGCAAAAGGGACACATTTTTGATAACATTATTTTTCTTTGATAACATATTATACTTTTGGCTTATGTCATCTGACATATGATCTACACGTAGCTTGTTACTGTTGGGATTTTTGCCGAGCCTGCGACTTTTGTTGCAGAAAGCTTGACATAGGGATAGAGATTCCACAGCGGCGGTGGTGGTGGCGGCGTAAGCTGACTTCTTAAAAGCTTTATAAGGTCCTTATGCTCGTCAGATAGTTTTCACTTGACCTCGACCTTATTTCATGGATCAGTAAACAAGGTTAAGTTTTAGTGGTCATGTCCATATCTCAGATACTATAAGCAATAGGTCTTGTATATTCGGTATATAGAAGGACTGTAAGGTGTACATGTCCGACTGGCAGGTGTAATCTTACCTTGACCTTATTTTCATGGTTCAGTGGTTATAGTTAAGTTTTTGTGTTTTGGTCTGTTTTTCTTATACTGTATGCAGTAGGTATACTATATTTGGTGTATGGAATGATTGTAAGGTGTACATGTCTAGCTGGCAGGTGTCATCTGACCTTGACCTCATTTTCATGGTTCAGTGGTCAAAAGTTAAGTTTTACAGTTTTGGTCTTTTTTTCTAATACTATATGCAATATGTCAACTATATTTGGTGTATGGAAATATATTATGGTCTATATGTCAGTCGTGCAGGTTTTATTTGAACTTTTCATTGCTCAATGCTCAGTGTTAAGTTTTTGTGTTTTGGTCTGTTTTTCAAAGGCTTAAACTATAAGTAATAGGTCAACTATATTTGTTGTATGGAAGAATTGTTAGCTTTACATGTCTGCCTGGCTTGGTCATCTGACCTTGACCTCATTTTTTATGTTCATTGTTCAATGTTTAACTTTCTTTGTTAATGTTAAGTTTATGTGACAGTTGTAATAAAGCTTTATATTTAGGACTATCAACATAATATCAATGACTAGTAAAGAAGGTGAGACATTTCAGCGTGTGCACTCTTGTTTTTTTTATCTAACACAAATATAACAAAATGTATGGGTAACATCTAGCTTTTTTCTTCAATCGAAAGGTTGTGTCAATTTGTCAAAAAAAAAAAAACTTTGTGTTATAGAAGAAACTAAACAGAGGAATTGCGATATCAAAATAAAGAAGATAATTTATTTTATATACTTTTAGAAAATCAAATTAATGGTCACGTGATTCAATTTCTTGCTATAAAACAAAATAGGCAAGTTTAATATTTGAGTTATCTCCCCTTATTTTGCAAAGTTAGAAAACATACAAACAAGAAAATGTTTGATTTTCTATTCTATTTAATACAGCATTTTACTGATAAATGGATTTTTTTATATTTTTTTTTGAGTTACCATTTTTGTAAAGTTACAGGAGTTGTTTTTTAGACATTAAGTTCCTTAAAATAAAAATAAAGTGATATGATTAGGGAGAGGGGGTGCTGAGCAGGAGTAATATGCATAAGGTTAGAATGTTTACAAATTTAGATCAATGCCTTGTATGTTAAGACAAATACTTGGGTGTTTCATTTTTTGAGCCTCTGTTATGACATTGGTATTATAATATATTTATATAAATTTATGGTAGATGTAGCCAATAACAGATTTCTTTTAAAGTTTATGACAACTGAAAATACTAAAACAGCAATGATAAACACCAAGTTATACAATAGCTCAATTGGCTTAATTTTTTTAGTTGAAATGTTTGTTGCAAAAAAGTTGACATAGGTGTAAATTTAAATTTTTGCTGATTTTTGTCGAGCCTGTGATGTATGTTGCAGAAAGCTCGACATAGAGATAGTGATTCAGCAGTGGCAACGTTAACTAACTTCTTTTAAAAGCTTTATATTTTAGAAGGTGGAAGACCTGGATGCTTCATACTTTGTATATAGATGCCTTATGTTGCGAAGTTTCAGTCTGTCACATGTTCATTGTCCTTGACCTCATTTTCATGGTTCAGTGACTACTTGGAAAAAAACTAAGATTTTTTGTAATGTTAATTTCTCTCTTATTATAGTGATAGGGCAACTATATTTGGTATGTGTGTACCTTGCAAGGTCCTCATGCCCATCAGGCAGTTTTCACTTGACCTCGACCTCATTTTATGGATCAGTGAACAAGGTTAAGTTTTGATGGTCAAGTCCATATCTCAGATACTTTAAGCAATAGGTCTAGTATATTTGTTGTATGGAAGGATTTAAAGGTGTACATGTCCAACTGGCAGGTGTCATCTGACCTTGACCTCATTTTCATGGTTCTGTCGTTATAGTTAAGTGTTTGTGTTTTGGTCTGAATTTTTTTTATAGTGTATGCATTAGGTCTACTATAATTGGTGTATTGAATGATGGTAAGGTGCACATGTCCAACTGGCAGGTGTCATCTGACCTTAACCTCATTATCATGGTTCAGTGGTCAAAGTTAAGTTTTTGTGTTTTCCCCTTGCTGGCTGTTTTTACATATATTGAAGGTGTGCATGTGGTCAGGGTTTTGATTTTTATTAATATTTGCTCTTTTGAGAGATAGTTGAACATTGTCATTTTTGGGGTATAAGAGGTTTTAAAACTGTTATTGTCATTTTAGAATAACACTTTGCATCTGCGGGGGCATCAATTGTGTCTCCCAGACACAATAATATCTCAAAGAAAGTCATATGTTGACGATGTTATAATACAGTTACTTGTGAGGCACCACTTTGTGTAGTCTTGGTCAAGTCTGTTTCTTATAATTTATAAGCCATAGGTCAACTATATTTTGTACAAATAAGTCAACATGACTGAAATCATCAATTGACCATGTAAAGAAGTTTTTGTTCTTGTCTTGTAAGCTGATCTTTCCTATTTTCTATTTTTCGATAAAACGAAACTAGAATGAAAGAAACTGTAATAGCAATCAAAAATTGTCAGCATAATAAGATCTCCAAAAAAGTCTGCATGATCTAAATTGTCAACCAACTATTTACTGAGACTACTATAACACAGTTATACTGTTATAGTCTCAGCTATTTATAAAGGAATTATGATTTTTGTTCAGCCTGCGACTTCAAACCCAGAAAACTTGATATGGCGGGATAGTGATCCAGCAGCGGCGGCGGCGTTAACTTCTTAAAAGCTTTAATATATATTGAAAGATAGAAAACCTATAGAAGATCCTTTATACTTTGTATATATATTGATATATACAATCAACACGTGTCTATCTCAAGTCAGGAGCCGAGTCTGAACTTGAGTGGTGTGGTTTATAGCAGTTTATCATATTTTCTTTTCAGATTTAGTATTGTACAGTTTGTGTTGATCTGATGCACAACTGACCCAGATTGAAGGGGAGTGTCGAACGCGCGCTAAACTCTTCAAACCTGTAACATTATGTATTTGCGTGTCCCAATGTATATGTAGATGCTAATTGATTTGATTTTTGGTGTTTTAACGCCACTTTTAAGCACCGCATTTACGCTAGTTCGTGGCGGACCGTGAGTTTTATTTGTAAAGTAAGCCGGAGTGCCCGGAGAAAACCACCGACCTTCGATAGGAAAAAATATAAAACAACACGTTTAATAATTTATTGCGTTCGAAGCGCTTTTCTGGATTTACCTTCATCAGGAACGCTCAAAGCCAAACATTTGAATTCCGAAGATGTATAAGTACCGAAAATCGTTGAAGAGCTATATTAAATGGCACTGGCTACGGTTACATGGAAATGTAACAATAATAAAAATATTATTGTTACATTGGAGACTAAATGCCGGGATGCATGGTTGGGTAAGGACCTGTTTAATTACGAATGTAACAATAATTATTGAGGCTACGGTTACATTGCGTTATTGTTACATGAAAAAAAGCAATGTACGATGGGACTAGTAATATGTACTAAATAATAAAAGTTGAGGACATTTATTACATACATTAATAACATACAATTTATTTACTGTAATTTTTTATTTACAATGACAATTTCTACAAATCCAGTAAGTTGTTTTTAAAGTCCGACACATTTTTGATGAACGAAATTACGTCCTCCACGGATACGTGTACATACATAATTTCTTAGTATTTAAGTTACAGTTAGAAAACTTTGCTTTTGATTATCAATTTGCGTGAAGTTATAAAGCTGTATGAAATATGGTTTGTCTTAATATTGTTTCAGTTTCGTTTAAAACGCATCCCAAGTTTTATTTTTTTCACCATAAACAAAATTTGTCCAAAGTATAATGATAGTAATAAGAGTAGGTGTGCAGTTAAATACTTTAAAAAAGTGAAACCATTGAACTATATGTTCGCCTTTGACAGTCACACTCCTAATCTTGAGTAGTATCTTTAAGAACATCAAAACCATTAATACGTAGTAAAACTATTCAAGTTGTGCACCATTTGTTGAATAATAATATTATTATTTATCAGCATTCAATTACAAGTATTGTTTAGTATATATGAAAGAATGCATACCTGCCAACTTTTCAAAATGCCCATGGGTGTTTTACGTGAAAGATGGTTCGTATAGTCCTACAAAACCTTCAAGGGGGCCTTCAAATATATTCTAATGTGATTTTTTGGTTTCTTCATGCTTTAACAAGCTCATAGCCATTGTTAACTGATTTATTGTTTTCTTTAAAATAGTGAACAAAATTGCTCTTACAAAATTTCCACTTGGGAGCCTCCATGGGGGAAATCCCCCGAAAATAGTGACAGTTGGCGGGTATGAGAATGAAGCAATACAACTATAGAAGATTAAAGTTTAATCAATCTAGCGTACATTGCTGTTTTTCATGTAACAATAACGTAATGTAATCGTAGCCTCAGTAATTATTGTTACATTTGTAATTAATCGGTTCCTCACCCAACTTTGCATTCCGGCAATTAGTCTCCAATGTAACAATAATATTTTTATTATTGTTACATTTCCATGTAACCGTAGCCAGTGCCATATTAAATTATGTTAAAAATACCTAGAATAAATAGCCAAATTCATCTAAAGCCAACTTTGCCTGAGGGAGTTGAAACCTTAGTTTCATAATAATTTCAAAATTTATAAACGGACAATTTTAGTAAAGTTTGTTTAATCATGTCAGTACCGAAAACTGACAATCATAGTCAATCAAGATTGGAGTCTAGTGCACTCGTACGAGCGGGGTTCGAACTCACAACCTCAGTGTTGACTGGTTAGTAGCAGTAGTAATTACTTAGACCGCTCGGCTACCGAGGCCTCGAAGCTAATTGAAAAATAGCCTTAAAGAAATAGTCCGCAATGGTTTCAACATAAAACTAATAGCATGCGCTATAAAAAAAAAAAGCGGAATTATAAGAAAGGCAAGTGGATGCTGCAAGATCTAGGTGAGCTTATAGACTGTCCACGTATGAAGTTCAATCCTCCAAAGTCAAGGAGTCTGATATTAAAGAAAAGAAAGGTGCAGGACAGAAGGATCAGAATTGGAGGAGACTTCATTCCAACAATCATGGAGAAACCAGTCAAATCTTGGGCAAGTGGTCTAGAGACTTCTTGAACGACAGAGAAAGTGTAGATGAGATGGTATCACAGGCAGGAAAGTGAATGCATGGACATAATTGACAAGCCGGGTTTAGCTGGGAATTACATGGCGGGGTGCTATCAGGATGGAATATAACCATAGGATGGCCTTTGTTGATGTACGAAGTATCTCTTACCAAGGTTGAACGTTTAGAGAGGATGTTCAACAGACACTTACGCAAATGAATTGGGGTTTTAAAGAGTTTTAGCAGCATTGGCTTGTACAGCACCAGTTCAAGCACCAGTTCAAAACTTCAATTACCACTGTCTTTTATTACAGAGGATTTTAAGTCACACAAAAAACAGACAAGTTATGATGCTAAGAGACAGTAAGGATGACAAGGTGAAAGAGGCAAATGTTGATGTCAGGACAGGAAGGAAAGAAATGGGTGACCAAGAGCGCTGTTGAAGATGCAGATAGCCTATTATTAAAGACATAGAGACATAGTGGGAATGGTAACATCAGGGCGACTTGGTTTTGGCAACATTCAACAACCATTATGGCAGTCAGGAGATGCAAGACATAGAAGGGAACCTGTTCAGCAAGAAGTTGGAGAAGAAGATCGACAAGTAAGAGCCGTCAGTATAAAACAACAAGGGCAATATAACAAATGGGAAATGGCAAGACCAAGAGAGATTAGTTGGCATGAGATCTCGAGATGTGGAGAATGGAGTGCCAGACAATAAGCTTCTTACTAAGATCAGTATACGACGTACTACCAACACCCAAAAACCTTGCAATGTGGAAACTGATTGTAGACCCTAGTTGTAAGTTGTGCGGTAAGCCAGCAAACCTAGAACATGCTATGTCGTCTTGACCAAGTCCTTCTAGAAATAGCAGCAGTCTTGGACACACAGAAGAGGAAGAAACTAAGATTGAGAAGGGTCAAAAGTTCATCAACTTCATCAAAAGAGGCGGAGAGTCATCAAGAAACACATACAGCAAGGTCATTGGTAATTGTAGCAGCGCAACAGCAAATGACTGGGGGATGCAAGTCGACGTTGGGGGAAAGACTACCTTCCCAAGACAGATTTTAACAACAACCCTCCGACCAATCATTGTTCTGTGGTCCAGAATCAGCAGACATGTCATTCTTGTAGAGCTAACAGTGCCATGGGAAACAAGACTTGAAGAAGCCAATGAGAGAAAGCTTGTCAAGTACCAGGAATTGGTAACAGACATCCAAGAGAAGAATAGGAGGACATGGTATTTTCCAGTGGAGGAAGAATGTAAAGGCTTTGTTTCTCAAACGTTTTGGAGAGCATTGGGGTCCCTTGAACTAACTGGAATAGAAAAAAAATTTGTTGGAAAAGTTGGGAAACAGGCAGATGAAGCTTCTGGTTGGGTATGGAGGAAGAAGAAGAGAAGAGCAGTTGAAGAGCTACAGCGCCGAAACATTCGAAAAGAGGGGATCCACCTAATGATGGAACAAGCTGAGCAGTGGAAACACTTTATTTAATGTACACAAGACACATAGACAAATAAAATAAATAAAGTTAACAGTAGTATACCGCTGTTCGAAATTCATAAATCGATTATAAAAATTGATCAAATATAACGCCTACCCATGTTTAAATGAACAAAGAGCATGACATAAAGGAATTATTTCTATTCTAATAGGACAAATATAGTATTTGTATAGGTCGAAGCGTACGGAAATAACTTTAAAATGCCGTTCTCGTTTCCTCCCCTTGATTCTTTAAATTACATTTGTATATCTAATAAGTTTAAAAACTACAAGCAGGGTAAATACATAATGTTTGATAAACAATATATAATAAAATGTTATATAAGCTGCTAAAATGTATATATTTTATGAGAATAACAATGAAAATAACGAGAATATAATTTGTGTGTCAAACACATTGTGTGCCATTTATAACATGGACATAATAAGGACATCATATTAGAATATAATGAAGTTCTATGCGACTGTCATACAAGTGAGAGGTTTAGCTAGATATAAAACCTTTTCCATGAAAATGTATCATCACGTTACCAAGTCAGAAATAGGACAGTTGGTATCCTTTCGTTTGAGGTGTTTGAGCTTTTGATTTTCAGTGCCATTGCTTAGGGACTTTCCGTTTAGAGTTTTCCTCAGAGTTTGGTACATTAGTCCTCCGACTTTTTATTACCATTTGTACAAAATCGTAGATCGTGATAGATGCATTTGAATTCACTAATACATTTAGAAACAAAATATATACATTGGTCGAAACATTCTAAACATCCTGTCCATGAACATTTCCAGAAATGTTGCAATGAAATATATGTTCAGATATTCAAGTCACAAAATGATGTTATACTTATCAACAAAATAGCATAACTTTTCCAAGGTACAGTAATCTATTATCTTTTCTAAAAATATCAATGATGTCATTGTTAAAATCATCTTTTAAAATTTCAGTTATCTTTCTTTGTCCAGAATTGTAGTTGTATTCTTATGCATACATGTTGCATTAGACTTACAGATAGATAGTTTAGAAATAATTCAAGTCAACTACATGTTTAGATATGATTTCATTGCAACAAATGGATGCTCAATATTTGTTTCTTTTTTTTTCTTGTTATGAAAATATTTTTATTCAAAACCGGAAAAAAACCACTGTCTAGCTTTTAATCAGAAGTTTATTGCAAGGTTCTTAGATATGGCCTTTTTTTAGTATTAAAATATTTTTTTCGCGTACATCGTAGGCTGCATTTCAAATAATAACTGATTGGTTATAGGTTAAATTTTGTAGTATCACATGATGACATCGATTTGGCACGTGATAAACACAACTCACTTGATAAACAATCAGAAAATGTTTTCCTTTTTGTTGTTGTTCTCTTTCGTTTATTTTACTGTATATGGACTGAATACAGAGTACAATAAAAAACGATACGGTTTTGATCCAAAGTTCGGGAAGGGAATAGAATTTGTGAAGTAAGTTTTTTTTTAATAAATCTGTTTTAAATTAATTTAAAAACAAAGGTAAACATGTAAACGATTACTACTATAAGTCGCCGTCACATAAAATTGGCACAATGTTTTTTGTCTAAATTTTCTTAAATATCGACCGCGTTTACTAAAGATCATGTTTTTCAATTAGCGGAATAAAAATCATGTCCAAATATCCACTACTGTCCTACCTTTTATTGTGTTTGCACTGTATAATCCTGACCTTCACATAATCCAAGATTATTTTGTATGGTGGAATCCGACATTGTTATTACAGGAAGTGTTGCCGTGGAGTTCCACGTGCTCTCCATTTTCTTGTGTCTCTCGGAGCTTTTCGTCATCTTTACGTAAAAAGCGCGGGAAATTGTATCATCAATGACAATGATATTACCAGAGAGTAACGAATGTTATGGCATAAGGGATCCTCATAGAAACCAAGATGGCGGTTTTACAATGTAAATAATCTTGAAAAATGTGAAGGTCAGGATTATACAGTGCAAACACAATAAAAGGTAGGACAGTAGTGGATATTTGGAAAGGATTTTAATTCCGCTAAATGAAAAACATCATCTTGAGTAAACGCGGCTGAAATTAAAAAAAAATTTGACAAAAAACATGGTGCCAATTTTACGTGACGGCGACTATACTCAGTATTACAAAAAACTGAGGCCAGTGAGGGTGTTTGTTGGAAACCGTTTCTTGTGCCTGTTTTACATCAATATTTTATTAATAATGAAAAATGACAAAGGGTATTTTTTATTGCATATAAAAGTATGCTTTCATGGCTTACAGGTAATAAGCTTTGTCTTATGGTGGAAGAAAGCCTACTTAAATCATAAAATAGTCTAGAAATCATTTTGATATACTATAGATCTGTTATATAATAAAATAAAAGACAACACATTGGTTTTGCTATAATTGCCATATATTTGTACATGTTGTAGAGACAAAGATAATTTTTTTAATTAGGTCCCCAGGGGGACACATACATGTACATGTCATACATATAATAATAACAAATATAATCTTTACAGCAGACACAATGTTTTTACATAGCATTCATATAATAAACCTAAATAATTTTTATCTCTCATTTATATTCAGTCTAGATGATAACCTCTTTCATATTTTCCAGAACATACAAGAGACCACATGAAACACTAAATCTGAAGACATTACCGCAGAATTGGGATTGGAGAAACGTAAATGGGACAAACTTTCTCACTACAACCAGAAATCAACATATTCCACAATGTAAGGTTATCAAGCCTTTTCCTTAAACTCATTTCCTTGAATCTTAATTTGAGCTGCGTTGGAAAGAAATCGACCTTTTGCGAATGTTCATAATACATGTACATTAAGATTTTGATTGATTTTGGAAATTCAAATATGAAATAAAAGATGAGCTTTGGTATGCTTTGTAGATTTTCTTTATACAAGTTGAATGTTACAACAGCTTAATTTTTAAACAGTTACAGACTTTCAAAAGAAATCTTAGATTTTCAGAAGTATTATTATTTATTTGAATAAGGTTGATTTCTGTCTGAAATGGCCTATATTATATTTAATCTATTGAAAATTATTCTCTGGTTAGAGAAGTTGCACTAGCTCTCAGTTTCAGACCAATGCAGATTCAAAGGATTAGGGGTTTATATATAAAACTGTCTTCTCTTGGATATTTAATTCCCTGGTTTTTAAGTCTGAAGGAAATGTGTACTTTGTTTAACATTGAAATTTATGGTTCACCTTTACTTGCAAAACGCAAGAACATTGGTTTCCAAAGAAAAGAAAAGGATCTACAGTAGTAAATTTATTCTTGTTCATACATACATTCAATGCAATTTTTTCTTGCTTTCTCTGCCATATATCTCTTACTGTCTCTCTTTTTTCACAGATATAAAATTATGAAGATTTTATTTCAATTTATATAAATCATTTTGGATTTATTACAATCATGACAGTATTCCCTAACCAACTTCATTAGTACCGAGATCTTGTGACTTATTCATTTTGTTACCGTACTTCATGTAATGAAAACATTTTAATTACAGACTGTGGGTCATGTTGGGCCATGGAATCTACGAGTGCCCTGGCAGACAGGATAAATGTTAAATGTAAAGGGGTGTGGCCTTCAGCTGACTTGTTCTATATAATGATAACATTTTATTTACAGACTGTGGATCATGTTGGGCCATGGGATCTACAAGTGCCCTTGCAGACAGGATAAATATTAAACGTAAAGGAGCGTGGCCATCTACATACCTCTCAGTACAAAATGTCATAGATTGTGGTGGTGCTGGCAGTTGTGAAGGGGGCGATGACACTGGTGTATGGCAGTATGCACATAAACATGGTATTCCTGATGAAACCTGCAACAATTACCAAGCTAAAGATCAAGGTCTCTATACTAGCTGTATATTATTGTCCAAATTTGCATACATCTTTATTTTGAAAACAAATACATTAAATGTCAGATCAAAATAAATCAAATACCCATTTACTTCTGAGCACAAGCATGTAAGGATTGCAAAAGAGAGTTATGAGGCTGCTTACATCAGTGTGCTGTATGGACTTAAAACTTGTTCTAATTACTAATGTACTTTTGAGACATGGATAATGCATATAAAATAAACTTTTATTAAAACTAACAATTAAAAATAAAAAAAATGTATGATTTAAACAAAGTTTCAAACTGTCACCAAATATATTTAACTTTCATGTATACAAAAGTTTTTTATACAATTCACCATTTCAGTGTCTATTTGCATTCTGGGTAATATTTTAATTACATACACCAACACATTGTCATTGGCTAACAATGTCCTAAACAGCGTAAATTCAAAGAATGAAATCAAAACTGGGAAATGTCAATGAAACAGAAATCCAACAATATATTTTTACTTAAAAATCATTTTAAGATAGACAAGTGTCCTTTACATATGCAAAATCACTTGAGTCAGACAAATTGTGATGATATTTTTTATTGTTTTAAAGATTGTGATACCTTTAATCAGTGTGGAACATGTACAACCTTTGGACAATGTGAACAGTTAAAAAATTATACTTTGTGGAAAGTTGGAGATTTTGGTACAATTAGAGGCAGAGATCACATGATGGCTGAGATCTACAAAAATGGACCAATCAGGTAAGAGCTGATAATTAAAATGATGGTAGATACATTCATAGTTTAGAGAAATCAATCAAAAAAGAGATGCAACTCATCTACGAAAATATTGTTGTTAAGTATGCCTTTCTGAAACATTTCAGTACATGATACAGGGGAGATAATTCAGTTCATTTAAGTAAAGTCTCCATGGAGATTTTTTCATACAGTTATTTTGCATGGGATACATTGTATTTCGAATTATGTTGAATAAAAGCTTACTTTATCAAAATAAAAACTTCACAAATTGATTTAAAAAGAAATCATTAAGAAAATCATGTTAAATATTCCTAAGTATGTAATTTTTAAATAGAATACAAATTTAGTGACGTCTGATACAGATTCATGAAGGCAAAATGTTTCAACTGAGGTACCACATAGAGGGGTCAAACAGCAACATTATGTAATTATAAATAGGACATGGCCATTTATGATTCTCATTATGAAGATGTTATATTTTTTGTTTCACCTGAAATGTAGAGATTTTGATATGCTGCCGGTAGAAGTGTTGACTATTTGTATAATCATCTGTCATTTTTCCATTGTCTTTAACCTCATTTTCAGGGTTAAGCAGGTGCTTAAATAATTGTATAGTTTTTATCACATCAGTTTCTCACAAAACATTTCTAATTAATTTTTTAGTTCCAATTATATTAAGGATGTACTTAGGTGAGGTTTTGGAATTTGTGTCAAATGTTCGGACTCCTTAAAAACTTAAAATAATTCCTACAAATAGAGACATTTAAGGTCGCGTAGATAGAGTTCTATGGTCTGTCTGAGTCAGCCTTTTCCCGCCACATTTTAAATCTCAAATTTCTCGAAAAAGAGGTCCATGACCTATCAATATTTTTAGCTTATCTTTATCCTTAATTGATGCTCTACCAGCTTATATAGTATCAATTTTAATTTCTTAATTTTTACATAACCTCATCTACAAAAAATGTAAGTACATCCTTACGCCAAGTAATTTTCATTTCATACAATTAGGAGATAACTGTATTGTATTTTAAGCTCTGACGGCATCAATTGGGGATTTGATGGTCGCAAATTAAGTTTACTGGCGACGCGTTAGCGGAGAGAGTAAACAGGTATTTGCGACCATCAAATCCCAAATTGATGCCGTCGGAGCTTAAAATACAATATTGTTATCTCCATTCTAATGAAACTGACAAAAAACAACGTTAAAACATGTATTTAAAATCTGTCATATGCCGTCTGCGCTTGCGCCTACGTCCCATAGCATCAATTGTCAATTGATTCCATGTAAGAAATTGACGTTATCCAATCAAAATGAACGTTACAAACGTTGTTACATTAAAATAAGCAATACACCATTTAATATGTACAGAAATATGTTTAATGCTATATTTTAGTTGTGGTGTCATGGCAACAGACAAATTAGAGGCATATACAGGAGGAATATATGAAGAGGAACATTTCTTTGCAATGGTAAATTTATTCTTGCTTTTGATTATCAAACCTTCTTTAATTATCAACTTACAAATACATATTGAATTCATTTGCAGTTTATTTATACATTCAAACTTTATTGTTTGCCTTTCTATAACCAATGGCAAAACTTTAATATGTCAAGGAGCAGATATGATAATTTATTGTTTGCTTACTAAATATTTTTTTATGGTTTTTAGTTGTTTTCTCTAGTGGTATAATTGCAAACGACATAATTACCCACCAGAAAACAAAAGACAAGGACGTCAACAAATAAGGGGTCAATTTTAAGCCTTCATTAGTGAGCTAAAAGTAATATGCTATTGTTAGCTGTAAAAGGTCCTGCCATGACAAAAGTTGGCACAATTAAAACGAGAAAAATTGAATTATGCTTACTCAATCAATGAAAGATCATGTGGAAGACAGCAACTAACACTAACCACTGACTTACAGGCTCATGACAAGGGCCATGAAGAATGATAAAAGTACACAAACAAATATAACTTGTTCAGTAGAACGATTATCATCTGTGAACATGTAATACAGAGTCATAATTGAATTTGAAATTTATACAAAATTAATGAACCAACTAATGTAAGACATTGTAAATATTTTTTTTCATCTCTTTATTCAATGTAAGAACCACCACAAACTTTGACATTTAGGTTGTTTGAAAAATGACGGTTTTCATCTCTGTTTTCTGCATTATTTTTTCAATATTGTTAAATGTTTTTTTTTTACAGGTAAATCATATCGTATCAGTAGTAGGATGGGGAGTTGATGAAAAATCAGGAATAGAATACTGGATAGTGAGAAATTCATGGGGAGTACCGTGGGTAAGTAAAAATGACACAGAGTAAAGGTAGTAATTAGTGATGTATTTTTTCTTTAAATTCATCCATTATGTCAATTTCAATTTTTTTGTTTTTTTACTAATTTGTATATTATTGTACAAGGTTATCAAGGTATCCAATGTGGAGCATATTTTATCTCACTGGATAGTTCTTCCTGTTTTTATGCCCTATTTAAGGGGCATTATGGTTTGTCTGTCTGTGCGTCCATTCATTGTCAGTCTGTCTGTATAAGTATCCCAATTCAGGTTAACGTTTTTGGTCAAGGTAGTATTTGATGAGGCTAAAATCCAATAAACTTGAACTTAGTACACATGTTCCCTATGATATGATTTTTAGAGTTTTGACCTAAAATTTCATGGTTCAATGAATAAAGAAAATGATAGTCCAAGTGGGCCATATGTGTACTATGGACACATTCTTGTGGTTTTTTTTTTAATCAAAATATAAGAAAACCTATATTCATTTTATAATTGTCCCTCACAAAGTGCTAATGAAAGCCCAGTAATGGTGTCACAGTCAACATATGTTATGACATTTTAGCTTATTCTTACTTTCACTGAAAAAATTTAAACAAAGGTAGACAAATTGTGAATAATGATGGTAATCCATATTATACATTTTTTATGCCCCACCTTTGATAGTAGAGGGGCATTATTTTTTCTGGTCTGTGGTTTTGTTCGTTCGTTCGTCCGTCTGTTCGTCCCGCTTCAGGTTTAAGTTTTTGGTCAAGATGAAGTTGAAATCTTATTAACTTGAAACTTAGTACTCATGTTTCCTATGATATGATCTTTCTAATTTTAATGCCAAATTAGAGTTTTTACCCCAATTTCAAGGTCAACTGAACTAAGAAAATGATAGTGTGAGTGGGGCATCCATGTACTTGGGACACATTCTTGTTTTTTCTGGTAAATGCTGAGTTCCAGATTAGTAAGTGTTCTCACAAGGAATTGCATATAGCATCATGTCAAACAGGACATTCTTAAACAGCATCTTATTCCAAAAAATTATAGCATCACATATCACATTCAAGCTATATGACATTATTAATTTGATATATATTTTTTCCATTGGACATCTCATTATCTATAAATCAGGTCTAAATTCAAATGTTTTAATGTGTATATTTTTTGCATAGAATAAGGTATTTTAATTTATTCTGTTATTTTGTAGGGAGAACATGGCTTTTTCCGTATTGTAACCAGTAAATATAAAGATGGATATGGGAATTGGTATAACCTGGATATAGAATCTAGATGTGCTTATGGCGATCCAATCATACCATCTGGATACTAGAAATAATATCAAAGAAACTAGTCATATCACATCTTTACTTTTTGTAATTGTATTAAAAAAATTTCATGTGCTTTAATGTGTTACGGTACATTTAATAGGTAACAATACAGTCTGATTACAAAAAAGTTAAATTGATTAGATCTAAAATGTTATTAATTTGCTATTTTTATGCATAGACAGCATATAAATCTGATTCTCTAATTACAAAATGTACTTTTGTAGTTATTAATTATTAAAGATATTTAAAAAAAAAATATGCATAATATAATAAGAATAGAGATCTATATATTGATAAGTAAGTGTATTTAAAATAAATTGTCTGTTTAAATCTATAAATTGAAATATGGGCAGTTCATAAATTCTTAAAAGAGGGTCAAAAGATACCAGAGGGAAATAATATTTTGATTTCACTGCTAAAGATGTATTTGCATGTGTTTTGTGTGTTTTTGTCAGTGTTATGCAATTTTTTCTACACATTTGAATATTGTCATTACTCTTTCAAGCACCTGTTTTTTTTTTATAAAAGTAAAATGTATTGTTTTCCATAAAGGTATTCTTATCACCTTTAAAGCACTTGTTAGCAACCATATTTTTTCATGTTTTATTGCACTTTATAAAAAAACAATTATAAACTTTAAAACTTAGTTGATTGATTTTTTATCCAAGACCATGAACTATTTTTTATCAACACATAATATTATTTTTTCAGTTTTCTCACCACAGACCAGTCACCTGTTACATAACATATTACTGATGAACATCTTAGTCTAATTGTTGATTCAATAGAAAAGCTGTAAATACTTGATTTTCTTAGTGAAACCTGGTTGAACAAATAAAATAAAAATATATATATTTTATTGTTTGCTTGTCCACAACAAATGGATATTGGTTGTTGTCAAAGAATTGTAGTACTAAATGCTGTTTTAAAATTTGAAGTTGAGGTATAGAAGAAAATACAATTGTTGTCAATTATTTTTCTTAATATTGTATAAAAAAGTTATATACATGTACATGTATGTTGTGCAATATTTGTTAATTTATATGATTTTTTTGTGTAAAATATATTCATTTTATCTTTATATTACAGATGTAAGTTTTTTTCACAATAAATATCAGAAAATTTGAGCTTCAGCTATATCTCGAATATCCCTATGAGCAACTTAACTTAAGTTTGCCTCATTAGTTTTATGAAACTCATATACAATGATACAAACCAAAACTTGCAAACCTAGTTTGAATTTTGGCAGGAACTCCCCTTTTTAACTTGATTTTTTTTTAGCTCACCTGAAACTACTGGGCCAAATACTTTCAAACTTTAACTGAATGTTCCTTAGGGTATCTAATTTATAAATTGTATCCGAAGTTTTTGATCTATCAACAAACATGGTCGCCATTGCTAAAAATAGAACATAGGGGTCAAATGCAGTTTTTGGCTTATAACTCAAAAACCAAAGCATTTAGAGCAAATCTGACATGGGGTAATATTGTTTATCAGGTCAAGATCTATCTGCCCTGAAATTTCAGATGAATCAGACAACCTGTTGTTGGGTTGCTGCCCCTGAATTGATCATTTTAAGGAAATTTTGCTGTTTTTGTTTATTCATAATCTTGAATATAATTATAGATAGAAATAAACTGTAAACAGCAATAATGTTCAGCAAAGTAAGATCTTCAATTAAGTCAATTTGACCAAAATTGTCAATTGACCCCTTAAGGAGTTAATGCCCTTTAAAGACTTTTTTCACAATTTGTTCATCATGTTGACTTACTTTAAAAAATCTTCTCCTTTGAAACTGCTGTATCAATTTCAGCCAAACTTAGGCTAAATGAGTTTCAGAGTATCTAGTATAAATTTTATATTTTATTTCCTTGTATGTCAAGAAACATAGCTCCTATGGCTAAAATAGAACATAGGAGAAAATGATTATTTTTTTTGGCTTTTGAAGAAAATAGGACGATCCAAAAAACATTTAAATAAATTGAAAAGCCAAAATAATCATTGATGAGAGATTTAACCAAAAGAATTAAGGTGAGCGATTCAGGCTCTTGAGAGCCTCTTGTTTTTTTTGTCCACACTCCACACACACAAACAGAATCTAAATTGTATCAAACGCAATGCTAAGAACCAAAACTAGCAGAGTGAGTTCAAATTTGGGTTGTGTGTCATTCACCATTCTGGAGTTATGCCCCTTTTAACTTGGAAAGTTCCAAAGCTTTAGCTAGGACATTAGCATCCTCTGACACATTTTTAGCTCACCTGGCCCAAAGGGCCAAGTGAGCTTTTCTCATCACTTGGCGTCTGTCGTCCGTCGTCGTTAACTTTTACAAAAAATCTTCTCCTCTGAAACTACTGGGCCAAATTAAACTAAACTTGGCCACAATCATCATTGGGGTATCTAGTTTAAAAAATGTGTCCGGTGACACGGCAGACCAACCAAGATGGCTGCCATGGCTAAAAAAAGAACATAAGGGTAAAATGCAGTTTTTGGCTTATAACACAAAAACCAAAGTATTTTGAGCAAATCTGACTGGGGGTAAAATTGTTAATCAGGTCAAGATCTATCTGCCCTGAAATTTTCAGATGAATCGGACAACCAGTTGTTGGGTTGCTGCCCCTGAATCGGTGATTTTAGGGAATTTTTGCTGTTTTTGGTTATTATCTTGAATATTATAATAGATAGAGATAAACTGTTAACAGAAATAATGTTCAGCAAAAGTAGATTTACAAATAAGTCAACATGACCGAAATGGTCAGTTGACCCCTTTAGGAGTTAATTTTTAACCATTTTTAGCTCACCTGACCTGAAAGGTCAAGTGAGCTTTTCTCATCACTTGGCGTCCGTCGTTCGTCGTCTGTAAACTTTTACAAAAATCTTCTCCTCTGAAACTACTGGGCCAAACTTAACCAAACTTGGTCACAATCATCCTTGGGGTATCTAGTTTAAAAATATGTCTGATGACCTGGCCATCCAACCAAGATGGCCACCATGGCTAAAAATAGAACACAGGGTCAAAATGTATATTTTGGCTTATGTCTTTGAAACCAAAGGATTTAGAGCAAATCTGACATGGGGTAAACTTGTTGATCAGGTCAAGATCTATCTGCCCTGAAATAGATAGAGATAAACTGTAAACAGCAATAATGTTCAGCAAAGTAAGACCTACAAATAGGTCAACGTGACCAATATTGTCAGTCAACCCCTTAAGGAGTTATTGCCCTTTATAGTCAATTTTTAACAACTTTTCGTCATTTTTTGTAACTTGTACAAAAATCTTCTTCTCTGAAACTACTGGGCCAAATTGAACCAAACTTTGCCACAATTATCATTGTGGTATATAGTTAAAAAATGTGTCTGATGACCCCGCCTACAAAACAAAATAGCTGACATGGCTAAAATTAGAACATAGTGGTAAAATGTCGTTTTTGCTTTATATCTTTGAAACTAAGACATTTAGGGCAAATCTTTTTAGATTTAAATGTCCACCAGAATAAGATCTATCCCCTCACAAATTTTCAGAAGAATCTAACAACCCTTTGTTGGGTTGCTGCCCTAAAATTGGTAATTTTAAGGAAATTTTGCAGTTTTTTGTTATCTTGAATACTATTATAGATAAAAGTAAACTGTAAACAGCAATAATGTTCAGCAAAGTAAGATCTACAAATAAGTCAACATGATCAAAATTTTTAGAGGACCCCTTAAGGAGTTATTGCCCTTTATAGTCAATATTGAACAACTTTTATCATTTTTTTAACTTATACAAAAATCTTCTTTTCTAAAACTATGGGCCAAATTCAACCAAACTTGGCCACAATCATTACTAGGGTATCTATTTAAAAAAAAAATGTCTAATGACCCCGCCTTCCAACCAAGATGGTCGACATCAGTAAATACAGTAACAGGTGAGCGACACAGGCTCTTGAGAGCCTCTAGTTCGTAAATCTTAGCAATCTTTTACAAAAATCTTCTCCTCTGAAACTACTGGGCCAAATTAATCCAAACTTGGCCACAATCATCATTAGGGTATCTAGTTTAAAAAATGTGTCCGGTGACCCGGCCATCCAACGAAGATGGCCGCCATGGCTAAAAATAGAACATAGGGGTAAAATGCAGTTTTTGGCTTATAACTCAAAAACCAAAGCATTTAGAGCAAATCTGTTATGGGTAAAATTGTTTATCAGGTCAAAATCTATCTGCCCTGAAATTTTCAGATGAATCTGACAACCAGTTGTTGGGTTGCTGCCCCTAAATTGGTAATTTTAAGGAAATTTTACTGTTTTGGGTTATTATCTTGAATACTATTATAGATAGAGATAAACTTTAAACAACAATAATGTACAGCAAAGTAAGATTTACAAATAAGTCGAACATGACTGAAATGGTCAATTGACCCCCTAAGAAGTTATTGTCCTTTATAGTCAATTTTTAACAATTTTTATAAAATTTGTAAATTTTTACTAACATTTTCCACTGAAACTACTGGGCCAAGTTCATTATAGATAGAGATAACTGTAAGCAGCAAGAATGTTCAGTAAAGTAAGACGTACAAACACATCACCATCACTAAAACAGAATTTTGTCATGAATCCATCTGCTTCCTTTATTTAATATTCACATAGACCAAAGTGAGCGACACAGGCTCTTTAGAGCCTCTAGTTCTTTTATTTCCTTAAATTAAAATATACATTCCTAACCTGTAATGCTTCTGACACCAAAAGGTTTAAGGTTTTCATCACAAACTTGTAACCATTTACCTGAAAGACTATGTGAATAACTGCCAATTGTCATCCAATATCTGTTTGTAAATTTTTCACATTTTCATCTTCTCTTCTGAAACCACTGTGCTAATCATAACCAAACTTGGTGGTAAAAACAGCTGTCATTGTAGATTTTCCTAATTTATATTGTCAAATTTTCAAAAATCTTTATCTCTGAAACGTAATGGCAAAATATTTTTGAAACTTTACAGGATTGATGATTTGGAGACCTGTTCCAAATTATTGCCTTTTAATGTCAAATTGGTCTTAAATGCTTTGATATTGGTTGTTAAACTCTATCGGAAATCACATGCTCCATTCTTTTCTCAGAAACTACACAGGTATATTTGACCAAAATTAATAGGAATTGAGTCGGAAAGATCCTATTCAAATAAATCTTCATTTGATTCATGCAAACATTAGCAACAATAGCCATCTTTTTTGCCAACAATCTTCTCTGAAATAACAGGGTGAAATGTTTTTTAAATTTTACATTTTTGATGCCGTCTACAAACCTCATCATTTTAATTTGAGTGTTGATTAGATGACAGGCATGATGGTAGAAAATCACATTTTCATTTTCACTAAAAGTACTTGGCCAGTGTGAAATTAACATGAAATGATGTAAAGAATGACATCTACAAAATGCTCTATAAAGATTCTGATTGGAAGAAAAACAGACAGCAGAGTCAATCAATTTAAGAAATAACTAGACAATGTAATAAATGTTTTTATAAAACTATATGCAATAGGTCAACTATATTTGGTGTATGGGATGATTGCAAGGTGTATATGTCTGCCTTGTAGGTATCATTTGACCTTCACCTCATTTTCATGGTTCATTGGTCAATGTTCAGTAATCCCAATAAACTTCAACCTACTTTGACCTCACTATCATGGTACATTGGTCAGTATGGAATTTCTATGGTTTGATATGTTTCTTTTATACTATAAGCAAAAGGTCATACATATTTGGTGTATGGAATTATTGTATTATAGGTGTACATGTATTTCTAGCTTTGTTTTTTATCATGACCTTGACCTTATTTACTTGGATCAGACATGTTCATGTGATACTGTGATACTTGTACTAAAACTTTATATCTAGACCTATCAACATAAAAGCAATGTTCAACATAAAAGACAAGATATTTTAGTGTTCTCACTCTAGTTCTAAAAATATTCTAATTTGTCACGAACAATGTATGTTGTTGACATTAACATGATTAAACCCCTGAGTGTACAACATTTATAAACCCCTGATTTGTACACATTAAACCCCTGATTGTACAACATTTTTGGGATCCAGGCTACTACTGTTTCTAGACGGTTATGTTCATTAAATAGTCAACATTGAACAGGGTTTTTTTTCTGGTAAAAGACACAACACAGCTCTAATCTTAATAATAATTAAGGGTAGCGTCATTTAATGTCCTATAAATGCCTAAGTTTCATTTAATGAATAGGTCACATTTTATTGGTATCACGTTGGTTACTTTTGCTTATTAGGTTATGTCATTCAGGTGAGGGCTTAGCAGGTCACTATTACACATGAGTTCCGTTGGTTTTGTTTTAATACTGATTTGTTTTCACCCTTATCACAAAAGTAGAAGATATCAAGGTGTAGTAAAGAATCATAGTGTTTTATAACTTCCTATATAGCTATGAAGACGATTTTGTACCAATGTATGTATGTACTGAGATTCCGCCAATTAAGACGCACCCCTTGATTGACTGCAAGGGTACAGCGGATCCATGTACACTCCCTAAGGATTAATGGAGATGTGTCCTTTACAATATTATCCCACCACCAGAACAATCCCCACCCAACACCGCCCAAGGGAGCGTGTAGGACACCGGGAAGTCTGTTATTATGGTGGAGGAAGCCGAAGTACTCGGAGAGAACCACCGGGCCATTCGGTGGAAACAGACAAACCAGAGAGATATCAAAAGATTGATCTCCAGGTCAAAGTAGGGGACAACTTTGACCAACCGAGGCCCCCAAATGCAGACTATCTTTAACGTTCCTTTAACCAACAGTAGAAGATCTACTACTATTTGCTAAGAAAATACTACAGATAGAGTTATTTTCACAAAGTGTCCTTTGTGTTAGGTAACAGGTCCGAATCTTTGACAGTTGAGGTATTTCGTATACAATAGTCAACACAAAGACTTGTGGTATTTACTGTCCACATTAAAGTCGTGCTAGAGGAGACATATGCAGATAACTGTTATGCGGGCGAAAATAAGACGTGACCGGCAATTTACAAATAGCCACCTGACCAGACCATAAGGTATGTACACTTTCGCCTAGTATCGCACAAAGTATAGAGACTTATTACGAGATCTTTCTTGTCAGTCATTGTGTCGTTTCTATGACATGTATAAACGTATAATTGCGTGCACAGTAATGAAAAGAGACCAAAGATTCAAGAAGGACATTTACAAGTCATTTTAGTCGGAAGAGAAACTGACAATGCCATGGCCAAACAAAATACTAGGATGTGCACTTGAAAGATTCTATTTGACTAACACACAGAAATATGCAAAGTAAACATCATTTTAAACGAAGTCTGAGTTCGATGTTAGAATAGCCACGGTATAAAAGAGAACTTAAGAAACGAAGCAAAATGACGATGATCAACATAGATTAGTTAACAAAACATTGTCTTGCAAACCTTAAAATCTGCGTTGCCAAAAAAGTAAATTTAGCTCAATAAATAGATCATGTGACTTATATTATTGGCATTACTTGTCGCTTGTCATCAGAAAGACAAGGTCTACAAGCACGAAACATTTGTCACTGATTTGATGTATTTTCGGGGGACATTATCTTGACATTTCCACTGTAATTTCTGAGGTAAAGTGTTCAGTTATGTCATCCTTTTCATTTTTCTATAGAATTAACATAATTCTGAAATGAATGAAGAATGTTAATATTATTGTGATTTCATTTAGCGTTGATGATTTTTTTTTATCTAGTAATAAAGAGTATAGTTACTTCATGTTACTCTTATTTAAAAGTATTTTATATGAGCTACTTTCCTTTATCTAGATTCAAAGTATAAATGTAAAAGCTTCATGTGCAAAGATATCGCAAAATAATGTTGATTTATGATATAAAAAAAAAAAGAAAAAAAAACCAAACATGACAGACAGCAACCAGCGATGACTTTAAACAGTCAAATAAACGGAAAGTGGCGGGAAAATATTTTTTGGGCGCTCAATATCAACCTAACCTTAGACACGTGTGTAACATCACAATATATGAGCAACTTATCAAAATAAATTGGAAAGCATCCGTCTCATAAACTGACCAAAGAAACTGCTATCAAAAAGACCAGACATATTACTCGCGTGTACTGAAAGCCTGTTCTAAGCAAATTACAACAATAAAATAATTCACTTTTCTCAGACTTAAATAATCCTCCGTTCACATCCAATGTATAAAGTGCACGTAAAGACCTCATGAGGAGACAACGACAAGCAAGACCTGAGAAAATAAAAAGAAAAGCTCATATGAAAAATTGCAAACGCCCATTAAATTACAAACGTCTTTACTATAAAAGACAGAGTGCAAATGTGCATAAAAAATTGCAAACGTCCCGCGCCTCCGACGGACAACATATAATACAATATAATATTCCAGCTAATATGACGTCCTATGTCGATAAAAAATTGATATTGCCAGAGATGCACTTGGCATCGCAAAGCATATGTTGGTAGTTGTAAATCATTGTTATCGTCTTTTGTTATTGCTTATCAGTTTTATATACAAAAACAATATTTATATATTTTCTTTTTCAAATGCACTCATTCACTGTGCCTCACTAATTTACTACTGTTGAATTTAAATATTGTCAGTATCTATCTCACGGTGGGTATGGTTGTCCTGCGAGAGAACGTTCTGTGTTGGTGATTTTGTCCTGTCAGGTGCTGGTGGGTCCTGATTCTGTGCTAGTGGGTTTGTTTACATTGTATCAGAACGGCAATAAAACGACTGTTTTGTTGCGTAATTTTTCTCTGATGCGTCATAAGTACCATGCAAAGTATATTACAACAATATTATATTGCAAAAGTCGTGCAAGTTCGTTAAACGGAATTGTCCTGACGCTGTGCTTGTGATAAGAAAAACGGTCCTGGTTCTGTGCTCCTATGTCCTGGTTCTGTGCCTTTATATTTTAGTTAAAAGTGGCATATATTCAAGATCATTGATGCTGTACTGTTATTGACTAATTAACTGTTGTCTGCTTTCTTGAAATTGACATTGTTGTGAATCTGTTTACTGTTATTATGAGAGAAAAAATACCCCTATTTTTTTTTCAAATTAACTGTAATCTTATTTATTGGCCTGTTAATGAAACCCTTCTTGCCCCCTTTTAATATAAGAAAATATGTTTACGATTTTCGGGATTACGATCATTTTGCAAGATCATATATATAAGCTCACCTGTGTCGAGGGGTCGTGTGAGGTTCATGTATTGTCTTGGAGTCCGCAATTACAAAAAGATCTTTTCTGAAATTACTTGACCAAATGTTACCAAATGATTTTTCAAGAGTGAATCTAGGAAAAACAATATTCATCAACAAACATGACCACTGTCTGTTAAAATGTATTCGAGTTTTTAGTTACAGCCGATTCCATTGAGTATGTAGGCAAAGGTAATATCTTTGGTTAGCTTGCTTGTTAGCTGAACACGGTGACGTCATTGTTAGGTAAGGTGTACTACCCTCCTTTCGAAGTAGCCTGGTCCTACTGACAGAAAGATGTGTCATTTGTCGGACTAGTCTTCTCTTAAAGTAGGGTAGTTTACATAACCTAACAATGACTTTTCTGTTCAGCAAGCAAGATAACCAAAGATATTCACTTTGTCTACACATTCATTGAAATCGGCTTTAATATTGCAAAAATTCAAGCAATTAGGGCAAAACTTACCGAGTGAAAAAAATCAAAAGGCCAATGTCGATCTACCTTGCACATTTCAGAAAATTCAGATCAGGTAACGAAACTGGGTCCAGCAACATTTATAAGCAATTTAAGATTTTGACCCTCACAGTTTCCATTCACCACAAATATTCTCGTTACAACGAATCATTTTAAATACAAAAATACCAGTTGCAGCCTTTTGTTTATGTATTAATATATGTATACGGATAAAGTTATGAAAGGCAGCAGGGTCACCAGGGTGAGGAGTCCATGTCATCTAAAATAAATGCTAAGCATAGATCTAGAAAGCGACAGATAATCATGACATTAAAAAAACTCTCTTCTTTTCGACTTTTTTCGAACAAATTGACACATAAAATGAATTATATAGTATTGTGGAATTTTAACTTGTGTTTGGTTACACCTTTTACTAGGATAACAATCCTGTCAAGTATATGAGCTGGGTAAAATATTTCAGAAAAGAAGATGGAAATGTGAAAGTTTCCGTGCGTCAGGTGCAAAAGCATACGAACAGCTAACATGCCTCGTCAGGGTGGAAGCTAAAAAGTTCACGAAAATTTGATTTAAAACCTTTATTTGTTCCAACAAAGTTATTGAGATTTTGTTGAGAATTTAACCATCTACGACAACAAGAATTTTCTTTTTAGAATTTACAGCTCTTCTATAAACATATGCAAAGCAAACCATTGATCAAATTGCTTGCTATGATTCTTTGGATGTTTGTAAACTACAGGTAAGTAGTCTGTTTACTATATACTAGAATTTTTTTGGACTAAATATTAACTTCAATTCCTGTCAGTTTGTATTTGTCCAATCAAATCCCAGTATGTATTGAAACTCCGCCTACCTATTGTTTGAAAACATCCAAGAAAACATAGCAAGCAAGTCAATCAAAGTTTTTTTTTGCATGCTTTTATAGAAGAGCTGTACTATATAATGCAAAGAATCGTTTAAGTCTGTCGCCAAAAAATACTATCAATTTCTTTTTGTCCTATGTAAACTTCCGTACCATTTCCTTCCATTCATGATCATTATATTGAACTGTAAAATATTTCTTGGTACCTTAATTCTTAATTCCTTTATAAGTCTTATGTAAACATAATTATGACAATAACTGTTGTGAGCACAAGATTCACTGCACACTTTTAAAGTTCTGCTTCATCAAACATTAAAATGTGAACTTAAGTTTTGAGACTTTTTTAATCGACACGATTTGGATTTTTGTATATGAGAACATGGTTTATCTATTAGTTGAAATGCGGCTTTGAACTAGCTTTCAGTACCTGCGAGCATTCGTTGTTCAATAATGTGTGTCTTTGTGTTATTATTTTATGTGATAAGTTATTGTGTTGGTACACCACTGTAACAATGAAGGAGGAAATGAGGAGGGTTGGTTGGGTGGAAGTGGGGAGGGGTATGCGGAGCGCTAACAAACATGTCTATGCGGCATGGGCTTTGATCATTGGTGAAGCATCAATGTAAGAGGCATTTAATATCTTAATAAAACTATTCTTATTTTAGATACTATATATTGTTATCTGATATTGGACGAAAGATGTTGCCCTTTTATGTAATTATGTAATACAAGTTACGATCATTTGAAAACACATATTAAACAGCCAAATGGATGCACAAGAGCTAAAATAGCAGTCATAGATCCTATTGACAACAATTATCTGCCCAATTTTATTGATTTTGTAACATTTGTTTCAAATATGACCAACTTCTTATCCAAAATCACCAGCACCGTATCAGGACCCACCAGCACAGTATCAGGACATGAATAAATTGAGAAAATGCTAAATTTTAATTAATTGCAATGTTTTTTCACAAAATAGTTTTGTCGTGTGGTTTGCGGTATAGAAAGCGGACTCTATGAGCATTTTTGTTTTATTTTTTCAGTTCTAGATTTTCTGAAAATGAGCATTTTTGTGTTACGCTTACTGAAACAGTTTATAGGGTCAACTTTTTAAAGGTTTACATATGAACCCATAGGAAACAAAATTGAAAAATCTCAACTGTTTTCTTCCATTTTTTATGAGTGAAAACGTCATAAATCATCAGTTTCGTCTTTGTTTACATTTTTGCATTGATCACCAGCACCCGTCAGGACCGAATCACCAGCGCAGAACGTTCTCTCGCAGGACAACCATACCCACCGTGTATCTATTTTAAGCATTCAAGTCAGTTTCTTTGTGTTAGTTTTTATATCGTGCGCAAATATCACGTAAAAATTGACAATAGTCGAAGCGGAAAGGTTTTTATTTTTAGATCTACAGTGTCACGAAACGGTGGGCACTTAAATCACGAAGCACTAGATGAATGTTCGATCTATTAGAAATACAGGGCAATTTATTCATTTATTTATGGTTTGTTATGAAGATAATGATTTTTAAAACGAGTAACAGTAGTAAAAATTAAATATACTAGGTATTTATATGTGGGCGTGTCAAAATGATAGAGGCTAATTACCATGACGTCACGCATTTGTTTCTCAGCACACAATTTCTGAAGAATTTCAGGATCGCTTAGCTAAACATTCTTATCCAAAACCATGAAAATTATGTATGAAAAGATGCGGTAGGCTTATATACGGGAATTCAAAACAAAACCGAGATTAAACGTTTGAATATGATGAATAAGGGTTTTAAAAATGCTATGTGAACCGAAATTCCAGAGGCACTTGTCTCAGAAAAAAAATCCGAGACAAGTGCCTGTGCGACATTCATCCAATTTTTTTCATATACATGTAACGTCATATATAACGTTTAAAATTCTTAGCAAGTCTTGCTATCGGTTACAATTTCAAATAAAGTGTAAGTTAGTTTTTGTACTTAAGTTAAGATAATAGACAGTTATATAAATGGTATAGACTTGTAACTTTGGCACGAGAAACTGCATTTGAATTTTGAAAATACGATCCACTTATCATTTTTAGTTTCCGATATTTTGCAATTCAAATATCCGGAAAATCAAAGAATAAATGTGTAGATTACACGTTAATTTCGCAAAGAATTACGAAATATACAAATTCTTATTTCAAATTATCATTGGTCGAAACCATCTCCTTCGATTCTCCAAAAAGACACTATGATATTTTATATGTAACAATATTTTTGCTATTGACTCGCTGGCTTACTGCAACTTCGATATTTTTTTAAACGGTATAAATTCATTTGAACTTTGAACTTTGGCGGATAGTTGTCTCATTGGCAATTATACCACATGGCATCTCCTTTTTTTTATTTATATAAATTCGTTTTCAAATTTGTTTGTTCAGTTAGATTAGAGTGCTTTCCCTTCAACGATAAGTATACTGGTTTTGATTGTCTGTTCTGAAATTCCGTGTTTGACAGTCCATCAATCGAGATTAATACTCGTGTACCCGTCCCGGTACCAGGACCTCGTCAATTGTTGTCTTAACATATTTCATATCTTATTTAGTTGTTATTTGGAATGTTTGATGTCATTAGTTTTGGGTAGTTGTGATGCTGTCTCTGGCGTTGACGTATACCTCGCCACTTTTTTAAATCATGTACTCAGCCAAATGAAATCTAGTCTGCACCGCTATAACTACCATGGAAATGTGATCGTGCTAATGTATCTCCCTTTATTCAATGTATATTGACTGCTTAATATTTCTTTTTGTTATTTTTGTCGATGGTGTGCTGCCTCACAGGTAAGAATATAGTAATTTTATTAAAAATTAAAAATTATTCTCAGCTTGGACTGATAGATAAATGTGCAAGTCCAGAATTAAGTGAATAATCAATATGGTTACACTGGAGCATGTATCATCAAGTTATACATGCAACTATTTTCACCTTTTTGCCTGAGAAGTGACTTTCTTAAAATTCACTATATAGCCTGGTTACATAATAATAGAAAATAAATACAGAATTTACACCCTTTTTGTCGTTTTTTTTATTTTGAATGACCTGGAAAACATGAACTCTAGGTCATCTGACAGAGGTATCGGAGTGATCGTTCCACTTAGACTTTTTTATATATACTATTTTTGTAAGAATTTCTTTCCGTTTTATACGTTTGACATGAAAACTCTAAAAACCGGCTATTTCCAATCAATATTCTACACGCCTCGTAAAGGTAAAAGGGTAAAATTGATTTAGTGATCGAAATCAAGTATTTATACCAATATAGTTTGATAAGATGTGCATATGTGAAATATAACATTTGTCAAGGCTAAAATGCAATGAGAGTTAAGAGATATCCTTTCCAATGACAAACCGATTGAAAGCGTTTCCGTTTTTATTTTCAATGGGGTCCTTTAAGTGTGTATCGCTTAGATCATAGTAGGCTCAGCTTAGAGTAAATAATTAAGAAGAGGCATCGCATATATTGAATTATAGCATGTCTATTGACAAATAATGATTCAGCCCATTTTTCTGCTTTGAATGCTACGTGGTCATCAGTTATTGTTAAACTAGAAAGCACAGTCCAAACTTTCATTCAATTGTAGAAACAATATGGAGAGTATAAAATTGAGAATTGTCAAAGAGACAACAGCTCGACCAAAGAGTAGACCAAAGCCGAAGTCCACCAACTGGGTCTTCAATGCACGAAACTCCAGCACCCGGAGACGTTCTTCAGCTGGCCCCTAAAAAAAAATAGGCATGCCAGAGGCTCGATCCTGACTTGGGACAGGCGCAAAAATGCGACGGGGTTATATATTATAAACATGTTTACACTCTTTTAGCTTTTAGATGATAAGTTACATAATTGAATAAGTCATTATCTGGCTTAATTTTGGTGTTATACTATGAAGTTCGACGATATATCTAAAATTGCATTTTAACTTGTGTTTTCTTATAATTTTACCCTCATGTGCGTAGGAGCTGGAGGGCCGCAATTATTTAACAACTATGATTTAAACTAACTGTAATATATTTTTAAGACAAAATAAAATTTAATTAAAATTGATTACAATAATTACAATGATAACTTTTGATTTACAGAGAAATTTACTTGGATACAATGAATACACATTATGCTAAATATGAAAACAATGTCCCGTTTCACGTCACTAGTCACGTGATATGGACAATATTGGATGTGTATTAGAATCACAATGGCTGTGTATTCCATCAATTAATGGAGATATATTCGTGGATAATGTAAGAAGTACGACAGTTTCATAACGGTTGACACCGGAAAACGATCAAGCTGGCTTGTATTTACAGATATTGTAACCCTTTAGTGGCTTTTAGTGGAGTAACAGGGGAAAATATTGTCGAAAACGGTGAACTAGTGAACATGGCGACCATCGGGATCGCAGATGTGTGCGAGGATAGCACAGCCGATGATGCGCCTACGATCAACATTTCAAATGACGATGAACATGATGAAGAGGAAAGAGACAATGTTGAGGACGATGATGAGGAGGAGGAAGATGAGGATTGTGAGATAACACCTCTCGAAAATAGACGAATCTTTGAAAGAAATGACAGCGGAACGAGTTTCAGTAGTTTGATTTCACAGAATTCAGTAAACACAAAACCGATTCAGGGACCGCGTTATAAATTAATTAATGAAGGAGATATCCCAATTTGTAAATTAAATCACACACGAACAATTGTCAGTAAGATTATGAACTCCAGATATTTAAGACGATGGGAAGTACACAAAATTTATCTGGACAAAACAGAAATATGTTCGGCTACGGTAAGTTGGTTTGTTTACAGGGATACAACTGGACCACGACGGTGAAAATATCAATGTTTATAAATATTGTGAAAAGTACAAATCAATTGCATCATAATAAGGTGGTATTTGTTACTTGCTACGTTAACTGATTAATTTCAATTGCTAATAATGAACAAATATTAAAGTTATGTGTCAAATTCCCTGTTGTTTACGGAAATCGAAACCATTGTAAATTGTTAACGCTTTAACCATCCTTGTTTTTTTTGCTACAAGCCAAACTATTTATATAAACTGGCTTTTCTATACTCTTACCTGGGACAAGTGGCTAAATGTATTTGTCTCAGGGCTCACACCATTAAATTAATGGCATCTTTAAAATAGTTTTATATGTATTCATTGGCTAGGATACCTCTGGTGTGTCTGACAGTCAAATGAAATACAGATGTTTACATTTTTTATAGTTAACCAAGGATTTGTAGAGTGACATTATACAAATCCTTCAGTAATAACTGTTAAATGTAAATAAAAGCTTGTAAAATATTATAATTTTTGGATTATTACTGAAATTTGCAATCAAACTTTTTGCACTTCAGTCTTACATGTACTCTAGTAAAAATAATTTATAAGTAAAACCTCTTTTAAATTCCTTGTGAATTACTTTTATCATTTATAAAGTATAATTTATACTATAAATAAATGAATGTCAGAATAATCCTGCAGTTCAGTTACATTATAGTACATTATAGCTTATTCTAAGTAAGATTACAATTGGTAAACACAATCATTAAAGTACAATTCTCTTTACTTTGCTTTAATGTCCCTTTGCAATTGGTATGTATCAGTGATGTATCACCTCTGTTTTATACTCAAAGTACAATTTAAAATACTGTAATTCCAAACTCATTGGACCTTAAAAATTAATATAAAAAGAATGGAAAAAACATTCCCTAAATAAAATTGTGTATAAGATTATCTGATTATAGTTATTAACCTTTAAAAATCAGTTTTTGGTCAAAATTTTTCAATAGAAAAGTTTGGATTAGAAAAAAAACATGAGTTACTTCCCCCTTATATTTGATGGTTAGGAATTCTGCAGGGCTCTTTTTTCCAATTATTTTACAAGATTCTTAAAATTAATCATTTTGTACAAATCAAATTGAATAACATATTAATGTGAAGGGTTTAAATGCATCAAGATCATCAAAAATAATTTAACTACGAAAATGAATAGTACATACTTTTATGAAATTCCTGGAGAAGTTTATAATTTAAAACTCAATACTCTTTTCAAATAACAACATATTAAATTTGGATGTTTCTGGATTATTTTCCCTTATAATGAGAAGGGATATATATAAATATGAAAGTAAATGATAACATTGGAAGAAGAAAGAACAGTGTAGAAAAAACACTCTAGTTAGAACATTTGTAACAAGGAGAGTGTATGCTAAAGCATTGGCCATTTTATCTTAAAGTGTAATACAATTTATAGGCCAAAAAATATCAGTATAAGGAGCTAAAATGTACAGCTCTAACAATGTGCAGGACTTGTTTTAGCCACCCCCCCCTAAAAACAAAAACCCGCTAAAAAATAGCATGTAATTGCTCGACTCTTTCATTGGCTAAAATTGCAGAAAGTTATTATTTTGAAAGAGAGATAATCAAGCATTCTGACTGGCCAAAAATACTTTGAATTGTACTTTTTGTACTTTTGTACTTTAGTATATTATCCCTTTTGTGCATAATTTTTGAATGATCTAAATCATTGTTAAAAAAAAAAAACCCAACCACTTTTTATGCTACATTTTGTACAAAGTAGGTGTTACTGTACATGTTAATAGTGTATATGAGAATTAAGAAAACATACAGGGCCTGCACATGAGGTAAAGCATTTTACATGGATTTTAACATGTTAACATAATATCTGTGAACTGAAGATTAAGTAATATGTCAGATGTGAGCGGAAACTGTATCTTCATGTTGAACAGAGACATATTTATCATGGTACATTGGTATACATGTACACGTATATCCTGTGCTTAATTGTTGACAGGTTTACAAGTGACATTTGACATTAAAAGGAAATCTCAACCTTTTTTTCTGCAAATGAAAACATTTATTGTATTTTTTTTTTTAAACAATATTCATTAAAGTATGTATTTATTCATACTATATAAGGTATTGCAGTTTATATAAAAATTACAAAACTAATTAAAAGCTGTCTGTGTCATTGTTATGGCCTATTAATCAAATCGATGGAATTCTTCAATTATTTGTATATAAATACACTGAAATTTTGATTAATCTTCTGAGCAGTGTAAAAATACTACAAATGTACTTTAGTGAGAGTTGTCTCATTGTTAGTCATACAATGTACCACATCTTCTTTTTTATATTAAGTGGAATATTAATTTACTGTGACACATGAAAAACTTTGAAAAATATGTCCTGTCTTCCAAGTTTTGTAGGCTATTGTGAGCATGTACAGCTCTGACATATCCATTTGATATTTTGGAATATCATAAAGGGGGTCTCGTTCGGGGGTTCTGATCCTGGGTCCCGCTTACTGTTTTGTCAGATTCCTGTATCTCCCTAACACTATGTACATAAGCAATTCTCATTTTTTTTGTAATTTCCTGTGTCCCGCCTAAGACTTCATAATATTCCCATTTTACAGCACAATAATTAGACTTTCACGTGTCACGCTTACAAAAAATCGGCAATTCGCATCACGTTTAGACCTAAATGAGACTCACCATAAATGCTTGGTGTAACATTAGGTGTATACTAAAATGTTATTTGGGAAAAGGACTGTTTCAATTGCTATGTTCTTTATATCACACAAATCAGTGACATCAGTAATATATATGTTTTATTAATTGATTGATTGATTGATAGTTGTTTAATGCTTAGCAGTAAAAATTTCATGTTCTGTTAGATGCAATGTACTACAGTGAACTTGATGGAAAAAGAGGTAGTATACATTTTGTAATTGCCAATGAGACAACTCTCCACAGGCGACTAAATTGACAAAACCCATATTAAGCCAATATGACATTTAAAATATAAGGGAAAAGAATACTTTTACACATGATTACATGCATCACATGTCGAAAAAGAAATAAAAGATAAATTTAAAAAAAAAAAAGGCAATTGGGTATTGGGTATTGTGTGCCTTACTTATAAACAGTTTTAATGCATAATATTAGTGAATTGCTTGAAACTACAAGAAAAATGCATAACTCTTGACTTAATATACCAAATATAGTAGGAAAGGGATATTTTAGTGCAATGACTGTATCACATTAACTTCTCCCCCCAATCTTGTACATATGTTGTACTTGCTTGGGGATGGAAAATATTTTCACATGTTTACTTTTAAAAACTACACATGTAATTGTAGCAATTTTTAGCTGCAAAAAATAAACAAATATATTTATTAAGAACAATGTCAGAAACGTATCAACTTTTTGTACTACATGTAAGCGTGAAACTGTTGAAGGGCTCTGTAAAGCTCGCCTTTCCTATTTTCTAAGCCTTGACATGTACATGTACACTTGTATACTTTAAAACAGGAAAAGATTTGTTTAATTTGAAGAGTGAACTCGGATTGTAAAATAGAATTACAGTAAAGATGAGTGGCTTATTGTTGAAAAGTTAATGTTCAAAAGCCAGTTTCCATAAAAATTTTGAAATCCAAATTGAATCAAATCCTTTGATAATTCTCTCACAGTCCATCATATATGCTCATTGTAAATTCCAAATGTTTTAAGGACAAAGATAATGCACCTACTAAAATTGCAGTGGCGGATCCAGGGGGGGGGGGGGGGGGGGGTTCCGGGAGTGCGCACCCCCCCTTTATTTTTGCCGATCAATGCATTTGTATCGGGACATATGTTTTTCACCCCCCCCTTTGCCCTGGGTGCCCTGGGTTAGCACCCCCCCCTTTCGAAAATTCCTGCATCCGCCCCTGAATTGAAATGATCAACTTTTAAAGAATTTGCTGAATACACATGTATGTTTTAAAATTCTACATCTTTAAACAATAGAACAAAATATTAAAGTAGAGGAGCTCGAGGGTAGGTTTTAAAGACCTTGTAACCCATGAGGGTCTTGAATGGGAAGTAGGTTTAATTATAGTAATAATTTTATGGAATTGAAAATTACCCTACAACCATTTATCTTCAGTAGGATTAAATTTTTATCAAAATCAATAAGCAACCAAAATAAGAGTTAAAAAAATAGCATATTTTTGTTTCTACATATAGAATTCTCCCAAAAAACAATCATGTACAGGTAAATTTGGTCTTCAAAGATGATTGATGCATTTAAGTTCCTTTGTCTATCATCCCCATGCTTTAATATATTGTATACATGTATTTTAAACTTGAAACTGTGTTCATGGTTTTGTAAAAAATGTTTACGAATTAAGTAAGTCACTGGCATTCAACACACATTTAAATCATTTTTTCTACAGATTTTTTTTGGTTGCCATTTTAAGAACTTTAGTCATGTCAGTAAAGCAGGGTATTTTGTTGTTCACCATCATAATCCATCATTAGCTCACCTGGCCCAAATGGCCAAGTGAGCTTTTCTCATCACTTTGCGTCTGGCGTCTGGCGTCTGTCGTCCGTCATCGTCGTCGTTGTTGTCGTCCGTCGTTAACTTTTACAAAAATCTTCTCCCCCGAAACTACAGGGCCAAATTAAACCAAACTTGGCCACAATCATCATTTGGGTATCTAGTTTAAAAATTGTGTCCGATGACCCGGTCAACCAACCAAGATGGCTGCCATGGCTAAAAATAGAACATAGGGGTAAAATGCAGTTTTTGGCTTATAACTCAGAAACCAAAGCATTTAACGCAAATCTGACATGGGGGTTAAATTGTTTGTGAGGTCAAGATCTATTTTCCCTGAAAATTTCAGATGAATCGGTCAACCCATTTGCTGCCCCTGAATTGGTAATTTTAAGGAAATTTTGATGTTTTTGGTTATTATCTTGAATAATATTATAGATAGAGATAAACAGTGAACAGCCATTATGTTCAGCAAAGTAAAGTTACAAATAAGTCAACACATCTGAAATTGTCAGTTGACCCCTGTAGGAGTTATTGCCCTTTATAGTCAATTTTTAACCATATTTCGTAAATCTTAGTAATCTTTTGCAAAAATCTTCTCCTCTGAAACTACTGGGCCAAATTAAACCAAACTTGGCCACAATCATCATTGGGGTATCTAGTTTAAAAATTGTGTTCGGGGTATCTAGTTTAAAAATTGTGTTCGGGGTATCTAGTTTAAAAATTGTGTTCGGTGACCCGGTCAACCAACCAAGATGGCCGCCATGGCTAAAAATAGATAATAGGGGTAAATTGCAGTTTTTGGCTTATAACTTAAAAATTAAAGCATTTAGAGAAAATCTGAAATGGGTTTCAGTGTAATTGTTTATCAGGTGAAGATCTTTCTGCCCTGAAAATTTGAGATGAATCGAACAACCAGTTGTTGGGTTGCTGCCTCTGAATTGGTAATTTTAAGGAAATTTTGCTGTTTTTGGTTATAATCTTGAATAATATTATAGATATAGAGATAAACAGTGAACAGCAATAATGTTCAGCAAAGTAAGATCTATAAATAAGTCAACACGACCAATATGGTCAGTTGACCCTTTTAGGAGTTATTGTCCTTTATAGTAAATTTTTTACATTTTTCATAAATTGTTGTAGATTTTTAGAAATATTTTCCACTGTAATTACTGGGCCAAGTTCATTATAGATAGAGATAATTGTAGCAACAAGAATGTTCGCTAAAGTAAGATCTATAAACACATCACCATCATCAAAACACAATTTTGTTATGAATTTATCTGTGTCCATTGTTTAATATGCACATAGACCAAGGTGAGCGACACAGGCTCTTGAGAGCCTCTAGTTATAATACTCATTAATATGATCTAAATTATGCACACAACATCTTCCAATCTTTTCGGTGATTTCAATCACTTTGTCAGTTTGATTTCTCCCCTTAGAGGCTGCAGCTGCTGTTGTTCAATAGACATTTGATTTGACCTTTAATTGATGTTTTGAACACATGAGCTGTGAGGAAATTATTAAAAAAAGAACTAGATACCCTACATTTATACTTTAACCTAATGTGAAATTTACAAATGAACTACTTACACATAAATTACCATGAAAATAGAAAAAAATTGTGAAAAACAAATTATATGCACGTGTCAACCAGAATTTAGTGCTTCCGAAAAGTATCTGTGAAAATAAATATGGTTCACAGTTGTGTTTTTGGAAAAGAAACTTGAGGCTTAGAATGTTTACTGTTTCTACTTTCCAAGTCGCTCATGTCAACCGTTTTGTGCTTTAAATTTTACATATAAAAAAATTCAAATAATGCAGATGGTTTTGTATTAAGAACAGTAGCTATAAAGCAAACAGATTGAATTATAACAATACTATCATATATCTCTTCTTCCCTTTTGTTACATGCTTTTATTGTGATTCTAGTGTAACAATATTGTGACTGTGTCCACCAATTTTCCTGGATTTCATGGATACAGACATGACAGGGGAACCATGAATTTAAATGGAATGTATGCAAAATTTACCAAAACCAGGAAATCAAATATCTAAAATATATATCTAAGTTTTCCTAAAACCCATCTTCGCTAGCCAAGGGTTACGATCCACTCCCGCTCTCTTCACCCTTGGCAGATCGATTGAGCCAACATTTGTGATATCAATGTTGCGCTATCTATCGGAAGATTAAAGTCACACCCATTCCCAATACATTGTTCTTGACCAATGGTAGCACTTGAACTCTTCAATTTGGAGGTAAAAACACGTTAGTGTCTAGATTCTACCCACTTGGTAAAGCCGGAAACGAAAATATACGTCAACATTCATGCATTTGTGCATGAAACATACACAGGAACTTCTATTAGTATTAAAAACATTCAAGTTGTCACTAAATATAGTCGTATGTTTAGTGATGTAGACTTGTTGCACAATAATTAACACGTGGCAATTGTTTACAAACACTTTCTACATTTACTTGACTGTGATCATGTTATAGGCGCTTTTTGATTGGATGCAGCGAGTTTCTACTGCAACCAATAAAAATCCTTACCTTGTGTCTCCGATATATTATCTCAATCCGCCAAAGGTGAAGAGAGCGGGAGTGGATCGTAACCCTTGGCTAGCGAAGATGCCTCAAACCAAGAAAATTAATTCCTTCTAAAATAAATGAATCCACAGTATTTATAATCATGATAATTGTTATTATCATAATGCTTTTTTTACACTTAAGTTACAAGGAAGATTCCCATGAGCCAAATGAATAAAAAACTTAACTTTAACAAACAGATATGCTTCATTTGTGAGATTTCCTTATTTGATATTGATTTTATCAGTGATGCATTTAGCGTGCTAGTTTTAACAGGAAGCCATTTTGCTACATTGTTAGCATTAACATCTGATTTATAAAAGAGGTATTTTAAGTTCAGTCTTTTCCAAATTGCTATTTATACTTTCTTAGTAAAGATGTTAAACAAGAAGTTTTACTATAATTATGTCCAGATTATTGTAAAGATGTTGAACAAGAAGTTTTACTATAATTATGTCCAGATTATTGCATGGTACAAAACATTGAAGAAACATATATTTGAAACACAGAAATAAAACTAAAGTCTTTTTCAAGGGCACACATATGATAACAAAGAAAACTAACTTAAAGTCAATTTGTCTCATTCCTAACAAACAACAAGGTTATCTGAAGACCATCCACAAATGTATTTTTTAAACGCTAATAAGGTGGTAACTTGGCATTGATTTCCATTTGGTTCTGAAGAATGGAAAACATGGCCATGCACTAGAATCTATCATTCTGATTTATAGCCAATTTTAAAATCTGCCTCCAAAAGAAATGTAGGTTAATTTGTTAGAAACTATCCTCTAAAAGCAATTAAATGTAGAGGTCAGATTTGTAAGGTGAGCAATGCAGGGTCTTAAAAAGGTGGCCATTACAGCTATTATTACTTGTTATTGTATATTGTATAATTATTGAACCTGATTTTATATTTTCAGCCAACAGGAATGATGGATAGTTCTGTGCTGTATTCTAGTATTGAGGATGTCCATATTGTATCCAGGTGGAACGCTGGCCAAAAATTCTGTATACGAATCACAATACCTGACGGATCATTGTTGATGCAGGTTTGTAACAATGTATGTTCTTTTTCTAAAATTCAGACCTTTTATATTTCTTTAATAGTTTTAGCCATGTTTAGTCATTTTGAAAGTCAATTTCAAGAAAATTCTGTCTGATTCCTTGCTTCCAGAGGTGTATATTTTAGTTTATACATTTGTACATGTACCTTAAATTTTTGCTATCCTGACTATTTTAGATCCTCTTGAATGCCCCTCTTGATACAGATTTACACTAGCGAAAAATTATTCTGAACTAATTTCACTTTTTTGCAAAGATTTGCATGGCATTTACCATAGCATGACTTGTGCTATTTGTTATAAATGCAAAATTCATGGAACTTTATTATTCTTTATTTGATGACATAAATGAAATTATATATGTCAATATCATAAATCAAATACATCATGTACATGGAAGTCCCAAGTTGTTATAAAAAAATAATTTAAAAAAATAGTTTACTCAGAAAACAAAATATGACTTTAGGGTTGTTATCAATCAGACTATGAAGATTGAATGTATACAATATTAAACAAGAACATTGGATTGTGTTTGTACTGCCCTGATATACATTGTAGCTGAACGTGTAGATTAATCAATTCCGTGAACAGAAATAGCAGTGCTACCCTCAAGTGTTACACGAATCAATCTACAATAGAAAGCTGATAATATGACAATTCAATTTCTGGAGTCATTTAATTTGATCTGAGTTTTCTAACCCGCTAACCTATATAATATTTAATCATTAAAAAGGCCACGTTACATGATATTAAAGAGAAATATATATTGCAGCATAATGCTTGCATGTGTGTAGTACATTTACATGTATAATGTTACACAATAGAAAACCTCAGTGTAAACATCAGTGTCGTTGGGAAAGAAAAGCAATTTCAGGGAATTATACAACTATAATGCATACTAATGTTCAGATATATTTACTTAAAAACTGAAAGACTTCCCTTTGAAACCTTAAACATTGACAAAATACCTAGCCATACATGGAGGGGTTCAAAAGAATAACTCTCAGTCATCTTGAGTTACCCTTCAGTCTACTGTCAGTATGCATGGATTTTACTAACTCCAGGATTCAGTGGCAAAGTTAGAAATAAAAATATATCCTAGTCCTTAAAACATACCTGTGATCAGAAGACCTTTCACATAGGCATATCCAGGGTGTCCTTTTTGTGGGAAAAATTTGGTTGATTATATAGGGAATCACTGAAGCATGACTGGAGGGGCCACCACTTAGGTTTATCAGTGCCCCCCCCCCCCCCCCTTCCCCCGTATGAAAATTTCTAGATCAACCACTGCTTCAGTCTACTGCAAATCTGCAGGGATTTTACTAACAGCAAGATTCAGTGGAAATGTTAGAAAATACATATTCTAGCCCTTAAAACACACCAGTGATCAGTTCAAAAAGAAAATCGTATTACTTAAGATGATTGTTAGTTAGTATAATGAATTGTTCATGAGATTGGATCAACATTATTCGTAAGTTTGTGAAACTGATCACACGTGATGATACAAACTTACTACAAACAGGATATCCCAGTTTTATCATTTGCCGTAGGCATACATGTATATACATGCTGAGCCAGACATTCAAAAAATATCAAAGATAACATGCTTATAATTGTGTACGTCATAAGACTCATCAGTGACGCTCTAATCATCAAAGTTGTAGAAATAACAATTTGATTTTGTTTTTTCTTTGAAAAAAAATCTAATGTATTATTTCCATATGTTCTACAGCTCAGTAATCAATATTGTGATTTTATTTCTGTTGACAGTTTTAAATGATCAGTCTTCTGAAAATCAATATCTCAGCTGTGTTGACCTCCCACGTACCATGTAACATCTATCATTTTCAAGATGGAGAGCCGACAATTTCTTTCAATTTAACTAAGAGAAATCTTCATTAGTGAGGCACAAATTTGGTCTGATGTTAAAAAAAAGACATTTAAAGTAAAATGTATTGTGTATTTATAACTCTCAGATGCCAGACAAATATGCAAAGGAATTTTAAATATGGCACTTATTCCATGATTTTATATAAATTTTGTTTTTTGCAATAAAAAAAAACCAAAGACCTAAAAAAAAACCCACCAAAAAACCCAAAACAAACTAAAGGTGCACATACTGTCTTCAATGAGGGGTCCATACATTACATGTTTCATTGATGTTATTGAGTTTGGTGCCAACAAACATGTTTTGAACACTGCCACATTCTGTGTGTGCCAATCCTAAGTCAGGAGTCTGTACTTCAGTAGGTTTGGTTTGTTGCTGTATATCATGTATATATTTGTATATATTCGTTTATTGTTTTGTACATAAATCAGTTTGTTTTTTTGCCACATTTTCTCTTCGATAATGCATGAAAGCAAATCTGAATGGGAATCAAGCAAAAAAGAAATGACATAATTTCTTCATTTAGGATTTTGTTGCCGAATATTAATATTCATTTTCTATGTATATATACATGTCTATCCTTTCTAAAAAGTATGACACTAGTAAATTATAAAAAAAAAACTTGTATAATTTACAAACAGCAGTCAGCTTCAGTGCAATAACTTCAATCAACCCAAGAAATGGCTTTATTTGTTAAGACCAACATTTATCATTTGAGACATTTATATTATACCAATTAATGTCGGTCTTTCTTAAAAATCTCACACTGGTAAATAGGTTATGAAAAAGTTCGATAATTTATACACAGCTTGATTGAAATGAGTTCAGTTAGTCTGGAATTGGCCTAATTTGTCATGACCAAGGTTTTTCATAGACAACATTTATATCCTACAAATTAAATTCCACCTGACAGCAGCCAACCAGTGATTTGAGTTTTTCAGTAACAATAAAGAGCAGTCTACCCATTAGTGTATAGTCATCATCTGATATCATACACCAGTTATGAATACAAAGTATCATTGATGCACCAATTATCACAATTTTCTTTTGATGTGGTCCTATACCTATATTGATTTTGTAAAGAGAATTATTTTGATCAGCAATAAATTGTGTTTGCTGGGAGTTTTACACAACAAATAGCTATTGATGTTGATCTATGGTTAGGAAAGACATTTAGTTCCAGAGATATTTTTTTTTCTGTGGTTTAATGTCAAGTGTTTCTATCTGGTATAGAAATTGATTATGTAATTATTAGTATGTGACGGTAGTTAACTTTACTAATTAATGTCTCTCTATCTCTACTATACAGCAGGTTATTGACTAGATATTTTCTGATTCTATATTTAAATGGCTTTTGTCAATAAATGTAAATAGAAAACAAAATACAAAGAATGCAATGAAAAATCATCAGTCAACAAATAAACATGATAATAGAATACACACTGACAGACATTTTAAAATGTTGAAAAGACATTTACACAGAAAACTTACTATTGAGCAACATAAACCCCGACAAAAAATGGGTTGAAGTCATGTTCTGTAGAAGGGTAAATACTTCTTTCTCCTCTTCTCAGGTACCCATGTGTTGCTCATGTTGAAATAAGTATTGTAGAAGGGTAAACAGTTCTCTCTCCACTTCTCAGGTACCCGATGTGTTATGTATTGTAATTAAAAACTTTGCAGCTAATAATGACTTAAAGCATTCAATCCAGTTTACATGTTGAGTGAGTTGAATCACTGTGATACATGTAGAGTGAAAATCAAAACACTAAGTTATAAGTAATTCATCTGTGGCTGTTAATATCAGCTGTAATGGACGGAGCATTAAACTTAGTTTTACCCTTGTCCGTCAGTATGTCCCATAATTGGTTTCCGTTCTCTAACTATAGTTTAAGCCTCAACCAAATGATATGAAACTTATACATAATGCTAATTACCACAAAACACAATTCAAATTTGAACTTTGGAGGGGTCATTTCTACTGTTCTACAGTTAGGCCCCTTTACAAATGGAAAAGTTGTTGATTTTTTCGTTTCCGTTCTCTGACATTAGTTAGATATTATGAACTTATGCACAATGCTCATTACCATAAAAACACAAATCCTTCCTTTTCCATTCTAGAGTTTATCCCTTTACAAAAGAAAAATTAGCTCAATTGTACAAAACTCAAGTCAAGTGCAAATTTGGGATGGGTTTCTTTTGCCATTTGGGATTTATGTACCTTTATTAAGTTATGCAAGTGGGGGCATGGACACTTTCCCAATTTATTTTAAAAGCAGTATACATGACATCATAATAAATTGTTCTTCTGAAACCTTCAAGGAATGTGCAAGACTTTTTGTCCCCAAAACTGCATAGTTTCTACAATAATGATATGCGTCTTTTAAGTTAATAAGGTGGTTAAATGTCATTATGGCAATCATATTATATCTCTTTTTTTTTACTCTATAAATTTTTAAAACTAAATGTAATGATCAAGTTATAAGATATCTATAAATTTCGTGAATTTCAAAAGCAAAAGAAACTAATTAACAATTATTTCTTAAATCATTCTGCTTAAGAATGTAATTTTAAATAAATTTATTACAGATGAAAAATTGATTTGATAAATTATGTTCTTGTCAAAACTGCTTGTCATAAAAAGATTGATTGTAATTTTAACATTAATACAAAATATCTATTTATCAATTTCAAGAAATTTAAGCTGCAAAATCAGATATATCTATCATTTGTTACCTAAATTATCTAAATACACAATGTTAATACATCTATCATTGAAATGATTTATATAAAGCCTGGAGTAACCAGTGTTATAATTCACTTCGATTAGATTTTTTTGAAACATAAGTTAGTAATATATAGATTTTTGTTATTTGAAGATTTAATACATATATAAAAGTTCAGATATTGACCACAAACTATCAGGCTTTCTACAACAGTGAGTTGATAAAAATATCTGACCAGTGGAACAGTTTTGTTTAAATAAAACAAATTGTAATTCGGTCAGGATATTGAATAAACAGCAATAGATAGAGCGAACTTAACACTTACATTCAAGCCAAAGTATCCATGATGTATTTAGGAAAATTGTTGAGTGAGAGAAATCATTGACAAAATTACTTTACCATTACTTATATCATGAATAATTTGTTTACAAAACAATATCTATGGTACTACCAGGTGATATATATCACTACTTCGTCATAGACTAATAGTAAGTGCTCTATAGTATTGGGTCATGATTGTTTTCTCAGTAGATAAATTTTGTAAATTTTGCAAAAAACTTTCATAATAAGTCCGGCTGCTCAAAGACTTAAACCTGTGTTATATTTGGCTTTCAAACCCTTTGTCCAAGTGGCCATCTGATGATGATCAATTTAGGAATCATGTCTTGTGCACAGAAATGGGTATAATCAGTGGTGGATCTAGAATTTTTCACATGTGGAGGCCCATCAACCATTTTTTTCCCACAAAAAGGGGAGGGGTCTGGGCCTCTTGGCCCCACTCTGAATCTACCCCTGATAATATGTTTCTTTTTAGAAGCCTCAGCTTTCTGTGTTTCTGATTAAGGTTGATATAGAAAAAAAAGAGATGTTTTAATTTGTTATGAAACCCAATTGTTGACATTGGCATTTTATTGCTATTAACTGATTTGCTAAGTTTCTATCATAAAATTGGAATACATAATGCATACTAAATCAATAAGTATAATTACTGAATGTGTTACACAATCATTTGAATAGCCTTCTATTGTGGTAAAACATAATTTTTATTGTCAATTTTAAGTGTTTTGTTTATGAAGATATGTCCTGAAATCAATTTCTTGTTTTAAAATGTCTATTTTATTCTTAGAAAATGTAAACAAAAATAGAGATACAATTTGTCTAACAAAGAACAAAGTTCATGATTCTGATGACATTAAATATCAATAATCTAGAGTAAAATTCAGATTTTTTATTTCCTAAAAAAAGAGATGTTGAATGTGAGATTCAAAAATAATTAAAAAAAATGTTCAATTGTATTCTCAGAATAATAAGCAAAACACAAAAGTTAGATCTCCATTCTAAATGATTGAAAGCTGTCACTTTGCAATAGTCATAATATCATATGGAGTATTATATATTCCCCATCATGCTGAAACTCCTCAGGGGTATACATGTCATATATCTAATCTTTGTACTTTCATTTCATAAAACAAATACTGATTGACAGTTTCATCATATGAAATTGGTATGGATATAAATGTTAGGTGAAGTACATGACTCTCATTAATTATTGCTGTGAAAATGTAGATCTAAATGTCAATGCTCTGCTTTCTTTGAAATATTCCAATTTACCATAAAGTCATAATTGTTCAATAATATTACAATATAACACAATTGGATGCTCATTTAACTGTTTTCGATCTTATATATCTTTTGTAATATTACCCTTGAGTGTATTTTTACTTTCAAATCAAAGCTCATTATTCATTTGTTTGAATTTTCTGTGTTTACCAATACCCATGGAAATAAAACTCAATCCCATCCATATATAGACATTTTTATAGCAGAGATGTTTATATCACCAGATAATACATTTTTCTGTAGATTTATTAGACCGGTATTATTCACTGTCTGTATAATTTCTTTTGAGAAATATATGAAAGAATAATATTGAAAGAGCTAATACATCTATCTGATCTTTAGATCATTGTAAATTCATCCTTTGGACAAAATGGGAAAATGTTTGATGTCCACCAGATGCCGTTAATTTGTGACTCCTAGACTTAATATAAATAACAGCAATGATATCAATGTGTAATATGTATTTCCTTGTGTATCACAATTGTATCTGAAATCATAACTCATCATTATACGGAACTCTGGAGACAAATACGTTTGAGAAGCCAGATACATCTGACTAATGGGTGATTGTTGATAGCCTTTGTTAGACTTTAGGTGATTTAGATCTCCACAGACTTCCATCTAATGTTGTTTAGATCTGCACAGACTTCCTTCTAATGTTGTTTAGATGTTTTTATGCCCGAACTAAAGGGCATTATGTTTTCTGGTCTGTGCTTCTGTTTGTTCATCAGTTCATTTGTCCGTCTGCCCCACTTAAGGTTAAAGTTTTTGTCGAGGTAGAAATTGATGAAGTGGAAATCCAATCGACTTGAAACTTAGTACACATGTTCCCTATGATATAATCTTTCTACTTCTAATGCCAAAGTAGAGTGTTGACCCAAATTTCACGGTTCCCTGAAAACATACAAAATGATAGTGCAAGTGGGGCATCCGTGTACTATGAACACATTGTTTTGTTTTTGTTTAACTCTCAGGTTCCTATGTTATATTCAGAGGCTGTGTTCAGTTTGTCCGAAATTGCCAGTGTTATATTCAGAGACTGTCTTCAGTTTGTCAGAAATTGTCAATGTTATATTCAGTCTGTGTTCAGTTTGTCAGAAATTACCTATGTTATATTCAGAGTATGTGGTCAGTTTGTCAGAAATTGCCAATGTTAAACATTTGGGGTCTGTGTTTAGTATATCAGAAATTGTCAATGTTATATTAAGTGGATGTTCAGTATGTCAACAATTCCTCTGTTAATAGTTATTGTTGTTTATTTTTCAGGCACACAATTCCTACTTAAGAGATCAGTGGTTACACTCTATACTGTGGAAGGTATGTGTAAATTACAGAATATGTTGCGTTACCAAAATAATAAAGAACTAATTTTTCAAGAATCTGTACAATGAACTCATCTTAAATACTTAGGGTATGCCAGAAGTGCATTTCGTCTACTAAAGACTCATCAGTGACACTCGAATCAAAAAATGTTAAAAAGGCCAAATAAGGTACAAAGTTGAAGAGCATTGAGGACCAAAACAATACATCTAAGATAATCTATTCCTGAGGTAGAAAAGCCTTAGTATTTCAAAATTCAAAGTTTTGTTAACAGTTAATTCATGATTATGAACATATCAATGATTACTCAAGTCAACACAGAAGTACACATTTCAAATATTTGTGTGTACTTAAGTTAAGTCCTTTTGTTTGATTCCTTATGTCTTTCTCTTTCATTCATGTCCTCAAAATCACCTTTATGGTTGTACATAACACATCAAATCACTTCAGCGGCGGATCCAGCCCTTTTAAAAAGGGGGGTTCCCAACCCAGAGTAAAGGGGGGTTCCAACTATATGCTCCCATTCAAATGCATTGATCGACCAAAAAAAAAGGGGTAGGGTTCCAACCCCCGTACCCCCCCCCCCCCCCCCCCTGGATCTGCCACTGCACTTACTGCTATCTAATATATGATTGTATAAAAAGACTTCTGATAAATTCCAGCTAAGTTTAATATAGACTAATTGGTGCACTATATAAACAATAGTAGTTTTCTGTAAGAAATAAATTACAAGTGCATGTCGGTGAAGCAGCACATGCTAGTTACATAAGAAATACTTCAAATGATACAGCACAATCAATCACATTCCATATTTTAAAACTTTTAACAAAAGTACACTCATACATGTCCCACTTCCAGAAAGTCCTATTTCAAAGTACTTAGTGAAGGTAACCTGTTGAAAACAAATATATACTCTGAAGTCAAAAGTCGGTTATACAAAAATAGTTTACTTGATTTAAATTTGATCCAGAGCTATTTTTATACGACCGCAGAAATTTTTGCGGTTTATATTGGTATCACGTCGTCGTCGTTGTCAGTGTCTTCTGAAGACGGATGGTTTCCGGATAATAACTTTAGTATAAGTAAAAAGAAATCAATAAAATTTTAACACAATGTTTATAACCACAAAAAGAATTCTGAAAATTAATGCGCTTATTATTGTGAACCCTTGACTTAAATGCAAAAATGTGAAATCTATCAATGTGATTGCAAAAATTGGATGAAGGAAAATCACCACTGAAATTATGAATAGTTTCTATTATTGCGAATAAATACCGTCCAAGTTTTTGCATTGATAAAACCATTGCAATAATTTCTGAATTTGCAGTAGCTGTTGTTATAAATGTTATAATTAGATTAGCTATCAATATTGTTATGCAACAGTTATTATTTTTTCCTTTCCAGCGGCATATGTACAAATATGAGAAGATTTTAAAGAGTGCAAGGAGACCAGAAGTTTTATTAAAAGAAATTAAGGTAAAAATCGATTTATTATTCCCCTGAGCAAGACCAGAGCATAATAAAGTCATAGCATATTTATTATAAACAGACCGATTTATGAATAATGTTGTATCATTATTATGAGATTCAGTACATATAACTGATTGGACGATTTTTTAAAGAATCCCTAACTTGTTTACAAGGAAGGGCCTTATTTGAACTGTTGATGCATAAAGTTTTTAGTGTCCAAAACATAATTATCAGATCTAACAATAAGCAAGAGAGTGAAGCTAATTTATATAAAAGGGAATATTTATTGTACTGTTAGTTCAGCTTGTAAATAATTTCATAAAGAAGAAACGTGATTCAAAACTACCATAACAATTCTTAGAATAGCTGATACTATTCAATTTTTAATCAAAATACTTGTAAATAGATGAGGTGTGTTCACAAATATGTTTGATTCTATTACTGAATGGATTCTGAAACTAGAACAATTGTTCTGCTGTCAAGTTTAAGCAACACTCATAGGAACATGACGAGTTGTTTTCCTCAAAAGAAAAACAATTTTGTTTTTTGCAAATTTTTAAGGAATGAGATATTAAGTGTGATCTGTTTATCTGTCAGATAGCTACTTTCTGTTTGTAAATACATTGAAGTTTTTAACATTCTAAATGAACTAACAATTTTTGTCACATGCTTCTCCAATACTACTGAACAGAATGTCTTCATATTTGGTCAGCAGCCCAACAGTGATGATTTGTAAGATACATACTTCCTGTTTTCCAATTCTTTGAATTTTTACGTCCTGAGGGTATTTTTAGCACCACAATTAGTACATTCTTGTTGGTAAAGATTAAGTTTTATGAATGTCACTGTGTTAGCAGGCAAATTCTGGTTAAGAGTGTCAACATTTTGGATATTGATTCCTAGTTATTACATTACACAATGAAAGTTAAATGGTGTGTCCAATATCATGAATATATAATCTAGTTCTTTGCTGTTGAGTCCGATTTTACTAATTGTCATTTTGATAATAGATATAATTTTATTATACTTCAAATCCATATTTCTGGTACATAATTTGGGAAATACCCGTACTTTTGAGAGTTTCCGATCACATTTGAGAGTTTGGGATTACGTTACTGATGGTTAGACATATCTCTTGTGATTTGAATTGTCAGCATCATGAAATAACAGGCCTTCTCAATAACATTTGTTACTTGAAATTACAAATGTCATTTCTATATTTGTCTGATTACATTGTCACCCAAAGGAAAAGACATTTAAACAGTGGAGCCAGTATTGTCCTGATTTTATAAGCATTTTCTGTCATAAAACTTTGATATGGTAAATACCATTGATGGATGTTTTTATACGACCGCAAATTTTGAAAAAATTTTCGTCGTATATTGCTATCACGTTGGCGTCGTCGTCGTCGTCGTCGTCGTCCGGCGTCCGAATACTTTTAGTTTTCGCACTCTAACTTTAGTAAAAGTGAATGGAAATCTATGAAATTTTAACACAAGGTTTATGACCACAAAAGGAAGGTTGGTATTGATTTTGGGAGTTTTGGTCCCAACATTTTAGGAATTAGGGGCCAAAAAGGGCCCAAATAAGCATTTTCTTGGTTTTCGCACTATAACTTTAGTTTAAGTTAATAGCAATCTATGAAATTTGGACACAAGGTTTATGACCACAAAAGAACGGGTGGGATTGATTTTGGGAGTTTTGGTCTCAACAGTTTAGGAATTAGGGGCCAAAAAGGGGCCCAAATAAGCATTATTTTTGGTTTTCGCACAATAACATTAGTTTAAGTAAATAGAAATCAATGAAATTTAAACACAATGTTAATGACTACAAAAGGAAGGTTGGTATTGATTTTGGGAGTTTAGGTCCCAACAGTTTAGGAATTAGGGGCCAAAAAGGGACCCAAATAAGCATTTTTCTTGGTTTTCGCACCATAACGTTAGTATAAGTAAATAGAAATCTATGAAATTTAAACACAAGGTTTATGACCATAAAAGAAAGGTTGGGTTTGATTTTGGGAGTTTTGGTCCCAACATAATAAGGGGCCCAAAGGGTCCAAAATTAAACTTTTGTTTGATTTCATCAAAATTGAATAATTGGGGTTCTTTGATATGCTGAATCTAACTGTCATGACTGTGTATGTAGATTCTTAACTTTTGGTCCAGTTTTCAAATTGGTCTACATTAAGGTCCAAAGGGTCCAAAATTAAACTTAGTTTGATTTTAACAAAAATTGAATTCTTGCGGTTCTTTGATATGCTGAATTTAAAAATGTACTTAGATTTTTAATTATTGGCCTAGTTTTCAAGTTGGTCCAAATGGGGGTCCAAAATTAAACTTTGTTTGATTTCATCAAAAATTGAATAAATGGGTTCTTTGATATGCCAAATCTAACTGTGTATGTAGATTCTTAATTTTTGGTCCAGTTTTCAAATTGGTCTACATTAAGGTCCAAAGGGTCCAAAATTAAACTAAGTTTGATTTTAACAAAAATTAAATTCTTGGGCTTATTTGATATGCTTTATCTAAATATGTACTTTGATTTTTGATTATGGGCCCAGTTTTCAAGTTGGTCCAAATCAGGATTCCATATCAAGTATTGTGCAATAGCAAGAAATTTTCAATTGCACAGTATTGCACAATAGCAAGAAATATCTAATTGCACAATATTGTGCAATAGCAATTAATTTTCAATTGGAGTTATCTTTCTTTGTATAGAATAGTAGTTGATAATATATGTTGGAAATTTTCCAGACATGACTATGATGTTATTTTCTATTTTTATTTGCCAATAACTTTATGTAAATAACTTCATTGGAAATTTGCCAATATAAAATGTTGCTGATGAAGCCTTTTTTCCTTATCTTATCTAAAATGTTTTTAGATAATGTATGTTGGACATTTGCCAGACATGAATGACTATGATGTCATTTTCTATTTTTATTTGCCAATAATTTTATGTAAATAACTTCATTGGAAATTTGCCAATATAAAATGTTGCTGATGAAGTTTTTTTTATTGTTTTATACAATAAACAATGTATATTCACTTTTACTACCAACCAATCTTTACCATTCAGTGATAACAAGCACTATATTTTACATTTTAATATTTTATGATGTATTTAAAAGAGTAGTTATTGTTGCAAACTCCATTAAAAATTTGAATTGATATCAGTTTTGGAAAAAGGGAAACGGGGATGTGGAAAAAAAAGGGGGGGGGGGGTTAAATTTTTCTCATTTCAGATTTCATAAATAAAAAGAAAATTTCTTCAAACATTTTTTTGAGAGGATTAATATTCAACAGCATAGTGAATTGCTCAAAGGCAAAAAAAAACTTTTAAGTTCATTAGACCACATTCGTTCTGTGTCAGAAACCTATGCTGTGTCATGATCAACTATTTAATTTTAGATTTAAAAAGTTTGAAGAAGAAATCTTTAATTGATTTGTAAAATCTTGACATTTGTTGTGTGTAAAAAAAAAACCATGTAATGTCAAAAATTTGATCACAATCCAAATTCAGAGCTGTATCACGCTTGAATGTTTTGTCCATACTTGCCCCAACTGTTCAGGGTTCGACCTCAGCGGTCGTATAAAGCTGCGCCCTGCGGAGCACCTGGTTATTAATTGTATTGTCAACAATCTGTTCTATAAAAATAGAATTGGTATTTGATGTTTGAATTACGCAGTTACTTTGCAAGTGGAAGTTTTTAATCTTATTTAGCATCTGCTTGCATGGTTTTATATGGTACACGTGTGCACATTACATTATCTACAATCATAGACCATCATTTATATCGTGATCAGATGGATAAAATTTGTACAGTTGGAGATTTCTCATAGGTGATTCTAGAATACAAAAGGATTATTATCCTCATTTGAAAACTTCACTATTAAATTAAAAAAAATCATTAGCAACAATGATATATGTCATACTCCCTAGTCAAGAGTTTTTTCCCAAATTTTCTAGAATAAAATTAGGTTAGCTTAATTCCTTGAGAATTTTAGAATGCCAAATAACATAACTATTTGTAGTTGCATGCTGGATTTATAATAAATTGATTGCTGATTAAGTTTAAAATTTAATGAGATTGCACTTCTTTTAAGTTAATTTTGATCTTCGGTAAGAAATAAGGCCATAAAAAAGAATAGGTTTGTTTGCCCAAACCCTACCTACCCAGGAAAAAGCTGCCTACTCAAATTCTTTTATTGTCCTGATTTGAAGAAGTTTTTTTTTAATCAGATAGGCATGAAGACTAATAAACATCCGATACATAAATTTCTTTAAAAATAAAGAAAAAAGAAAATGCCTACCTACCTACCCACTGTTTCAACCTTGGGTAGGGTTTGGGCAAACCAAAATATTTTTAATTGTGGCCTAATCCTCTCTATTTAAATACATATGTAGCATTGATTTTGTTAGAATCTGCCGTCTTAGCTAAAATTTTACACTTAATTGACAAATTATGAGGCATCAATTGAGCTTAAAAGATATAGAAAAGGAAATGAGGCCAATTGATTTTGGAGTAAAAAGGTTGAGTTCAAGGTCACTTTAACTAATAAAGATTACCAAAACAATTGGGTGACCAAATGGTCAGCTGAGTTTCATAATAGGTCCACTTTGTGGTTTCTTTTTATTTACTTGAGGGTTACCAATTATATTCAACAAAACTAATACCAAAAATGGAAGGCAGTATATTTTCAGGTCAGTGGGTCAAAGATCAAGGTCACAGAGACTAAAAATATCTGTTTATAGTATGATTTTTTTCAAACTGTTGAGTTTCTAGATTGAGCATCTTAATTATAGCTTATGGCTGATAATTTGTTTCACATGTGACACCAGATCTGACTGGTCATAGGAACCCATGGCTCTCTTAATGAATGTGGGTTTCGAGAGCATGGGTTTGCAGTGCCTACGTTTTACCTGTTACTAAAATAAAAAATAAATTTAACTGTTTATAAGAACATATGTTTAAAGGATGGACAGTATCTACTCTTAACAAATAACGACAGCAACGATCAAAGATCTCCTTGGTGTGTTTTATTTAAAAGTGTAAAAAAGGTTGCTTTTTGCTGCCATCCAGATATAAATATGTAACATAATTCCATCAGAAACAAAATCTTCTCTCATTTGTTTACATCTGCAAGCTGTGCTCCTGTATACAGTTTAGAGATAGATTTGTATGTTTACTAAACTTACAGATAGACATAAGGATTTGTTAGAGAAATGACGGAAGATTAGCCCTGTATATCACCTGCAAGTCAATCATTGGCAGTTTGAATGTTTATCAGACGATTTAATCACCGCAAAATGGAATATACTTTTGTGGCAAGAAAGACTTCTAACGGAAATAATCGATACAAAGTCAGCCATAGTTAAGCTGTATCAATTGTACTCTAGATGTTGTTAGAAATAAAATAAAAACATGTCAATAATTTGATAAAGATTATCTGGTTTAGTATTTACAGATGCATATGAATAACATGAGTACAATTTGTATGAGACCCAACGATAAATGATGCTTGTCTTTGTAATGATATTTATATGGTCAATCAGGTAGACTCTGAAGTATTAATCCCTTTCCTGATTTCAATCTGTTTTCAGTAAAGCATCTGTGACTTCATGGACTTCATTACTAAATGTAATTTGTCAGTTTTCTTTGAATCAGATTTTCTGGAGAGGATTGAGTAAAGCTATTCTGTAAATTATAGATTATTTCCTCACCTAATACATTATACCATATATATGACTTGGTATGATTGCCTTTAATGAAGAACGATTATCACTGAATACTTAGACCTGATGCATATACTCTGAGTTTAAAAAAAATGATATAAGATTTGTCTCTCAAAATAAGATCCACTTCTGCTGTATGTAATAGGTCAAAACTGAGTGATGAATAGTTTACTAACGAAATATAAAGTCATATTTATTGCCACAACAAAACCAGGCAGGCAAAACTGAGTTCATATTTAATGCCACAACATAACAATCAGGCAAAACTGTTCATATTTTATATTGCTGTAATAAAACAAGGCTGACAAAACTAAGTCATCTTTATTGCCACAGTTGATATATAAAGTCGCAAAAATGAGTTTTACAGGGTACAGCAACAAAAGTGTTAGGTTATACTTATTTCCACTTCAAAACTATATGGAAAAGCAGTCATACTTCATGTACAACTTAATCTAATAGGTACAGCAAAGTCATGCTAATTGCTGAAAAAAAAATCTATCCTGTTTGCGCTGAGTGAAAAAGAAATAGATATCTGAGACAGTGTATCCCTTTTCAATACAATGCTGAAAACTAAATGTTTAAGGTGACAATGGTTAATTTTTAACAAGTGTATAAATGCCAGGAACATGTATTCTTTAGTAATATTATGAATAACAATCTACAGTTTGTTCCTTAACAAACAAGGCTTTATGTGGTCAGTGGCTATATAACATTTATGTTTATCATGTTTATACAGTCAATACAATTATACTGTTGTATTGTTTATACATTAAGGAAGGAAGCATAGATTAATTATACAATATTAATTCTCTGAAGTTACAATACCATACAACACTTATATCTTGTCCTGAAAAGTACTAATTATTAGTACATGTATGACCAAGTGGTTATTAATATTGATTATCAGACATTTAATGCCCCCAGTTGGGAAATGGTGTAAATTATTTGATTAGGTATAATTATTAGCCTATTGGAGGGTATCTCTAGAGTTTGTTGGAGAATTTTCATTTATGCTTGCTACTTATGGTAGTGGATACTTAAAACCTGAGCCTAAAACACAGTACATTGTAATAAAACATTCAATTTATAATCTTAATTTTAAATCAAACATGTGAAAACTATGTTCTTGTGTTTCTTAAGACAGAATGCAAGAATTACCACCTGGTAAGCAAATATTGAAATTCAATTTTATAAAAAGCAGATAAGAATTTCTGAATGCTAATTTAGACCATGCAATATTACCTAACTTAAGGAAGTTGATGAGGATTATGGGTAGTTTTGTCATTGAGCATGGATACACTGTGATCCATACAGGTTCAACCGTTCATGTAAGCCTGATTTTTGTCCCCCCACGCAACACATTGAAGGTGACATAGAAATACCTGGTGTAAAAATTAAGTGGTTTTTTATTAAGTTTACCTTTGTACCTTTGATATATCTTATTTGATATATAAAATATGTGCAACAAAGGGGACATTGGAACTCTGTTATTTTATATTCTAAAGTAAACTTTATCACTGAAATGTACACATTTTTGTTTAGGGGCCAGCTGAAGCCTCTAGGTGTGGGATTTTCTCTCTGAAGGGAAGACCCATTTGTGGCCTTTTGTTGTTTTCTGCTCTTTGGTCAGGATGTTTTCTCATTGAAACATTCCCCATTTCCTTTCTCAATTTTATTGTTTGGAATAGATGAAGTTTTAAGACAACCCCAGTATACTTTGTATCCATCCTGATTACTCTATCGGCTTGTATCACCAGAAGGTATTGGCTCACTTATCTAAAGTAAACTAGATTTAATTGGAAAAATAATGTTTATATAAGGCTATTTTGTGTTGATGTAAAGTGACACAAAATAAAGTGATTACATAGATCTTACAATGAGGTGATCCTTGATGACGTCACACTCATTTGATAGATTTGTAATTACAATAGTCGTCTTGTCTATAATAACATCTATTTATCTCATGACCTATATTCAAATTCAATTCTCACAATTGAGGTTAAATATGTAATTAGAATTTACATTTAGGAGAATATTTGTTATTAATGATAAGTGTAACAACCTTCAGTTGTTATACTAGCTTAAATAATATCTTTGCCTATTTTGATATAATTAAACTTTTTTGTGGTAGGGGTGAGCAGCTGAGACATTGAGCACCCAACCCTTTGTCATGAAATTAGTAAGTGGCCCTCCTAGCCATGACTATGTCATTGATACAGAAAATCGTCATTGTAAGTTTCACACTGACAGAGCAAAATAAAATTATATCAAAGGTTAACTTCAGCAATATTTTAGACTTATTTGATATTGATGTAGGGTTTTTAGTATCCCTTGGAAAGGAGTTATACCCATTAGAAGGGAGTTATAACCATTAGAAGGGAGTTATACCCATTAGAAGGGAGTTATACCCCTTGAAAGGGAGTTAAAGCCATTGGAAGCGAGTTATAGCCCTTAAAAAGAAGGTTCTATAATATAAAAATCAACATTGTTAGCCTTCTCATGCTAAATTTTCTCATTAAAGTTTGAAGTAATTTATAAGCAAAACCTATACTGTTTTATAAGCTATAAAGGGGCCTGGAAAGAGTATGTGAAACTTTTCTTTGGAGAAAACCAACAGCCTGATTTATGCTCAAAATTAATGAACAAATTCAAATATGGCAAACAGAAACTAGAATTATGATTATTTACACAAAACTTTATACAAATGGTATTTAACAAGTAGTCCATATATAATATATATTGATAGATTATTGTTGATCATCTCAACGAGATTGATTTTCTCACTTGAGCCAGGACGGCGAAAGCAAGAAAGGCAATCGAGTTGAGATGACCAATGATAATCTGTTTATCGCTATTTTACCTATGGAGACGTTGTCGATTTCATGTCAATTTCGTTAGCAACGCCACGTGCCTGCTTAGTTTCTAGCGAAAATTTTCCATCTCAAGCAGGTAGCATGATATGAAAAATGATCACAAAAAAAAATCATGATCAAAGGGAAAATGCACAAAATAGCGATAATATAGGATATAGCACATTACATTCAGTTGATCCTAAGGGAAACCATTAGTGATATATTTTTCAAACGGGATAATAATATCAGTTCAAAGTCTATAATATAATTGGGTTTTAAATGAAATTGGAATAAGTCACTTCATCATAACTCATTTGGTCACTAAAAAAAAAACTATAGCTTATACATTTTACCCCTACTTGCATAATCTAAAGTCTTATTGATTGGTCTTGCCTGTGACAAATGTTGCAGAATGCTAGACATAGATAAAGCTTCATGTTTCAGAAGAGCAGGTAATTTTCATCTGGCATATGATTGTCTGCTGTCCTTGACCTAATTTTATTATTCAATGACCCCTTTGTAAAGTTTTTTGTTCATCTGTAGTAACTGGTTAACTGAAGAAAACAGTACCAGTACACATATTGCATCAGTATTAATGTTAATTAAACTTGTTTCATTGGACCTTCATCTCAATTTAGCATGTTTAGTGGGTCGATGCATCATATAATCCATGCTAGGTTTTTGGGACTAGGTCTAATTCTAAATGATAGGCCAATTATATTTGGTAATTAAATGATAGGAAGGTGTGCATTGCAGTAAGACATTGGTTCATCTGTCCTTGACACCATTTCATTTTTACTTATATTAGACCTTGATTTAAAAGACTTTCAGCATAAAATTCAGTCATGACCAGTGAAGCAGATGTATGTACTGTTGTATGATTTGTCACGTAAGAGATATTAAATGGGATATTATATATATTTGTTGAAGAAATAATCCTTTTTGAGTATTGAATATTGTCTGATGGAAGGTTTATATATGTTATTAGGAGATGTAATTATGTTCACAAAACAATTTTGATCAACTAAAATAGCACTTAATGAGGTGGTGCTTTTCCTTGATGAATACATGTAGTAATAAGTGAAAATCTAAATCAATACCTTGTCCTCTGAAATGTTTTTGTTTTTAAAGGATACATGTATCTGCAAAAAGACTAATTAAGGCTAATGTTTTTATAAAGCTTAGAAAACAGTAGCTGAGAAGGAAAATCTGAGAACTATTAAAGGTGAAAAAAATTAAACAGGATTTATAATGCCTTGATATGGAATTAAAACTTGAGCTGGCATGAAACCTTATTCATAAGGAAATGCTGTAACAACTAATCATTAAAAGTCAGCTTGTTTATAACATCTGTGTCATGTTTTCTTCATAAGTTGTCCATGTCACGCTATTTGGTACATTGTAACCTACATGGAAAAACGAATATGTCATTCCACATTTTCTTTTTTATTCGACCGCAAAAATAGAAATTTTGTTGGTCGTATTTTGGTATCACGTTGGCGTTGTTGTCGTCCTCGTCATTGTTCGAAGACATTTGGCTTTCGTACTTTAACTTTAGTAAAAGTAAATGGAAATCTATGAAATTTGAACACAAAGTTTATGACCATAAAAGGAAGGTTGGGATTGATTCTGGGTGTTTTGGTCCCAACAGTTTAGGAATTAGGGGCCAAAAAGGGCCCAAATAAGCATTTTTCTTGGTTTTTGCACAATAACTTTAGTTAACAGAAATCTATGAAATTTTAACATAAGGTTCTACTGGGAAATCTTAGGTTATGTATTAATACTTTCAATTTTTTTTGTTCACTAATCTAATTGAAACAATAACATAACAACTCATCAAATGCCACAACTAGATCATGTAGATGGCATTAACCATTTAATCTCATATTCATTTTCAGTAACCAAAAAAAACAAATGCCAAATTAAAAGGGGATTATCAAATTGTAAAAATCTGTCGCCATCTGTCAAGATAGTAATATTTTTTTCTGTTTTCTACCCAAACATACAAAGGTTGAAAAATCCTTAGTATAATGAACTGATACTGCGTGACTAGCTTCACGCCTACGCATTGATCGCATATTGAAATATAATCAGATTTACAGGCAGTGCGTCAGTACTCAATTCTTAAAAATAAAAAAGACAAACACATATAAGACCAGATGCTCCGCAGGGCGCAGCTTTATACAACCGCAGAGGTTGAACCCTGAACATGTGATAATGATATTTCCTTTTACAGCAAAATGCCTTGAGGATGTAGGTAAAGGTAAAAATTTTGGTTAGCTTGCTTGCTAGCTGAACCATGACATCATTATTAGGTAAGGTATAATACCCTCCTCTCAGAGTAGTATGGTCTTACAGGCAGATAGATAGATTGGTTATCTGTCGGACTAGTCTTCTATTTAAGGCTGGTAGTATATCTAACTTAATAATGATCTCAGGGTTCAGCTAGCCAGCAAGCTAACCAAAGATATAACCTTTATCTACACACTCAATGCATTTTTGCTGTAATGTTTTGTGAATTAGTTTTAAGCTAATTGTTCAGTTTTGTTATGGTAGGAGGACAGAAGGATAATATCTATAAATTACAAATATTATTTTTTTCTTTCAGAATATGATTGATGTATCTCTAACTACAAATATACAGGATGCCAGTATCTACCAGTTTCCTTTAGATCTGGTCTCAGATTTGTTACAGCAGGTCAGTGTATGTACTGTATATAAATATGAGCCTGGGTGAACTTCCTATCTACCAGTTTCCTTTAGATCTGGTCTCAGATTTGTTACAGCAGGTCAGTGTATGTACTGTATATAAATATGAGCCTGGGTGAACTTCCTATCTACCAGTTTCCTTTAGATCTGGTCTCAGATTTGTTACAGCAGGTCAGTGTATGTACTGTATATAAATATGAGCCTGGGTGAACTTCCTGAAACAGGAGACAAACAATTATTTATCCAACCTTTGTTTATTGGTTTTAAATCAAGTAACCGATTTCCCAATGACAATGGAAGTTCCAAACACTTAATTGTTTTCAATCATCCTACTCACTTTGTTATTTATCATTCTACTATTATTATTCATTGTAGTTATACAATGTTAGAACCTCCAAGTAATTATCTCATTTTAATTATTCCCCTTTAAGCTACTAAGTAAATTCTAAGACTATTCTTACTTTCATTTTCGATTTTTACTTACTTCAGTCTTTCTGGTCTCTTGCCTAAGTCTAGATAAATGTAATATGTGAAAGGTTGATGGTTTCATCTTTTTAGTTTCTAGAGCAAATCAATTAGACTTCCAAATCTGTGTTTGCTGCTTTTTACTGAGAATGGGGTATTGAGGAATAAAAGTAAAGACTGCTTTCCTCAGCTTAGAAAAATGGGTACATTTGAAGTGATATATATTCTTATAGACTGTTGCTTTGTAAGCTGGTGTTTAAAAAAATAGGACTGAGAGTATTTATCTAGTTTCGAAACAGGCCTTCTGTTAGAGTTGGATATCAAACTTTCATTCATCCATTCTTCTTTTATACTTCTCCCTTGGACTATTATCTCTATGAAGTTGTTTCCATGTATGCAAAAAGAAAAACATCTTTTAGATAGTTGGTTTTAAGACAAGATATACTTCAGTGGAGCTCCATATCTTACAAATATGTTATATCTTTGAAGAATGAATGTTTGGCATGCAATTAAGCATTTTATTTAATTTATGAAATAGGATATTACATGCCATACAGAAAATAGCTTTGTTGATTGATTACAAAATGCACAGCAGTGTGGGAAAAATTACGTAATTACTGTTTATAATAGAATTACCCATCATCCTCACATTTTATATCTGGACCGCCAAAAACTATCATAAACGTAGCATGTTGTGAATCAAATGTAAATATATGTGGGAGATCCGTAGGCTCTTTGTTATTGGATGTTGGCAATAGTTTAAAAAGCATGGTCATTATATAAATTGTTAAACATTTGTGTATCTACAGTGTATATGTTTATATATTGATCCAGGGGACACTAGGTTAATAATTACAACGAATCTATTAATAACCCTGAAATTTTTGTATTGGCAGAACATGATTCTAGTAATTTAGAAATTATTGCGACGTTTTTATTATTGCGAAAAATTGCGACAGAGTTGTAAACGCAATAATTTAAATTCGCATTTTGAAATATTTTATATGAATTAAACAGGATTTTTATTGAAATCTTAAAATTTAAATTGCATTTAAGTCTTAAATGATAAAATCGCAATAATAAATGGACGCAATAATTTCTGAATTTTCAGCAATGCAAATTAAGTTCCTTTATTTTATACTTTCACCTTATTACATGTATGGCATTCATATACAAAGCTGATTGATTTTTTGAAGGTTTTTGTTTCGTATTGAAATTAAGACGAAACTCACAGCATCTCTTCTAAAGTAATTTAATCTTTTATTTCATAAATAGAATATTGATTAAAAACAACATTTCTAAGCTTCTCAAAACAAAAAATCACTGGATTTGATTACTGTGAATGATTTCTGGTCACTTTTAGTCTGATTGATAGACTGAAGACATGGTAGAGAAGATATTTTACTTGGATAGCTAGGATACAAAAATTAGGACTGGTATGATTGCCATTGACACAACTATCCACCATTGTCCAAAGTACTAGGATGTAGGCAACTATAGTCCACTGTAGGGTTTTCAAAATAAGCATAAAATGTAAGCTACAAAAGGCATCATGACAAAATTGAAACAATTTTTACAAGAAAATGCAATGGTTTAATTTATGTCAAAACGAATAACAAAGAACAAATATGACTGGTGGCAACCAATCGACAACCAGACAGAATATATAACGGGAGTTAACAATATGGCAAACATGTTTGTAGGTGTTTTACATCACCTGGGGACGTGGTGTATTAGCACTGTGGGGCTTAAACATGTTCCCTCTTCTCACCTTTTCATCATTTGATTGTTAACTTTTTGGGGTTTGGTTCAACCTGTTGACGGTTTTAATAACTTTTTTGTGGTGAGAGCATGAATTCTCTATGAAATTTATGTTTAGAAAGTTAGTTAAATAGTATGAAACAACTATAGTTAATATAAAAATAAGAAGGTGTGGTATGATTGCCAATGATAGAACATAAGCTTAGTGAAAGTACAGATGATATTCTAATTAGATCGACTATTATTTACTTATCAATTTCACTATGATTACCAAATGATGTAAAAGTTAACATCAGAAGATCACTGTATGGCCTTCAAGGATCAGCAAAACCCATACCGCATAAAAAATGTAATAGGCCTTGACATGACAAATGTAAAACAATTCAAACGAGAAAACTAATGGCCTGATTAATGTACAAAACAGTAAACAAAAATATTTGATATTCAGCAAAACAACAAGCACTTAATTACAGGCTTCTAGTCTTACACAGGATCTTATTTAACACAATTATAGTTATTAAATGTGTAGTCAGTCTGTAATCTACATTTTATAACTAGTTGTCCAGCATACAAAAATGATAGGGAGATATTTTTCAAGGAGATAAACTGTATTTGTCCTAATTTTATACATCTTTCAAATGAGGCAAAATTTGTTTGGTTATTTACTAATGAAAACTTATTGTCTGTACTTAAATATTTAGGGAGCTATATTATTACATGTTTAGATGTTAGACAAAATGTTAATTAATGTATGTAATAACAATGATAATTGTAATGATTTTATGGTTCTGATCCTGCCTGGAACTAAATGTATTTGATTTTTATAAAATGAAGATAATAACACCTGTCTGAACTTTTTTTTTTAATGTTTCATTTTATTATATAAAAATGTTTTTCTGTTACAAATCATGATGTATTGTTCTATGTGTACATGTTATGCTGCCCATCAAGGGCCCTTGATTGGAATAATGAAAAAATATATATATAAGATTGTTAATTGACCCACTGTTATGTGATAAACTATTATATTATGTCATTGCTCATGGAAATTTGCCAGACACTTTTACTCAAAATTGACGTTTTTATTGCTTATATTTCATATTCATCATAATGGATTTTTAATCAACGCTGACTGTATTAAAAAGTCTTTCCCTATAAGGTAATGTGTTTTGTATGGTTAAATGGCCAAAGCATGTAGCGTTTGCTGATAAATGATAACACCTCCAGGAAAAATGTTTTATATTTTAGTTTAAGTTTATAAGTAAATTTAGGTGAGAATTTCAGTGCTTTGGTAATTACCATTATGTGTCTCTAATGACTGGTCATCTTTTTTTTTTATTGAAAAATGAGACTAATCTCCAGGTTTATTTTTAAATTACATATTTTTTTCTTTTTTTTTCTCACAGAATTTAGACTTCATCACAAGAGTTGCTCATGAAAACATTATTGTTGCCTTGGCACCATTACTGGAGAATAACCACCCCACACAGGAAATTTGTGACTTCTTCAGTAAAGTAAGTATTAATGGTTGCCTGCAGGGTTTCTATAATTGCTGAATAGAGATGATTCTCTAATGCAATAGGTCTAGCTGTTTTACTCTTGCTGCAATGTAATAGTTGTTAATTGAAGTTGTTTTAAAGAAATTAATGAAAGAATAACTTATTGGTGGAGACCTCCGAGTCATTGTGATGTTTAACATAGTCTTGGAAAGTATTTCTCTTAAACGGATAGTAGCTACGATTTTCATTAAAATTACTTTTTTAATCTATATGCCGGATTTTGTACAAAAAGTAAAATAATTATGATTAAAACAATTACTGGTTACGTTTCATTAAGCATTTAGAAGCTTTTTAACGTTTAACACCTACATTTATTTATTATCTATAGATAATAATTCGATGTTAAGCCCAACCCTTATTCATATGACCTTTACTCTTCAGTTCCCAATGCGCAATCGCACATTGTGCCTCGAAGGGAAAATGGTCGAACAGGGGAATGTTATCGTGGAAATGGAACGCGAATTTACAGTTTCAGTGAGAAAAGAAACAAAAAAGAGGTGCAGACAAATTATTGTAAATTTAAAATAAAAAACGTCGATGAGATCGGTCATTAAAATCACTCAAAACACCTGCGACGCTGGCAAAGTCAAACAGAAGTAGCCGACGCTTTGCGTAATGTTTACATTTCTTAAATTTTCCAGATCACATGAAAAAAAATCATAACGTGTTCACAATTGTCAAAAATAGGTTTACAAATTTACGGGCAGTAATCTCCCATCTTATAAGAAATTAGAAATCAACTTCCTAAACTTTAGTATTATTCTTCAAGTGTATCCTTCATGGAGGCCCCGATTTAACACACAAACATACAAACACGTGTATACATTATCGGCATCGCTTGGTCATACAAATGTAATAACAAGTGTATAATATCGCCATTGTTGGAGAATCTTGGGTTGGAATAATATGCCGGTATTTGTTATACTTTTTATTTACATAATTTGATAAATGGCGTCAAATATGTACGTTTAATAAAGAGTAATTATCAAATATGCAAGAAAACAAAAAGCACGTGTTCGTATCTATATATATCTTGGTTAGCTCACTCGCTATGTCGGCAAAGTTCGGGAAGTAAACCCGATGCATAATTAATGAGATGAAAAGGCACACAACATGATATGAATTATCAATTATTAACACTTCTGTAGTTTATGAAAACATTCTAGCGATCTTATTGCTTATATTTAGTACATATCTTTGATTTTAGCAGCTTTAAAACTTGTTCATAATTTTGTCAAAATCGTACCTACTATCCCTTTAAGCTCTTTTTAAGAGCTTTGAAAAATGTATAAAATAGAAATTTGATGAATGATCCTGGTGCATTAACCTCATTTAAAAGTATGAAATGATAGGAATGAAAACCATCATGCTGAAGTTATTCCTTTACTTGTATGTTCCAAATTCAGATATTACCTCAATAAAATGGAGTTTATGAGGTAGCTGGGTGTTGTTTCATTTTCAATTCTATTGCTATACATTTGTGTAATAGGACATTTATGGATTTTAGCATGTCAATATGGAGGCTTACTTCTTACAAGAAGTTACAACATGTCAATTGTGGAATTGATGACAAAAAGTATCAAATGGGTAAAAAGGTTTATTAAAAAAAAACATCGTTTGGGTTGAAAATTATAAGGATTCAAGTTTTTTTTTTAGACTTGGTCATTGACTCACAAACATAACATAAAAGTCCTTTTGCACTTAAATGACTACTGTGGTGCTGCTATAGCAGTTGCTTAAAATCTCTGACCAGTTAATGAGTTGAAAAATGTTCTTTCATGAAACAAATTGCAATTATGTAAGAGCTATTGGTTGAAAGAATCCTCTATAGTCAAGTCAAAGTAACAAAATGGTGTATGAATATTATGACTGTACTATACATACATTGCTTACATAGATACATACATATCACTGCAGGAACTATATACATAACACTGCAGGAAGTATATTTATTTATTAAGGGAAATCTTTCTTAGTTAACTAAAGTATGTCAAAGATATAATTGTGTGATTGATACATCTCTTATTGGAAACTGTACTGTTAGAGAGAACATAATGCATACATCTTTTATCTTTAATTGTAAGCTGTGCTATTAGAGAAAATATCACATATATCTTTTATCTCTTATTGTAAACTGCACTATTAGAGAAAATATCGCATACATCTTATATCTTTTATCGTAAACTGAAACTAATGCAATATTGTTTTGTCTTTTATCGCAAACTTAAACTAATGCAGTAATGTTTTGATCACAATTTTTGGAATCAATAAGACCATGTGATTAATCTCTGAATTAGCAATATATCATTGTGTGTCAGTGTAAATAGTAATAGTGCAGTTTACCAAAGCTGTTTTATGTCACTAGATCATAATACAAACAAATCTTATTAGGTTGACATTGTCTGCGGTACATGTTTTTCAGACAGGAAGAGTCAATGACTGGTATTTGTAACGACCTCACAAATTTATATTACTTCTCAGTTCTGTGGGAAGTGCATTCTGGGAGAAGATGTGAAATAGAATTAGAGTGTGATATTCTCAGTGAACTGATACTTGTAATTTTACCTCTAAAACAGATTCCACTCTATTTTTGTTATTCGCTAATGATGACAACTACATTTCTCTGATGCTGTATGGCTATTGTATGCACATTAATTAGAATGAAAGGTTTTACTAATATGGTAACTATTGTTAAAAAATTGCATACAGGTAATTTAAGAATATATGAATGCATTTTAGGGGTAAATTGATATAAAGATGACTTATTATTTATTTCAGCATTGTAAAAACAGTCCTAGATCCAGTATAGTGATAGAACTGTTCACACCAGTAGTTACAAGAATACTCAAACATAACACAGTAAGTTCACAATCAAACATAACACAGTAAGTTCACAATCAAACATAACACAGTAAGTTCACAATCAAACATAACACAGTAAGTTCATACTCAAACATAACACAGTAAGTTCATACTCAAACATAACACAGTAAGTTCACGATCAAACATAACACAGTAAGTTCATAGTCAAACATAACACAGTAAGTTCACAATCAAACATAACACAGTAAGTTCATACTCAAACATAACACATTAAGTTCATACTCAAACATAACACAGTAAGTTCATACTCAAACATAACACAGTAAGTTCATACCAACAATACACAGTACACAAAAAATACTCAAACATAACACAGTAAGTTCATACTAATAATAAACAGTACACAGTAAGTTCACACTAACAGTACACAGTTCATACTAACACTACACAGTAAGTTCATTCTAGCAATACACAGTACACATGAGTTCAAACTAACAGTACAGTAAGTTTATACTAGCAATACACAGTACACAATCAGCTCATACTATCAGCACACAGTAAGTTCACACTCACAGTACACATCAGTTCATACCAACAGTACACAAAAATTTCATACTAAAAGTACACAATAAGTTCATACTTTTAAAAATAGTAAAATTTCAGTTCATACTAGCAGTCAACAATTAGTTTGAACTAACAGTACAAAATCAGTACATACTTAATACAAAGTACACATACGTTCATACATACTATAATATCATACAAAATTTTAATTTAGGGTGAAAAGACACTAGATCACAACAAAGAATGCAGATTTTGAAACCCAATGAAAAAGCATGATCATTTTCTTTACTCAGATTAGTAGGTCTAATGCAAATACTTTATCATGTTTATGTAATGAATACAAATCAAAATTAATACAGCAACTCATAGAATCATTATTGGAAATATTGTGTATTTCATGAGACTTATTACACGACAAACTACAATTGGAAATGTATGTGTTAGTCTAGGTGACTTTTTATTATGATCATTAACAGGCATAAAGTAAGTCTAATTATCACATTTATATATCTATATACTAAAGTTAATTGACAACATCAAGTAAAGCATTTAGAAAGTGATGGAAAACAAGTTGTACATCAAATAAAAAGATAGACTAAAATACCATTAACATTTCTTATTTTCACAACACTAATAATACTATTATTTTATTATTAATTTGTATCAGTAATTAACATCAATAAAGATAAGAATGGAATATTATATTTGTATTTAATTGTCTAAATTCTTTGTTGTATCAGGATTTTGGAAAGTTTCCAAGAATGAGGGGATTTGTGCAAGAATACATTTTGGCATTGAATTGTCAAAATGATGGTTTCAATGTGGTGCAGAATTTTATAAGATGGTAAGATATTATTTTGGTAAAAGTTTAGCTGGAGTTCGTAAGATTTCCTGTTGTGATATTTAACTGTCAAACTTAAAATCAGTATAAATATTATGAAAAGATAACTCTAATATGTATACAGTTACTCTCTAAGATATGACAGGAATTGCTTTAAATAGATTTGTATATGTATATCACATGCTAGTCTATTTGTTAAGTGTACTCTGGATTCATTATTACTTGTGGGTATAGGTGAACTTTGGATTTAAATGTTCAAGTATAATGATCCTATATGTCTGTACGCAGAATTCAGCAAAATCAGAAAAAATCAAAAAGCTTAAAAAATAAAAATATTTCCTCAATCCAAGAACATTGATATTGATACAAACAAAATTATATGAATCTCCAGTGAATGATTTCCTGACTAGTGTGACTAATTTGTACATATTTCCATGTTTTACAGCATGCATGGTCCAGCATTAGTATGTCCACATCCAAGAGTGTTACCTAATCTGGTTGCTGTATGCCTGGCAGCTGTATACAGTTCATTTGAGGACAAGAAATTGTAGGTTTTATACACAAATCTATGCATTAAATCTATACTCTTTGTTTTAAATCTATGTTAAAAAAGGCATCTTATTTGAAGCCCATAAACACCACATCTTTTAGATGGAATTTAGATAAAAATAATGGGGATAAGTAATTGATTTTAATAAAATTCTTAAAAAATTGTTTATTAATTATGAATTCAGATTTAATGGCTTGAAATATGAGAAAACTGAAAGCTTCCAGGGTATAAAATACCTAGATATTATCTGACAATAAAAGTCGGAATTATCTGCAATTTCTACATTTTCTGTTTAATCCTATTGCCTTGTATATTTTATTAGTTCACAGACAGGATATGACACAAAATACATTGCATGCCATTTTGATAAAATTCATTATTCTGTAGTAGTCAATATACGCATGTGCAAAAAGAAATTATTGGGTTTAGAGCATGGGTTTATTCATAAAGCGAAAGAAGCACGTCATATTAGAATCTATCGCAACAAACATATTGTTCGGATGAATAACAAGAATGATAATGGCATTTAACTTTTTGTACAGACTTCATCATCTCAAATATTGGCTAACCCTAGCAGGCTGGCTTGATATTCCTTTTGGTAAAGTAGGTATCAAAGAACAAAAATGCAATTATTATACATATAAATATATATATATCCATCAGACAAAAACATGACTTTTTCTACTACTAAGTCTTGATAAATGTCAGCAAATATTGAAATGATGCATTACTCTTGCTTAAGAACCATGTTGATTTATGTGTTTTTCAGAGCCATGCAGAATAACACACTTATTCAATCATTTGACCAGCAGGAATGGGAAAAAAGACTGAGACTATATGTAGGAATGTTGACAACGATGTAAGATTATACAATTATTTCCTAATATTTTTATGCTCCACCTAAGGGCATTATAATTTTTGTTCTGTATATCCATTAGTCCGTCCGTCTGTCCTGCTTTAGGTTCAAATTTTTGGTCAAGGTAGTTTTTGATAAAGCTGAAGTCCAATCAACTTGAAACTTAGTACACATGTTCCCTATAATATGATTAAGAAATAATTATTGGAAGCCATAGATTTGTTGGAAATTTACACATGGATGGGCCGTGATATTTGAATTTTATCCTGAGCGTACAACAAATCTATGGCTTCCATGAATTATTTCGATTCTAATAGGACAAATATGGTCATTTAAAAAATGAAGCAAGGGTGGGAATGCTGTGTGTGCTGCTGTTCTTTTTTACTCCCTGTTAGACAAAGCTTAAACTTTCTAATAAATCTGTAGCTTGCATGAATTATTTCGTAATTAACCACTAGAAAAAATTAATGTTATTCTTTTAATTCTCAAACCAAACAGTTACCATTTTTAATCTACATGTTTTTCTCGTAATCTACGGTCAAATCCAAAGATGACATTTAGTAATTAAGGAGCTGCCATGTTGACATGCTGAAATCAGTAAATATGCGAATAATGCATTAGAATAGAAAATTACACAACACCTACCTCAAAGAATCATTTTAATGGAAAAGTATATGAATTTCAAAGGTTTACATAACGGAAAAGCTTCAGCTTTACCGTTTTCATTTGTATGACGTCATGTTTTGAAATGACTCAAATGCACCTAAAGCATTCATGAACTTTCGCAGAAATTAATTTTATTTTGATTTGTAGATTTCTCAGGTCTCTTGTACATTAATTCTTTTTGTTATGCATTTGAATAAAAATAAAAGTTCTGTAATCTTATTTCAATTTCAGTTCTTAAAACAAAATATCAGCATAGCGTTTATAAATTGGTTCTGATACGTGTGGATTTACGTGGGAGGCATATTGTAACATCCATTATTATGTATCTCTCTGAGTCTGCGCTAAGTATATATATATTGAAAATTTTATCAGGGTGTTGTTTACAAAGCGAAAGAAGCATGTCATATTAGAATCTTTTCTAATTTTAATGCCAAATTAGAGTTTGACTCCAATTTCATGGTCAACTGAACTTGAAACTGATAGTTTGAGTTGGGCATCCATGTACTATGGACACATTCTTGTTAATATTCTTTTCATTTTAGTTCAATAATGTCTGAATATATATATGATGTTGATTTCTGATGAGAGTTACTTGACAGTGGTGAAATAAAAAAAACAAATTGCTTATGAATAATAAGGACTACAAAATTATTATTGGTCCTTTATTGAGATATAAATATCTCACTACTATTTGAAATGCACAATGAAACCATAGAAGGATATAAATAAGTCATCCAACATCTGTGAAAAATGAATATCATTGTTTGTAGCACTTGTTAAAATTGTAGCTTTGTACCTGTAATTTGTAAACATGTTCTACTTGTTAAATCTTGTCTCACAATAACTAAACATGATACTTTATATTACAGAATGATTGGGTATTAATACAATAGGCTATCTTTGCATTTTCTTATGATGCTTTCAAGTGGTTATCATATATCTTAAATTATGTGGTACAATGTATACATATGGATTTAATAGATAAGTAAATTTTTTTTTTCAGGTCAACGTTTGAAGACTGGAGACACATACTTGGAAGTTTACTTCAACCCATTCCATTTCCAAATGAGTAAGTTAATTATTAATTACTAGTTATATGAATGGGGTGTTTTTTATTTTCCAAAATCTCACTTCACTGCAAGTTTCAGACAACTCCTAGCACCAGCTTGAGATGAATTCTCTACAAAAATGATTTAGATAGTCTTGTAAGATGTAACATCACCTAATTGGCCTTGTAAAAAAAGGACATACTGGAAAGTATTACATATTTAAAAACATATTTAAAACAAAAAATAGTTCTAACGCACAGGTGCAAATATTAAACTATGTAACATATATTTTAGTAATTAAGGTATCAGATGAAAGGTGAAGGACTGCTGATACTTGTAGATAGATTTAAGAAGATGTGGTATGAGTGCCAATGAGACAACTCTCCATCCAAGTCACAATTTATAAAACCATTACAGGTCAAGGTACGGTCTTCAACACGGAGCCTAAGCTCACACTGAACAGCAGGCCCCAAAACCATTCAAACAGGAAAACCAACAGTCTAATCTATAAAAAAACAAGAAACACTTATGAACCACATAAACAGACGACAACCTCTGAACATCAGATTCCTGACTTAGGACAGATGCAAACAATTGCAACACACAATTTATTTTTTTTCCTTGTCACAGTTTGTGAATTTGCAATTCCTTCAAAGCTGCATGACAGTTTTCATCAGATAGATGTGTTTAGACTGAACAGGTATATCTGTGTATTGCTGGCTTCATCAAAGCAATATCTTAAACAGTTGTTGAAGATACAGTACCTGGCCAAAAGTATTCTTCACCTGCACTTTTTTTCAAAAATATATTTTGAGGGCATTTATGGTTGGATTTTTATCAACAAGGCCTTAAATGACGTAGAATTGTATAAAGTATGTTTGTCTTCAGGTGATTTTGTTTTCTCTTGATGTGAACACATACAATACATTTTTATAATTTAATTTGGTTGAATTATATAGCAAGTTTCTGAACAGAAAATAATATTTGTGTTTATCTTGTGATAAAATGAAAATGATCCACAAAAAAAAATGTGACTAAATAAACCTGTGACAATTCTGCTTCTATTGGTACCAAGTTGCTTAAAATCAAACCAAAAAGGACCCCAAAATAATGTTTTTGAAAAAATGTAGTTTTATTTACAATATATAGCGAAAAATCTCAAGTGAAAAATACTTATGGCCACACTCTGTAACTTATGTTCATGTCATAAGTCATGCATAGAAATTTGTTCTTTATACTGAAATGTGTAAAATTAAATTTTTAATTTTTAATTTACAGTGCTATTGTGGATGAAACCTTTACATCGTAAGTAATCTATTATATTAATGTAGTGGTAGTCTCAAAACTACATGAATCTTAAATTAAAACACATCTCATCCTAACATTTACTTTTTTTCATGATTGACACAATGTAAAATTTGAACAGAAAATGACAGACAGCTTAGTAGTGATCAGGGAATTATGGGATAGAAAATGGATGGTATATGATAAACCAATATTAATCTAGGGAATCAATTTAACAGATGAAATATTACATTGTGGTCATAAAATACTTTTATATTTGAATTTGATGTAGAAACATAGAAGTGTTATAAAAGTCAGACAAAAAAATTGTAACAATTATATAATATAGAACCAGCTGGTTCATAAGCAAAGTCTAATTATATAATAGATGAATTATGGATAAGAAATTATTTATAATTTTATTTTTACACATTCAAACCCTTACATAATATAAAGCATCAGTGCAGTTTTATACGACCTCAAAAATTAATTTTTTTTTGGTATCACGTCGTCGTTGTCAGCGTCGTCCGAAGACGGATTATTTCCAGATAATAACTTTTGAACAAGTAAAAAAAAATCAATAAAATTTTATCACAATGTTTATCACCACTAAAGGAAGCTTGGGATTGATTTTGGGGGCTATAGTTCCAAAGGTTTAGGAATTAGGGGCCCAAAGGGGCCAAAAACAGCATTGATCTAGTTTCAGGAAAAAAAGTTGTGTATTAGTATTTCAATTGTTCTAAAATTGTACCACAATGTTTTGTACCATAAGTAAAAGGTTGGGATTTATTTTAAGGGGTTATTGGACAAACAGTCTCGTAATTAAGGGCCAAAAAGGGTCCAAAAACAACCATTTTTCTAGTTATAAGACAATAACTTGTGTGTAACTGTATAAATCTCTCTGACATTGTACCACAAGTTTCCATATAACACAGAGAAGGCTGGGATTCAGTTTGGGGTTAATTTTCCCCAATAAGTAGGAATAAGGGGTCAAAAAAGGGCCAAAAAGCAGCATTTTTCTAGTTTACAGACAATAACTTCTGTTTAAGTGTATGGATCTCTATATAAATTTTTACAAGAAGGTTCAATACCACTTAAGAAAGGTTTGGAATGATTTTTGGGGTTATGGTCCCAATAATTTAGGAATTAGGGCCACAAAGGGGGCCCCCCAAAATAATCATTTTTGTAGTTTTCAAACAAAAACTTGTGTTTAAGTGTATGAGTGTCTCTGAAAATAAACCACAAGTTTCCATACCATGAAGGGATGGTTAGTATTGACTTTGGGGATATGGCTCAAATTGTTTTGGAATTAGGGATAAAAAAGGGAAAAAACTAGGTATTTCTGGTCAATGGACAATTAAGACAATTTAAAAGCAGTGTAAGGGAAGATTCTAAAACATTTAACATACAGTGTTGGTTATGTTGGGATTTACCTCCCTTACACCACTTGTATATCATGTATTAAGAAATGTCAGGGTTTTGGACTAATTGCAAAAAAAGGGGGGAGATGGTAGTTGTATTCAATTTTTTTTCCTTCAAATTTCTCAAATTCCAAATTTTTGAAAAGGTTAAAAGAAGAAATCTTTAATTGCACAATATTGTGCAATAGATTTGTAAGATCTTGACATTTGTTTTGTGTCAGAAACTCATATTAAGTCAAAAATTTGATCCCAATCCAAATTCAGAGCTGTATCAAGCTTGAATGTTGTGTCCATACTTGCAGCAACTGTTCAGGGTTCGACTTCTGCGGTCGTATAAAGCTGCGCTCTGTGGAGCACCTGTTTTTTTATGCCACAGAAAAGACTATTCCAATTCCAATGTAATTCCAGGAGAGACCAAAACTATATTTCTTAGAAATTTAGAAAATGCTCAAAAGCTTTCCTTTCAGTTAAACAACTGTTTAAGTCTCATCTTTGTAGGTTTAGTTCTGTAAAAAGCAATATACCTTATGGCTTTTTAACACTTTATCTAATGATGTCAAATGACAATTGTTTTTGCTTTGTGACAGACACAGACAATTGATAATTTCAATTTTATTGCAATAAAAATACTTCTGAGGGGAATATGAATAAAAGGATATAGAGTGTATAGGTAATTTAGGCAACAATCTAATGCCAAAATAAACATAAGAGAGCTCAACAAGTAATTCTAAAAAAACAACGTGCAAGAGACTAGATAATAAGTCTAGAAATGTTTTAAAGTTTAAAGTGGTTTTAGACGAATTAACTTCATTTCTAGGACTTCCTTAGGAAGTCTGTAAGTACCTTCAATATTTTTTTAATTGTTCATTTCTTTTGATCAAAAGTGTAACAAATTAAATAAATATAATTTCAGAAAAATGAAAGATGTGATGCATAACATAGCCTCAGATTCACATTGTGATGTTCACTCGACAATTCTGGGAATACGTGAGGGAAAAGAGGGCTGGTTCCATCTTTACATACCTGGTAGTATTGGCTGTGATGATGAGGGAGAACTCTGGGGAGTTATGGTAGGTTATAGCTTAGAGATGGGTGAATTTTATATACCTGATACTGATAGTATTAACTATGCCAATGAGAGAAACTAGTAGTAAATTCCACCTTTATTAACCTTGCTGCAAGGTCTATGCTTATGAAAGTAGTATATCAGAGATGGAGATTTGGAGAAATAATGTTCCATCTTTATACATATATGATGAAGGGAAATTGTATAAAAATATGCATGTGTAGTTACATTGGGTATGAGATTTGAGAGAGAGGGATGGTTATTATTGGTATAAAGAGGTAGTAGTAGGCTGAAGAATGGATATTCCTCTTTCATAAACTTAGCTGTATTGATAATAGAGAATTTGAGAATGTCGTGGGAGGTAAAAAGGAAAAGAAAATTGGTTTGACCTTTGGTATAAATAGGATACATGTAATTATTGATGAGGGAGAGATTTATTAATGCTATTGTATGAAGACAAATGGGAGAAAACTATACCATTTTTAGTTCACCTGGCCCGACACGGCTTAAAATAGTACATAGGGTAAAATGCAGTTTTTGGCTAAAATCTCCGAAATCAAAGCATTTAGAGCAAATCTGATGAGGATGAATTTGTTCGTTAGATCAAGGTCTATCTGCCCTGAAATTTCAGACCGAATCAGGCAACCCGTTGTTGGGTTGCTGCCCCTGAATTGACAATTTTAAGAAAATTTTGCAACTTTTGGTTATTATTTTGAATATTATTATAGATAGAGATAAACTGTAAGCAGCAATAACGTACAGCAAAGTAAGACCTACAAATTAGTCAACATGATAAAAATGGTCAATTGACCCCTTAAGGAGTTATTGCCCTTTATAGTCAATTTTTAACAATTTTCATAAATTTCTTCAACAGAATACTTGAAATATACGTTACATACAGGTATCAATGACAATTTTAGCATTTTTGAAGAAATGTAGGATGAACAATTAAATTTCCCACCTGGGCACATGCACACACATGTTCTAGTTCATACAACGTAGTTCTGATGATTTTTCATTAAAACCTTTTTAAATTTTTCATCAAATCATGTTGATAAACTAATTTCTTATAATTTTAATCTTTTGGACTAAATCAATTAGATTAAAAAACGCTGAAATGTAAGAAAATAATTGTGAATAGACTGATCAATTTATTCGATGTCCGATACTGAAAATAGTTTACCTGTCACTTGAACAGGTAGACTTCAGCTGTTCAACAACTAATTAGCCTTGATTAAGATTAGAAAGTATTGAAGTAAAGGTTGTTTTTATAGTAGTAAATCATCATGTCACTTTTATGAACGAAAATGTGTGGATGTTAAAGGCAAAAGGTTGGGTCAAAAAGATCGTGAATTATGTTAAAATGACTGTAAAAGCCTTGAAAACTAAAAAGTAGATGACCGTTTCATGGTTTGCCCAGCCGGACCTTTACCGGACACTATACAAATGTCCAGAATATATGACTGTTTTGGAAGCCCTGATATGCACATGGTGAGCGACACAGGCTCTTTAGAGCCTCTAGTTTTTACATGGAAAAAAACCCATTGCCTCAGACTCCAAACAAAATCAAACCTTGGAAAGAAAGAGAAAGAATACATGGTATTTTAATTATTCTGCACTATGATCTTTTATGTTTCAGCTGAAAACACTGATACATTGTTGTGGAAGAAGGAAGAAGTTCTTACAAGGATTAAATAAAATGTTAGGACCAGTAATGTTGCTGGCTTTACGAGAAAATGAAGCTGCTATGGAAGTAGGTTTTGATAACTTTTAAATTTGCACTAATACTTGTTACAAAATATGGTCTTATACACCTTATAACTATTTGTCCATCATTAATGGACATCACAAAGGTTCCTGTAATATTTTGACATCACAATAGAAAACATGTGATACCACAATTGAAAAGTGATTGTTGTATGATGTCAACATTTCAAGCAGTGCAGATTCTCACTGTCAACCGGCACAGATTTCCAAATAGCCATAAGGTGTATTGTCCCTAGTCTTTTAACTATCACAAGTGGAGAAATTTTGTAACACACTCCATTTAGTGATAATAACTTTATATATATAATTTTAAGAATTGAATTGTGTCATTTTATAGTTGAAAATCTATATTTCTGATGTTTTCGTTTCAGGTTTTATGTGCAATGTTAGAAATGGATGTCGTAGAGAACAATGATATGAAGATGCAGATAGTAACAACACTACAGAGTACCAGTACAGGAAAGAGACTGTATGCTCAGCTCTGTGACAGACAGATAGCTCTCAGGGAACTGGTAAGTTATGATTGAGTACTAGTACAGGAAAGAGACTGTATGCTCAGCTTTGTGACAGACAGATAGCTCTCAGGGAACTGGTAAGTTATGATTGAGTACCAGTACAGGAAAGAGACTGTATGCTCAGCTTTGTGACAGACAGATAGCTCTCAGGGAACTGGTAAGTTATGATTGAGTACCAGTACAGGAAAGAGACTGTATGCTCAGCTTTGTGACAGACAGATAGCTCTCAGGGAACTGGTAAGTTATGATTGAGTACCAGTACAGGATAGAGACTGTATGCTCAGCTCTGTGACAGACAGATAGCTCTCAGGGAACTGGTAAGTTATGATTGAGTACCAGTACAGGAAAGAGACTGTATGCTCAGCTCTGTGACAGACAGATAGCTCTCAGGGAACTGGTAAGTTATGATTGAGTACTAGTACAGGAAAGAGACTGTATACTCAGCTTTGTGACAGACAGATAGCTCTCAGGGAACTGGTAAGTTATGATTGAGTACTAGTACAGAAAAGAGACTGTATGCTCAGCTCTGTGACAGACAGATAGCTCTCAGGGAACTGGTAAGTTATGATTGAGTACCAGTACAGGATAGAGACTGTATGCTCAGCTCTGTGACAGACAGATAGCTCTCAGGGAACTGGTAAGTTATGATTGAGTACTAGTACAGGAAAGAGACTGTATGCTCAGCTTTGTGACAGACAGATAGCTCTCAGGGAACTGGTAAGTTATGATTGAGTACCAGTACAGGATAGACTGTATGCTCAGCTTTGTGGCAGACAGTTAGCTATCAGGGAACTAGTTAGTTTTCATTTAATATCATGCATTTTATATATAAAAATGATGTGTAAAGAGGTAGGAATTAAGTGCTGGAATAGCTTGCTTTTTCCAGATATGTGTTAGCAAGAAAGACCAGCGTGGCTAGAATTTTAATAAGTTGTCATGGCCCAATCCATCAGTCACCTTTTTAAAGAAGTTTTTTAGCTTTAAAACACAATCTTACTAATTTTTATAGGACCGCAAATTTTTTTTGCATTTGTATACTGGTATGATGTCGTCTGCGTCGTCGTCTACATCATCGTCTGCGTCGTTGTCTGAAGACACATTTGTGTCCGGACAATAACTTTAGTTTAAGTGAATTGATCTCTATGAAATTTTTTAAAAAGGTTCAATACCTCAAAAGGAAGGTTGGGATTGATTTTGGGGATGACAGTCCCTACTGTTTTGGAATTAGGGGCCCAAAAGCAGTTCAATTGCACTGAAATTGTACCATCAATGTTTAATACCACAGGTAGAAGTTTTGGATTGATTTTGGGGGTTATGGTCTCAAATGTGTAGGAATTTGGGGCCAAAAAAGGGGCCAAAGTAAGCATTTTTTTAGTTTTCAGTCAATAACTTGTGTTTAAGTGTATAAATCTCTCTGAAATTATACCACAAGTTTCCATACTACAAATGAATGGTTATGGGGTGGTGGGTTATGGTTCAAACCATCAAGCAATTAGGGACAAAAAAGGGGGAAAACAAGGGTCTTTCTGGTTAAAGGTTTAAAAGCAGTAATGGGGAGGTAATTCAATTAAAATTTAAAGAACATTTTTATATATATATGTTTGATTACTTGATTAGCTCCCTTACACTGCTTGAACCTTATGTATTAAGAAATGATGATTGTCTTGAGATGTGTAGCTGGAAATTTATTTTTAGAAGTTACTGTTTATTAATATTAATTATAACCATGACTGTAGAATGAGAAGTTATTGCTGCCAACTCCATTAGAAATTTGAATTGAGATTATTTTTTTAACAGGGGAGGTAAAATAAGAATGTGGGAGGGGGTGGGGTAGGGGTGTAAAATTTTTCTCATTTCAGATTTCAGAAATTAAAAAGAATTTTTCTACAAGTATTTTTTTTTTGGAGAGGATTAATATTCAACAGCATAGTGTATTGCACAATAGCAAACAAATAATTGTTTATGTTCATTAGACCACATTTATTCTGTGTCAGAAACCTATGATGTGTCAACTACTTAATCACAATCCAAATTCAGAGCTGTATCAAGCTTGAATGTTGTGTCCATACTTGCCCCAACTGTTCAGAGTTCGACTACTGTGATTGTATAAAGCTGAGCCCTATGGAGCATCTGGTTGCCTATTAATTTCAAAATAATTAAAGGCAGATAGAAATTTTAGAAAGCAAAAATGATAAACATGTATGTACCGATGAATACCCCCATTATTCAAAGCCTAGAGAGATGGGATGGTTCAGTGAAATGCCTGTACACTCCCTATAGGGGTTGATGGAGATGTGTTACTCACCTAGGGAATATAGGTATGGTGTACTAGCATAAGAGGTTTCTAAATACATTAGCTCCAAATGGAGCTTTCTTTAGTAGAAACCATATTTATTATGTGTCTCAGAGGGAGGAAATGTGAAAGCATAAAAATGTAATATATGCACATACACAGAATTAAAATTGGCACCAGGTGCTGTTAATTGTGTGTATTTGCATAAACCCTATTTTATGTGTCACAAACCTATTTACAAAAGCAATCCCTACCCCAACACAAAGTAGTGCTAGGACACTGGGAAGACTGTTATTGATGTAGAGGAAGCTGAAGTTATCTGATGAAGGAACCACTGTGCTGATTGGCACTTAGAGACAAATTGAAAAGATATCAGCAGATTGATTTAAAGTCGTTGCAACTTTGATCTTAGGCCCCCAAAGTACCAATTCTAGTTTAAGCCCCATTTTCAGTACCAGAGATGTGTGTGGTAGATTGAAAATCACTCATCTGATTTACTGAATTTTCCAGTGCCCCAAGTCAGAATCCCACCCAGGACATTCAGCACTGCAGCCATCAGTCTTAACCACTAGATCATGAATACATGAAATAAACAAGGTTTATCAGAGATACTGCCCCTAAAGGATAAATTTAACCAGTTTTGAATTGATATAAACTAAACAGGAAAAAATATCAGCAATATTGCAGGCTTCAACAATGAGCAAAACATGAACAACAGTACTCTTTTCACTACATTTATTTTTTTGGATTTCACGTTATCTACATTGATGTCAACTCTTCAAAAAACGTCCCCTCTGAAAGTGTGAATACAGTCTTTAAAGTTAACATACACACTGACACACATGGATACAGTCTTTAAAGTTAACACACACACTGACACACATGGATACAGTCTTTAAAGTTAACATACACACTGACACACATGGATACAGTCTTTAAAGTTAACACACACACTGACACACATGGATACAGTCTTTAAAGTTAACATACACACTGACACACATGGATACAGTCTTTAAAGTTAACATACACACTGACACACATGGATACAGTCTTTAAAGTTAACATACACACTGACACACATGGATACAGTCTTTAAAGTTAACATACACACTGACACACATGGATACAGTCTTTAAAGTTAACATACACACTGACACACATGGATACAGTCTTTAAAGTTAACATACACACTGACACACATGGATACAGTCTTTAAAGTTAACATACACACTGACACACATGGATACAGTCTTTAAAGTTAACATACACACTGACACACATGGATACAGTCTTTTAAGTTAACATACACACTGACACACATGGATACAGTCTTTAAAGTTAACATACACACTGACACACATGGATACAGTCTTTAAAGTTAACACACACACTGACACACATGGAGTATCCAAGCTTTTTTTTACTTGTTTACTTGTCTAACTCATTTATGATTTGTTTGTTTTGAATGTTAATAAATATTTATTAGATTGATATACAAAGAATCAACAGATTTCCAATGATAAAAGCAAGTAAATTGAATAAACAATATTTTCAATATTTAATTGATAAATTATATCACAACTATGTTTTTTGTCAAATACCCATGTTTTCAAACTAGTCACGATATTAATTCTGATTATCTGATAATCATTAAATTATTTATGCCTCCATAAAAGACTTTTTATGAAAAACATAAATAGAATAAAATTCTCATTAAATGTAGTATTTGTAAATATTTAGTTTGATATTGTATGCTTGTATATCTGATTTATAACAATACGAGTCAAAAAGTCAATAACAAAAACATAATTACCATCTTCTAACAGAATACAGATGATCTGTTATATAAATAGCCTAACCTTTTGATGTTTTATCACGAATCATCAATACTATGTAATTATGCTTCATTTAAAAAATGTTTTGCAAAATAAAATACATCAAGTTCACAAACGTTATTTCATAAGAATATCAAATTACTGGAGATCCAGCCTTCATTTATTTCCTTAATATAAGAAAGTTGTGGGCATTTGTATATAATTTTCAGTAGCATATAAGATTTCATTTATATAAGGAAGTCAAAAGTGTCAACAGTTTAAAGACTTCTACCTGAAAAGGTCATGGATAAATATGAAAATCTTGTGGGTAGCTACATGTATGTAAGACAACATATAGGAATTGTTTTGTTTGAAAGGTTTTATTGGAAGGTATACTTATTTTGCTTCACAACATTTCTGTTTCTAATTAGTTGGGATAAATCACATGCTATTTTCGATTGAGATAGGACAAAATAATTTGCCATTTAGGATACTTTGAAACCCACTCTGAAACTTTGATTTTTAAGAAAGAGCTTTAACAATGAAATGAAAACTAATATCATAACTTATTATTATTTTATGCAGGCAATAAAGTTTACATATCATCTCCTAAAAAGGTGAATTTTAAATTGCAATTGACTGATAAAAGAAAATAATATAAGTAAAATTGAAAATGTTTTTTTTTCTTCTTATTTTACACTACATTACTTTACTTCATTATTTTTTATACAAATTTACTTTATTTCTTATTTTACACAACTTTATAACATTTCAATCTATGTACATAAATTTTGAAATCTGCCTTACCGTTAATTATCGTTTGGCATCCAAACCTCTTACACATTATTTTCTTCTTACCATATGATTAATTAGGGGCCTCGGTTAACGAGTTGTCAAGGAAGCCTGTAAACACTGAGGTTGCGAGTTCGAATCCTGAATAGAGTAGGTGCACTTGACTCCAATCTTAATTGACTAAGAGTGTCAGTTTTCCTACGGAAGGTTGGTGATTCTCTCAGGCAGGTCTATCTTCCTCCACTAATAAAAACTATCCACCATAAAATTGCACAATAGTGTTGAAAATAGGGTTGAGCACTAATCAATGAATTAATTTCTTTACTTGTATCTATATATTTTTTTAAGCAACAGAAAGGTGGACCAAAAAAGTTGACACTGCCCTCTAAATCAACCGACGCAGACCTGGCCAAAATGTTGAGTTCTGGATCCTTTGGTAACCTGGAATGTTTGAGTTTGGCTTTCACCCATGTAACTAGTGCCTGTGCTGATGATCTTATCAAACTGCCATCTCTACGATACCTGAATTTGTGGTCAACGCAGGTAAGTGGAACAGTGTAGAAAATAGAATTAAGAAGGAATATGGGGAATGTGTCAAAGAGACAACAACCTGACAAAAGAAAAAAAACAACAGCAGAAGGTCACCAACAGGTCTTCAATGTAGCGAAAAATTCCCGCACCCGGAGGCGTCCTTCAGCTGGCCCCTAAATAATGACTGCTTCCAGAATGTATGGTCAACAAGTCATATTAGTGACTTGACAGATAACTAAGTAGATATTTCAGTTAAATCGTCCAAAAACTGGTTTTGAAGTAAAAAGGAAATGGCAGAAGAGTTGTTTGAATGAATAGAAATAAGGAAAGTTAAAAATGATGCCCTTTTCTACATCTCTTTTGAGACAAAATGTGGTATGTGTTGTGGTCTCTCTAATTATAATATACATCATCAAAATTGTCCATGCTATAGTTATTATTTCAATATAAGGTGAAGAAGTTTATTGGTCAGATATGCATAATATGCACAATGTCTAGGAAATAAAAAGCCTACTGGTATGTAAAAATAATGTAAAAAATAAACCTGTATATATAACATGATATAACAATGATTTAATGGTGATTTTTTTTGTGCTGTATTCTATATCTGTTAGCAGTAGTGAGATTTTGTGTAATGAATAAAAATAATTTGATAAAATATTGTCATTTCAGTTTGGAGATAATGGACTACAGTTGATATCAGAGTATCTACAAAAACTACAAGTTCTAAATTTATGTGAAACACCAGTCACTGATAAAGGACTTGTCTGTTTGTCTTGTAAGTTCTAAAAGTACCACTTTTACACTACATTGTCAGAAAGTTTAATTTTGTTAAACAGAAACTACAAGTTCTAAATTTATGTGAAACACCAGTCACTGATAAAGGACTTGTCTGTTTGTCTTGTAAGTTCTAAAAGTTCCACTTTTACACTACATTTGTCAGAAAGTTTAATTATGCCCCACCTACGATAGTAGAGGGGCATTATGTTTTCTGGTCTGTGCGTCCGTTTGTCCGTCCGTCTGTTCGTTCGTTCGTCCGTCCGTCCGTCCGTCCGTCCGTCCGTTCGTTCGTCCGTCTGTCCCGCTTCAGGTTAAAGTTTTTGGTCAAGGTAGTTTTTGATGAAGTTGAAGTCCAATCAACTTGAAACTTAGTACACATGTGCCCCATGATATGATCTTTCTAATTTAAATGCCAAATTAGAGTTTTGACCCAATTTTACGGTTCACTGAACATAGAAAATGATAGTGCAAATTTCAGGTTAAAGTTTTTGGTCAAGGTAGTTTTTGATAAAGTAGAAGTCCAATCAACTTGAAACTTAGTATACATGTTTCCTTTGATAAGATCATTCTAATTTTAATGCCAAATTAGAGAATTTATTCCAATAAACATAGAAAATGATAGTGCGAGTGGGGCATCTGTGTACTGTGGACACATTCTTGTTTTGTGAATGTGTTTATTCCATTTTCTATCATGAATGTTATGATTCAGATAGTTATAAAAACTTACAATATGGTTTTAGAATAACTTAATTAGGTCAGTTTTAAGTTAGATCAGATTTTGAATAATTTAGTGAATGCTTTTAGGTTTATGTAACAGATGATTAACAAGTAACATTATATCAGAATATATCTATAGTGGAAAAACTGGAAATGCATCATATAAGGGATTAAAATTGACAAATACAAAATCATTCAAAAAACACAAAGAGTGGACTTTTGGTTTGCACTCTGTTTGTATGTCTGTCTGTCAATTGGTCAGTCTAGCAAATCAATTTCCACACTTTTCTTTGTGCTTGAAGATATTGGTTTGTACTTGTTATATAGTTTCATCATGACCAGTTACAGATCAATTTGTTTTAACTGGTAGGGGACTATGTATTGCCATACAATACTCTCAGAATGTTTATTTAAAATATTTTTTTGCTTTTCAGCTCTCAAAAACCTACGGAAGTTGAATTTAAACAGTACGAGTCTGTCAGCACTTACATTTGAAGGATTAAAGGTATACCTAGTGTTTATATTCGTCAGTGTGACCCATCTCGTAAAAATCCGGTGATCGCAATATGCATGGATGTCCTTAAAATAAACTATTATCTGAATTTACATGTTAAACACATGCTTAATTTCCATGCTTTTTTGTTGATTTTTTGTCGATTGTTGACAAACAGGTGACAATCGTTAAACTTCGGCTTCAAAACACGAACTTTAATTACCTGCCATATTTTCACAATAACACTGACCGATTGAAAAAAAAAATTGATGATTATACGAAATTTACACGAAAAAAATGAAAAATTCGTGCACAGAAGACTAAGTTTATGATGTTTGTATGCATTGGTTCAAGAATTGTAAGAACATTATTTTTCACCGGTCACTCGTTTCTTATGACTTTAAAAATGGAAATGGGAAATATGCTAAAGAGAAGATAACAGCCAAAGGCCACCAATGGGTCAATGCAGCCAGAGAATCCTGCAACCGGAGTTGTTTAGAGATGTCAAAAATGTTTGGCTTTTGTTTAGTCTTAAATTACAGATTTTGTCTAGCAAGTATTTAACTAATCAAAACTATTTGTTATTACAGGAGAAACTGCCAGCATTACAAGAGTGTGATGTACGTTACACAGACGCCTGGTAGATGGAGCAAAGATGTTGTGTTTTGTTTTATATGTAGTGTCATTGTTCCCAAGGAATTAAAATACATTTATTGGAGACTTACAAAGCTTTCAAGTGAATAGACTATCTTCAGACCTTACAAAGCTGTCACATGAATAGACTATCTTCAGACCTTACAAAGCTATCAAATGAATAGACTATCTTCAGAACTTACTTGTGGAGGAATTCGTGGAAGCTTACATATAGTTGAAGTTAACATATTCTAATCTGTGGAAAAATATAAAGTTAATTGACAAAAAAAATATTTGAACGCAGTTAAAAGTGAAATGTGTATGCTAAAAACTAATGAGCAGAACCTACATTTAACTAGTTGAACATAAAGCTGTTATATGTAATTCATGGGAAAAAACCTAGTTATTTGTGTTGTGTATTTGTATGTTCAGATCATCATTTCATTTGGATATGTAAAGTCGCAGGGTCAAAGGATTGAGCTTTAATTCAACTACAACACAAGATTCATGGAACCATTTTACCATTGACATAACCATGGCAACTAGTCCTTCAAATATTTCTGCCATTTTGTTTTGTTATGAGGACAATGGATCATTGTTATGTAAATTTGTAGAATTGTAATCAACATTTTATTTTATTGAACTAACTGAAGATTATTTGATTTTTGATCTATTTTTGATCATACTTTTATCATTTCTGTCCCTTTTCATTATGTGAACCCACTTGAGCCATAAGTTGTGTATCTTTGTCTGTTACCCTATCACATCATTTTGATACCAGACTCTAAGCTTTGTAGAAGTGTGTGTATGTGGGTATGAACGTTTACTGCCAAGATGCCTTAGATTTTATGTTTTTTTGTGTGTATTCTATAACTATGTGTGAATTTCTAATTCTTTCCAAATATACACAAGGCCATTTCAGAGGCATTTTATTATTTCAGATAATTTTGCTTCCACTTCTTTTTTTTGATTTTTTTTCTCCACACAGGAAGTATTTAAAGTTAGTTATTATTGAAAGTGTAAATATACCATGCACCAATTTGTGAGTCATTGTATTTTATTTATCTTATATTTACCAAAATAATGGTTAAGATATGAAAATTTTCTGAAATGCATTTTTAAACTGTAAAGAAGCTAAGATTATAAAAAAAAGTTCAATTTGTTGGCGACAAAATTGAAAACTTTAAATAGCATCCATCTGATTCCATCATGAATTTATTTTTATGGACCTAAGCTGAAGTGAGGTTGCAATATTATTTTAGAATTATTGATTTTGTTTTATTACTTTTCCGTGGTGAAATATAATCTCTTTCTGTTCAGTCTCATTTATTACTCTAATTTGTAGATTCATGTTTCATATAACATTTTTCATTTACTATTTGTTGTTAAGATAATATTTTATATCCAGAGAGACCAATTTTAATGTTTTGTTGTTGTTTTTGTTTTGTTTGTATGTTGAAGAATATTAATGTTATTTATTTAATTTTTGGAGGCCAATAAATTGTCAAAAGTTATTTACAACTAAAAATGATACAGACTATAAAGTTATATTGTTAATTTATTTGTTGAAAAAGATGAGAATTAAATGAGGCCTTTTTATATTTTTTCTTTTTAAGCTTAAATACATGCAAATGACATGTAGATACATATATTTTTTGTCTAAACAGTGACTACACATGTGTTTTTAGTCCCCGATGAAGTCGAAGGGGATGTTAGGTTTGTTTTTATTTAAGTATTACTGCTTTTTTTCCAGTTTTCATGTTTTATATAAGAAACTGCATTCAGACTTTCATACCTTAGAAATTAGATATACCAGTATATCGAAATTCAATTTGCATACTTTAATTGAAATGAATGAATCATTACTGCAGGACCAGGAGTAGTAAAAAAATAGTTCTTTTATTGTGCTGTCTAGCAGGTGCTTTTAACATAGTCCCAGAAAATAAGTAAACCGTACACCTAAAATGAGACACTTGATGTAAAAGAGCAGAGACTGTTTTATGTGCCCGTTATTGCATTTGGTAGGTGTTCACTAGTGTCAGTTGAATTCATCTTTTCCAAGCAGAATTTTTTTAATGATAAGAACATGTTTGTATCAGTGACATACTTTTGGGATAATTTTAATAAGACACAGAGAATATTTGTACATGTTAAGTTTTACAGGAAGTATTAATTTTATATTGTTAGATTTGTTGTTTAGTTGACAATAACATTTCTGATGTTTTAAATTTAGGCCCAGAAAGTTTATCACCATATACTGATCTGACATGTATATATATATCTGCCAACCTTTTAAAAGGATTAACTTGTTTAAAATGGCACATTTATGTAAAATAATAATATTATTTTTTACATAGGGGAAAAATGTAGATTTTGGCTTATAACTCTGAAACCAAAGCATTTAGAGCAAATCTGACATGGGGTAAAACTGTTTATTAGGTGAAGATCTATCTACCCTGATTTTTTCGGGTGAATGGGACAACCAGTTGTTGGGTTGCTGCCCCTGAATTGGAAATTTTAAGGAAATTATACCGTTTTTTTGGCTATAATCTTGAATATTATTATAGATAGAGATAAACTGTAAACAGCAATTATGTTCAGCAAAGTAAGATTTACAAATAAATTAATATGACTAAAATGGTCACCAAAGTAAGATCCACAAATAAGTCAACATGACCAAAAAGGTCAGATGACCCCTTAAGGAGTTATTGCCCTTTATAGTCAATTTTTAATAATATTTGAAAATTTTGTAAATTTTAACAAAATATTTTCCTCTGTAACTAATGGGTCAAGTTCATTATAAATTGAGATAATGAGATAATTGTAATAAGCAAGAATGTTCAGTAAAGTAAGATCTACAAACACATCACCATCACCAAAACACAATTTTGTCATGAATCCATCAGTGTCCTTTGTTTAATATGCACATAGACCAAGATGAGCGACACAGGCTCTTAAGAGCCTCTAGTTATTTCATGATTAAACTTTCGATATCTCATTAGGTTGACAGGGGTCAATCAGGTCAGAAATGCTGTTCATACAATTGAATTTACAGGATCTACTTGATTTATTTATTTTCTCATTGTAGTCTTTGTAAAAATCTGATAATTCAAAGGATTTGATGCAGTATATATTTTTCCATTGAAACCAGGACATGTCTTTGAAACTTCAACATTTTAATCGATCTGAAAATGCATGAAATATTTGCATCTGGACATAAAGCAACAAACAATCAATCACCAACCTTTTTGTATAGTTTTGATGTGCTTTTATCCATATGTAATACCTTGACCTATAATCTATTTGTAGTTTCAGTTCTTACATTTTCTGAGGTTTAAATGGAAAAGGAAATTTTTTATACAAGGTGTAGAAATAAAGTTTTCCCTCATGTTTTAACTGAATTTTTATTAAACTGGAGAGGTCTTAAAGCAGCCAACAGATATGATACTTCAAATTTAAGTCAACGTCTGAATATGTGTTATATAGTTTTAATACAATTTAAAAAGGGATTTTGTCTCTAGGAATCCCCTTGATTAGAGATTTAGATGGTATTTTCCAAACAGACTGAAACTCATGTTGTTTCTTGGCTGTAATTGGCAGACAGACAGCAGTTTCACACTCAAGGGAGGGGCTTTCATGGTAGAGTGGTCTAAGTAGTTACTACTGTAATCTCTAGCCATTCAAGACTGAGGTTGTGAGTTCAAACCCCTCTCCTGCTGGTTCACACAACGCCAATCTTAATTGACTAGGATTGTTAGTTTTCCTAGCAAAGGTCATGGTTTTCTTTGTTCACTCCAGCTATTTGACTAAACTGGCTGCCACGAAATATCCCAAAAGCGATACTTTAACGTGGGGTTTAAAACCAAAAATCAAAATCAAATCACACTGGAGGGTCTACTATGGTGTAGTATCATGATGTGCCATTGGAAGCCCTTTATTTCCAAATTGTCAAAGGACCTGCTAAGATGTTGATTGTTAAAGAAATGAGATTGAAAATATTTATTATTAGATAACAAGTTGAAAATGTTGAATTTTAGTGTTAAATTGTTAGAAAAAACCTGTTCCTCAGTTCTCTGTGCTATGTATTGAGTGGCAAAGATATGTTTTCTTATTTGCCAAACTTTTATTAGCCTGACATGATTACATGCAGTATATGATGAACAATTGTTTATTATGTTCATTTGTGTATCCTTTTATAAATTGCTGTTTGCCTTAATCCATGTAATGATTATAGCTTCATTTTCTTAAACTTGTTGTTTTCATACTGTTATGTTTCTCAATTTAACATTAGGAAGTTACAAATTATTTTTTTTGTGTGTTATGAAAAAAGTGCTAAAATATGGTAGGTTTGTAAATATTCTGTCTATTTATATATTTATTTTATTCTCATCAGCATTACTTCTGTTTATATCCCACAAAAGTCTTCATCATTATCCTTACTACGTAATTTTCTTGTGCCGTTTAAACTATTATTGTTATATTGACTTTGGAAATGTTTGAAATGAGTAGATGAAGAAAGTTATTTTATTTACCAGAGGAAGTTTATGCTACTGTGGATTCACTTAATTTCGTGGGTACAAATTTTCTTGGATTTAGGAAACTAACATGTTTGTGGATAATTAGTTTCATGGATTTTGCTGCAGTCTGCATACAATCCAATAGAACAATAGTAATGTGTTGAACATTTAATTTTGTAGTTCACCTGTACCAACGAAATCCAAAAAATCTTTATCCAACAAATAATAACGATTTCACAGTAGTTAAAAACATAATGGAGTTCTCTGGTGGTATGCGATGATATATTTATTTTCTGTTATAAAACTTTTGTTAAATGTTCTTATAGGTATAAAGACTTTAAAAGTTTTGTTAGAACCTTACTATTTATGTTTGTGCAATAAAATATTTTCTCATAGTTCCACATTTTAAAGATATTTTGCAATCGTGAGCAAGCAATCAATGCAATATTTAACATTGTTTTAACAGCTTTTCACATATAAATGATCTTGGATGCGATATGGGGAATACCAATACATTGTTTGTAAATTCTTTGTCCACGATTTCATTGTTGTTGACTTGATAGTGCCATCTTTTCTTGTCAGTTTTCTGTCAAATTTGAATGAAGCTTTACTCTTATCAGAACCCAAGATATATATTTTTATTTATTAGAAATGAAGAACTGATATTAGGGAAGTGGACTTCCATAATATATATTATTAATATAGCGGTAAGGGGTTATATGGGCTTGCTCAATCAAATTCTATCTTCATGTAAAACCTGATATATATTTGTATATAAATTGGTTTAACTTCTATAGGTATAGTTATCTTTCTTTTGATTAGCATTTTAATTTCAATCTAGTGATGGACCAAACAATAGTTATCTATCAATATTAACCACCAGTGTCATGAAACACAACAAACATTTAGAGACGAAGCAAGTCAGAAAAAAATAATCAAATTATTTGTTTTATCAAATATTAATTTGAAGTTTAAAAAATGTTTTTATTTACAGTTTTATTGGTAGAAAAATTCTTGTTTATTTTGTATGTTAGTGATGTTACAAATTTTATATTTTTCATTTCAAGCTTTTTGCATTTGTGTGAAAGAATGAGAAATAAATGTGATATTTGTAGAAATTTGTTTTTGTTCATTTTCTTTAATTTGATCATGAAGAAAATAGTGGCAGAAAAGTTACTTTACTTTACAAGTCCTGATATTGAGAGTAAAAAAGGGAGACATAGGTATGCTGTTTCCAGCTTCAGGTGATGTCAACAATGTATTACCTATTACCTGTAGTTTGTAATTAGGTCAGTTTATGCTGAACCACCAGTGATAGGTCATTGATGTTAGGTATGTAGTTGTATTAGCATTGGTACATCACATTTCCATGGAGAAAATTTAACCACTGGCTCCTAAGTCATAGTCTATTGACTTTTTAAATATATTTGCATATTTTACATGTATTAGTTTGTGATTTATAGGTCAATTTATGGAGAACCACTAGTGGTAGGTATGTACTCTAAAAGATCTTTGGATTTTTTTAGTATCCCCCTCTGATTGACACAACCTCTAGAAGAGTGTTCAGCCCATGTCCTGTTTAGTGTGGAGCTGTTTGAACTAGAAGCTCTAAAGAGCCTGTGTCGCTCACCTTGGTCTTTGTGCATATTAAATAAAGGACACATGGATACATGACAAAATAGTGTTTTGGTGTTGGTGATGTGTTTGTAGATCTTACTTAATTGAACAATCTTGCTGCTTACAATTATCTATCTATAATGAAATTGGCCCAGAAGTGACAGTGGAAAATACTTTGTAAAAATTTACAAGAATTTACAAAATATGAAAACTGTTAAAAATTGACTATAAAGGGCAATAACTTCTTAAGGGGTCAATTGACCACTTTGGTCATGTTTACTTATTTGTAGCTCTTTCTTTGCTGTACATTATTGCTTTTTACAGTTTATCTCTATCTATAATAATATTCAAGATATAACCAAAAACTGCAAAGTTGTCTTAAAATTACCAATTCAGGTGAAGCAACCCAACAACAAGTTGCCCAATTAGTCTGAAAATTTCAGGGCAGATAGATCTTGACCTAATGAACAATTTTATTTGGAGCAGTTTTTCTCTATATGCTTTGGTTTCAGAGATATGAGCCAAAAACTGCATTTTACCCTATATACTATTTTTAGCCATGTTGGCCATCTTGGTTCACAGGCAGGCAGGGTCATCGGACAATTTTTTTTAAAAACTTGATACCCTAATGATGATGGTGAACAAGCTTGGTTAAATTTATCTTAGTAGTTTCACAGGAGAATATTTTTGTAAAAGATTACAAAAATTTACAAAAAAATGTTAAAAATTGACTATAAAGGGCAATAACTCCTTATAGGGTCAACTGACCATTTTGGTCATGTTGACTTATTTGTAGATCTTACTCTGCTGAACATTATTGCTGTTTACAAAATACGTCTATCTATAATAATATTCAAGATAATAACAAATTGTGGCCAATTTTGCTTTAATTTGGCCCAGTAGCTTCAGAGGAGAAGATTTTTGTAAAAGTTAACGATGACCGACGCGCATTTATGAGAAAAGCTCACTTGGCCCTTTGGGCCAGGTGAGCTAAAAAGCCATGAGTGGTACCAAAGCAAAATGAAGAATATTGCCAACTTAGATCATTGGTGCCTTCTGTAATCGTATAAAATCAAACATTTACTACTTCTTATCGTCTATTTGGCTCATTTTGTGTCATGCTGTCTTGAATAAAAATGCAGTAAGTCTGTTGCCAAACCCAATTAGGGAGGATCATTGGTGCCTTCTGTAATCATATAAATACAAACATTTACTACTTATTGTCTATGTGACTCATTTTGTGTCATGCTGTAGTGAATAAAAACACAAGTCTGTTGCCGAACCCAATTAATGCAGAAATGCCGAACAAACCTGATAAGTCTGTTTCCATTCTACACCGTGTCACAAGTGTTTTGTGTTATATAGATTAAACCCTTTGTTTTTCCTGTTTGAATGGTTTTACACCAGTAATTGTTGTGGCCCTATATAGCTGAGCCAAGACTCCATCTTGAAAACCATACTTTGACCTATAATGGGTTACGTTACAAGTTGTGACTTGGATGGACAGTTGTCTCAATGGCACATCTTCTTATATCTATAGAATGGACCTATGATTATCCAGGACTTTAGTAAGTGTTGTGTGGGTATATGCTCGAAGTGAATTGTTTTATAAAATACCTAATTCATTCATCAACTAAGTAATATGATTTACACACAAACATTATGTTATTTGGGGCTTTGACTTATCTCTGATTGTAGTTGAACATGACAGTTGTCAATTATGCAAGTACTTTATCAGTACTTCAGCCTTATATTAAGTGACAACACTACCAAGAAAACTGACAATACTAAAGACAATCATACTTGAATAAACTGCTCTAAAGATGTAACCCAAATAATCCCCAAAATTTACATATGAACACAGTCATGATATAAGTAATCTACGTTCATATCCATAGATATGGATATTTTAACACCCTGAAGTATCCAAGTACATCCTGAGGCGCAGCCAAAATGTGTACAGGGTACTGAAGGGTGTTAGAAAAATTCGACCACTAAGGTTAAAAGTGAAAGTAACGTTTTTAATTTTTTTTTTAAATATCTTTTATTGAAATTTGGGATTTTAACATATTTTTAACGGGGTCTACCTTTTGTTGAACCCTACAGGTAGACAAATATAACACGTTTTTAATCTAAAGACAGAGAAAGTTAAATAGGTTGAATTTGGCGCTCAAAGTTGTGAGAGTTACATCATAGACGGTGTGACGTCAACGTGGGTCACTTGTATAGCTAGGTCAGTAGTCCCATTCATTGACAATGTGGCAGAATAGTGATGCATTTACTAAAATGAGTGCAAATAATCGACATAAAAAGATTAAATCGCTAGTGGATTAAGTATCTAATTATACAGACATCATGGATAATCTAAAGAATTCGATAATTCATAAGGACAACCATGGAACTAAGGAAAATGTGTGTGAATTTCCCGATGTAATGGGTAGCAACGTCCGGGGATATGGGTTAGCAACACTCAGGGGCTTTGGGTTTTGTAACGACGTGCGTTAAACAATCCAAATTCTAGAAATATTCTAAGCCGGGGATAATCATTATTAACCTTCCACTGTATTGTTTAACACTGACCACAGTGGTTTATAACCTTTTTTCAAAAAGCAATAGAACAATAAGTCAGAGTAAAATTAGTCAACAAAATCCCATTCTTATCTTTAATATATGGTTGAGGCTATATCTTTGTCACCTGTTAAATGAGAAGTCTTAGATGATAAATGATTTATTATATAAATGCTGCTGCAGTGTAAAACATAAAATACATACATCACAAGAAAAAATTCTGGGGAAAAAATCTAAAAAATATATTGTTCTTTAAACTAGGAACATTAATTTGACAGCCATTTTATTAAGTAGAAATAAGACTACTAACTTTAACATAAGATAGTAAAATGAAATGCACTCACATTTTGTTGTAAACCTTTGGATGAAAGTATAAAATTATATAATATGGTAAAATTTTAGTACCTGATTCTGCTGCTGTTATTTCAATGTAGCATGTTTATATAAATGAATAAACAGATTCTAGTTACATATCGTAGAGACAGCAACCCAACTAAAACAAAAAAGGTTAACCTCGCCTCAAACACAAATTATACTTGATTCACAATTTCAGTCAAGATATAAGACATGCCTGATTTTACAAACTGGTTAAAAAAGAAAAGAAATTGAGGGTTGGAAGTCAAATAAAGAAACAATTACATTCAAATCTTTACTACAAATGCAGACAACAAATCAGGTCTAAGGTTTTCACCATCTGTAAAACAGCATATTATATTACATTTTCTGATTTACTACAGTAAACAGGAAAACATATTTAAAAATACACAGATTTAGAGAAACAAATTTTACAATTGAAAATTTACAAATGGATAATGAAATAATAAAATTTAAACTGATCCTTTTATCTTTACATTAAAAATATCATAGTTCTTACAAACTATCTAAATGTTCTTCACCAAAATATTGAATAATACAGAACATTCAAAATGGACCTTTCTCACAATGTTACAAAGGCAGGATGATCTCTCGTTACAAAATATGGCACCTGCACGAATATTTTAACATTTACAAACAACAAATAGAATTGCGTAACAGTTGTCAGGCAATCAAAGGTAAATTGAATTATTCACTGTTTAAAACTAACATTTTCATCCTCACTCTCATTTTAAGTTATCAAAATTAAGTAAAATCCTTCTCAACATAACAAAATTGAAGAATTTCAATCTACTATAATACCTACTTTCACTACATCACAGTTATATTTGTTATGCAGTCTTCAGTAAAAATAAAACAAGCACTAAACATTTCATATAGCAACAAAAATCTATAAAATAATCACATTTATTAACAAAGCACCTTACAACATTATAATTCTTTAATATACATAAAGGTATTGTTCATCTTTGGTGTTGTTATGTTTGAGCAGTCAAATATTTTTGGTATCAAAATTTTTATATCAAAACATTATGATACCATTTGGACGTATACAAAATTTTCATTCTCAATAAGATGCTGCCATATTATAATATTTGCAACTGTGGAATGTGTATTCTATATATTGTACCAGTTCAAAAATTGTGGCTGCTTCTTAAAAATATTGTGTATAGTCTAATGAAATTAAATATCTAAATCTTTAAAACTTTACTAATGCTAATTTGAACAACTACACGTTATTTCCATTGATTCCAAAGCATGCAACATTCTTAAATTGTAAAGTATACTAATGTTCATAAACTATAATCTGAATGATTCTATTGAAATACTAGGCCTGTAAATACATCAGTTTGTAAACCATAAAATTATTTCAAGGATAACTTATACCATAAACAGAAACTGACACAGATCAGACAGGACATAACATTCAGTTTTGAGTTCTATTAACATATAGAAAACATTATTACACTGTATGATTCCTTTCAATGTAATTAAAAGTGTACATACTATGTAAATAAACAGCACAATATATGTCAAAATATCAGAGGTAATAAATCAGTGGTACTTTTTATGTACATCAATATTCTTGTCACATTACGACAATTCTAACTTTGAAATACTCTGTCATTCTTAACTTTCTCACGTCTCATCTTCTGGCAAGGATTTCAGATACACTTTTTCAATATACTGGCATAACCTCACAAGTCCATACAACCTTTTCTGAGTCTTGTCAATAGGCTCACAGTACTGACTTATATTTACAAGCAAACATAATCCAAGTGGCACATGCTGATTCTGGATACGGGTAAATTTTGACACGAACAGCCAGTCTGACATGATCTCCTCGACAGTTCACAATTTCTTCACAAACAGGTGATCTGAAATAAAAAAAAGATGCAATTAAGATTTCATTCCAAATCCATGACTACAAAAATTTTTCATATAAGTGTTCATGCATTTTGACAATTTGAGATAATGACATTTTTTCAGTTTTTTCAAAACTAATTGTTCTTTTAAGAACAAGAGAAAAGATAAAATATTTATCCATTACTTTTATGTAAATAAAATGTTATCCTCAGATGTGAGAGGCTTACATCTTATACTAACAAGTATTCAAAATGTAAAAAAGTTTGATCAACATCACCAGGATGACTATATCAGTAAACAGCTTTGTCAGCTTTGCATAATTCCCTCATAATATCAAATTAGCCAGCTAAAATTGTATGTAGATTTAGTATGTATAATTAACAGGAATGTGTCCCAAGTAAACGGATGCCCCATCCGCACTATCATTTTCTATGTTCATTGGACTGTGAAAATGGGATAAAATTTCTAATTTGGCATTAAAATAAGAAAGATTATATCATAGGGAACATGTTTACTAAGTTTCAAGTGGATTGGACTTCATCAAAAACTACTTCGACCAAAAACTTTAACCTGAAGCAGGACAAACAGATGAATGCACAGAACAGAAAACATAATGCCCATAAATGGGGCATAAAAAAACAAAACATAGTGTTAAATTTCACACATTAGCCATGCATAAATATAATTCTATTATGTCTTACCTAAGACATGTGGCAAAAGCTCGTCTAGCATTGCGATGAGAAAACTGTATAGGATATCCTTTAAATGTGTGTCCATCAGGTACACACTGCTTCATAGAATCCTGGAACTCTTCATTACCAGCAGTTATCCCTAAATAACAAAGTATTACATTGTGCTTATACTACCTCAACAGTGTTGTTTCCTTATCTGACACATGTTAGGTTAATTATTGTGCATGATCATAGGATCCTATCACCATGTATTATATTTAAAAAAAAATTCATCTTTTTTTTTTTAAATGATTGCATAATAAGATTTAAAATATGTAGAGGAAGATGATTTGCAATTTTACTAAAACTCAGATAGTAGCTATATGCTAATTTGACGAACTTGTAGCATTTACCTTGTGAATTAACACAAAGAATTTTGACTAACTACAAGTTTATCATTTCACCAAATAACAGTTTTACATCATACCTGTCACTCTTTCTAATTCATAAGCAGCTAGGGCTGGTGTAAGTAGATAACTTAACTGGTCATCCCAAACTGTTGTCAATCCTAAATCCTGAAATAGAAATAATAAATATCATACACTGCATTATTATTACATTGTTTTTATAAGAAATATTACAGTAATCTATTTTTTTACTGTGGAATCATTATTATTTGTTGGATACAGGTGAACCACTATTTTTAAAATGTTCAATAAATGAAAATCTGTATATAGGCTTGAATGCAGACTATCTAAAACCCATAAAAATGCAAGTTTTTTCAATCCCGAAAAAATTGGTATCCATGAAAATAAATAAATCCACAGTAATTCAATTTGATGTGTTATTTGACTACTTAGACACATGTGTTAAATAAATAACATAAGGACAAGTGAAAGGAGTAGGGGCAATAAGGCCCTTATTTGGCCCAAAAATGAATGCAAATTTAGAAGTTATCATACATACTCCTAAATTATTGAAAACTTGATTAAGGTACAAGCTTTTCAGAAAAACAAAAACAAATTTGACATTGAACAAGTTACCATGGCAATAAAATCATGACTTAATTTGCATATTTTGTAAAGTTTCTTGATTTTCCTTGTTTTTTCATCAAATTTTAAGTATATTTTAGATTCAAAAAAAATTTTCCCCCCCAAGAAACAACTTTATATTTGGTGAGATAATGTCAATAGTTATAATAAGGATTCTGTTAAATTATTTTGTTGTTTCTTGGCTGCGCACGATGTTTCCACAACCGAAATAAAGATAGAAAACTGCATAAATTCTGTATTTTGCATCGTTTTTGTGAAAACAGTACATATTATGACTTAATTGTGACGTCATCAGATAAAAATCTTGATGATTTTCATTTATATTTCTTTACCATATGCATTTCTAAACATTATGTGCCAATTTGAAACATTTATTACATCTTTTATTTTCTTGGGCCAAAACCAGGCCCCTACTCCTTTCCCTTGAAATCAACAGTTGTTCAAAATTTGCAGGTCATTGCTATAACCAGTTACCTTAGAAGAGTGGGTTGCTCATTTTCACCATAACTTTCCATGTTTTCTGCAGTTTATGTTCAGGTCTTTAGGTTTTTGAAGTATACAGATATTTCAATATGAAGATAAATAACATCAAAATCAAAATATTTTTAGCTTTAAAACATGTTTCTTTGAAAAAAAATCATCTGAAAAGTAAGATGAAAGGCTATTTGAAATTTCCTGATGTTTTGTCAAAGGGGGAAACATATTCACTGTTTAAACATCTATTCAAAACCAAATACCTGCAGCTTTAAACAATATTTATCAAATTAATTTCCTTATAAGGCCAACTAAATTTAATTAGTAGATTTTCATCCAATTTTTTGAAGAAACAAGAATGTGTCCTCAGTACACGAATGCCCCACTCGCACTATCATTTTTCCATGTTCAGTGGACCGTCAAATTCGGGTAAAATCTCTAATTTGGCATTAAAATTAGAAAGATCATATCATAGGGAACATGTGTACCAAGTTTGAAGTCAATTGGACTTCAACTTCATCAAAAACTACCTTGACCAAAAACTTTAACCTGAAGCGGGACAGACGGACGAACAGACGGACGGACAGACGAACGGACGGACGGACGGACGAATGGACGAACGGACGCACAGACCAGAAAACATAATGCCCCTCTACTATCGTAGGTGGGGCATAAAAAATGGGGCGGGTGGGAGGATTTTATTTTTCATTTTTTTATTATATATGAAACCCTCTTGTGACGTGTTCTTCATATATTCAAGTGTAATAATAAGCTTATACGATGTATATACATGTATAACAAATCAAACATAATTTCTCATTCACTTCACAAATTTTTCTTACCATTTTTCCTAAAATCATCCAAGAGAAGTTAATGACTCAAAATTATCCATTTCTCAGACATCGCTAACGGTTCTTTCGATTTTGAAGACAAACTAATAACAGGATGTTTGGGACAATACTAAAACAAGTAATTCCTGACTCATTTCCAGGATTAGTTTTGTGTAACAAAATTGACAGGAAATCATCGGCTTTTTAATTTTATACCTTTGATTGTGTTTGAATATTAATGATAATAGTTCCACTTGTTTTATTTAGCATGAAATCATTTTGAATTTACAATTTGGTGTACAATCTGCGGAAGAAAATTGCACGCATGCGTCTAACATAGTAAAAAAGCAATGAGAAGTGAAAAAAATACTTTTTTCTAGGTATATTAAATCAAAGTTTTAATTTATTTTAAAATCAAAACATTGTCTTAGTTGAAAGGTAATTAAATAATGAAGACATTTTTTTATGGAATTTCAATTTATTTAGAATTTAGTTCTGAGTTTGTGATCAATAGTCAGTTGTGAATTAAAAACGATCATTAGCCAATATTCCCCTGAGGCATTATAAAGGTTATTAGGAGGGCCCTCAGAATTATAACACTATACTGGAGTGGCAGTTTTATTACAGGAAAGGGACAACAAAACAAAAAACAAGTTCAAAATGACGATTAAGAAAACCTATCTCAACAAAATGACAGAAATTATTTCTGCAAAAATATAAAATTTGACCCAAATCCCAATCTGTGGTTTAGGACATATGGATTTCAGAATCAGTCATGTCTGGCATATATGACCGTTTTCGGACCCTTGCTCGTATAGTATTAAAATATGAGAAATAAACTCAAGCAAAGCAAACTAAAATGCAGTAAAACAACATTTTTATGACAATTACTCAAGGTTCAAGTTCAAGGGTCAGAATCTGATCAAAAGTAGATCAATAAAAACAAATAACAAACTAGATCAACAAAAGCATTGTTAATGCATACCCTTCTGTGTTCAAACAGTAGAACTCTTAATTGTTGTTCTAAATCATTGCTGACTAAAGTAGGATCTAATGTAGAGGAACAAAGTGGAGGTAGAGTCGGCCATGATGGACTTGCTCCAAGACCACACACAGACAGAACTGCATCCTGGGACATTGGTTTCCATCGAGATTCATTTCCGAGTTCAAAATGGCTGACATCTACATGTTCTGAAGGCTGAAAGAAAAACATTTGTTAGTTTTTAGTTTTTAAGGGTATGAAAATATTCATTGTCAAGAAAATTTATTTTAAAATCAGTTCCAGGTGCAGATCCAGGATTTTAAAGAAGAAAATTGACAAAATTCAGTTTTATTTAATTCTGTTTTTAACAAGAATTGTACAAGATTATATATCTGTTATCGAATACAACTAAAATATGCCAAACCACTTTCTTGCAGTTTCTAAACAATTATGTTTACACTGCTACATCTCATTAAACTCTAGTTATACATTGATATAATGCTTACTTGATTATTGCCATAAAATGACTGGTGATTAAATACACAGCCTATAGTTTTATAAGGATATTTTGGTCGGTGCATTTTGTCCATTGGTGGCATGTCTGGATCAATGGGTTCATGGATATATCTGGAAAGAAAAATCAACTATCAACTTTTTTATGTGGTAATACAACTGATAAGGTTCATGAAAACATCTGGCGACAAAAATTTTCTATCAACTGTAATGCGGTAATTAAACTTAAATCTGAAAAAACAGAATTTATGATCTTGATAAGTTTTTCAAATACTGTGGATTAATTTAATTTGATTAAAACCAATTTTAGAAGATAGAGAAAATATTTTATTTTTTGTAGATATTTCATTTCCTTGTCTGCATTGTTGGACATTCAAATTAGAGGGTTTACTTTTACTCAGGAAATTAATCAAAAATTGGTATTTAACCAATCATAATGAATCCACAGTATACAGTTACAAAACTAAATAATTCTGGAATTGTAAACTTCTTACCCTGACATAATTCATGTTGTCTATAGCCATGTTCAGAACAACTCTGTCAAATATTTCATGCTATGTCCTAGCTTTGACCTGAGTTATTTTTTTGTATTGTGATGTTCAAGAAGTTGTATAGATTTATTTGGTAGTCTCAGTTAAATTTGTAAGAATGATTCAGCACCTGATATATGATCTAGACACTTGTATAATGTTGAAGACTGTTTGTTAACCTATAGATGACTTCACAAATCATTAAAAATTACATTTATCGGTAAATGAGTGACATTTATATCTTATGTTAAAGCCTTATTAGAAATAAACTGACTTTAAACATATTTTTTTCCTTTTTGAATGCTACATCAAAACATTTCTTTGATCATACTTTCACTCTAGATACTTCTACCTCTCACTAAAGAAGTTTCTAATGTTTAAATGACCTTTAATCAAGTTAATTAAACACAAACAGTTGTATGCAGTATTTACAACTTTCAGGTTTTTAATTCTATCTGAGATATCATTTTAAAGTTCCTTTCTGAGTCATCAAGTATTGTTATAATTGATTGCATAATGCATTTTTCATTAAGGATAAATCTGACATTCATACTGTGAACAAACCCTACCTATGACCATTAAGACTTTCCCAGAAAGAAACCCTACCTATGACCATTAAGACTTTCCCAGAAAGTCACTAAACCATCAACAGTAATGGTCATCACCCATGCATGGACCGAGCCTTTAGATTTAGTCCCAATACAGACGTATGCATCTAGACCAAACCCTAATAGTAAACTGCATAGTAATATAGCATGGTCTTCACAGTCCTGGAAGAAAATATAACATTTAGAATTAGTCCATAGCCATGAATAAAGTCATCTTGACTAAATTGTTTTAGTGGATTGTATAGCATTTATAGTATGACATGGTTTCCAAATTCTATAGTGTCATGAGTGACTGAACATAAGGTTTAGTTCAAACACTTATTTAGGTACAGGCCTAAAAAAGTGTTTGAACTAAACGTAATATTCAGTACACTCATAATTTCTTTTCTTGGGTATAAATTTCATTGATTGAGAAAAAATTGCATATCTCATGGATATTGTGTTTCGTTGTTATGCCAATCTCTGCATACAAAGCCTCTTTTGAATTTGTAATTCATAGGACATTTGAATTGCTTGCCTGTATACAAGAAACCCATGAAAATTGGTGTCCAACGAAAACTATAAATCCTAAGCATCAATATCAGACAACTGAGAAATAAATACAAACGCTTTGAGTACACACCCGTAGTAAAATATGAATATATTGCCAAGGCTGTTCCGATTGTACTCCCACGTCATATGCTTTTTATGAATGATGTACCTGACGTCATAGAACGATGACGTAAGAATATAAGCATTTTACGGGAACATACATGCTTGTAAAACCAAAAATCATCACAACAAGGAAACGCAAACAAACAATGATAAAATGTGGTATAAGCCAATTTGTCACTAATTCAGTTTGCTCTGTTCTTTTACGCCAATTTAATAGTGCGTTTATTTATGGGAACAGCAAATGTATGCCTCCACCTAAAGCGCTTCGATCCAAAAGAATTGCCGTATTTGTCTTATTAGAATCAAAATAATTCATGGGTGCTTGAATATATCATGATTTTTCCACAGGTTGTCCCTTTATGCCGATATTTTACCCCTCGCTATCGCTAAGGGTAAAATATTTGTCATAAAATGGCCAACCCGTGGTAAAATCACGATATATTCAAGCCCCCATGAATTATTTCTTCATTATATGTATGAAACTATCTGTGATATGAATACATACCCCTCTATTCCGACATAAAAATCCATGTACTGTTGTCCACTGTTCTAGCTTATTACCTCCACCTACTGACTCCTGTTTCTTATGATGCATCAGACTGACAAATCTGGCAGCATGTCGAGCAGAATCTAACAACCTACCAGCACGTAATGGTTTCACAAACGAACAAACTGGACGGGTTATTGCATTCTCATCCTGACAAAATTTGTAAAAATAAAATATTACAAAATATTTAACATGATGCAGACACATCTAATAACAAAATAGCATATTGATTGTAAATTAAAATGAATGAACTCATGGAATCATTTAAATGACTAGAGTGGCTTTAATTGGGACTAAAATAAGGCCTGTATACTGTAAAGAACAATTTTGGGATGGTGTATTTTTATACTGTTGTTACAATTGAGGACTGTGTGATTTGATATTACTGTAGATTTATTATTATTCATTGAATACCAATTTTCGTGAATTTCGTGGGCAGAGGTGAAACACAAATTAAAATGATCAACAAACTGCAAATTTTCTATAAGGTTTATGCCTACTTTAATCTAACCAAAAAAATTAAATATCCCAAAAAATGCAGCTTTCATCAATCCAAAGAAATTGGTATTCACGAAAATAAATGAATCCACAGTATATGGAATACAATTTGAATACATACTTAATAAATACTGAATTTTACAAGGTATAAAATCATACTTCTGATCAGATCACAGCCTAAAAATACAAGTTACAAATACCTGAGCAAATATTTTGACTAGACGTTCTTGATTTGCTGGTCTGATCTGTAAATATTCCTTCCACCATTGTTTAGCATAGACAAGGAATAGTCTCTCTTTCTCTGACTGTCTGTTACGTTCCATACTGAGCTGTGCAGTCAATACTTCCTGGCCAATGATCTTCACTGGTTTAGGAAACAGCTCTAACTGGATGTCTATTACACCAGCTGCCATCTTGCTCTCATCGCCTGTAGGAAAAATATTATCTCATAATCACTCTATAACCATTCATTAATACGCTGTTGCAAAATTATGGTTCTGTTAGTTCTTATTTTCAACAAGTTTTAAATTCAATTCTAGATTAGGAAGCAAATAATTCTATTCTGCATATACATATACAATTTATTATTTGCCTCTTTGTACAATTATTTGTGCACTACCTTATATCATCTAAAAACTTGGCCTAATCATCTAAACCTAAAATGTTGATCACTTAACCATGAAAAAGGGTAAAATCTTGTAAACTCTGTCTGATTGACATGCATACCTTGGAATGAATCTATTTATATAATCCAAACATAGCTGACTGATTACACATAATCCACCAAAAAATCTACTAAATACTACAACAAAATGTACTTTTTTAAGTGGTCAATAAACCAGGAAAATGAAGTCAATGACAATAGACATATGATATACGGTCATATGCTAAAAGTAACAGACCATAAGGCATCTGTATACCAGACATTAATTATATACATTCTTAAAAATGTAGTTTTATACAAAGTTGTCATTGCATTAATTAGCATTCTTATGTACATATCATAGGCAAGACATAAAAATCCTTATATTGTTCTTACCTGTTCCTTTAAGTTCTATGGATGTTTGAAATCTGCCAGTTTTGGCAGTTAATACAGGTCTCCATTCTAGGAAATGTGATGACACCAAAGTTGTCTCCCCTGTTACATCTGTTTTTATCAATGCTATATGTAGCTTGTCACAGATAGACAACATCCCTGATTCATCAACCATTTTACCAGCTTCACCTTAGAAAAACAGAAACCAAAAAATAAATTCTCTTTGTACTAACTGAGTTCTTTATACAAATTTTATACTGCATCCTGCTTATAAAAGACCGAAATACTGACATGTTTCTAGAAATAATACCATCACATCCATAACACGAATCATAAGAAATCATCTCCACAAGCATCACTTTACAATGATGCTTAAAAAAACTGGGAGGATCATGGTAATATATTGCTTTAAGTAAAATTAAACAAGGTGGTACCAAACACCTTAACAAAAATTAATTTAGCTTGTTTAATTTTCATAATCTTTTTTACAAAATATTTACTTTGACCCAAAAACTTTCTTCAAAAATTTTCATTGGAGATATATAGCAGTTTGACAAACCCTAATTTTGATCATTGAGAAGCTTAATATTTCCTTAACAATACAATGTGATTAAAATGTATAGCTGATTTTACAGAGTTATCTCCCTGTACTGTTAGGTAACACCTGAAGAAATTCCCACCTTTACAAAAACAAATTATCAGTTTTAAGATCATATGTTACAAAAAAGGGATTATGGTAATCAAAATGTTGAAAAAATAAATATGATTGTTAACAAGAATGTGTCCAAAGTACACGGATGCCCCACTCGCAATATCATTTTTCATGTTCAATGGACTGTGGGATTGGGTAAAAAATCTAATTTGGCATTAAAATTATAAAGTTCATATCATATGGAACATGTGTACTAAGTTTCAAGTTGATTGGACTTCAACTTCATTAAAAACTACCTTGACCAAAAACTTTAACCTGAAACTCCCACTTTGATTTATTATGTTCAGTGGACCGTGAAATTGGGGTAAAAACTCTAATTTGGCTTTAAAATTAAAAAGATCATATCATAAGCAACAAGTGTACTAAGTTTCAAGTTGATTGGACTTCAGCTTCATCAAAAACTACCGTGACCAAAAACTTTAACCTGAAACTCCCACTTTCATTTTCTATGTTCAGTGGACCGTGAAATTGGGCTCAAAAGTCTAATTTGGCTTTAAAATTAGAAAGATCATATCATAAGCAACAAGTGTACTAAGTTTCAAGTTGATTGGACTTCAGCTTCATCAAAAACTACCTTGACCAAAAACTTTAACCTGAACGGACGGACGCACAGACGAACGCACTGACGAACGGAGCCACAGACCAGAAAACATAATGCCCCTCTACTATCGTAGGTGAGGCATAAAAACTGAGTGATTGTCATTGGAAATTGAATTCTAACCAAATATTCTGACATTTATCACACGAAGAGTATCATAAATGTATTTTTACTTCAAATATGGTAATAACAAAATTTTGTTCTATACAAATTACAATGTTCAGTTTGTGGGGTACAACACAGGGCTGAATTTACCTGATGACTCTTTATGAACTTCCAACAGAAAGCCTTCATCAACATCTGGTTCACAGGCACATGGAACTGGCCGAGATTTGAACCTCTGTCCACGGAAATGTATATGGAAGGTGAAATATGAACTGACTTGTCCTGGCATCGGATCAGAGTTCTCAATGTGTTCTAGGAATGCTTTCCCGTTCTTGATATTAAAGTATAAGTATCTTCGTGAAGGATCAATGTTGGCTAAATAAAAGATAGACAATAAATATACTTGATTATTACCAAAAAAACAAAATAAGCTACATGTAGCAACCATTTCATTTACATTCATCATGTTCATGACATTTATGAAAACATGTTAAAAGGATGTTATACAAAATAAATATTCTACTCAGTAGAATATGATGTTTTTGTTTGTCTACGTGGAAATTTGAAAAGTATTGGAAACAGAATGTAGGTGATGCAGATGAAGTGCTGGAGGATACTTTACACTTTTGTGGATAGGTGTCACGAAATAGAAGTTCCATCATAAAATAAGTTCCAAATGGAAGAAATATTCTGTAATATTGTTTCTATTAGAACAAATATTACAGTATTAGTTCCTTACTGAATAAGGGGTATAGAATATTTGTTCCAACAGGAACAGATATTGTGACATTACTTATTACCAAATTTCCAGGGGAATTTCTGTTAGGCTGATTAAATATATATATGTTGAAACGACAGACAATCACAATACTTACTGACAACACAATAACATGTTGGTTTTCCTGTTTGAATGCTTTTACACTAGTAATTTTTTTTGGGCCCTTTATAATTTGCTATTAGGTGTGAGCCAAGGCTCCGTGTTGATTACCTTACCTTGACATACAGTGGTTTACTTTCATAAATTGTAACTTGGATGGAGAGTTGTCTCATCGGCACTCATATCACATCTTTCTATATCTATATAAATATATCATTTCAAATGCTGATCATTTTGATTGATTTTAATACTCGCATACCTCTTTTAACTGGAAGATTGGTGACCTTGTCATCCTGGTCAAGGAAATGTGTTGCTGGACGTCTAAGGCTTTGTCCATCTCCTTGATTCTGAAACTGTAAATTTGACATCAAATCGTCCACCAATCCTCGTTCTTTTAACTTCTGCATAATTTCTTGTTCCGATACCTGTCCATTACTATAATCTTCTGTGATAACTTCACTCATAACATCACGTATACGACTCTGCATGCCAATCTGTCAATGAAAGACAAGGATATACATGAAATATTATGAATAATACCAGATTTGACATATTTGGCATTGAGAGAGCAACTCAACAATTGAATAAATCAAAGATACATTAAGGTCAACAATTTGTTTTAATTTTTAGACTAACATGCCTATGCTAGGTCATATATTTTACAGTGGCAGATCCAGGGGTGGTTTCTGAGGGTCAGAACGGTCAACCACTCTTTTTTTTTAATTAAAGATCTGTTGCTTTTGAATGGGGACATATGGTTGAGTATGGCTGGAGCCGCCCAAAATTATAATACATGCAGTTTTAGTAAAACATCTTTACAATATTGGTTCTGTGACTAGAATAAGATGATTTCAAAGCTGAGGTCAATTCGAGCATGACACAGAAATACAGTTTCTAGGATTTAAACAAGATTTTAAGAGTGCAGTGAAAAACAAGTTGGAAACATTTCTTCATGTTCTTGGTACCTTAAAGGAGAAACAAGATATTTTCTGAAGGATTTAGATATCATAAGAACATTTTAGGAAGTGTACAAGACGAGGTTATAGAACAAGAAATACTTGACTCAAATGAGTATAAATCGAATTTAGAGCCAATTATATGGTAACATATATTCTTCTGTGCGTTATTTCCAACACTAGCATTCTTAATCAAATCCAATCTTCTCAGTCTTAGCACTTTCAGTCTGATAAGATAAGATAACTTTATTTTGATTTGTCATGGTTTAAACATACAAACATAAGCTCTTGAGAGCTTTTCACCTATTATATAGTATATACTTGTAAAACAAACACATTAACATAAAACAGATATACATACATGTATATATACATACAGACATAGAATGAATATCATGAATATGATATGCATGCATGAAGGCAATCAAACCATACAGATATAAGCAGTAACATATAAGCACACATAAAATGAGAATAGCCGGATTGCAAAGCAATCAAAATCATTATGCACTATAAGCAACTAAAAAGCAAATGAAAATTTAAAAGCTATGAGTCTGCTAATAAATATGATAAATGCAATTCAACATCTGTCATTCTGTCATCATTTCTCCTCTTTTATGTCAGCTTTTTTTAGCAATGAAATTTTTGTCTAAAGACCAAGAGGCCATGGTGTTGTTGTTATCAAGTCTGCACTAAAACTTTTCCAATTACTAGTTTGAAGACCAATAATCTGACAGTTTTCTATGTAAGTGCCTAAATATTACTAATCTGAATAAAATTTTAAGAGTCTGGGGCATCAGACCAAAAGATTATGGTGCAGAGTGTGATATGGTGACCACAATTTCCTGATAATATAAACCAAACGGAAGCTGACGGAGAAGAAAATTCTAGCTCAAAGTTCTGTTGAAAAAATGGAACTGCATTATGACTTTGTAGGACGGCATCACAGCAAAATAATAAAATAGCTTAGAAGGCCATGCAGTGACCTATACAGTCGGAAACCCAGTTGAAATAGAACAAAAGAATCGAAGCTCTTTGTTAGAGAAGGCAATAAATGCTTACTGTAATGTTTACTATAGTAACAAAAATTTAAGTTAATAGAAACAAATATAACGACAATTTTCTTCTCAATTATGAAGTCATTTTAAAAACACTGTTCCCATAAGTTTTCAATTTATCTATATTACATAGTAATGCAGAACAATTAGATATCAAGTCGATGACATGGGTAACTATCAAGTTGGATGAAGAAAATGCATAACCTCCAATTTACAAAAAAAATTACCTGGGACGGAGAACATACATGTATCAATCTATTAGTTCAGTAATTTCATGTCTGCCCTTCCATTATGTGACTCAAGAAAAAATTCCCAAAAATGGGTAACAATTGTAACGAAAAGAGAAAATCAAGTGCACCTTTTTATGCAGTTGTATATTTTGTCTTTAAAACGTACAAAGCAAGAGTATTTGATACATGTATATCATCTTGCTTCAGATACTATCATTTTTATTGATGGTTGACTTTATAACATAAAAAAATCACAGTACGAAAAGATGAAATATACATGATATATGGGTCAAGTGAAATATCTATCTAATGAATCACAAATCAGAGTAGGTGTGTTCGAATACATTTGTAGCTATATTTTTACTAAAAGTACTTGACGACAGTCTTTTAAGTTGGATGATGAATATGCATATCTTCGAAAAAATATAATTTTTTGTGTGTGATAACTAGGGTTTATAATCTTCAACCACTGAACATTTTTAGTCTGCCCTTCCATAAAATATTTAATTAAATTTTTTTTAAATGTTAAAGAATTTTCGAATATTCTACCTGACAACTGATCAGACAATAGTTTTAAGTTGAATCAATGCAGACAAGATCATTAACTGATGCTCATTAGCTAGAAGATACATTTGTCTTTTAAAATACAACTGACATATAAGGATCGTAATGGTGCTATGTGGATAAATTTATCGGTTTTCAAGCGCAAAATTGGCAGCGTGTCAAAATCCCTACAATGGCTTCCATTTCTACGATTGTGAAAATGAACTGGCGTAATGGGGGGATAGTTTTGACGAAGTAGAATCCTGACTGTATAGACTAATAGTTGTTAACTTTTATATCATTTGGTCTTGCTGGAGAGTTGTCTCTTTGGCAGTTCTTCTCTTCTTCTTTAGTTACGGAATACCATCAACTTTTTGAGGATTACTTTCCGGCGCATGCCTGTATGAGGTCCCTTTAAGTTAATTTCATTTTTTTTATTACTTTTATTTATTTATGAAATTTACAATTTTTTTAGTTTCAATTTTTACATTTTTTATATATATTTTTTTATAACTACATCTTCTTAATTTAATATGTCAAGACATCATAGCCCCACAGGACGCAATTACGACTGGACACAATTACGAACGATTTCCAATGTTTGCCCTCTGAGATCATATTTATTTATATTTATCAATAAATGTTTTTATAAATAAAAACTCTATTAAAATTCCCTTGTTTTCATGATAATACAATTTATGTGCCATTGGGGAATGTTGATGAGGATGACAAAATCATTCTGAAAATTTAATAAGAACGGCAATCTGGCCTGCAAGTTATATAAAAAAAAAACATAAAGGTAAGTGCATATTGCCTTCTTTTGTTAATATATAGAAAGAAAAATATCTCCTGTTTCTGTTCATATGCATGATGCCTTTTATCTTGCCAAAATAACCCCACAATTGACTTTTTTAGACTCTTGTGACCCTATTTATGGTCAAAAGAAAATATGTAAATTTTATAGAAAAGTCCAGAGAACTCCGAAAAAAATGTTGACCTATATAAAAAAAAATTCATAGATGAATGATAAGTACACCACCGAAATGGATAAACTTGAATTTAGTGCTCCTAAAAAGGAGGAACTTACACAAAAATAAAAAAAATCAGAAATAGTTCCTTTCCACATGACCGACATTTCGTCTGCAACCACTGCTGAAGTAATTGAAGGAAAAAACAAACTTGTGCATCTTATTTTCCTATGAAAATGTGTTTGAGATAAAGATTAATGTATGCTTTATCAATCTAGACTGTTGTCATTGATTTCTTCTGCAAGATATATCAATATAGTGCTGTTCGGAATTGCGTCCATATGTGGCTCTCTTGACCCGTAAAACGAGGTCACGCAAATCTTACTAAAGTATCCTAACATGAATAAAAATTTATGTGGGATATGATGCAAAGTGGAAAGCCTTCATACATCTTAAATTCTATGGTATAAACAATTCAAGAAAAGTAGTCTAAATAAAAAAATATTAATCACAGTTCAAAAATTGTTCGTAATTGTGTCCGGTGAGGCTAATGACATTTTATTTTTATTTTTCATTTAAACTAACCATTATTACATAAAAAACTCTTCAAGAGCTGGAATATGTGGAACACTGAGTTCAAATGGTAAACTGTAATCTGAATATAATTTAGGGAGCTACCATTTGATTTTTATGGGGGGGCTAGAATGAAAAATTTTGTCCTGCATTATTTTTTAGCTGTAATCTCTGTCCTGCCTTTTTATTTTTCACTCTGTTCGGTCCTGCTTTTTTTTTTTTTTTTAGTTTATCCTGACTTTTTTTACCTAAATTGTCGTCCTGACTTTTTTTTTTTGCAAGTGTCTCATCCTGCCTTTTTTTTTTACTCAAAACTCTTGTCCTGCCTATTTTTTTCAAATTTCATCCTAGCCCCCCCATAAAAATCAAATGGTAGCTCCCTAAAACAAACAGGATAATCTGGTAAGGTAAGGAGCCACTAACATACAAAAATGAACTGTGCATGCAAAAATATTTTCGTTCAACAAGATATGCTTCTTTAAGTATTTCGAGTTGTTTAAAGCAATAATAATGAAAACAAGTTATAAACATTTATAAAATTTGCATGTATCAGCACGTTTTTTTTTTATGTTTCTACTATTCTTTAGTGCATTTATTTACCTGAGACAACTGTCCATGGATAATTTGCTTTAACTCTGCGATTTTTTCAGGTGGAACTGACATCTTTTGAGGTTGTCTAAATTATCATTCGTTCAGGAAAAGCTTTATTTTCGTTCTAGTTTAGCTTGTCACCATGCGGAATGTTTGAAAATGGCAGTCAAATGTTCCGAATGTCATTCTACGGCCTTGAAAATCAAAGGTCATGTTATTATTTTTTCGGAATTTCTCTGAGTTTTTCTTTACATATAAGTTATGGGTGGTGAAGAGAGCAAAGCAGAGAAAACAATTTTTAATGATACTGAACAAACATATGTTAAAAAACATTACGATTTATTAGTAAATCAGGTAAACTATAACCTGAATAAATAGTTTGAATGATTATGATTGACTGTATTCTGATTTATTATAATTATTACAAACATGACAATGCAAATATGCAATATATGCATGTGACTTGTCATTACAATAAGAAACATGAGGGTAAATAATGCCCTTTACCGTCAGCAGTCAAACGGTAATTTGCGGCTACTGTTAGCGTCAAATTGGTTTAAATTTTACTGTGATCTTCAAAACATCCTTATCGTGATTCTTCATACTGGTGTCAAGTCAAATAATTATCGTTACCGGAAAAAAATAACACGATCCGTTTAAGTCAATGGATTTTCCTATACACCTTATCGCTATTTGTCCGCCATTGCTGGAAATCACACAGGTTCCCGTAAAATTTTGACGTCATAAAACAAAATATCTGACACCACAATGGAAAAGTGATTGTTCAAGCGGCCGGCTCAGCCGGGATTAGTGATAAGGTGTATTGTCTGAAAGAAAGTGCACATTTTAATGTCATGCACCAAAATTTATCGTTATAAACGTCATTTCGCAATTTTTTTTAACTGTTACTCATCATGAAGGTAACCCCATTACCACACTCAAACATGTGCAACTGTTCACTCATATACTTTTCCTTGATTTAAAAACCACCAGCTTAAAACTTTTTAAATTGCAGTCTTCTTAGGAAGTTGACATCTAGAATTTCCAATATATTTTATAAATGACAACCAAATCATGAGTCACTAAGGACATAATTTGTGACAAAATGAAGAATATGCATTGTAAGCTACATGTAGGTCAAACTTTTGGAGTTTTCCCAAAAAAGAACACTAGTTTGCAAGATCATGTATATCATCATGGTTTTAATCCTGCTTTAAAATGACTCTTGATAAGCTGATATTTCTGGATGTCCATCGACTGAAATTAAAAATGTTCATAATTGATTTACTAAACCAAACAACCATGATCAAATTTTAGGAAATTCGGGATGAAACTAGGAATATGACAACTGTCAAATATCTGAAATTTAATCAAAGCTGCAAGCAGTTAAGGAGTGCCATTGAACTTTAGAAACAAATACAGGATACTTCTGGTTATCATCTGGTGAAGGAATTTTGGGCTGTCAAAACAGTTATAAGGTTGATAATATTATTTTTCCCTCCATAAGTATATTATGAAAATGTTGTCCGAAACCTTACATCCGAAAATAACATGTACATGGACAGAGTTATATTACATCATTTGAGCATTTGTTAGGCATAAAACATACATCAGCATATTAAGAAAAGGGATGAATACATGCACATGTAAATGATTAAAACAAAATATCATTTACTTATTACTTGACCAAAGAGTAATAAAGTAATTTTTCAAGTAAGATTTTTTTTCCCCAATCTGACACTGAATTATTTATTTCCTTTTCAGAAACCATTGAGATTCATTCCTGCAACATTATCTAACAGAATTTTTGAACATCTGAAACACAGTCATAAAGAAAAAGTTAAAGGACATATAGCTTTTTCACATTCGACCTTTGAATTATTTTTGGAGAGAACAGCCAGGGGTACAGTAACAGATAAATCCAACATTTTATTTCACTTGAGCAGTCCCAAAGATGACACAGTTAATGCTCAGAATTTATATCAAGTAGGTATATATATAAGTCTTAGGTATTGATTAATCCATGTAAGGCAAAATTACATCATTTGTTTTAATGTTTTTAAGTTGAGAGTAATAAAGAATTCAGTATTATGTTCAAATGTTCTTAGATGGCTACATTAACAAGTACTAAGGAGAGATCAAATAAAGGCACTGATTTATTCAGATTAGCAGGTTAGGTAATCTACTTTTTATGCCCCATTTATGGGCATTATGTTTTCTGGTCTGTGCGTCTGTCAGTCCGTTTGTTCGCCTGTTCGTTTGTCCGTTCGATCTTCTGTTCATCCGTCCGTCTGTCCCGCTTCAGGTTAAAGTTTTTGGTCGAGGTAGTTTTTGATGAAGTTCAAGTCCATTAATCATCTTGAAACTTAGTAAACATGTTCCCTATGATATGATCTTTCTTATTTTAATGCCAAATTAGAGATTTTATCCCATTTTCACTGTCCGTCGTCGTCGTCCGAATACTTTTAGTTTTCGCACTCTAACTTTAGTAAAAGTGAATATAAATCTATGAAATTTTAACTCAAGGTTTATGACCACAAAAGGAAGGTTGGGATTGATTTTGGAAGTCTTGGTCCCAACATTTTAGGAAGAAGGGGCCAAAAAGGGCCAAAATAAGCATTTTCTTGGTTTTCGCACTATAACTTTAGTTTAAGTAAATTGAAATCTATGAAATTTTGACACAAGGTTTATGACCACAAAAGGAAGGTTGGGATTGATTTTGGGAGTTTTGGTTCCAACAGTTTAGGAGTTAGGGGCCAAAAAAGGGCCCAAATAAGCATTATTCTTGGTTTTCGTACAATAACTTTAGTATAAGTAAATAGAAATCAATGAAATTTAAACACAAGGTTTATGAACACAAAAGGAAGGTTGGGATTGATTTTGGGAGTTTTGGTCCTAACAGTTAAGGAATGAGGGGCCAAAAAGAGGCCCAAATGAGCATTATTCTTGGTTTTCGCACCATAACTTTAGTAAAAGTAAATAGAAATCTATGAAATTTAAACACAAGGTTTATGACCATGAAAGGAAGGTTGGGAGGTTTGGTCCCAACAGTTTAGGAATAATGGGCCCAAAGGGTCCAAAATTGAACTTTGTTTGATTTCATCAAAAATTGAATAATTGGGGTTCTTTGATATGCCAAATCTAACTGTGTATGTAGATTCTTAATTTTTGATCCCGTTTTCAAATTGGTCTACATTAAAGTCCAAAGGGTCCAAAATTAAACATAGTTTGATTTTAACAAAAATTGAATCCTTGGGGTTCTTTGATATGCTGAATCTAAAAATGTACTTAGATTTTTTATTATTGGCCCAGTTTTCAAGTTGGTCCAAATCGGGGTCCAAAATTAAACTTTGTTTGATTTCATCAAAAATTGAATAATTGGGGTTCTTTGATATGCCAAATCTAACTGTGTATGTAGATTCTTAATTTTTGGTCCCGTTTTCAAATTGGTCTACATTAAAGTCCAAAGGGTCCAAAATTAAAGTAAGTTTGATTTTAACAAAAATTGAATTCTTGAGCTTTTTTGATATGCTGAATCTAAACATATACTTAGATTTTTGATTATGGGCCCAGTTTTCAAGTTGGTTCAAATCAGGATGATCCCGATCCCAAATTATTATATTAAGTATTCAGCAATAGCAAGAAATCTTCAATTGCACAATATTGTGCAATAGCAAGCAATTTTCAAATTTCAAATTTGAATTGAGATCAGTTTTGGAAAAAGGGAAAGGGGATGTGAAAATAAAGGGGGGGGGATTAAATTTTTCTCATTTCAGATTTCATAAATAAAAAGAAAATTTCTTCAAACATTTTTTTGAGAGGATTAATATTCAACAGCATAGTGAATTGCTCAAAGGCAAAAAAAATATTTTAAGTTCATTAGACCACATTCATTCTGTGTCAGAAACCTATGCCGTGTCAACTATTTAATCACAATCCAAATTTAGAGCTGAATCCAGCTTAAATGTTGTGTCCATACTTGCCCCAACTGTTCAGGGTTCAACCTCTGCCGTCGTATATAGCTGCGCCCTGCGGAGCATCTGGTTGTTTATGTTTTTATGGTATCTGATGCACCCATAATGTTTGGTGTTAAAGGATTAGGAACATGGTGATAGTTAAGCAACAGCAGCCTCAGAAACTGATCTCATGTTCCCCCATTAATATAAATTTATGTTTCTTATACAGATTACAATATACTTTTTTTATAATATTTAATTTTTGTATGACACATTTCTTTACTTTCAGACAGTTTATGAGTTTGTGTTAGGGTTCCAGAAAATAATAAAAGATTTACCACAATGGAAGTATTGGCAGACGACAGATTACAAAGAACAAGGCACAGAAAGATTTGTTCTGAGTTTGTTTTTTGAACTCTATACTAAAGGTGAAATTTTAAATTGGAAACACAATCTTAAGCAAATACTATTTACCTTTTTGGTATGAGAATTTAAATTACCAGTCCAAATTCATATTTGATAAATGTTGAAAATGTTCTGAAATCTGAAAATATTTTGCCATTATGAATGTAACCTGCAATATATCAAGCTCTTAATCATCTCACCAGGGCTCAGATTTTAAAAATGATAATTTAACAATCTCAATTGGATAAATCTGATAATCCACCTGTATCAATTTATATTTAAATAAATTATTAAAAAACATTTTGTCATTGTATGTCAAGTATTGACAAAATGTCTTCAACATGATTGCTAAGAAGAGTGAAAAATATTGCTATTGTAACTAAAAATGAATGTTCCGGCAGAAATGTTGATTATAACTTAAACATATAGCTGTATGCTATTTTTAGGACTAAGTAAAAAGTTAGCTGTTCCCACATTATGTGTTCCTAAAGACACATGTTTTACTGTGATAGATATAGAAGAATGGTTAACAAAGACATCTATGATGATCTGGATATTAGATGTGGTTTTCCTCAACACTTTTTGTTTGGATGAGGTAAAATAGAAATTGTAAAGTGCATTATGTTGTTCTTGTAAATTTTTAGTGAGGATTTGGGAGCTAATTAGTCATTATATCAAATGTATTTCAAACTGCCTCTTCAATGTTGAATCTATGTACATGTACTCGAAAAAAAAACCATTGCAGTTTTGTTGTACAATAAAACTTTTTAAGTGTTTAAACAATCATAAAATAATGGAAATTCAGTAAAATAATAAATTTACACAAATTTTCTCCAGGAACTCTGGCATTCCTCTAACAATAAAAACTGACCATCTAGAAAAAGCTTAAATGTGGTGCTTAAAAGCAGTGTTAAAACACCAAAAAAACAAATCCGATCAAATAAATGATTTGTTAACTTGTATATTCTTATAAATTTTAATTATTTTTAAGTCTTATTGCATATTTTATTAAATTTCAGTTAATATTATGACATAAACCAGTTTGTATTTCAATATTTTAAATGCATGTTTTTCTGTGGATTTTTGTTATCTGATGAAAAAAAAAGGGTCACAAATGAGGGATTCAACTTAATTTACTCTTAGTTTTTATAACTTAGTGAATGGGAGGTAACTCAATATATTCATTTCTTTCAACAATGAAAAATTAAGTCTTCGAACAACAAAATTGTGGCAAGTAATGATATAGTACATTTCCATGTTTTTGCATCATTTTTCTTGTATATATTTAAGCCATGTTGAATTGTTCAAGCAATACTCTTGTGTATTTAAAAAAATCAAGAATTATATTAAATATCCCATATAGTGCAATTTGAAAGAAATTTTTTATTGACAAAGCTTAATTTTGGTGACATATACTAATACATTATCATTGCCTTTAAAATTTTCTTTCATTTGAATATAAAATTATCCTTATAACATATATTCATACTCAGTTACAAACAAACTGGTTATAATAAAAGAGCATAGCAATCTGGAATTTGTCCTTTGGCGTTAACACATTGATTCTAAAATAGAGTTCATACCCCTTTTATGTCAATCAAGAACTGAAAAATCTATAATTAAGAGCACAGTCATTGCACCAACAGTTATTCACACAGTAAATTTATTTTGTTTATTTCTATTCAGAGACACACAATTGTTTTAGGGAACACTTGTACTTAGTGTCACTTTAGTCAGATGTTCCTAAATAACCCTATTTTTGCAAGAAATCAAGAATATCTTCTTTATGAAGTTATTTTAATGAAGTCAAAGTCATTTTGTGTCTACAAGGCTTGCCTGCATTCACATTTATAGAATGCATTGCAAGTACATGTACTGTAGTGTTTAAATTATAAACTTTTTTCATGCTTTATAAAATTTTGCAGGAAAATGCGAGGAAAGATGTTCTCCATTCATCTGTACATGTACCTGTGATAACAAAATCAAAAACTTTACCAATATCAACAATACTAGACAGAAATGGATTGATTTATCTTAATAATTATAACTTACCTAAACATTTGACATCTGAATGGAGACTTTTGTTTTGTAATTCTTTGAATGGTGACAGTTTTTCACAACTTGTTGGTCATATTGTTAACAAGGGACCTTCTATTATAATTGTTAAAGACAAAGACGGGTATATATTTGGTGGATATTCTAGTCAAGGCTGGGAGTTAGGACCAAAGTTTTATGGTGAGTGGAAACCTATCTTTACTTTTTCACAAAAATATTATGACTGATTTAAAATTTGTGGGTTAACAATGTGAGGTTTTTATCAGAATTTATCATTTGTGAAAGTTAGCTTGAATGTTTGAAAAGATAAATATAATGGTCTTATTTAAGTAAATAACATAAACAAATATTGAATGAAGACAACAACAACCATTGAAATACAGGCTTCTGACTTTAGATTTAGATTTTATTTCTAGGTTTAGCCACAGTCTGTATACAAACTTGTTCTTCATTAAACATTACCATTTATGGTTCATCTTTATAGCTCACCTGGCCCGAAGGACCAAGTGAGCTTTTCTCATCACTTTGCGTCCGGCGGCGTCGTTCGTTGTCGGTAACTTTTACAAAAATCTTCTCCTCTGAAACTTCTTGGCCAAATTAAACCAAACTTGGCCACAATCATCATTGGGGTATAAAGTTTAAACTAGAGGCTCTAAAGAGCATGTGTCGCCCACCTTGGTCTATGTGCATATTAAACAAAGGACACAGATGGATTCATGACAAAATTGTGTTTTGGTGATGTTGATGTGTTTGTAGATATCACTTTACTGAACACTCTTGCTGTTAACAATATGTCTATCTAAAATGCACTTTGCCCAGTAGTTACAGAGAAAAACATTTTGTAAAAATTTACTAAAATTTACAAAATTTATGAAAATTATTAAATATTTACTATAAAGAGTAATAACTCCTTAAGGGTTCAATTGACCATTTTGCTCATCATAACTCATTTGTAGGTCTTACTTTGCTGTACATTATTGCTGTTTACAGTTTATCTCTATCTATGATAATATTCAAGCTAATAACCGAAACGGAAAAAATGTCCTTGAAATTACCAATTCAGGGGCAGCAACCCAACAACCAGTTGCTCTAAATGCTTTGATTTCAGAGTTTCAAAACCAAAATCTACATTTTACCCCGATGTTCTATTTTTAGCTATGGTGGTCATCTTGGTTGGCTGGCCTGGTCACTGGACACATTTAAAAAAAAAGATACCTCAATGATGATTGTGGCTAAGTTTGGTTAAATTTGGCCCAGTAGTTTCAGAGGAGAAGATTTTTGTAAAAGAAAACAAAAATTTAAGAAAAAATGGTAAAATTGACTATAAAGGGCAATAACTCCTTAAGGGGTCAACTGACCATTTTGGTCATGTTGATTTATTTGTAAATGTTACTTTGCTGAACATTATTGCTGTTTACAGTTTATCTCTATATATAATAAATATTATTCAAGAAATTGACCAAAAACGGCAAAATTTCCTTAAAATTACCAGTTCAGGGGCAGCAACCCAACAACCAGTTGTCAGATTCATCTAAAAATTTCAGGGCAGATAGATCTTGACTTGATAAACAATTTGATCCCATGTCAGATTTGCTCTAAATGCTTTAGTTTCAGAGTTATAAGCCAAAATCTACATTTTACCCTTATGTTCTATTTTTAGCCATGGTGGCCATCTTGGTTGGCTAGCCAGGTTACCGGACACATTTTTTTAACTTGATACCCCAATGATAATTGTGGCCAGGTTTGGTTAAATTTGGCCCAGTAGGTTCAAAGGAGAAGATTTTTTTTAAGTTAACAGACGACGCAATCATCATAAGAGTATCTAGTTTAAAAATGTGTCCGATGACCCTGCCTGTGAACCAAGATGGCAGACATGGCTAAAAATAGTACATATGGTAAAATGCAGTTTTGGTTTATATCTGAAACTGAAGCATTCAGATTTATCTGCCCTAAAATTTTCAGACCAATCCGACAACCAGTTGTTGGGTTGCTGCCCCTGAGTTAGTAATTTTATGGAAATTTTGCAGTTTTTTGCTATTGTCTTAGATATTATTATAGTATCTTATGATATTTAATACTATAAATTATGATTTTAACCTTATTTTACATCAGTAAATACAGGTGATCGACACAGGATTTTTAGAGCCCCTAGTTTATAAAAATACCCGAATAATAATGAATCCTGAGTATTTCAAGATCTTTATTTATTATCTGATTACAGGATCTGCAGACTGTTTCCTATTTACAATAACTCCACAGTATGGTGTATACACAACCACGGGTTACAATGACAACTTTATGTATTTAAATCAAGGCCAAGAGACTTTACCCAATGGTTTGGTAGGTACTGTTTCCTATTTACTATAGCTCCACAGTATGGTGTATACACGACTACAGGTTACAATGACAACTTTATGTATTTAAATCAAGGCCAAGAAACTTTACCCAATGGTTTGGTAGGTAGCTAATATTACAACTTAAGAAGACTGCAAAAATGATTTTCACAAATATGATTTAGATAAAGACATGATTTTTTTTGTCCGAACACCTTTATGAATTCATAAAGTCCTCCCCAAAAATAAATCATTATTTGAGTTTGCTATTTGCTTTGAGAATCCACTGTGCAAACTTTTCTCAATAACTATTGAAAATAAATGCTATTACGGAAAGATAGAGTTTATCAGGTTCGTTACTTAATTTCCCATGTTACATAACCTAAATGATATAGGTTGCACTTTGTAAATACAGCTGTTTCCTCATAGATAATTAATTTTGTGCACAAACTGGTTCCAATTTATAATCTCTATGTTTCATCTCATAACTTGGGAATGTTACCAATAAATATACATATACATATTGGTCATATTGAAATCTGTAATAATCTTAAAGTCAAGGTAGGGGTAGTTAAGAAATTTAGTGTTAGTTTAAACTCGGGGGCATATAACTGTTGAAAATAAAATATGCCTCACAGCCCTATATTTTGACCTTTAAAAAAATGGTAGCGCATATGAACTTTCCATTTTAGGATATATTTTTTTTCAAAACTTCATTGTAAAAGTGGTACAGTTTTGGCCGTTAAAGGAGATCCTTTTGGAAAATTGCATTGTTGATATTTACAGAAATGCAACCTATAGATAAGGTGACCAATATCTTCTTCATCACGACTGGTACTGTGGATACTTTAATATTTGTTGGACGTGTTGGATATCAATTTTTGAGGATTTCAAGGGAACAACTAATTTAAATATTCAATAAATTACTAATTTTCTTAAAGAATGTAGGCAGACTTTGACAAAACCATGAAATTGAATATCCACGAATATGAAAGTTTTCCCTCAATCCAACGAAATTGGTACCTACGAAAATAAATAAATCCACAGTAATGAATTTTAATTTTTGCCTCCTTTTGAAAATTGAATTTACACATACTGTAACCAGTGAATGCAATGTAGTCCTAATCATGTGAATACCAGAAAGTTGTGAATTTTATAAGTTTAGACACCATGAAATTAAATTATCATGTTCTATCATGAAAAGTCTCTTATTGATAATTCTGTGAAGTAAATTATCATATTTTTTGCAGGGTATGGGAGGTCAGTTTAACTATTTTGGGTTTTGGATTGACCACAGTTTTAATCATGGTCATAGTAAAGCTGGGCCTAGATGTACAACATATGGAAGCCCACAGCTGTCAAAATCTGCTGACTTTACTGTAGAAATGGTAGAAGTATGGGCAGTTGGTCCAGAAAAAAAGTCTGAGGACAGTGATGATGAAGATAAGGATAAGGTATTAATGATGGACTGAAACTAAGTTTAGAAATTGATGTGGATTTTATTTTTCATTACCGGTATTTTATGTTGTTCTAATGTTATGGTTGGTCTCTCCTGATAATTATAAACAAAATGAAGGTTATGCTGTTTGACCCTTGTCTTTTTATCCAATACAAATACTGTTGTATTATCTCAGGAACTACAAATCTCAACCTGATGACAGGCAAAAAATACTGAAGGGAAATTCCTGAAATTTGGTTTCAGGCTTTTGTGTGAGCATGCTGTGTTATGCCTTTTCCCATTAATAGCATAATAACTTCATTTCATTATGGCCATGAATGACATTTTTAACACAGTACATGTAATAATAAATCAAAAATTTCAGAAATTTAATATCAAGCATCACATATTCATGCTATAATGTGTGATGATACATTTTACGTCCATTTGCTTCTCTTATGTGGCCCGGTATGAATATTTGTGATATATACCTCCTATATTTTAGAAACAAAAAAGTGTTTTACAAGACACAGAATCTAAAGCTATGTTAGAAATCCTAGGAAAACACCAGCACAGCGAAGGATACAAGGAAAGAGAAGAAGAAGAAGATATGTCAGAAGAAATGAAAAAGAAAATGAACGCTATACCCAAAATGTTGTGATATTTGAGTTCTTTAAATAGATTATTTTAAGATAAAATTAGGCTAGTTCTTTCCAAATAAAGCCAGTGAATTGGCACTTTGAGTATGGATTAATATCCTGTTTTTTTATTTTCAAAGAAAATTTATCTCCACTGTTCAGGGGAAAAGTTCCACGTCTTGCAGTAACGATTAAAACTTACAAAAGCTTTGTTTTGGTCAATAAGTAGACTTTTTTCAAAATGTAATATGCAATAGTTAAATTGTAATCATAAACTTATGTGAATCTAAATTAATTACTGCTGAAAACCTTTTATCATATTTATATTTTATTTCACTTTTGGTTATCTTTATTTTCCATTCTGTAGAGTGAGTGACCCATATTCTCTGCAAAATTCCTTCATTTCCACTTACATCTGACCTACATTCGAATATTCGGTACTTTTTATGTAAGTTTCGGAAAGTATACTGTATGAAAAAAATGTTTAAAACATTGGTTAATTGTTCTAAAAAATGAATGCAAACTCAAGAAGAAATCAAGTTGTTCATGTGCCATTGGGGACACATTTTCGCCGCAATGTATGATCTGACCATCCTCATTATCCTGATACATGTATATTGTAAAAAAAAAACCGAATGTTTGTAATTACATGAATAAGCTTAAGAGATCATTCCTAAAAGATATTTCTCACAAATATTTACTTTAAGACTGTGCATGATTGCCATAAAAATCTTACATAATAGCAAAAAAAATAAATAAAAAACACCTGCATATTTCTTAATATATGCGAATAACCTTGAAAATGGGTTAAAGAGGAATATCAACCTTTCGAACATTACAACCAACCATTACCATCTATTTAGGCAAGTACTGGGTAAAGGCATACAAATTTTACAGAAAAAAAGCAAAACTGCGAAAAATGTGCCAATGGCGAATATGGGCCACCAACGTGCACTCTACCACTTTTTATAAAATTGAACATGTTTAGAGTACCATGATCTAATTTTATGCACCAAAATTATATAACATCAAATATTTTGTTTAACTTTTGACTGTTATCTTTATTGAAAAGTAAAGGATCATTGGTTCTTAATTTAGTTGTTGTGTTAGAGATAGAAGAGTCTACCTAATTGAACTGATTATTTTAGTATGTCACCACAATAGCAGAGGTTAAGTTAAAACTGGCTTCATATCATATATAAAAAATATGAGGTTCATTGGACCTACTGATAATTTCCTCTAACAATAAAACTGACTTCATCAAATTATATGGATTAATTGTAATGAGGATTTATCACAAACAAACAATACATTTTTACCACAATAGAACCACAAAATCATCAATATTTATATTTCATTCATTTTAAAGTAACTTATCCTTATATATTTTATTTCTGTTATTTCTATATAGAAATCCTATTTTGCATAAACCTAGAATTCCCCCAAAAAACGTTTTTTAACTTAAAATTTAAAGATTTAATCTACCTGAATTGTATTATTGGTGCATAATTCATTTTATTTTTTGTTTTTACTTGTGTAGTTATATTATGTTATAGAACTTTCCTTATTTTCTGAATATTATTCAAACTTTAGATATATTCATTCTTAAGTTTGTTCCTGTGATCATCAAAGGCTTTACTTGTTGTTACATTCATTTCAAGTTATGCAACTTTGTAATAAATGGAGAAAAACCTGTAAATCTTAATTAGTATTTTAATTTTCTCTGTCACTTTTGCTGAGGCATGCAGATTTATTTTGCCCATCCTCACATGCATTGGCTAAAGTTACTTATTTATTGACAAGTACAGACAAATAAACAAGGTAAAAATAATGAATAAATAACATTAAAAAACTGACATGCCGGGAAGGATCCTACTGGTACTTTTTTGTGAGGTACAGAACAAATAAAACTGATACAAACAAAGCAAAAACTGTTAATTGGGTATCAATTTTTCTAATTTTTGACACCAATAAATAAATCATGATATCTTTTACGTAAATATCAAGGTTTTTTTAAATCTAAGCACTATGATTTTTTGTGTTTATACTGTACATTTGACACAAAGATAGGTCTTGCTTTTTGTTCTTATTTTTTAAAAGCAAATGTTTAAACTAAAATGACAATATTATATTAAACATGAAAATAATGCTAAAACTCTCAAAGTCGATGAATCATGACCGAAGTTTTTAAAACATTTATAAGTTTCATAAACTATCTTGGATTTTTACAAAACTTAGACAGTAGCTTCCTTCAATCAAAAGATAGTATTGAGAGGAATATTTTTATTAATCTTTTTGCTTGTTTTTGTTGAGCCTGCAATTAACAGCAAAATAGGTGAGACACCAGGTTCTGCAGAACCCTTACGAATTTTTTACTATGTAAGTCTTCAAAGGCAATAGACCACATAAAAATAAGAAAATGTGATATGATTGCCAATGAGACAACTCTCCGCAAGAGAGCAAGTGAACTAGAATGTAAGCAGTTATAGGTCACTGTATGACTTCAAAAATAAACAAAACTCAATCCGCATTGCAAGCTATAAAAGGCCCTGAAATGATGAATGTAAAACAATTCAAAGGAGAAAACAAACAAGAAAACATAATGCACATAATGCAGTGTGGGTCTACATGTTTGTAGGCACGCTACCCCCTTCCTCTGACTTAGGACAAGACATAATGCAGTGTGGTTCTACATGTTTGTAGGCACGCTACCCCCTTCCTCTGACTTAGGACAAGACATAATGCAGTGAGGTTCTACATGTTTGTAGGCACGCTACCCCCTTCCTCTGACTTAGGACAAGACATAATGCAGTGAGGTTCTACATGTTTGTAGGCACGCTACCCCCTTCCTCTGACTTAGGACAAGACATAATGCAGTGTGGTTCTACATGTTTGTACGCACGCTACCCCCTTCCTCTGACTTAGGACAAGACATAATGCAGTGTGGTTCTACATGTTTGTAGGCACGCTACCCCCTTCCTCTGACTGAGGACAAGACATAATGCAGTGTGGTTCTACATGTTTGTAGGCACGCTACCCCCTTCCTCTGACTTAGGACAAGACATAATGCAGTGTGGGTCTACATGTTTGTAGGCACGCTACCCCCTTCTGACTTAGGACAAGACATAATGCAGTGTGGTTCTACATGTTTGTAGGCACGCTATCCCCTTCATCTGACAATGGTGTAACATGACTTAGGACAAGACATAATGCAGTGTGGTTCTACATGTTTGCAGGCATGCTATCCCCTTCCTCTGACTTAGGACAAGACATAATGCAGTGTGGTTCTACATGTTTGTAGGCACGCTATCCCCTTCATCTGACAATGGTGTAACATGACTTAGGACAAGACATAATGCAGTGTGGTTCTACATGTTTGTAGGCGCGCTATCCCCTTCCTCTGACAATGGTGTAACATGACTTAGGACACATAATGCAGTGTGGTTCTACATGTTTGTAGGCACGCTACCCCCTTCCTCTGACAATGGTGTAACATGACTTAGGACAAGACATAATGCAGTGTGGTTCTACATGTTTGTAGGCATGCTACCCCCTTCCTCTGACAATGGTGTAACATGACTTAGGACAAGACATAATGCAGTGTGGTTCTACATGTTTGTAGGCACGCTCCCCCCCTTCCTCTGACAATGGTGTAACATGACTTAGGACAAGACATAATGCAGTGTGGTTCTACATGTTTGCAGGCACGCTACCCCCTTCCTCTGACAATGGTGTAACATGACTTAGGACAAGACATAATGCAGTGTGGTTCTACATGTTTGTAGGCACGCTACCCCCTTCCTCTGACAATGATGTATCATAACAACACAAGAGTGCACACGCTGAAATGTCTCGCCTTCTTTACGAACCATTGATATTATGTTGATAGTCCTAAATATAAAGGTTTACTACAACTATCACATCAATTTAACATGATCCAAGAAAATGAGGTCAAGGTCAGATAAACCAAACTGGAAAAACATGTACACCTTACAATCATTCCATACACCAAATATGCTTTAAATAGAGTTAACCTATTGCACATGGAAGAAACAAACTAAACCAGGAAAATTTAACATTGATCAATGAACCATGAATATTAGGCCAAGGTCAGATGAAAGCTGCCAGACAGACCTGCACACTGTACAATTATTACATGTTTTAATATAGTTGACCTTTTGCATATATTCTAAGAAACAAACTAAACCAGGAAAAATTAAGATTCAGCAATGAAACCAGAGAATGAGGTCAAGGTCAAATAAAACATACCAGACTGACATGTATATTGTAAAATATTTTCATACACCAAATAAAAATTACCTATTGCATACATTATTAAAACAACAGACCAAAACACAAAAACTTAACTATAATCACTGAACCATGAAAATAAGGTCAAGGTCAGATGACATGTGCCTGTTGGACATGTAAAACTTACAACCATTCCATATATCAAATATAGGAGATCTATTGCTTATAGTATCTGAGATATGGCCTTAACCTTGTTTACTGATCCTTGAAATGAGGTCGAGGTCAAGTGATAACTGTCTGACTGGCATGAGGACCTTGCAAGGTACTCACATAACAATGAAGATAGTGGTAATTTGTTTTTTGATACATACTCCATCAGCTCAAATATCATATCTTACTTCAGAATGAAATAATTGTAGTACTGGACAACAAACTGAACAAAGTGTCATATTTGTGAGGATTGTAATATCTTTTTTTTAAATAAAGTGAAAGGTTCAGCCAAATTTAAGACTGTCTACAAAATGGATACAAAAAGTCTTATCACATGATAGAAGAAGAGAAGGAAACCCTTGGTTGAAGTAAGTATAATTATACTATAAAATGTGATCACCATGGCAATATCATCTTCCATATTTATCACAAAGGTCAGATGTCAAAAGTTCATGCACACAGTTATACATTGTGAAACTAAAATCAGGAACTAATAAGTTTACATCATATTTAATAGTCATGAGGCAAGATTTTTTTTATCAATAGACAGTTTTTAGTCAGCTAAGCTTTCATTTTTATGGCACAAGTAAATAGTGTCGAATGGGACTTTAGGTTAACACTCCCTCTGTCTGTCTGTCCATCCTTCAGTCTGCCAAATCAGTTTTTCACATTTTTTTCGTCATTCTTGAAGATATTGATTTGATAATTGGTATATAGTTTTATCATGACAAGTTACAGCTCAAGTTGGAATTTTGTTCCAGTCTGATGATTTTGTGCAGAGTAATGGTCCTTGGACATGCTGGAAGATATTGAATTGATATTTGTTTTATGGTTAACACCCTAACAAGTTATAGATCAAGTCAGAAATTTGTTATAATACAATGAAATATTTTACCGGTAGGAAACTATATATTGCCATGCAATACTCACAGAATGCTTGTTTATACCTAATTTTTGAGCAAATTTTCTTAACTTTGTTTTTTTTTATGTTGAGAATATGAAATAATTTGAAATAGTTAGTAATTTTTTTTTACATGTACAAAATGTTGTGATAGTTATGGATTGTATGAATGAAGTTGCATGATGTTGCTGCTCTGATTTATGTTGTCATTGCCTAATATTTATAGAGTATCAAGTCCTGTCCATGATTTATAAAATATTTGAAAGTAAGCTCAAAGGGAATATGTACAAAAGATAACATTGTCTCTTTCCTATTAAAACAGATGGCCAGAAATACAAGTTATATTATTATTTTTGCATTTCTTTATTTTCTGAAGCAGGATACAATAAGGAGATGACATTACATCTCAGCACATTCTAATAATAGAAACTACAGCAATGCAATAAAAATACATACATCAATCATAACTAACAGGTACTTATAAATTAAATTTATTATATTTCACAACAACAACAAAAATCAATACATTACTGTTTCTAGTAATTTTCAGCAGTTTTATGAAAGATGAAAATGACTAGAATATGATCAAACTTAGTAGTAATTAGGTATGATGTATCCCATGTTCTGTAAATAGATTTAAGACGTTTCAAACATTTTCATGTCATATATCATATACTACATCATACTTAACAAAAAAAATACCAAAAACACAGATGCATCTTGTTCTATTTCTTCAGCATATTGATATATCAGAACCAGAAACAAAATGGTGGTCAAATATCTTCAATGTAAGGTGTTCTGTTGAACCCTGTTTCTAGCATGTGATTGCTACTGTCTGTGTAAAAGTGAGTCCATTCAGTGAAAGTGAGTCAGTAATATACATAATTTTTGACATATGATATGTTCATGAAGATGAAATCTTTAAATAAATTTAAAAACCAGAGATTCATCATTAGTGGCTCAAAATTCCCCTTTAACTAACCTCATTACAAACTATAAGAAAGTGTTGCTGACGCTGTTGCTATGCCTAAGTCACCTTTAAATGACTCAATAACAAGTTAGACTTCTGAAAATATTAGACCTTAGTCTTTCTTTTACTACATTCCATGTTAGGCAAATAATAACTTGTGAAAATCTTCAAAGATTATTACAAGATTAAATGGGTTTTTTTATGCTAGCTAGAATCACAATATTTGCTATAAAATTGCATAAAAAATTCATCATTTTTTTTAAACAATCTTTTAGTTCAAAGACCTACACAGCGCATAAAACATCTAAGTATTTTTAAACAAACATTTGATCCAAAGACCTACACAGGGCAAACATTAAACAAGCTTTCATCACTCTCGAGTGAACTAACATAAATATTTCTTGTTCCACAAGTACACAAATGTATTATAAATTATTATGCCTAAAATACTTATCATGGCAGCATGCACAAATACACCAACCATAGACTTAACATTTTAATGATATCCTCTTGAACAATATTGTTAATAACAAGTCTTTCAAAAATAGCCTATTTGCCAATTACTGATTTAATTCTCTCATAATAACTCACTTTTGACACAAGTTGTAGACATGCTGTAATCAGACAAAACGAAATGCTAATCATCTATAAAGCTTTACAAGTTGAAAGTGGTATACATGCTATGAAACCAATTTTGAATAGCAAATGTTTTATCAGAAGTTTTTAACTTAGCAAAAGATTAAAAAGGATTACATACATTATGCACTGTTTAATTCCCTGTTCACATGATCATGAGCTTTTCATTTGCATTGAAAACTATTTCCTTCTTGATTGAAACAAATTGTTCAAAATAGATCTCAAATTACAGGGTTAACAAGAATGTGTCCATAGTACACGAATGCCCCACTCGCACTATCATTTTCTATGTTCAGTGGACCGTGAAATTGGGGTCAAAACTTTAATTTGGAATTAAAATTAGAGAGATCATATCATAGGGAACATGTCACTTGTGTACTAAGTTTCAAGTTGATGTAACTTTAACTTCATCGAAAACTACCTTGACCAAAAACTTTAACCTGAACTTCGCACTATCATTTTCTATGTTCAGTGGACCATGAAATTGGGTTCAAAACTATAATTTGGCATTAAAATTAGAAAGATCAGATCATGGGGAACAAGTGTACTAAGTTTCAAGTTGATTGGACTTCAACTTCTTCAAAAACTACCTTGACCAAAAACTTGAACCTGAAGCGGACGGACGAACGGAGGCACAGACCAGAAAACATAATGCCCCTCTACTATCGTAGGTGGGGCATAAAAACACTTGGCAAATAGAGCCTTGGTGGATGGGAGGTCTAAGTTGTCGAACTACTGTATCACAAGCCTGTCAACACTGAGGTTGTGAGTTCAAATCCCCCATGGGGCAGAGGTGCACTTGACACCAATCTTAATTGACAAGGGTCGTCATTTTCCCTATAGAAGGTCGGTGGTTCTCTCCATCAATATAATCTGAGTGCCACAAATTAGCACCATATTGTTGAAAGTGGCAATAAATGCCAATCAAGCAATCAATCAAACAATTGGCAAATAGACTATTTACATGTGGTCACAACATAAAAAAGTAACAAACACTTCCAACATAGATGTATATACCAGCATAGATGTATATACCAGCATAAATGTATATACCAGCATAAATTATTCAAAACATACAAAGGTAACAAACATTTCAAGCATTTATGTAGATACCAAAATCGATGTATATGCCAGCATAGATGTATATGCTAAAATAGAAGTATATGCCAGCATAGATGTATATTGTAGTACAGCAAATATAAAACAACGGTAAAAATGCTGATGTACTTTTGATGGGGGTCAACATTGGTGAAAAAGACAGCACAATTGTGACAATGGCATGGTTTCTTATTCCTGCTCATTGTATTATATTTTACAATATAGTAGAAATGGATTGAGAAAAATAAAAAAAAAACCATTCATATATATCACAACAAAGCAATATGTATAGCAAATTAATAATTTAACATAGTAAAGTGTGTTTATGCACCAGTGCATAAAAATTTAAAAAAGTTTAATTTTGTCAAAACAATATTTCCTGGTGCAGAACTTGCGCCCAGGTACTTTCATAACTATCAATGCTGTATAAAAATGCCCTCTTATTTCAGTTCCTTAATTTAAAGCTGGAATCACATATAATGTACAAAATGATATATATGGCAATTAATTTGACATCATATTTACTAAAGTTTTGGTTTAATAATGCTCCTTCAATTACAATTTCTAATGCAACAACGTTTGTAACGTTCATTTTGATTGGATAACGTCACTTTCTTACATGGCATCAATTGACAATTGATGCTATGGGACGTACACGCAAGCGAAGACGGCATATGACAGATTTTAAATACATGTTTTAATGTTGTTTTCTGTCAGTTTCATTAGAATGGAGATAACAATATTGTATTTTAAGCTCCGACAGCATCAATTTGGGATTTGATGGTCGCAAATACCCGTTTACTGTCTCCGCTAACACGTCGCCAGTAAACTTAATTTGCGACCATCAAATCCCCAATTGATGCCGTCGGAGCTTAAAATACAATACAGTTATCTCCTAAATATTACACAAAATTAAACATGCATATTTCATTGGGGAAAACTTAAAAGCTGTACTGGCAAAAATTCTGAAATGAGTACATGCATGTCAATATATAGAACATTGACTTACTACACTTCTAATAAATTAATCATGCCCTCTAAATTTCAATAATTTATACATTGGTAGTATACAAGAACCAGTTATTTTATAATACATTGACTATAATTTGATAAATAAAAGTAGGCACCATTATGGCTACTTTTAAATTTGATGAATAAAAGTAAGCACCATTATGGCTACTTATCAGTAAACCTTAATATATACATGCATCATATATCAGATTTTAAATCTGAATGTAGTAAACATCAGGATATTATAAAAAAAGGCCCTGATATTCAGCATTTATGTTTCATACTTTAACACGCACCATTGTAAGTAATTGTTATATCTAAATAAAATACAACAAAAAAGTCATATATTGTAATAAATAAAAGCGCCCACAACTACAAATGTAATAATAATACAGTTGTTTCTTAACATAAGAAACTTTAACTAACAATTTGACATTACAACAATTGAAATTTTTAGATACATGAGTAAATTTTGATGAGAACTGTGTTATTCAACTTTATCCTAAGGTTTTTAGTTTAAAAGATATCAGTAACATAAATTTTAAAGTTCAAATTTAAATGACTTAAAAAAAATGCAGGATAGGAACATATGTAAATTATTGTAATTATTTCATTCTAACAAAAATTTTTATCTTTGGTATTTTTACCACAGTTGTTGAATACTTGTGATTATATGTCAGCTACCTCAAATAGAAATTATACAAATAAATAAAACTTAAGTACAAGATTTAGACATGTGTGGGAAGGGAAATCCTAGAAAATTATTAGCTAAACAATAGACTTTCCAAGATATCATACAGAGCAGATTGAAATACTTTGTTTAATTATATATCACATTTTGTTATATTTTGGCACATCGTTGTCCACAAGGACTATTGATCTTTTTTCTTTGACTGACATATTTTTTTTTTTATCTTTAAATCAAATTTCATAAAATGCCATTTACAAATAAATTTTCTGCAAAATTACAATGATGGCTCTCATAGAGGAGAAATTTTTGTAACAACATATAGAAATCAGGATTACACATGTACAACCTAGATATACATGTGTTAAACACATGTTCTTCTATTTTCAAACATCCATGCCACATAATACACACTTTCTCACTACATTTCTAAATAAAGCTTAAATACTAAGTGTACTACCTGTTTTTAAATGAAATGTTTCTTTCTCTTGTTCCCGTTGAAATTGTTCTAATAAATAAGTCGGAAGTCTAAATAAACATACTGGGTAACTGCGCTGGTTAAGTGGTGGATTGGGTGATATACAGTGCCACATACCAGTATGTATATTGTATGCTCTTACACAATGGAAAGTACCTTCCATGTCTAAATCACCAACAACCAATATTTCTTCTCCATCATAAAGAGCCCCATAAACCTGTGATGAGTCGGACATTGTGCAAAGCCCTGTTCCACGAGTAGGTAACTGTGCCCAATAGTCATTTCTAGTAGAGTATAATTCTGTTCCACAGAATTTTATATTGTGTCCCCCATGCATTGCACTTGGACATTCAATCCTTCTAAAACCACCTAATACATAAATATCTTTACCCACAGCAACGGCTCGAGCATCACATCTCTTCTCCCTCATGGGAGAAACTGAGGTCCAAGTTTCTGTACGAGTGTCAAAGCATTCTACAGCTTCAAACAACTTTCCAACAGCTCCGCCTGCCATTACATAGATTTTCTTGTCAACATTACAATATGATGACCACACCCTTTTAAGATTCATGTCGGGCAGTGCTGACCACTTGTTGGTATATATGTTATAGACTTCCATAGATGTCAATGGTTCTGTCATGTCATTACTTCCTCCTATGGCATAAATGTTGTGATCTATAGCCAACAGTCCAAAGCCAACGCGGCCATGATTCATTCTAGGAATCTCACACCATTTATTGACCAAGGGATCATACTTTTCACAAGTGTTGAGAATAATACAGTTCTGATCTCGTCCCCCACAAGCATAGAGACATCCTCCTATTAGAAATAATGAACAACTAGGTTTAATATATAGCAAAAGAAAAAGTTATTGCGAACACTGTATATACCTAAGCATTTTTAGTTTTGTATTCATATATACAGGAAATTAAGTTTGTATGACATATAGGAATGAGTATAAAAGATTGCTACCTATTTTGATACTAGGAACCTAGTCTATCAGAAAGTTTAAGATACTGATTCCTTGATTATGAAACATATGAAATTTTTGTGACATGCAGTTGCTAAGGCTATTGAGCATAGTATGGTATTGTATTTTACAAGCAGTTTCCCCTCAATATCCTTATAATACTACTACAGAACATATGTCAAGCTTTCAAATATGTGATGTTTAGTTAAGAAACGTTCAGTTTTAAAATTTCTGTTCAAATTGTTTACATATCTGTGTTTTCAGAGTATAACAACCAATTTTTCATGTGTAATATTCATCTCCTAAATTTGTGACAATTCCTGTTCTACCCAATAACATTTCTTATCTCTCCTTGCTGTTTGGTATTTAGAAAGATGATTTGTTTTAATTTACCATTGTATTTTAATCTGTATATAAACAAATGTGTAAGTATTTAATTATCTCCCCTTACCAACGTCTACCACACCATGGCCTGTCCTTCTCCCAATCAAACTTGGAAGATCTATCCAAACACCTTCTCCTTTGTTGTCCAAAAACACAGGTAAAAGACATCTAACACATGATTTAATTTCTACATCTTCTTGTTTTCTGAAATAATAAAAAATAAATGTCTATTGACAATAAATGCCATTGCAAGCTGAGCATGTGCTAAAATATTTAAACTGTAATTTTGGGGAAAAGTTTCATTTCCTTCCCAACAACAGGTATGTGGCTTCCAGTTTGAAAATTTCTTCTAAAATTGTTTATATATGGCTGTAGGTTTTCTCTGTATACAAACACTTCTTCATGTGTACTATTCCTAATCTAAAACACAGTCAACCTGTCTACCTATTCATCCCAGTCGACACAATAAACCTACCCTGTCAACCCTTGCAACCAGAAGAACCATGCTCAATGTCAACATGATGACTAACCACTTGTATATTTACTTACATAGAAATAGGACCTTCCCCTCCAGCAGCCAAAATGACATCAGTAAATCCCCGACATCGTTCATCCTCCTCTTTCCTTTCTGGACTTAGATCATGTGTACTTATAAGACAAGTATAAAACTCTGGATCAGCTGGACAATTTCTTTGTAGGTATGGTTTGTTTAACTGTTTTACTCTTATACAATCCCTGATAATCCCTTTTGAATCTTCTTTCCTGCTAGTTTCATCAAATTTATTCCATCTAAGAATGCTGTTGAAGATGTCCTCCTCAGATCTTACATTCAAGGTGTCCCTTTTAAGAATCTCCCTCAAATCTTTGGTTCGTAGTCGTAAGAATTCTTCACAGTGACTGATATCTCTATGGAAACACAATAAAAAAAGTACATGTAGTCTAAATGTCAAAATGCAATCACAAAAATAAAAATATTGCTGTTATTTGAGGAATAGAAATATTAAAAAGATTCAAACATGTACAAGATTTTGCATACAACTTTGTACTTCAATTGAAATCAGTAAACATAGTAAATTTTAACTGTTTAAATCACTTAATATGACTAAAACTTACATTATCAATGATTATTATAAAATGAATGGAGGCAATATTGGTGAAAAAAAAACATCAAGATTAAATATGCATTATACCAAAATAAATAATCTACTGGTTTTTCTTTTAAGTCTGTATACTGATGCAATAACATTTTAATTTTAATCATATACAAATAGTCATGATCATGGGTCGACAAATTAGCCTCATAAGGGAGCAACCATTTAATTTCAAAAGAAGGGGGCTTAAGGTTGCTATCTTTAGTTTGGATATACAAATTATATTGGTAACCAAATATTTTTATAAATATTTATTCAATAAACATTCAGCACATATATACATGTAAGTGTTTTCCTCAATTTTTTTTTAAAAAGTTAACTAATTATTAATGTAGTACATGTATAACCACAATAAAAAAATATGTTGAATTAATAATCATTCAAATCATTTTTCTATTTACCTGAAGTGTTCATCCAAGTAACTGGAAGCTTTGTGGTGTACCCATGGACAGGCATACAGTGCTGAAAATGCTCTTATACCAATACAATTCTGTGGAGTGATACACTGTTCTATATATTCACAACAGAGTGCCTTTAAATCGATCAGTAGAAGTAGATCTGATGCTTGTAATATATCTTGTATGTTGTCATCACACAAACTTATGTTTGAAGTGTAAATATAGTCTAGAATTGTATCAAATGTGTCCTCACCAATACCTAGAGATGTTAAATCAACAATAGACGGGTCTGAAGTGTGACTGTGAGTATGTGTAGAGTCATCATAATTGAAGACCAATCTGAAACAACAAGAAACTTCATTTTACATACATGTCCAAATTAAGGTTAAACTGAAAACAGTAATTCTAAAAAAAGTAGCTTCATCATTACATGCATGTGACCAGTCTTTCACAACTCTACCCAATGAGCTTTACTAAACTGCTTATGTGTACATGTAGTTTGGACCAATGTCAAAGTATCCATACAATGTTGGTTTCATTTCAATAAGTATTAATATTAATAATTATGATCTGAGGAAGGTATTGGTTTATATATGTTCAGGACCATACAAGTATTCTCGCTTATTTTGAGGCCCATTGGTGGCCTTCAGCTGTTATCTGCTAATTGGTCGGGTTGTTGTCACTCTGACATATTTCCCCTATCCATTTTCAATTTCATTCCTTAACAGACACACCTTGTTCACTAAACAAATGATGAACCAAAATCAGTGCTGATGATATGAAATACTATAGATGTCAGAATCAATACAAGGCTTCCAAAAAATACAGAGGTGGATTTAGGGGGCACCAGGCCTGGGCCCCTCCTTTGTGGGAAATTTGGCTGATTACATGTATATGGGGAATCACTGAATCATGACTGGAGCAAGCCCATTCATATAAAAATTTCTGAATCTGCCACTGAAATACTTCATCTGGTTATACTGAGAAATGAGGTCTTTCAGTTAACACAAAGAAAACCGATTCAAGATATATATAGCAGTTTTTTGTAAAGGTGAGAAAATCAATTCTACTGAGACCTTGATTTATAATGGTAAACCATTAGATATAAATGTAGATCATTTTTGTAGTTTTGGTGTGTTATTTGATCATGATTATAGTTGTAAATTGTATATTACTCAAAAACACTGTGCTAAATACCTATGTTTAGTATCCATAGACCATGGTAGAATCCGGGTCCGTCCGCCCTGATTTCGGTTCGCCCTAGTTACTGTTCGCCCTAGTTCCGTTTCGCCCTGAGACCGTTCGCCCTGATACCTGTTCGCCCTGGGTATGTTCGCCCTGATTTTTATTTTTTATTAAAGTGTTGTGTTGTGTGTATTTAATTGAATATGTTGAAGTCAGTCTACAATTTCGCCGAATATTTACGATTTTTATTTTTTAGCATAGTGTTGTGTTGTGTGTATTTAATTAAATATGTTGAAGTCGGTCTACAATTTCGCCGAATATTTACGATGTATTATGTTGTCTACAACTAGCTGCTACTAGGTTATAAGTTCATGCCTAACAATTTGTACATCAGTGTTTTTACCCATCCAAGCTGACTATTTTATTTGAGAAAAATGTTATTTTCATTATTAATCCACCAAAGGCAATTCATATACCAATCAGTGATATCAAAGATTTCAAATCATACCCCATCAGCGGTACCACGATTTCCCGAGAAATACAAGAAAAACGTGATATCCCCAAAACAAGCTGATATTTCCTGAGAAAAAGTTTTTTTATGGTTTAATCACCGGTCATAATCTGACACGTTTAATCAAAATTATAAGGTAACAAACAAAAGGTGTGAAATAAGCCATAAATAAGTTTAGTTTGTGATGACAGTAATTAAAATCACATATAGTTGGTTTTTTTTTAATATTTTCAGAACATTAAAGTAGAAAGCGACTGCATGATGTCAAAAATATAATGATTTTTATTCAATAAATCTCAATTTATCTAGTTTAATGAGCTATATTTCCTAAATTGTAAAATGAATATATATGTATTAACAAGTAAATATTTAACATCTCTCTCTTAAATATTCAAACAATTGTATACTGATCCTTTGTGTCTTTTTGTCCTTTGACTTTCTGTCCGCCAACGTACATTTGTCAGCTAGGTCAAGTTTTTACCCACTAAAAAGTGTTTTTCTTCAAGTTTATTTTTAGAAATATCTTATTAATTATTGATCAAAATTTAAGAATTCACGTTTTCGAAAGTTTAAGAATGTCACGTTTTCGCAAGTTTTTGAATTTTTTTTTTTTTCAATAAAATTCATGTATTGAAAGATGACTTCTTATTTTATATTTAATTCCTTTGAGAAATAAAAAAAAAGTTATTATCATTTTTATTTGGTCCTGTCATTGTCGATGTTTGCCCTGTCATTATCCGCGTTGGTAAGGTCATGTTTTCTGACGTTTAAAAAAAAAGAAATCTATTTATTTCTTCTTACATCGACATATAAAATGATAAAATCTTATTATATTTCAAATTTTAGATAAATCCTTTGAGAAATGAAAAAGTTATTAGCATTTTTCATTTAGTCCTGTTATTCGGTCCTGCCATTCGATGGATATAACACGATACAAGATATAAAATCGATTTTATGAAGATTGCGTGTACTTTTATTAAATATGAACGCCTTAAACCTTATTATTGTATGCTGTTATCAATTTGTTTTTGGGATATTACGTTTTTCTCGTATTTCTCGTGGTACCCCCTAATCAGCAATAAAAATTCAATCAACAGTAATTTAAAGTAATTATAGCCAAGAATTTTATTAAATTAATATTCTGTATTTAACTGTTAATAAATATACATAAATTTTAATATATATAAATATATATTTCTTTCATTAATGTAACATATATACATATCATAAATGAAAATAGGGCGAACGAACCCAGGGCGAACGGATTACCAGGGCGAACAAACTCAGTGCGAACGAACCTAGGGCGAACATGTAATCAGGGCGAACGATCCCGATACCACCATGGTATAAGGAAAAAGATGTCATCCTTATTATACCTCAACACAGTTATTTCTATTAGTTTATTTGACACTTCAGTCATGTAGTATTTTAATGTATGGTTGAAAACACTGCATTTTGCACTAAGGAAATTTGTAATTTTGGAAAGTACTTATTTTATGTCATTGTGCATGATGTGTTTAAGTACAGAAACACTGAGTAACAATCATGACAATATTTAAGACATATATTTATATTACATATATATATTTTTTTGAAACTCACAAACTGTATAGCATGTGACTAAAATTTCTGACGCTTGTCATCTTTTTATTTTTGTTAATGTTGTAGGGTCACAGAACCACTAATTTTGCCCCAGTTGGTAATAACATGCAAGAAAGTGGTACATATTTTTTAACAAAATACAAAAGTCATGTAGTTCCTATGCATAGCTGTATCTTTGTCAATAGGTTAACTATTCAAGTAGTTTTTGGTATCAAAAGAAGTAATGCCTATTTTTTGGGACTTGAAAAGCAAAGGCAAATTAAGAAATCGATAAATAAGTTATTAGATGAAAAAAAACATCTTTAATTTTGGACCCTGATTTGGACCAACTTGAAAACTGGGTCCATAATCAAAAATCTAAATACATGTTTAGATTCAACATCAAGGAACCCCAAAAATTCAATTTTTTGTTAAACTAAGTGTCTTCAGAAGACGCGGCCAACGATAACATGATACCAATATAAGACCTAGTCTCATGGGTATTAGAGCTGTTAAAATGCATAGTGGCGTCACACTTTCCATTGAAAAAGCATGTATACTGTTACATGTAGTACGAAGCCATATGACATCAAAAGCGTAGGATCTGACCATACATGTATCATCGTCTCATGGGTTTTCGTTATATTAAGAGTGCCTTATGACATCACCATTTCCATTGAAAAAGCATGCATGGTACGAAAATATATGCCGTGTGAAAACATATGATCTGACCATATATCATGTACAAAAAATGTATATTCAATAAATTTAGTATGGGTGCCAATTAACCAGGTGCAAATTTGACTTTACCAGTCCTGATTTGACTAAAATTCAGGCTGACTAACGGTATTTATATGACTTATATGTTCCTAAATGCCATCTATAGTACTTTAGCATGTTTAACTGACATGACTCAAGAAGACTCTAGATAGTATATACAGTCTAGTCACCTAATTTCGTGGATACACAAGTTCGTGGACTTCCGGAAATCCTAAATATCTCGCATGCGTGTTATTGTTATGACGTCATCAATGGCATGATTTGATTGCTATAGGATATCCCTACAACAACAACTTACAAAAATGAATCGCGACGTTTCAAGCAAGGTAAGACTTATTACTTATTTATTTAATAAACAAAATGGCTGATTTTACTTATTTCTTTATTTGTCTTATTTCCAACGACCTCAATAACTTTATTCCCAAGCTATAATCCCAAATCCACGTGTTGTTTGATTACGCTACTTTCTAATGAACAATATCACATGATAAACAAGGAGATTCCCTGTCAGCCAAAAAAATCTATGGAACGCAATCAGTGTCATATTCTTATATGTTTTAGATGAATTTTAACAATAAAAGATGACTTTTGGTTAATCAAATGAACTTCAAAAAGGAGTTATTTAGCACAATTCTTGTAAATTAAGTTCAACTAACGTCGATAACTGAGTTTTAAAAAGGATTTGTATAAACAGTTTTAACTAATGGTGTATTTATTTGTTTTGTTTGAAAAAAAAATAGAAGATTTTTGTATCACAAAATAATTAATTTTCATTTTTTATTATTTACAGGTTCAACTTAAATGGCAGAAAAATAAGCAGAAAGAAACTGAAAATAGCAATTATGATATATACATTTGTAAATTATTGGACTGCTTTCAGTTTTATTTATATTTACCATTTACTATTGACAGTTCTGTATTAACAGTTGGACTACTTTTGAGTAGTGAACATTTGCTTGATTTTAATAAATGTGAACTTTATCTTCTGGGGGGGAAATAATCATGATTCCAAAGGGAAAAAATGACTAAACTGTAGCCTAAGATTATTTTTTTTATATAATTAATGGGAAGTAAAATAACTTTTAAATCTGTTACTTATAATTATTTTAATAATATTTAAAAAGTTGAAAAAAAAATCATTTGGTGTTTCAATTTTTTTATTTTTTTTAAAGATTTTCAGGCTCAATAAAATAAAATAAAATACTTTGTCTTTAAACAATGTTTTATTTAGTTTCACTGATCTGAAAATGTACAAAAATATGCTTGTATGAAATTACAATTATATGCTCACCACTGGGCTTCCATACTGTGTGTTCTTCTTGTGTTATTTTTAGAACGAACTTTTCCCACGAAAATAGGTGACGTACTTGGCATCATATGCCGATTTGTGTACACTAGAAATGTAGGTCATATAAAAAAAACTAGCTAACGGTAAGAATCAAACTAACTTGTATTATTTTAATGAAGTTCTAAGGTAACATTATGGACATATAAAACAAATTGTTGTTTTTTAGTTTTACCGCATTCCGTGTGAATAGTCTTATATCCACGAATATAGGTCACTACCGTACTATAGTGAAGTGACTATACATGCATGAGGAGTTGTTAAAAGACGACTCAAACCCAATTATTCCTGTGTGTTCTGTAAATAGCAGACAAATGCTTAGTTATTCTCAGGAATGTTGGGGAGATTCAGATACAAATTTATACAAAATAGTACCGAAAATAGTGACTTGCTGCAGCAAGAACATTCTTTTGGACAGGTATTTTTGAACCATTTAAAACAACAGTGCCATCACAAAAGCGTAGTAGCCTTCTATTTTCATTTAAAGCTGTTAAAATTTTCTTTGCATGACGGTCAGTTGAAAAGCTTTGTGGAGTTGTCGTCGAAGTTCCAGCTTCGACATCCATCTCTCAGCTGTTACAGTACAAAGCTGGTTTCATAATATTAGAGACGATTGACTTTCTTCGACAATCCGCTTTTAATCAACCGAAAACCAGTTTTAGGTTTTTCTACAGTAAAGTGATGATCCTCTTATTTTACGATTTTTTTTCATTTTTTTTTTTACATTTTAGATTTTAAGGTAGTTCAGGGGTATAGAAAAACAATGACAGAATTTTCTTATACTTGTGGCAGTTAGGATTATTATGTTAGTATTATTTCCCTTGTTTAAAACTATAAATTTCATATTCTCAGATCCGGACATCCTGGCATTAAAATTTTTCAAGGGGTGATGCAGATAGGATTCCTCTAGATTTTTCATCTATTTGAAGGTGATAACTGATTATTTATATTGTTGATTATTTTTTAACCAGAGGATATAGTATGATAAAAATCAAAATGGAGATATTATATAGTGTCTTTAAAAACATTAAGTGGGTAAAATTACTAGATTCAACTGGTGTCAATATATATCAATTAAATTAATTTGCATTGAAGTCTATGGAAAATCAAGAGGATTCTTATCTGCATCACCTCTCAACATTGTTTATATAACACAAATTCTAATCATTGATTGGTCAGTTACATGTTGTGATGTCACTGCAGATCTGAGAATTTCCTTATTTAATGATTTACATGAAGCTTATTCAGTATATCAAGGATTTGTATAGTAAGTTACTATACAAATCCTTGAGTATATCTATAATACTAAAATTACGAGGTCCAATTTGTCAGACGTCATCGGGTAAAAACGACAAATCAAAGAATTCAACTCTATATAGAACTAATATAGGACAATGGTGTAGATTAAAAATTACACCACTCCAGACCCTTTTGTTTTCCACATAATTAATATTGCCAATAATTAACAAGTTCCGGGTCGAATCCGATACCAATAGTATATTCACCTGTTGGCTATTACCTTATCTGTACGTTCCGCATTTGACAGGCGCACCACCAAACGGTGTATTTAGGATTTTGTTATATACACGGGTCATAATCAAAAGGCTGACACTACTAAATTCAATCATTGTCAAATTGTTCTCTATTGTAGTTTTATTCAGCAATCAGCAAGACTTTCTAAGATAACTAACGCGATATCACGGGTGTGTACTTGTATTTGTTAAATTGCAAAGATTTTGGTATTTGAATTAATTGGTTATGCGGGGTTCACACATTGCCGATTATTGCTCCCGTTTGAGATCAGACAGCGATACGGCACGAAAAGTGAAAAAGTCGGATTAGTATCCTCAATTATCTGGAATGTCCTATTATTGTCTGAACGCAGTCGTTTTAGTTCGTAACAGATTCCTACTGGTCGGGAAGGGTCCGAATAGTTCGGCAAAGCACCCCGACAGTTAGGTGCGTCCCGTAACATTCGGGGAAACTCAGCCGATTTTGTCTAGTCAGATTACAATCGTGCCTATGTCGTGACAGATTCTGCTGTATCGGATCGAATTCCTAACAATGTTCTGTGTATTCCGGACGGTGTCCTGTGGAACGGGAATGATCTGGAGAAGTCCCGACAATAACAGAATACAATACGACTGAGACCAGACAAAGCCGTTTGCAATGCGATAGAGCGGACCGTGATAGGATTACGTTCCGACAGTACCTGATCATCCCGATTATGCCGACAGTTTTCGAACGGATAACTCCCGTAAGCGTCGGTTCACTGTCTTGTCACTATCTGATCTCTGTCGGATTACATTCGGTAGAATCGGGACGCAGTCGTGACAGACTCGGTCGAATTTTACCTGGCGAAAGATACAAATCGAATGTCCATCCACGATTCACAGGATCTTGATCAGACTTTTGACAAATTTTAATCGGGAATGGTCCTGTCAAGGACGGCAGTAAAAATCGTGAATGTGTGACCCCAGCTTAAAAGATATTTATTTATATTGTAAAGTTTAATATTTGCATCGTCGCAAAACCTTTGATTACCTTCTGCGAAAGACTTATATATTTTAGATAATTGATTTGAAATTATTATGTTGAATCCTCTGAGGACTGACATTCAGTCCAACCAAGGAAAGCCAGGCTTTCCAACCAAGTATCCATTAGGTTAGTGCATTTGCTACATGCCTCCTTAGTATGGTAATTTGAAATCATATTGAATGCTCCATTTCTACACTTTTGGCTTTACATAATAAAAGTTGTACTTTGTTAATTAAATTATATATTGTTTTCAGTTTTTGGTTTCATTTACTTACATTGTAGATATATCATAGTGCATCACTTTTGACATCAGGCGTTTTCCGCACACATCAGTTTACAAACTAGAATTAGCTGTGGTCCGCATCCCCGAATCTTAGGCAGAATTGTTCCTGCTACATACTTTTTGCCAAAATGAAGATTTTATTATGTTTTTTTTCTCAAATAAATGATAAAAAGTACGGGTTCCCACGCTTTCTTTAAAATAAAATATGAGAAGATAGCTTTTATAATATATTTTAAGAAAATAAAATAAAAAATGGTGTCACAAAACTTGTTTTCTTGCTATAAGTAAAACATAAAATTTCCCTATATGTCCAGTGTAAATTTTGTACTTTTAAAAATAGTTATCTCCCCTTAAATGGAGTTATTTGAAAAATGAATTCTAAAACCACAAATATTTGGTATTTGTTTAAATATTTTCTAAAATGTTTTGAATTACTAAGTTTTCTTTACATAAATAAACAGTTTAACCAATACATTGCAAATCTGTCTCCAAATTTGCAGATTTCGGCAAAGAACTAGAACTATTGTTTCTGTGATTGTACCGTGAATTCAAGATGGCGGTAGACCCCTGGTACTCGCTTCGGCAGTACATATACTAATACCGACCGTGCAAGGGCTGTTTAGCCAGTCAATGTCGTTAAAAACTTCCATTTGTTTGTTCTGTCTAAATACCGACCGTGCAAGGGCTGTATATATGTCACTGAAGCTATATATTAGAGTACATGGTGTAATGGTTAGCACTCTGGACTCTGAATCCAGCGATCCGAGTTCAGATCTCGGTGGAACCTCCAAATCAATATAATCAACCAAATTTTTTTCCAGGAAAGGGGGGCGGGTCCCCTCTAGATCCGCCTCTGCACCACGTTACACGTACATTTTTCAATGAGTTTAGTTTAAAAATACAATATTTCATCCTGTTTTACTCTTAATTTGTCCTCTTGTCGCTTCTTGCTATTTTGTATATACGAATATCACATTTCCGGTGACGTTTCTCCACATGCAATTGTTTTCGTTGCAAGAAACGTCAGAAGAAAGAAAAGGTTGCCGTAAGAGTGACATGTAATCTACACTTCAGTATTATAAACTTCTTGGACCCGACGTGACTTGAACCTTTTAGTTTAGAGTTTAACAGTTAAAGCAAATCGAAGACAAGACACGTTTATGTAAACCTAGGTGATTATCAATTGCATAAGGATTATCTGGGCTGTATATGCACGCCTGGTCATGTTCTATAAAATTACATATCATCTCATTGCAATCACAAAAACATACAGATTAATTCAACCGCTCAGACAGTCCAGGAACATGCACACACTCTCATACCAAATTCCATCCTGCAGAACACAAATAAGACAACAATCATTTTTCCCACGCACAATTAAAATCTGGAACAGCCTTCCCCTGAGTATTGTTATGAGCGACTCTATAGAGTCGTTCAAAGTAGCCGTCTCAAACTACACCTACAGCCCATAAATTCATCATGTGTAAATAGTTTTATCTTAATATTTTAAAAATAATAAATTAAAAATATGCACTACCACTATGTAAAAATTTTTTGTTTTGTTTATTATCACAAATTTGTATATTTCACTGTATATATGTCTTCACAAAGCAATGCGCAGTACAAGTGACGTAAACTTCAACGTGTTGAAGGCGGTCATTACATAGTAGAAGTAGAAGTAGAAGAAGTATATCTTTGTTTTGATTCCATGTGAAAGCTCAGATAAATGACAGATCATGTTCAGTTCAGTTTCTTGTATATTCCTCCATTAATTGTGGAGCACTACCCAAAGGGTATAGTTTTAGCAACTATGTACACCTTAAAACATAAGGAAACAAATAATTATATACAGATGACTGAATTTGGTTATAATAATCACTAAATGATAAATATCATAATTAATTCAATGGATTGTCATCATAAAGTTTTAAAAGATATATAATAATTCATATGTGCTGGGTTGTAAGAAAATTTTAAGAGACAACTGCATATATTTACAAATAAGAATTAAAATGGTCTCAAATTAAAATTACTTATAATTATTAGTTAAGAGTGCTATAAATACATCAGGAACTATAATGAAAATTATATTTTATAAGACTTATGTAAAATGGTAGGGGTTTGGAAAAATTTGAGCTAATATATATACATAAATTTTCTTCACAGTTTATTTTACTATATGGGGATCTTGTCATTATTCTTTAAATTATAACTGATATCTTACAATTTTAAAAAGAGAAGATTTATTTTAAATACATGTACTTATAAGTCATAAAATAGTAAGATGATATACTATTAGTAATGAACTGTTTTATTTTAAAAAGTTTGCTTATACTGTACTTGTGATCAAGTTTTTTATCCTTTTTGTGCGCAGCAAGTGCATCTCATAACACATATTTCTAGCCAGAGTTTCAATGCTTTCATACACAGTTGAGTAACAGTTTATGTCTTTGCTAGTACAGTCCATTATGAGCTGCAGTAAATTCCCTTGTTGTATGATCTTCTTGTATGTTGAGGTATCAATTTCATCCATTGTCAGTTCAATTTTTGAGCAGTATTTAGATCTTATTTGCTCTAATTCTTTGCAGTGTAGAATAAAATGTTCTAGATCTTCATTTCCCTGTTCACAGATTGTACACATCGGGTTAACTTTCGGATCGAACTTAGCTCTTTTGGCTTGGAATATGTACGTTTGAGTACTTATTCTTGCTTTTATTTCTCCTGCCTTTACATCTTTACTATTGTTTTTTACACTTTTCCATATATTGTGAGCTTCATTTAGTGGATTGTTCTGTATCTCTATGTATTTAAGTGATGTTTTTTCCATTTTTTCATTATGACATTCATTTTTCCAGTATTCCTTGATCTTTATTCCTACTAGTCTTTTCCATTCGATTTTATTCAGTGGATTTTCTGTGTAGTAGCTGCTAGATTTCAAATTGTATTTTGATAGAGTTTTTTCTACTCTGTTGATAAAGTCTTTTCCTCTTAGGTCTGAAAATGCTATTTGTCGGCGCAGAATTTCACATTCTATGGTTCCTGAATTTCGAACAATATTCATGAAGAAGGTAAGTACATTTTTGTCTAATGTGATGGCAATAGGTTCTGCTCCTACCAGGGTATAGACAGCCATATTTGCTGTATTATTTGGAAGCCCTTGAATTTGTTGGAGGATTTTTCTCTCTGCCAGTTCTAGCATATCCTTTTCTTTTGCAAGTAGGTTCATCACCTCAAGTCCGTATATGCTTCTTGGTACTGCATATGTTCTCCATAGCTTGTATGCGACCATTGGTGAGAATCCCCTTCTGACATGTAACCCAGCTCCAAGAAGGCTGTATATTGTTGCCCTACCGGTTCTTATTCTTTCTGAGATATTTGCACGGTTTTGCTCGTTTCTTTTGATACCTAGATGTTTGGTTTCATTGGTTATATTGATGTCATTGTCTTCAAATTGCAATGTTGATATGTTTGAGCCTTTTGCATTGTATAGAACAGCTTCAGATTTAGTTGGATTGATTTTGACTAGATCTCTGCTTGTATGGTGTTGCACTATGTCTAATATTCCTTGCGCATCTGCAGTACTATTTGCCAGAACAGCAATGTCATCGGCACATGTTGGCGCAGGGACTTGTATATCACCAATACATGCTCCAAGTCCACTTTTTAATATGCTATCTAGTATGACGTTGTTGTAGCATTTATATAGCGTTGTAGATAGTTTTGCACCTTGTTGAATTCCTTGTAGCACCATTACATCTTCTGTACATTGCCCTTCCCATTTAACCTTAATGCTCATTCCTTTATACAAGTTTCTCAGTAATATCCAGAGTTTTCCTTTTATTCCATAATGGTACAGTTTGTTGAATAGTATTTCATGGTTTAGCTTGTCAAATGCCTTTTCTGCATCAAGAGTTATTAAGATCAGCAGTATCTTTAATTTCTTACTTTCTTCGATTGCTTCTGATGTGAGGAATGCTGCACATAGTGATGATACTCCTTCTGTAAAGCCTCTTTGCAGGGAGTTTTGTATGTTGTTAAATACAGAATCAACTCTATCCTTCAATATACTTTGTAATATTTTTGCAAAGGTTTTAGTTACAGTTATTCCTCTGTAGCTAGATGGTAATGTTTTGTCTTTTTCTTTCTTTAGGATTGGTGTTAGAATCCCTGTCTTTAGGAAGATTGGTACATCCAAATATGTTAAGATTAAATTTAGCAGATGTACTATAAAGGGAGTTAACTCTTCCATCCCATGTTTGTAGTGTTCTGCCGAAATTCCATCTTCATCGGGTGCTTTTCCTGCTTTAAGTTTTTCTATAGCTTTATTTACTTCCTTTACATTAACAAGTTCTATGCCTTGACCTTTTTCCCTTTCTATGGATTCTATTATATTGTTTTGTATTTCTACTAGCTCTAATTTCCCACCAAATTGTTTATGGAATCATGACAGTGCTAGATATCTGATTATCAATAACATAAATTGTTGCAAAACCATACTTATAAGGCAGTAAGGGAGGTTTTCTGATAGCAATACCGTAACTAGGAGAGGGGGGTGGGGGGGGGGGGGAAGAAACAAACAATACTAATACTGATGACACAGAAGCTATACATGCTATAACAGCAATAATGTTAATCATGTAAGGCACAAAATGTGCAATATAATATTGAGTCTAGGAAAAACAGAGCTGGAAGAAAACATAGAAGAAAGTAAAGAGTGTTAAAATACACCTAATCGCTATTTATTCCATTCCGGATAAGTTACACAACTTTTTCATCCAGTTGAAGCTATCTGGGACCCTGTTTAAACAATTCACCATGCATGATACTTTTTAATGAGACCTGTTTAAACTACCGTAAATACTTCAAACAAAATATTTTTTTACTTCAATTTTAATTTCGAAAAAAGTGGATCATACTACATGTATATCAAAGTTTCTTGATGATCACTTTCTGAAGTTTTTTCTCCATCAGCTCACTACTGATGACCTCCATTTTTTCGGCCGGTGACCCAAAACAGGAAGTTGTATAAATGACTGTTTTTCCCGGAATGGACTAAATAGCAATAAGGTGTATGCTGAGACAGTATGGTTCCCTTTTAAAAGAAAAAAACACCATTAGAAGATTTAAAACTTTCTTTGAATACATTGCCAAAACCGACTGGTCTACCAACATATAAGAGCAACTGAAGTTACCGAGCGAACTATAATACAGCTGTATTGTCATGATTACAGTTCCAATTAGTTTACATATTTTTTTTTATTCAATACTTATATCCAACTTCAGTTGAAAAACAAAACTCAAGAAGAACAGACAACACAATAGCCCCATGCACCTAATCACTATTTGCTTGCCATTACTGGACATCCGAAAGGTTCCTTTAAAATTTTATGTGACATTAGAAAATGTATACCACACAGAGATCATTATATGTCATCAATAGTTAAACTCATAGAGTGTTGTAAATTCTCAGGTCAATTGTCACAGATTCCCAAATAACAATAAGTTCTGTAGAAAAAACAACAAAAGACCGTCAATACACAATGATACAAACAGCAGAGAAAATTTGACTGAGCAACATGAATTTTACCAGAAATGGGATGAATAACATAAATAATCACCAATCTGTTTGAAAGAATACTGGCATGGAAACCCTAAAAGAAGAATAAAAAGTACTAGACTCCCATACCCGCCAACTGTCACTATTTGCGGGGGATTTCCCTCATGGAGGCTCCCAAGTGGAAATTTTGTAAGAGCAATTTTGTCCACTATTTTAAAGAAAACAATTAATTTAACAATGGCTATGAGCTTGTTAAAGCACGAAAAAACAAAAAAAACACATTAGAATATATATATTTGAAGGCCCCCTTGAAGGTTTTGTAGAACTATAAGAACCATCTTTCACGTAAAACCCCCATGGGCATTTTGAAAAGTTGGCAGGTATGGACTCCAAAGTAGACTAAACAAAGTCAATAAAACCTGAAGACTAAATCCTTGACTATATCAACAACAACAAAAAGGTAACAACTGAAAAACAACTGTCATAAACGTGAATGAGTACAGACATTTTCTATCAAGTCTCTTTATACAATGTTATACACCACTCAAGTTTGACCACAATTCCCAGAGCTAGGGCTAGAACCTTTTGTGAATACAATGTGCTTAACTGGAATATTCAGATGTTATACTTCTTACCAAGTGAAGTGCTCAATAAGTATATCCAAGAAGACAGTACTTCTGTTTTTACAGTTTTCCCATAATTCTGTTATCTAGACTGTAAAATGAAAAGAAAGACCTTTTTAGATATTTTTTTATTTTAAGAATTGTAATTAAAATTTTGGCACTTGGACTGTTTTATTTAAAAAAAAAATTGTCTTTCATTACACTGTCATGACTGTCCATATCAAAATTAAAAATCAGTCTTATCTTTTTTTAGTTTAAACAATTGGTCACAGGAAGAATGCTGCTATTGAAGATTTTGTCCTTTTCTTTGTCAAAATGTGTACTTTCTTTAATTAAATCAGCCTAAAGTCATACTTCATCTTATTGCAAAGGATCTATGATGATGATTATTAGTTTCAAATACTACCAGTAAATATGATATAATTTAAGCAATAATTCTTTCATTTCATGCACTATACATTTTTTATGAACCATAAAAAGCCTTAAAAAATCCAACTTTTTGATTTGAAATGGTTAAAGATATATACAAAAACATGATAAAATAAATATACCGAAGATTTAATTTAATTTCATTGAATATACATCTTTTTTCAGTTGCAGAATGGTGGCTGCTACTTTAAAGTTTGAAGGGACTCTAACTCCTTCAGACCCTCAAAAAAATTCAGTACTTATTATTGGACAGCCTAGATACTTATCAAAGATAAAGTATAGTGATGTGAAAGTAAAGTTAGAACCAAGAGTTGATGAAGAGGTATGAGTTATATAAAGTATAGTGATGTGAAAGTAAAGTTAGAACCAAGAGTTGATGAAGAGGTATGAGTTAAATAAAGTATAGTGATGTGAAAGTAAAGTTAGAACCAAGAGTTGATGAAGAGGTATGAGTTAAATAAAGTATAGTGATGTGAAAGTAAAGTTAGAACCAAAAAAATTATGAAGAGGTATGAGTTATAGAAAGTATAGTGATGTGAAGTTAAGTTAGAACCAAGAGTTGATGAAGAGGTATGAGTTATATAAAGTCAAACATTTTAAAAAACCAGTGTGAAGTGGGGTATATATCAATTAGCTGTAGACAACAAAAAATATCTAAACAGACATCTAGACAGCTCATGCAGCAATCAACAATACACAGGTATCAAAACAATATGTCATCAACAACAAACAGTTTCAATGAGACAACAAACCGATGGCAACCACTAAACAATAGGCTGCTGACTTGGGACAGGCTCATTTGAATGTGTCGGGGTAAAACAGTTTGAAGGTATCAACCTTTCCTTAACCTGGGACAGTGGTGTAACAGTACAAAATAAGAACCAACAACCAAAACTTGTTAAAAAGGGCTTAACTTGACATCATCAAAGCAGAAAAACATCTTACAAAAACACTGACTGGACATGGCAAGGAATTTATACATCCCTAAAAACAAAAAAGACACTTAAGTACAGAACTAAAAGTACTTGTATATAGTGTCAGCTAGTTAAAAGCTACATTTAAACTTAAAAAGTATATATTTCTCTCTGTAAATTGTAATATACCAGATCAGTTATTGAAAAGGAAAAAAAAACTATTATGTCTGATCTGTTTATGATTAAAGACATTTAGAAAAAGGAGAGTATTTAGTTTGACTGTAAAAAGTAGATGTTTTGTCATGCTTGTGGGATATATTGACAATTTTTGTTCTCACATCAATACAATGGGATCATTGATATCCTAGGTACATGCAATAGTTTATTATTAGTTCATTTTTTGTGGATAGTTTATGCTTGCCATATTCAAAATATTTTCTGTTTTCAGACTTTCAAGAAAGCTTTAGACTCTAATTCAGAAATTTGTGCTTTATGGTTGAACAATGCCACTTTAGCTCAGCTGCCTGTCAAATGTAGTCGTCATAACACACCATCCAGGGCTCATGCTTTAACTAAAATGGTCAAGAGCTGTCTACGTGGAGGAGATGAATTTGTAGTGGTACTGTACTCTTTCATTGTTGTTTAAAATATATGTTTACTTTTTAAAGAAGGGTTAGACTTGTAAATTAGTGACAGTGAAAAATAATGTGACATATTAAAGAATGTTTTTTTTAAATTTGGAGTGACTGCTTTATTTTATTTAGAAAAAAATATTTCCTTTTAATATGTATCCTTATACGATAAATGAGGTTCCTAAATCTCCGATTTAATATAAAATCCACATGTTATCCGTTACCATATTAGTGGATATTGACCACAAGAGATAAACTACTGTAAATAACATTTTGAAGTACATCTTCAACAAACATGCTGGATTTTCCATGGTAGTTTTATTCATGTACAGATTTTAACCATCTATGATCCTATGATTTGTGAAATAGTTAAAATGCTTGTTTTTTTTTTACAAAATATTGAGATTTTCTAATAATGCAATCCAGTTTCACTTAAAAAATAAATATATTTTAGCAAAGATATATTAACAGCATGTTTTTTGAAGATGTACTTCTTATACATTTGAACAAAACTGGGGCCAGGGATTTCATTGAATCTCAGTATCATCTGAAGCTTCGCTTTTATTTGTCGCATTGAATTTTCAAACATCATTATACATTCAATACAAATAGTACTTTTCACAACTGGATTAGATAGATCAGCTACAGAGCAGACATGTCATTTAATAGACCACTCTTGAAATTGTTGAATTTCTAGTGAACATGATTCTAGACATGCGTTAACATGGTTAAGAGGCATCATCACTTTCTTTCCATGTTATGTGATCTTGCCGTTGCAAAATATGATTATTCTGGATAATTTAATTCTTAAAATTGATAATAAGCACTAATCTCTGGCGCAGAGTTCATATTCATCTCATATATGCTCTGCAAACTGCACTTAATATTGACTGTAGTGTTAGGAAGTATTGAATGGAACGAATATGATGTCTGCACTGGAGAGTGAATTAACACATGTAGCACTGCTGTCATTAGGGAAATGTCTTTAAGTACCCATGGAACAAAGATGATTTCTAGTTTATCCTGCATAATGACAATCACGAAGAAGCTTCATGAACTTTAATAGTTCAGGAAAGCAGGCAGTCCCCTCTATCTGATAAATGATGTCATAAAAGGTGTGTATAGTTGACAAACTTTTCTGTTGAAGAACAGAACTTGAAAGTGAAATTGAGAATGGAAATGGTCTACCGTTTTGATTTAATTTGTAGGAACAAGCTACATGCAATGATGTTCTTACTCCTGATTGCAGAAATTCATTTGCTGACAATATTTATGTAAAAAGTAAAATCACAAAATTTCTCCAATTTTTGTGCTATTTTCACATTTCTTGATAGATGTGAGAAAAATATTTCTCCTCATTATATTGAAATATCTGTTCTTGACAAATCATCGATCAAAATTCAATTATGACGTCAAATTTTCTTGGTTTCTTCTGAATTTTCCTAATGTGACGTCATGAAAAAGGTCAATATGCCTGATGATATCACATATAAAAAACAACTTCCTGAAATTCCACCACTTTATAACTTGTGTATAACTATATTTCTCCACTCTCAACAGTTTGATTTTAATCATTTAAAATGCTTGGCAAGACTCATGCTTTAAATATTGAAATTTAACTGTCTCAAGTGGAGAAATATCATTACACACTTGTTGTAGTGGTGGAATCTATATATCTCTATACCTTGTGTAAATTAAAAGATCATGAACCATCTAAGTTTTTGTGGCCATTTTTTTTTCAGGAGCATTCTCAAATAGATTTGTTGTTTTTCAGATTGTTTGTGAGAAAAAAGATGTAGTTGCAACAGGATGTGCAGTTGCAAGAGCACTGCCTCTTTACCAGGGCAAGTCAGCATCTGTCTCTCCACAGAATGTCACTGTACAGTTTCTTTTGGCTAACGAAGACAGTCAGACACCACTCTCACAATCAGAATTAGACTGTCTTACAGCTCAGGCTCATGGTATAAGGCTTTCTGCAAAGATAGTGGATATACCATGTAATATTATGCATACTAATACATTCCTAGAGGTAATGATTTAGCTTTAGAACTTATTAATATCAAGTTATTGAGGGGTTGTTTCACTAACTCATAATTTTGACCCTAAAAGTCTGAAAGATTTTAACTGCAAAGCTGTTGTGAAGATTTTATGAAAATGTATTTTATAATGCCTAATTGTTTCAGTTCAAAAAGATTTTGAACTTATGTGCAATAAGTGATGTATATTAGACTTTGGTGAATTTGTTAATGCATGCTGCTTTACATAATTTTGCAAAATAATTTCTCAGTTTTATTAAAAAATAAAAAATGGCACCACCTCTTGTCCACAAATATTTTTTGCTGAAATATTTTAGATATACTATAGTCTTTACTTTGCAACCAAAATCATCAAATTTGGTTGAAAAAGATGACAAATTTCTAGAAAAACGGCCTTAAATGAAATTTATTTCTGTTTTTGGCTGATATATTTATAATACATATTATACATATACTGTTTGATACAGGTAATATGAAATGGCAAATTGTTCAACAATAAAACCTTTAAAGTTAAAGTTTATATAGAAATGCGGCTCAAATGTAACAGCATACTCTCATTATCCAATAAACACATCTCCTACAGTAATCGTAAACGTTTAACATTTTAACAATGCAATTAATATTAACAAATTAACATTACTTTAATATGAACTAATAGAAATCCTAATAAAACGTTTATAGTTGAAAATATTTAAAAGGAAAGTTTTAACATTGCAGGCCAGCAGTGCAAGGTAAAATAAAGTCTGATACAGTATTGAAAACAAACTAATTGCTGTTAAAAATATTAGAGTAAAATGACAAGAGTTGAAGCTGGCCGCATTGGGCTACCCCTGTTGCAGGGGAGGGGGCATTAAGTGTTACACTTATCTGCTTGTACATCAGTACATGCATACTTGCATCATAAAATAAGTTTCCATTCTCTAAATATTAGTTTGCCTCAACCAAGCATTATGAAACTTATTTACACAATTCTTATTTAATATTATCACAAAACACAGATCATGTTTGAATTTGGGTGGTGTCTAGAATTATGCCCCTTTTTAAATGAAAAAAAAAAATGCTGATTTTTTTTATTGTTTCCATTATCTAACTGAGGTTGCCTCAACCAAAGGAGTAAGTTCGATAAGGGCCTTCCTTATTTGGCCCTGATTATAATATTGAATGGAACAAGATAAAATATGATTTAAGCTGTCTTAAAGACATCTAAGCACATTTAATTAGGTCTTTCCACTTTTCACCAAATTTGTGGTCACATCAAATTGAATTAAAAGTATGCATGTTAATTAAGGTGTGGTATTAAAAAAGATATATGCCAAACTAGGGTTTAGACTTCGTATTAATGTGATCAGATGAACAGGACATTGTGACTTATTCACATGCATATATTTTTGTTTTTAAATATTATTATGTTGATAAGCATAATGTTTTCATTTTTCACATTAACTGTGTTTCAGGAAATTAATGAAGTAGGTAAAGAATTAGGAATAAAACCAATGGTTATTGCAGGGGAAGAGTTAAATGAAAGAGGATTTGGAGGCAAGTGTCTAGTTTCTACAGTTACTTCAAAATATTGTTTAATCTGAAAGGAATTAGAAGTTGATGGCAGTTCTGTGGTGGTCTCTATCACAACTGTTTAGAGATTGACATCTAGAATAAACTCATGATCATTATGGAATTGACCCATATTTATTATTGAATAAACTCATATTTATTATGGTATAGACTTATATTTATTATGGTTCAGTCTCATATTTATTATGGAAGGCCACATGTTGACATGTACTCAAATTGTTATGAAAATCTTCAATATTTTGTTTTAATTTTCTATCAAAAGTTAATTGTCTTACAAATGTCCTCAGTTGACAAATATAAAATAGAAATCTATTGAGGTAAAAGTTAATATATTTCTTTATTAGTATGTACCACTAAAATTGAAAAGTTCATAAAAGGCAGAGTGAAAATATTGTTGAATATTTTACTGGCTCTAATCCACAGCCAATATCTGAGGGTCAAAACTAAATCCTGGGATATTTGGCTACATAATTCATCAAACCAACTGCCACAAAGAATTTGCGTAGGAGAAATTTTCCCAGACAAATTATAGTTCTAAGTACACAGATGCCCCATCCGCACAATCATTTTCTATGTTCAGTGTACCGTGAAAATGGGGTAAAATCTCTAATTTTGCATTAAAATTAGAAAGATCATATCATTTATAAGGAACATGTGTACTAAGTTTCAAGTTTATTAGACTTCAACTTCATCAAAAACTACCTCAACCAAAAACTTAAATCTGAAGCAGGACAGACGGACAAACGGACAAATGAACAGGCGGACTCACAGACCAGAAAACATAATGCCCATAAATGGGACATAAAAGTAGGAGGTTCAATAAAATGTTTAGATGTTTGTTCAAATTGAATCTTCATGAATATATAATGTGGGGAAAGCTGCTATCAATGCATCAATAGGAGGTTTAATAAAATGTTTAAATGATTGTTTTAATTCTATCTTCAGGAATATATAATGTGGGTAAAGCTGCTGTCAATGCCCCAGCCTTAGCTGTACTCAGTTATAAACCCACTACTGCCACCAAAACCATTGCCTGGGTTGGAAAAGGCATAGTTTTTGATACTGGTGGATTATGTATAAAAACAAAGGTAAGATCTCAGTCTTTTTTTTGATAATTTTGATTAGCCTTGTAATTTAAAGAAATTTATTTTTATTTTTTTGTAAATTTTGATATCTTTAAACGAGCAAGACTATTATTTGTTGATGGACATTTTAATGCTATTTATAATTTAACATTCATCACTTTTTGTGTTGCATAAGGTGCTTTATAACTTTACTCTATTAATGACTAAAGCAATAGAAAAAATAAATAAAAAATGTGTTGCCATTGTAAGGCTGTGTTTAATATTTATTCTTGCAATAGTTTTATTTTTAATCTATGTAGCTGTCATAAAATATTAATTAAGGAATGACTAATATTTTTTCTGTCTATGAAGAAATAACATAAAAAATGTGGTGCACACTGAATAACATGTGAAGCGAGTTATTTAACAGTGTTCACTACATTTTTTATGTTATTTCGAATAGACTGACATAATATTACAGTTATTTCTTATAATTTAATTCTAAATTTCATTCTAAACGGGCGTAAATCATGAAAAAACGTTGTTGACGTCATGGTCACATGATAAAATTGTGTCTATGATATGATAAACAAAACAACGTCAGCCAATCAGAAGATGTGTTACATTTAAAATTAAATTATTACATGTATTATATATTAATGTACAGAAATTGTGAAGCTGTGACCTTTAAATGAACAATAATATAAAGAAGAAAAATCTCAGACCTTTTTTTTCTAAATCTGATTTTGTTTAGGTCCCTTTCTTTTCTATAAAAGTCCAAGTTAATTTTCTGTAACACTAGAATAATGTTTTCTTTTAAAAAAAAATGAAGCTTGGATGGATTTTGCTGTATTTTATAACATCTTTTTGTCACATTTCAGACAGGAATGTGTGGTATGAAGAGAGATTGTGGTGGAGCAGCAGGAATACTGGGAGCTTTCTATGCAGCAGTTAAACTGGTAAATTTGTAATACATCAATAGTGTCAGAATAGGAATTTTAATAAAAATAAATACAGAATTATTCACAAAAATATCTGGTAGTAAAAGGAATTTTGATTAATTAATCTTGATACCAGGGTCATATGTAATATTGAACCCCCTGAACATTTCTTTGGGGTTCAATTTTCCATATGACACTGGTTAACTGTTATCAAAATGAAGGTTTTATTTACAGAACCTTAATGAATATAATGATATTTGTCACTTGATCAATTTCGTTAAAACTGACCTAAGGAACATTTTTAGCTCACCTGGCCCTTACTTTTCTCATCACTTGGCGTCCGTTGTCGTCTGTCGTCTTCTGTCGTCGTTACCCTTTTACAAAAATCTTCTCCTCTGAAACTACAGGGCCAAATTTAACCAAACTTGGCCACAATCTATTAGGGTATCTAGTTTAAAAAAATGTGTCCAGTGACCCGACCAACCAACCAAGATGGCCGCCATGGCTAAAAATAGAATATAGGGGTAAAATGTTGATTTTGGCTTATAACTCTGAAACCAAAGCATTAAGAGCAAATCTGAAAGGGTAAAATTGTTTATCAGGTAAAGATCTATCTGCTCTGAAATTTTCAGATGAATCGGACAACTGGTTGTTGGGTTGCTGCCCCTGAATTGGTAATTTTAAAGAAATTTTGTCGTTTTTGGTTATTGTCTTGAATACTTTTATAGATATAGATTAACTGTAAACAGCAATAATGTTCAGTAAAGTAAGATCTACAAATAAGTCAACATCACCAAAATTGTCAGTTGACCCCTTAAGGAGTTATTGCCCTTTATAGCAAATTTTTAACAATTTTCATTAATTTGGTAAATTTTGGTAAATTTTTACAAAATAATTTCCTGTTACTAATGGGCAAAGTTCATTATAGATAGAGATAATTGTAAGTATCAAGAACGTTCAGTAAAGTAAGAACTTCAAACACATCACCATCACCAAAACACAATTTTGTCATAAATCCATCTGTGTCCTTTGTTTAATATGCACATAGACCAAGGTGAGTGACACAGGTTCTTTAGAGCCTCTAGTTAATGGTTGAGATGAGTAATTGTATGTCGGCAGTATTGAAATAATGGGCAAATGAAAGACAATATGTTTTTTCATATAAACGTTTTATTTATGTAGGGTTTTAAAGAGAATCTTCATGCTGTCTTCTGTCTGGCAGAGAATGCAGTGGGACCTACAGCGTGCAGACCAGATGATGTATTTACAATGTATTCAGGATTGTAAGTCTTTTAAAAAGTTAAATGACAGATAAGATAAAAGATAAAAGAAAAGAGCCAAACAATACAAAAAAAACCCAACTAAACTCTACACTGAAAGAACTAAAGACAGAGTAACATGATACTAAATAAGGGAAGTTGATACATGACCAGCTAAGCTAACTATTTATATGCTAACTGATGTTCAATGTCATGTTTTTAACTGACCTTAAATCTGAATTTGATTATTTTGCATAATTACCTGTCAAATCAGATACAAATGCAATCTTTTTTTGTTCAATGGATAGAACAGATAAAGTATATGCAATGCAGGGGACATTGTAACTCTTTTATTTACTTGATCCTATCATGATATATTTAAAATGTGTTTGTAGAACAGTGGAAATAAACAACACTGATGCTGAAGGTAGACTTGTTTTAGGAGACGGGGTAAGTTATTCTACCTGGATTATTGCAGTGATCATTAAGCTGATAAGTTCTATTGCTGACTTGTAATTAACTTTATATAATTTAATTTTAGATGTAACGCGTCTTCTGATTGGCTGACGTTATTTTGTTATGAGCCGATAGACATAATTTAGTCATGTTACCGTGGCGTCATCAACTTTTTTTCATGGGTTTCTATGGTTTAAAATGGAATTTAGAATTAAATTATAAGAAATGACTGTAATATTTTTTCTGTCTATTCGAAATAACAAAAAATGTGGTGCACACTGTTAAATAACCCGCTACACGCGTTATTCAGTGTGCACCAAATTTTTTATGTTATATCTTCATAGATAGAAAAAATGTTACAGTCATTCCTTAAATAAAAAACTTATATTTAAGCTATGAGCTGTGCGCATAAATAGAATGAATATTTTAATTTTCCTGTACTGGTATCTGATGGTTTCCATATTTCGTTAATTTTTTTTCATTTGAGTAGTGCTACTTTTATACTATGTCATCTGATGTCATGTAGGATTAAACTTCTTCCCTTTCCAATGTTCATCGCTAATACGATTTCAAAAATATTGACAGATTCTGCACAAATTATTCCTGTTGACAGAAAATTCCATTGATCAATGATCCTTTGGGAAAACGAATGAAGATGTTGAGTTGAATTACACCTCTTTTTAATTGATTTCATGGTCAGAAAAGATGTGTATTTGGGTCAGTCCAAATATATCACTCTCCTTTTAATCAGGATTAACTCTTAAATATCCACTGGGGATCATATCTTACTGGTTACATTTAGAAAATAAATTCATTAAAAAAAACATATTTGGAACTGTTACTTTCTACAAAGAGCAAAGAAGTGCCACCAAGTTTTCATGAATGTTTAACATAGCTAGTAGAATTTATCCTATATTTTTTTGTAAATCAATAAAGGAAAATTTATAAGAATTTTTATAATTTTAAGTAAGAAAAAGAAACATCTAGCAATGCCCTATTATGTGCTGGTTAGTTATCTTACATGACCCAATGATGTATTTTTACTTTAAAATAGATCTGCCAATTATTATACCCTAAAGAACTGCCAATTATCATACCCTAAAGAACTTTGGCTTTGGCTTGGGCAAGTTTGAAAACCAGTGCCAATCAACTATTAAAAAGAGTTGCACTTTCCTTGGAAATATGAATGATATAGAAAATTGCATTGTAGGCACTTCCAAGCCTACATTTCTTTTAAGATATTGATAAATACATGTAGTTTAAAAGAACCAAAAAACAAGTTGTATTTAGTTTTTGGGGAGCACTGGAACTGTGTTCTCTTATTGAATAATTTTTAATAACAAGAAGCCTATGCTAACTGTCAAAATCCACTGAATTACTTTAATTGTATTGATAGGTAGCATATGCAAGGAAAGATTTAAAGGCTGATATTATTGTAGACATGGCAACATTAACTGGTGCTCAAGGAATAGCTACTGGTAAGTTTGTTGGATTGTTGATGTTATATTAATATAAAAAGATGTGGTATAAATGTCAATGAGAAAACCAGAGACCAAAGGATGTAGAAGGTTAGCAACTATAGGTGTAATATGAACATAAAAAGATGTGGTATGAATGTCAATGAGAAAACCAGAGACCAAAGGATGTAGAAGGTTAGCAACTATAGGTGTAATATGAACATAAAAAGATGTGGTATGAATGTCAATGAGAAAACCAGAGACCAAAGGATGTAGAAGGTTAGCAACTATAGGTGTAATATGAACATAAAAAGATGTGGTATGAATGTCAATGAGCTCCCCCAGAAACCAAAGGATGTAGAAGGTTAGCAACTATAGGTGTAATATGAACATAAAAAGATGTGGTATGAATGTCAATGAGAAAACCAGAGACCAAAGGATGTAGAAGGTTAGCAACTATAGGTGTAATATGAACATAAAAAGATGTGGTATGAATGTCAATGAGAAAACCAGAGACCAAAGGATGTAGAAGGTTAGCAACTATAGGTGTAATATGAACATAAAAAGATGTGGTATGAATGTCAATGAGAAAACCAGAGACCAAAGGATGTAGAAGGTTAGCAACTATAGGTGTAATATGAACATAAAAAGATGTGGTATGAATGTCAATGAGAAAACCAGAGACCAAAGGATGTAGAAGGTTAGCAACTATAGGTGTAATATGAACATAAAAAGATGTGGTATGAATGTCAATGAGAAAACCAGAGACCAAAGGATGTAGAAGGTTAGCAACTATAGGTGTAATATGAACATAAAAAGATGTGGTATGAATGTCAATGAGAAAACCAGAGACCAAAGGATGTAGAAGGTTAGCAACTATAGGTGTAATATGAACATAAAAAGATGTGGTATGAATGTCAATGAGAAAACCAGAGACCAAAGGATGTAGAAGGTTAGCAACTATAGGTGTAATATGAACATAAAAAGATGTGGTATGAATGTCAATGAGAAAACCAGAGACCAAAGGATGTAGAAGGTTAGCAACTATAGGTGTAATATGAACATAAAAAGATGTGGTATGAATGTCAATGAGAAAACCAGAGACCAAAGGATGTAGAAGGTTAGCAACTATAGGTGTAATATGAACATAAAAAGATGTGGTATGAATGTCAATGAGAAAACCAGAGACCAAAGGATGTAGAAGGTTAGCAACTATAGGTGTAATATGAACATAAAAAGATGTGGTATGAATGTCAATGAGAAAACCAGAGACCAAAGGATGTAGAAGGTTAGCAACTATAGGTGTAATATGAACATAAAAAGATGTGGTATGAATGTCAATGAGAAAACCAGAGACCAAAGGATGTAGAAGGTTAGCAACTATAGGTGTAATATGAACATAAAAAGATGTGGTATGAATGTCAATGAGAAAACCAGAGACCAAAGGATGTAGAAGGTTAGCAACTATAGGTGTAATATGAACATAAAAAGATGTGGTATGAATGTCAATGAGAAAACCAGAGACCAAAGGATGTAGAAGGTTAGCAACTATAGGTGTAATATGAACATAAAAAGATGTGGTATGAATGTCAATGAGAAAACCAGAGACCAAAGGATGTAGAAGGTTAGCAACTATAGGTGTAATATGAACATAAAAAGATGTGGTATGAATGTCAATGAGAAAACCAGAGACCAAAGGATGTAGAAGGTTAGCAACTATAGGTGTAATATGAACATAAAAAGATGTGGTATGAATGTCAATGAGAAAACCAGAGACCAAAGGATGTAGAAGGTTAGCAACTATAGGTGTAATATGAACATAAAAAGATGTGGTATGAATGTCAATGAGAAAACCAGAGACCAAAGGATGTAGAAGGTTAGCAACTATAGGTGTAATATGAACATAAAAAGATGTGGTATGAATGTCAATGAGAAAACCAGAGACCAAAGGATGTAGAAGGTTAGCAACTATAGGTGTAATATGAACATAAAAAGATGTGGTATGAATGTCAATGAGAAAACCAGAGACCAAAGGATGTAGAAGGTTAGCAACTATAGGTGTAATATGAACATAAAAAGATGTGGTATGAATGTCAATGAGAAAACCAGAGACCAAAGGATGTAGAAGGTTAGCAACTATAGGTGTAATATGAACATAAAAAGATGTGGTATGAATGTCAATGAGCTCCCCAGAAACCAAAGGATGTAGAAGGTTGTTAGCAACTATAGGTGTAATATGAACATAAAAAGATGTGGTATGAATGTCAATGAGCTCCCCCAGAAACCAAAGGATGTAGAAGGTTGTTAGCAACTATAGGTGTAATATGAACATAAAAAGATGTGGTATGAATGTCAATGAGCTCCCCCAGAAACCAAAGGATGTAGAAGGTTGTTAGCAACTATAGGTGTAATATGAACATAAAAAGATGTGGTATGAATGTCAATGAGCTCCCCCAGAAACCAAAGGATGTAGAAGGTTGTTAGCAACTATAGGTGTAATATGAACATAAAAAGATGTGGTATGAATGTCAATGAGCTCCCCCAGAAACCAAAGGATGTAGAAGGTTGTTAGCAACTATAGGTGTAATATGAACATAAAAAGATGTGGTATGAATGTCAATGAGCTCCCCCAGAAACCAAAGGATGTAGAAGGTTGTTAGCAACTATAGGTGTAATATGAACATAAAAAGATGTGGTATGAATGTCAATGAGAAAACCAGAGACCAAAGGATGTAGAAGGTTAGCAACTATAGGTGTAATATGAACATAAAAAGATGTGGTATGAATGTGAATGAGCTCCCCCAGAAACCAAAGGATGTAGAAGGTTAGCAACTATAGGTGTAATATGAACATAAAAAGATGTGGTATGAATGTCAATGAGAAAACCAGAGACCAAAGGATGTAGAAGGTTAGCAACTATAGGTGTAATATGAACATAAAAAGATGTGGTATGAATGTCAATGAGAAAACCAGAGACCAAAGGATGTAGAAGGTTAGCAACTATAGGTGTAATATGAACATAAAAAGATGTGGTATGAATGAGCTCCACCAGAGACCAAAGGACATAAAAAGATGTGGTATGAATGTCAATGAGCTCCCCCAGAAACCAAAGGATTTAGAAGGTTATTAACAACAATAGGTAATAGTACCACATCAATATTAACACCTGCAGAATGGGGTAAATGATTAGCAGTGAATTTGTTGTCACAAACTCATAACTATAGGTAATAGTACCACATCAATATTAACACCTTCAGAATGGTGGAAATGAGCAGCATTGAATTTGTTGTCACAAACTCATAGTATTTAATGAAAGACTATATGTTAAGGGTATATAGAGATCTAATAAAAGCTAGTTAATGATTAATATTAAAGTATCCATCTATTTTTATACCTTGTAGGCAAATATCATGCTAGTATACTAACAAACAACGAAGATTTAGAATTAGCCTGTATTAGTGCTGGAAGAGTTTCTGGTGACCTCGTTCATCCAGTGCCGTATTCACCAGAACTTCATTACAGTGAATTTGCCAGTTCAGTTGCTGACATGAAAAACTCGGTGGCGGTAAGAATTGTTTTTTTAATCTTTTGGCATAACATGTTCATATTATAAGATATAGCTTTTAAAAGAATTTGTCCAAAAGGAATTTTTTAATGTCCAAACTTTATTTAGGTAAAAAAAATTCTGAAACAATTTGAAGATTTATAAGTTATGATAATGTTATTTTAATTTATAAGTCAACTATGTTTGGTCTGTTCACCGATTGCTCCGTGTACATGTTTATGTATGCATGGTTCATCTCAACTTGACTGCATCATATCATAATCAGTAAAGTAAGCAAAACATTTGTGTTTTTGTGCTCTTGTTTGTATTACAGGACAGAAGTGATGTAAATGATTCTTAAATATCATATCAGAATATTCATTCTGTCTAGAATATATATTTTTAATTATCAGTGCTGGGAAAACATATTGCAATGGGTATATTATATCCCTTAATTGTTTGGGGACAATGTAAAACTGAAGGTCTAACAAGAATATTAAAAATGGTTAAATAAGTGCAGAAAAAATGATTTTAGATACAGATCCTTTTTCTCTTTTCAACCTTCTTATTTAAAGAACTTGGTTGGTTGACAGTTGAAAAGTTTTTAAAATACCACAACTATTTACGTTCCAACAAATTGGTCATATTTGAGGAAGAAACAATAGTGTTTATATTTCATTCCTTAATATAAAAAAAAACAAACAAACAAAAAAACAATTAAATGAATCTCCCAATTAGAAAGGTTTTAAACAGAATAATACAATAAAGCTGATACTTTAAAATACTTAGCTATAGCATATACAAATTTTAGTATCTAGTTTAAGCTATTTTATTTGTCATATCATGCACTCAGTTCTTTTGAATATCTGTTTGGTGACACTGAAACGTGATAAGAAATCAATTATAATAATTATAAATGCAATCACCTTTATCACACACATCAACTGTCCTTATGCCAATTAAAATGTAAGCTTTGCTCGATCAGTTGAAATAATACTGCTAATAACTATGGGAAAATATCTGTTTTTGATTGCATTGTATGTGGGGGCCTCAGGGATTTTTTTTTGTAACTAACTGTATTCACCCTCTTTAAATAGAGAATTTATTATTAATATTAATTATTAATATATTGTTGTTATTATTGTATTACAGGATAGAGGCAATGCCCAAGTATCTTGTGCTGGACTATTTATTGGTTCTCATTTAGGTTTTACTTATCCGGGAATGTGGTTGCATATAGATATGGCTGCACCAGTACACAATGTAAGCTATTTACCAATCTTATTTTTGGTCATTAATTAGAGAGTAAGTGGATCAGTATAACGTAGTGTTTAATTATTTTTATTTCAAGTTCTAAAGGTAATAGAATATTGTAAATATATTATAAATGCCTATAAAGTGTACAAAACAACACCAATATTCAAAAATGAAAACATTGAATGTAATTATCTATAAATATTTTGGATAACTGATATCCTTTATCAGTATCATTAATCATATCAATCTAATCCGTTGGTTCCTTTGTGCGTCTGTCTGTTCGTCATATGTCTGTTCCGCCTCAGGTTAGAGGTAGTTTTTGATGAAGTTGAAGTCCAATCAAATTGAAACTTAGTATGCATGTTTCCTATGATATGATCTTTCTAATTTTAATGCCAAATTAAGAGTTTTTACCCCATTTTCATAGTCTTCTAAACACAGAAAATGATAGTGCGGATGGGGCATCCATGTACTAAGGACACATTCTTGTTTAATTTTATTTTGATGCAGCATGAGAAAAATGCATTTCTTTGTAAGCAGCCATTTATGTGTATTTGTTGTTTTATATGTAGGGAGAAAGAGCCACAGGATATGGCGTTGCATTACTCACTACCTTATTTGGAAGTCAATCCCAGAATCCTTTACTGCAGTATATAGCGCCATCTATAGCAATTCAGGAAGTGATGGATGTTGATTGTGAAGAGAGTGATGCCAAAAAACAGAAATCTTAGTGGAATAGTCTTTGTATTATAATCAGCCTGTCTATTTAGCAGAAACATTATATGTTTGACCTTGCACCTTGAACTATTTATACTCAGAGAAATATGGAAGTGCAACAATCAAGTAGATAGAAAAAAAAATTCTCTTTAATTTTATTGGAAATTTGTGCAAGCAGAATCATCATTATAGTTTTTGTCTTTGATTAATAATTTATATAGATATATATGTGTCTGTTGTTTTTGTTTTTCCTTGTTAGTTGTATAATATTTCTCAATAGATGAAAACATCACTAAGAATTTTATCTGTATTTTCCTTACAAAACAGACTTGACTTCGGTGACAAATATTGACTGAAAAATTACTCAAGTGAATATTATAAAATAAATGCTAGAGGAAAACTCAATACTTGTTGTAAATAACAACTGGAGCCTTAATATTACACATTTGTCAAACTTGACAAGGGACGCATAAATACATATTCACTAATATATAGACTGGTCAGTATAATTTGTTATGGAGCTCTTTTTTTGTCTTTTTAAACTAGTAAGATGGGAACTATTAAGTAATGAAAAGAGGAAATTCACTCCAGTTCAGTTTTCAAATAAAGGAATTAATGCTATCAACATCAGCAATGTTCTTCACCACAATGAGGTAACGTAAAAAAAATTCAGCTTTATTTTCAACATCTGTCTCTTATTAAAGTTTATTCTACAGTTATACCAAAACATTTGCAACTAAAGTATCAGCATTGCATGACATTGATTTAGAAGAATTCACAAAAAAACAACATTTGTCATGTGACTGTTCCCACTCGCCTTATATTTACAGCCCCTCATGCCATGTAATTACTGAGGATTTAAACATAATTCAATATGAACATTACTGAAAGATGCTGTTTCATAGTCCTAAGTTCATTAAAACCCAATAAATCAATTTGAACCATAACTTCAAAAACTATTATTGATTCCATTGAGGACTATAAAGAGCATGGGCTGAAGAGAAGTTGAACTGGACACTTTGCAAGAATGGGTCAAAACAACCAGGTATGATAAAATTTGAACTTATAAATCGTCATAAGTACGTTTTCAGGCTAAAGAAGTTGTAAAATGTCTATCATCTCTTCTAGATAAATATGTTGTTCCTGAAAACAAAGCTTGAAATAAAAAAAGTCCTCAATGCCATAACCAGCAAGATGAACGTTCTGCTGCTTCCATAGCTGTCTTATTGCTGTCTTTCTTGTCTTTCCGACCATTTTCATTGCCTGTAGCATCCTCCATACTAACTGCAGCAAAACCTCTGCTGGGAACACCTATACTTTCAAAGCTCTCTCTCTATATGATGTCCTTAGCTCTGTGTACTTCCCTTCTTTCGCTGGTATGCCTCTTCACATCTCTCTTCCCAAAGAAATGTCAGTTTTATTGCTACTATCATTTTTGACGACTGTGACCAGACTACAATGTCTGGGCTTAAAGTCCAAGACAGGAGCTTCTTACCAATGTTAGCTCACACGTTCCGTTTACTGCCCTTGGCCAAGATAAAGTGCTGCATGACTATTATCTCCCTCTCTGACGAATCTCATCTGCTTTGCTTCTGTTGCTGATTGTCTCTTTCTGCTCTCAATATCAATTATCGAAAGTATGTGTGCCATAGTGCCTCTATCACCACATAACTTGCAGCTTAGTTCTTCTATCAGTCCCCACTGGGGCAAGATCGAAGGGGAAGGAAGTATATCGTAGACTGACCTAAGCATGAATGAAATTCTGAGTGGTTCCATCCTCCATAACTGCCCATGTGATCCTTTCTGACAAGTTACACTTCATACATGCTCCTTGAAGCTAATCTCTACTGCTTTTGCCCTTTTTTCTACTTGTCTTACTTCTGACTGCACCATGCTGCTCTTCTCTTTTGGTGTTGCATTTGGCCACTGTTGGAAATGTGTCCCCCTACCTGTACAGGTGTTGCCCACTATGTCTGTGATAAATATCTACTTAATCTACTGCAGTCCTTGTTGACCATTTTTTCCTAGTACGTGTCTGGATACCATCCTTACTGATTTTGCTCTCTTATGAGTCGCTGAGAGTTTGATCGTTGATAAAGGATGTCCAGTTGGTTCAATATTCAACATTCGATTTTGCATTGTGTTCGGTTTTTTTTTTTTTTTTTTTTTAGCATTCATTTACAGTTTTCCAACATTCAACTAAATGTTTTTGTTACATTCGTTTTCAACATTCAACAGTTTATTTTCATCGTTCAACAGTCCATTTCAAACATTCATAATTCCATTTTCAACATTCAACATTCGTTTTCATCATTTGATTGTAGTTATTCAACATCCGTTTTCAACATTCGCTTTTCATCATTCAAAATTGTTTTTCAATATTTAACATTCGTTTTCAACATTTAACATTCGAATTCAACATCTAAAACTCAACATTGGGATTTCAATATTGCTTTTCAACATTAAACATTCGTTTTCACATTAAAAATTCGTTTTCATATTCAACATTCGTTTTAAACATTCAAAACTCGTTTTCATATTCAACATTCGTTTTGATCATTAAAAATTCGTTTTTTAACATCCGATTTCAACCTTCAACATTCGATTTCAGCATTTAACATTAGATTTTTATATTCCTTTTCAATATTCAACATTCTTTTTCACAATCGACATTCGTTTTCAACATTCAAAATTCGTTTTTCAAATTTTGATTTCAACATTCAATAATGTTAAAAACTAATGTTGAATGTTGAAAACCGAATGGTGAATGTCGTGGCCTCAATAAATATGACATTGAAAGCGGCAAATCTGAGGACTTGCATTGTCTAAAGGACTACTGGATGTTGATATATTTGAAATTTTGATTTTTCTCTAAAATTAATTATGTTAAAACTTATGATGTTTTCAACCCTGTATACCACCAATCCCCATGTGAACATTTTCTTTAAAAAAAATCAATGCTTTAATCTCGGAACAGTATATTTAATTAAGATATATGCTCCTGCTCTAATATAAAACAACATGGTAGCATACGCTATAAATTTATTTCTTCAGGATACGGCATATTTTGTAAATGGCGACATGACTTAAAATAGAACATGGGGGGTAAAATTGGGGTGTGGGCATTTCTTTGAAACTAAAGCATTTAGAGCAAATCTGACAGGATAAAAATGTTTTATCAGTCCGCTCTAACAATTTTCAGACGAATCAATAACCCGTTGTTAAGTTGCTGCCCCTAAACTAGTAATTTTAAACAAATTTTGCAGATTTTCTTTATTATCTTGAATATTATTATATAAAGAGATAAATGTAAACAGCAATAATGTTCAGCAAAGCAAAAACTAGAATTAATTCAACATGAAAAAAATTTGTCAATTGACGTCATACATTTGTGTATTGACTGACGTGCACCAGACGTATGCATTAGTTGCACGCAACAGGAACGAGAAGCAATTGTTAGACTCGCATTGCATAAGTTTGAATTACTGGAATATCGAAATGCAAAGGCGCTTGGTAAACGCTTTAACTCCAGGAAATTTTTATGCATCATTAACATTTTCATCTATCTCTAGCGTTTGTCAAGCGTATATGCATGTTCGCTCACGCACGATATACATACATTTTGCGGGGCGAATCAAAAACGTATTTTGACATTCAACAAAACTTGACCTGACATTTATATAATGGCATATGTCCCTGAATTCATAAGACCATATGTATCCAAAGTAGTGCAAACAATGAAATTGAGAATGGAAATTGAGAGTATGTCAAAGAGACAACAACCAGATCAACAAAAAAACAGCAAAAGGCCAGCAATGGGTCTTGAATTGAAGCGAGAAAATGCCGAACCAAACAGATAGAGAGAAACTAAATAGACTAAAGATCAACAATAACAGATCAACAATTCAGACATTTTTGTCATGAATTCTATTCTCGTCTATAATGTTTGATAAGTGTCCTTCGTTGAAAATGCACACAAATCAAGGTAAGCGACACAGGCTCTTTGGAGCCTCTAGTTCTAGAAAAGGTCATCGGAAGATAGCAAGACCTTGTTGATAAATATTCTGTATCAACTTCACAAATGATAGATGATGGTCTTGAAGTAGAGATTCTAGGTACTGACGTTGTTTATAATTTTATACATGTATTTGTCTTTGTATATTTTTAGTAATATATTGTTTATGTGGCTCGGTAATTATACTTCCCTCTATTGTGTTATTGTAGTATAGTCCTGTTTGGTATTTTAGTTTCTATTTTTTCCTTTTACCAATAGAGGGTCTTAAATGTGATATGTAAATGTACAACAAAAAAGTATAAGGACATCATTCGTAAATATAGCTCAACATGCAGACTTCTTATACGTTCAGGTATTTCACATCCATTTTTTTATGGAAATATTCTTTATAAAGCACAAAGGTGTCAGTATTCACCTCAAAAACTAACAAAACCTTTGAATAGACTTATTAAGAAGGGATATAGTTACGATACTGTTGTCAGGTCATTAAAGATTGCATATTTTGGCGTTAATATTGATTCACTTATAGGGTCTTTGCATCGGAACTAAACATATTTATTCAAAAACCAGTTGTTGGCATGACGCGGGTTATGTTCTTCTCATATATGTTATGATGGTATGATACTAAACCCCTAACGGGAAGGATTGTGCCTGATGTTCATATGATGAAATCATAATCTTTCAGTCAGTTTAATTGAAGTCTGGAGCTGGCATGTCAGTTAACTGCTAGTAGTCTGTTGTTATTTATGTATTATTGTCATTTTGTTTATTTTCTTTGGTTACATCTTCTGACATCAGACTCGGACTTCTCTTGAACTGAATTTTAATGTGCGTATTGTTATGCGTTTACTTTTCTACATTGGCTAGAGATATAGGGGGAGGGTTGAGATCTCACAAACATGTTTAACCCCGCCGCATTTTTGCGCCTGTCCCAAGTCAGGAGCCTCTGGCCTTTGTTAGTCTTGTATTATTTTAATTTTAGTTTCTTGTGTGCAATTTGGAAATTAGTATGGCGTTCATTATCACTGAACTAGTATATATTTGTTTAGGGGCCAGCTGAAGGACGCCTCAGGGTGCGGGAAGTTTTCGCTACATTGAAGACCTGTTGGTGACCTTCTGCTGTTGTTTTTTTCTATGGTCGGGTTGTTGTCTCTTTGGCACATTCCCCATTTCCATTCTCAATTGTATGCTATTAAAAAGGCACAATTCGTGCCCATAGCATAGGAATAGCTACAACCTGTCGATATTTCTTTCTTTGCAGAAAAGTTCATAAACATTATCAAGGTAATTTTTTTTAGCTCCAATGATCTAAACATATCTCCAGTGAGTATATCTAGCATATTTACCTTTCTTTCTAGAGAAGAAGGCTTTAAATGAGTTACAGCAAAAAACGTTCTTTAAAAATCTATGACTTCACTACACACAGGGGCATAACGGACTCGTTGGGATATTTAAACACCGTATGATGGAGCGAAAGGAACACCGCCCTCTAAAAAAGGAAAACTAACAATAGGAAATGCATAATCGTCTCTTTGTCGTAAATTTTAGTATGGAGTTTCCCTTTAAAAATTGGAAATAACTTAATCTAGAAAAGTACAACTACTGCTGTTTATGATATATTTACTAGTAGTTAAAGTAAGTTCCTTTGGATAAATTTCGGTAGTTTTTTTTAAAGAACTGGATTATTTAACGATTTTAAGATAACGGTTGGTATTGTTGAATGTATCAACCAAATGTAACAATGCCGTGTCTTTACTGAGTTTTGTCATAAACTGAGATTCATAGCAATACAGGAATACATCTGTTATTAAAGGGTTACAGTAAGTTCCCATAGAAATACCTACTTCTCGCCAAAACGTACATATATGTTGTCCAGGAGAAAATTTAAAGCTTCAATCATATCTATTCAAGTAAGTGTATCTTCATGGCTCTACAATATGTAGATACCTGTATCTTGGTATTGTACAAGGTTGTTTCCCGACTGCTAATTACGTCTTTACACTAAAGGTAGATTTTGGATGTGGACTCATTTATATTTTAGTCTTAGTTGCATGATTTTTGTACTGTTAGTGCAAGTACTCTCAGATCTCTGAACTTTGTGTGCTGATGTATAAGTACCCTGTCTTGTCCACTCTGTGTTAGATGTAATTCTGCTTAGCATCGATCTAATTAGTTAAGTTCTTTTGAACTAATTTTAATAGTTTTTTCTTAAGTTATACTGTTACACCTTTGTCCAAGGTAAATTAACCGTAAGAAGAGGGTTAGCGCGCCTTCAAACTATTTTAACTACGCCTTATTCTGTATGTGCCTGTCTCAAGCCTGTAATTCAGTAGTTGTTTTTTATTGCTGTGAACCATTCATTCGTTCATTGTTTTGTACATAAATCAGACCGTTAGTTTTCTAGTTTGATTTGCTTTACATTCATCATATCGGGGCCTTTTATCTCTGATTATGCAAAACGGGATTTGCTCATTGTTGAAGGTCGTACGGTGACATATAAGTGTTAAATTCTGTGTCATCTGGTCTCTTGTGGATAGTTGTGTCATTGGCAATCAAACATCTTATTTTCATATTGACTGGATATAAACTAGAAGTAGTATTTTTTGCACTCAATTCATTCAAAAGTTCGCATAAAAGATGTACTTTTGGAAGTATCATAAAATACCAATCAAACAACACTGGAAGTGCCATTTTGTAAAACGAAAAGTATATTTTCCATCATTTCAAGCAAAAGTACATTAAACAATATATTTTTGTATACAATGTAATGTAAGCTTTTTAAACGAGAGTAACAAAAAGAAAATCACAAAAATACTAAACTCAGAGAAAAAATTTAAAAGGGAAAGTCCCTATATATGATCGATCAAATGGCAAAATCAAAAGCACAAACACATTAAAAGAATTGAAAACAACTGTTATATTCCTGTATTGGTACAGGCATTTTTTTATGTAGAAAATAGTGGTTTAAACTTGGTTTCATAGCTAGCTTAAGCTGGATAAGAAGTATCTATGTTATTTCAGGCATTATGCAAAGAAACCCTACTTTTTGTTTTTGGTTCTGTGTAATGTCACCAGAAATGGCAAATTATCTCTATTTTAAGAGCTTAAATATATATTTATAGAAGTCTATGAAAGATGTGTTAGCTAAGGTTTCTCCTTATGCTTAAAGTCTGTTTTTTAAACTGGAAGTAATTATTTACTTCTTTTTTTTATGATAAAAAATACGATGCTTTGATTTATAAGTTATAATTCGCCTTGAACTAGCTTTAAAATTGTAGGCTTTAAACTTGATGTATAGCATTGGCAAAAGACTGTCGACCTAGTTTAAAAAGGTTTTCAAAAATATTAGATTCTGGGTAATTATCTAATTATATATGGTTACAGCCGACTTGCAAGAAGTTCCATATTAATGAATCAGACATTTTCTTTCCTCTTTTTTATGTTAAATTTATGAGCAGGTCGACATTCTTTCATGAAGATATCTATCAAAATTATATATTTCTTGTTTGAAAGAAAAATCCAAGAAAATTGATATCCGATTGATGCATGAATAACTAGCTATATTGTTTTACTATTTGAAAAAAAATTCCTTAAAAAATTCCAATAGGTTTCATGCCATTTCGATTTGCAAAGACATTTAAACCACACAACCGGCAACATTAATCAATTATGTCTCACTCAAATAAAGCTAACAGGTACTAGTTTTAAAAAAAAACTAACTTAAGATTTCTGAGGATTAACCCTATCAAATTCAGGCGATGGAAATAGAAAGAATGATATTATTATTAATAAGTAATACTGCGTTCGGATGCTAACAAACCGTCTATGACCTCTGAAGGCACAAACAGGTAGAAGTAAGTATGTAGATAATCTATTTTTAATATAAAAAAATAACAAAAATACCGATCTCCGAGGAAACTTCAAAACGGAAGTCCGCAATCAAATGGCAAAATCAAAAGCTCAAACACATCAAACGAATGGATTACAACTGTCATATTCATGACTTAATACCGGCAATTTATCATGTAGAAAAAAATGTGGATTGAACCTGGTTTTATAGCTAGCTAAATCTCGTACTTGTATGACAATCGCATTAAATTCCGACAACGATCTTTTTCCTAAGATTTTTTTACGAAAAGCAAGAAGTTTTAATCTCTAATGCAAAGATGTCGGACCAGGTTTAAATATAAATACTACTGTATATTGCGATTCTGATGTCATTCTCACATCTAAGTCAAAATCAGGTGATATAACAGGGGCGTTATCACGACTTGTCCTTTACCTGTTATTTCGTATTCCCTATCCAGACTTTTATGGCACATACCAAGATATGCTAACATTGTTGAAACATCATGGCTAGCTCAATTATTCGATTTCCACAGGTTTTTTGTTTGAAAGTAGTTTTTATGATAGAATTTTGAAAAATGTTAAAGAATAGACCAAATGATACGTTTCAACTTTAATGAATAGCATAAACTTGAAGCTCAGCAAAACTCAAACTATTAATGCCTTTACTCTGCAGTTTGACAAATTTTCCGTTGACTGGCTCTTTACAATTGAAAGTTATGAATTGTGATCTTTTTGCTGGTCCTTTAAAAGAGCCACATTCTTTCATATTTTCCTTATCAGGTCCAACTAAAGCTGTTACCATTTTGAAATTCTTGCCACCTCCTGAAATAACCAAAGAGATAAAATTCTTTGAAATAAGAAATTCAATTACAGATCCTTCCATGTGAACTTTATGAAAACGACATGTTTATTCATAAGATGCATGTCTTTCTCTTCTCTACAATGACGGCAATTACTTGGCTGCATAGATTTTTTCTTATGCCAAAAAATGTTTGAAAATGAAGATTAAAACACAGGCGAATATGAAATCCCTTCAACAAAAATCTGTCCTAAAATGATTGTTGGAAACGTATTTACAACCTGGGAGAGAACAAGCTAAGAAACGTATAACCAGCAACATAATAGATCTGGGTCAAACACTGTCGGAATTTACTGGGATTACTAGGCTCATGAGTTGATTACACAAATGATAAACTTTTAATCAAAAGGTACACAACAAGAGTTCAAAAAGATATACCAAGATAGTTGTTAATTTTCAATTCCCAGATTATGTAACAATATCTACTTTTTATACTAAGATATGTGTCACCTGAGATATTTTGATAAAATAGTGCAAATGCTGAAATAACAATGTCAGTATTTCAACTGAGCAAGAAAGTAAAAATAAATAAACAACGAATGAGGGGAGGGCCAATAATCTTAATAAAATGAAGGCAACAATAGTTAACCGGCGTTAAAAAGCCATAAATCGATTGAGAAAAAAAATCCGTGTTACAAACCTCAATTGAGTGAAACATATCAACTATGATTTACGTAAAATAAGACGTGCAAATGCTCATACAACTTGTCATTAGTGTGTAATCTTAGATTGATTCATGACATAATTAATTTTAAAATGTCAATTAAGCAAAAGTCAATACACCATGAATGGGGATATGGAACCAAATAACCTCCTTAAAAATAAGGTGTGTAAATGCTAATGCAGCTGCCAACAATTGGTTGAGTGCTCAAACAATCACGTGGTTATTTAAAAGGGCATACCAGATGTTAATATTAGGAAAAAGATGTTTTTTTCACAGTTATACAAAATTAGCTTGAAAAGGATTAAAAGGAGACATGTTGTTTAAATGACATTTGGCCTCATTATGTTATAAGAGAATCTGTAATATATTTTTCGATTGAACATCTTCGATTTTTCTTGAAAATGAATATATATATATAAAATTTCCAAAGAACTGTACATGTTACTCAATTAAGAGCATACTTTTGTTTTAGAAGATATTCTTTTTTTTTTAAACGCTTTTGTTCATTTTATTAAAAGTTGCGTATGTCTGCCCAAAAGGATAGAAGTATCACAATGATGAATATTTTTAATTTCAAGCTTGAATTTATCAGGAAACCGTCACTTTTTAAAGTTTAGTCACGAAATCAAGTTGTGAAAAAAACTGAAAAGTATTATCCTACATCTGTTGCACATTACAAAAAGAAAGCAATAACATGAACCAATCTGATTAATCGATTACATGATTTTTCTTGTATTTTTCTTGTATAATATCCGTTTTCGTATTTCGTCAAAATATTAAATAACTTGCTTTTGATAATATTTAAGGAAAACATACCAGCCTTTGAGGTTCTACTTAGTACTTTGATTTTCTTGACCTTGTAGTTCTTGGTGAGGTCTACAATCCACCAAGGATCTAACTGTTTTTTAGTGTGAGCATAAGTATGGATACTACCATCAACTCCTTTGTCGTCTGTTGTATCCCTACTTAGACTTGAAATTTGTTCGGTGGTGTATCCATCAGCTGTAAGAGTCAGAATATTAAAGGTTGCGTCTATATAGGATGGTGTGATACAGTGAGAGAGGATGAGGTGCAGAGAGAGATGCAGAGACTTGGAAGTGTCAGAATTCGGTTTTGATGCTCTTATTAATCGAAAGTAATATTGAGAAATATTCTCACATAAATGACCCTCTTAGCTGTCATAAACTAAGGACAAATGAATGCTAATAATATATGTAATTAATGTAATTGGTTGAAAAATGGGAGAAAAACGTTATAAATTTCAAGTGACCAAATCGCTATTCTTGACTTACCTGCATCACAAATGCTGAAAGCGTTGAAGGCTATCAAGATAATAAATATATTAAGAAATGTTAAAAGTGTATATAGCCTATTTTGCCGAGGAGCCTATGCCGCTAGAAACTGTACAAGAGATGTTGACATAATATCACACAAGCTTGAGTAAGAATTTCGGTTCGGGATAACCCAAATTCTGCTCCCGTTAAATTTTCAAATCTAACATTGTGGTTGTATTTGCAGGTTAAGTATTGTATGGTGATAGCCCTGTACAGCATAGTACAGCCCTAAGTTATTCGATTGAGAAAAAATGTCGCAAAGTTGAAATATATTCTTAGACTAAATAATAAAATGGCATTGGTTTTGTGTGACTGCATGATAAGTTCACGACGGATATCTACTATGTACATATCCCTATACAACAACACTCTGTTATAACTATGCGTGAAGCCAACAAGGAAAGGCATTATTGGACTATCTCTTTAATTCAACAGTTATTTGTATTGGTCTTTGGCGAGGTGCACAGTGTATGTGGGGTTGACACCATGTCTCAGGAGCATGGGTAAAAATCCTGCCGAGGCAAATGTAAACATTTCCTTCTGCAAATGTAAATATAACGTTGATGGACTTATTTTCGGACGAAGTACATGTAAACAAAAATAGTGAGCTAAAGATCTTATGAACAATGCATTATTTTAGTAAATCCAAATGCAACAATACAGAAAGAATTTTTGAACTTTTTAAAACACTTACCTCTTAGCGCAACTTTCTTTAAACCTGTGTTAAAATATTAAGTTAAATAATTTATACACATTTGCGGAAAAATGCATTCTTGTCTTTCCGATCAAAGTCGTAGTACATTAAAATAATTTATAATACTCCATCAAACATTCTTTTGTATTGTCATGACGAGATACATTATGTACAACGGCTTTGTATATTGGAAATCTGTTATTTTATTAATAGAAAACAGAATCGGGTATTTTTTTGTTTGGTACTCGTTAGATTTTCAATTTTAGTTAATTTATATATTTAGGAGTTTAAGAGTTTAGTATGACGTCTATTATCAATGAGCTAGTATACATGTTGTTGAGGTGTCAGCTCTATAAGCACAGTCTTTGGTCGGGTTGTTGTCTCTATGACACTTTACCCATTTCCATTCTGAATTTCTTTGTTGGCATTATTAGTTAAAGCAGGATCAAAATAAAATCCTTTCACAAGAGTTAAACCTCATCAAATCGTTAGGAATGGTTCTAATGCTATACAATCTTACTTTGTTAATTTTATAATGTATATTTTTTTTAATTGTACAATGGCTAAAGCGAAAGTAAATTCTTATTTAAATGCACGACATACACATACATGGATTGACAGTTGTCTCAGTGGCCCTCTTATCACATCTTCGTATACCTTTATATAGCATTAGCATTTGAAAGTAAATTCAAAATGAAATGTAAAATGTAACTGAAATCAAACAGTCAGACTAATATAATATCAGTCCTGCTAAATTAATGCCACATTCAACTTGGTTGCTGGCAAAAGTTAGGCATATATCAATGGTGGAACAAGATCAAAATTGATTATTTACGACATTCAATTATGATGTTACCAACTCAATGCATCTGTCGAGGAAATAGTTTCTAAATATATATTTACGAGTAGATAACTATACTTTTGTAGAACTCTTTTACTTTTAGTGCACATTTCGACAAACCATATCTTCAGTGATTTTAGGACAATGTTTTAGGAAAAACTAAAAAGTCATAAAAATATGATTTACAGGTGTCGAATCTAGGTAGGGCCAATCTGTAGTTTAACAGATATAGAGAAAGTCATTTAGTAGAGAAAATATATTATTGCATAGCAATATAATATTTCTTACAGAAAGTTACCAAAAGTTAGCGTGCAATAAATTCCAATATTGCACTAGTGCAATAAATCTTCAAAATTCATGACGTCATCAACGACAAAATCTTAGTTTAATCCAATTTTTACTTTCAAATATTATATTGCTATACAATGAAAGGGTTATTGCATGAATATTGGGGAATATTGTCCCTCGTAGAACATATATTGCACTCGCAAGCTCGTGCAATATAAAATTCTACTCGGGACAATATTTCCCAATATTCATGCAATAACACTATATTATTCACTTAAATAAAAACCAATAAGCATTACTAAACTATAAACATTTATATCAATAAAGAATATAAAACTGCTAAGCTCAAAGGAAGACCATAAAAACTGACAGAACTCTACAATGTATCAATCCACAGAAAACAATTATTATATTCCTGATCGGATATACACATGCCTTATTTCAACTTCTCTTTTTATATCAGAAAACATTCCTTTATTATAGACCCCAATGTAAGCTTAAAAAGCAAATAGTTTACCGTCTTGCATGAAAAAAAACCCTTCAAGTTGTGAAAGTCTATTCACATTTTAGGAGACAGACTCTCAACACAGCAAATGTTACATTACTATTGATACCTACCGATAGTCTGATCATCTTTTCTTTCTGAAATGAAAATGAAATAAAAAAAACATAATGGTGTGTTTGTAAGGTATATATATATATATATATATTAAAAATTAAATACACAAAAAGAGTTTTAAAAGCAGCATTGTCTAGCGCTTTCATCCATCTTGGGACTTTTCAAGACTATGAACGTCGTTATGAACGTCGTTATGGGGAACACATTAGTATTATGACGTAACGTCATTGTTCGTAAAATATTAGTAGTATGACGCAACGTTATTGTTCATGTAACTACTAAGCATTAAGCTTGGCGTCAAACACTTTTATAAATTTTCTTTCTAGTTCTTTACGGTATTCTTCTGTTGGTTCTGTACATTTGAAGAACGGGAAAAATTTGAATTTTCCTCCCGCACAAATATCTAAATGTTCGCTCAACGGAATTTGTCTGTACTCGGGTTGCCGTATTTGCTGTTTATGGATCCTGACCCGTTCACACACACTATTTCCTGTTTGACCGATGTAGTTTTCTTTACAGTTGACACATGTTATACAATAGATTACATTTTCTGATTTGCAAGTCATATTTGCGTTTACTGTAAATTTCTTACCGTTTTTGAAATATTTCGTACTGCCTATTTCTAAGTAAATATAATTGTCTCTGGAACATACTCCACAGCGTGAATCGCCACAAATTTGTACGGATGATATCTTCTTAACTATATCAAATCGCGCTTTTGTAAGTTGGCGTTTCAAATTTTTCGGTTGTCTTCTACTATAAATGATCGATTCTTCTGTTACCAAATTTTTCATTGTTTCACTTTGATGTAAAATCGGAAAATTCGATGATATTTTACGAACAATGACGTTACGTCATAATACTAATGTGTTCCCCATAACGACGTTCATAACGACGTTCATAGTCTTGAAAAGTCCCAAGATGGATGAAAGCGCTAGACAATGCTGCTTTTAAAACTCTTTTTGTGTATTTAATTTTTAATATATAATTCTGTACACCGCTTGAAAAGAAACTTTTTTTGTATATATATATATATATACATATGTTTTATATTACCCCTATATCAAAGTCATACAAATCCCTTTGCAAAAAAAAAAAAAGAAAAAAAAAAAAAGAAAGGGATCCCGTAAAAATATGTTATCTGCAATAAGTTTTACATACTATGTTTACATTCATATAACGGCTCAAGTGATAAATTATATGGGGACGAAGACCCCCATTACAGTAGAAAATTCAATAAAAAAAAAAAAAAAAAAAAAAAAAAAAAAAATGGGAAAATTTCCCGAATTTTTCATTGTACTAATGAACAATCGTTCAATTTTTTTTGTCGCGTTTTTGAATTTCCGGATCGGCGCAGAATTCTACTTCCGTTTCCGGTCTTGTTTACATGAGACTTTGAATAAAATGTATATTTATCAGTCTAAGAAAGGAACTAATACTAATTCATTTAAAAAAAAATGTTTGTTATTAAAAAAACGTTACCTGATGACAGCGTTTCTTTTTTACATTGAATATGACGCCACAACTTAAATAACGTCACAACTAAAATCCCTAACAACAGAACCAAAATCGGAAACGTAACGGTATTTCCGTTTCTCTTTTTAACATTGTTGATTTTAAAAAAAATCATAGACTTCCAGCCGTCCCCATTCACAGGTAATGCCTGCCTCATATTACTTACCACTTGGTTTAACATCCTTTTCTAAAACTGCATAGAAATCTTAAAAAATAACATGGAAATATATTATAGAAAAGATCTAATGAAGAATAATTTTTATTTCAAAACATATTGTTTGTATTTCATTCCGAATAAGCCAAGGATTATTTAGATTGATCAATACATCCAAATAGTAGAGTTGAAAAGACTTAAAATAATTATGTTCATGGTGCACTTTGTAAATACAACTGTTTTTCAAACCACGCCTTTATTGGGGAGATATATAATATTCATAGATAGTTAATTTTGTTTACGTACTGTTCCCCAGATATGATCTCTATGTTGTATCTCGTAGGGACATGACTTAGGAATGTTACCAGTACATATAAATATACATATCTGTCAAATTGAAGACAAGGAAGGAGTTGTACCGAATTTTCGTCTAAGTTTAAACTCTTCGAAGTTCAGGGCATATAAACGTTGAAAATATGCCGTACAGCCCTATGAAAAAAAGTAGTAGTGCATACGAAAAAAAAAATTAACGAAAAACAAATATGTAACACATAAACAAACGACAACCACTGAATTACAGGCTCCTGACTTGGGACAGGCACATACATAAATAATGTGGCGGGGTTAAACATGTTAGTGGGATCCCAACCCTCCCCTAACCTTGGACAGTGGTATAACAGTACAACATAAGAACAACTATAAAAATCAGTTGTAAAAGGCTTAACTCATCAGACAGACAAAAAATACAAGTTAGACGTGGCCGGGTACTTATACCTCCCGACACAAAAAGACACAATGAACAGATCTGAGAGTACTCGCAGTTATCTGACAGCTAGTTCAAAGCCACTAACAACTAATAAAAAAAAAAAAATCATGCATCTAAGACTAAACAATCAATCTGTACACATCCAACATCCAATGGATTTAGTGTAAAGACGTCATAAACATCCAGAGAAATGTGCAATGCCAAGTTACAGGTATCGACAGATTGTAGATCCATGAATATGTATATGTATATAACATACTAGTACTATTTAGTTAGCTTTTAATCTACAGATAACAAAATCAATATTTATACCAATAAAAACAATATTCAATGATCTTATTACAGTGTTGAATAGGTAACCTTTTAGAATAAGTTTATTCAAAGGAGCGACAAGTTTACATGGATCATTTCTAAATTTCCGGGCACGGTTAACAACATTTCCGTATAAATGAGGATGTGCTATCCCGTTTGAAATAAGTTTTCTACAGGTACAACCAAACTTCAAAACCAAATCTTTATATCTATGGAAAAATTAAGTAAAGGTTTTAAGTAATTTATGGTAACGATATCCCTGGTTTAATAATTTACCAGTAATACATAGGTTGCGTTCGTTAAAATCAAAAACGTCACAACAGACACGGGCATAACGAACAAGTTGTGAAATATAAACACCGTAAAATGGTGCCAAAGGAACATTACCATCTAAAAATGAAAAATTAACAATAGGGAACGAAAATCGTCTCTTTTGTCGTAAATTTTAGTGTGTAGTTTCCCGTTTAAAACCGAAATATCTAAATCCAGGAAAGGACAGTTATTACCGAATAAATTCAATTTATTTAAAGTAAGTTCCTTGGGGTAAATTTCAGCAGTATATTGAGAAAATTCTTGATTATTTAACGAAAAAATATCATCAAGATAACGGTAAGTGTTGTTGAATTTATCAATTAAATCTAGGATATATTTTTTTTCAAAACTTCATGGTAAATGTGTTACAGTTCTAGTCGTAAAAGGAGTTCTTATGGGAAATTTATGAGGAGTTCTTATGGGAAATTACATTGTCGATAATTACAGAAACATTTCCATTCTCAGTTTTAACCTTCAGAGAATAATCTAGGACACGTTTTTCACATTGATTGAATGTTGTTTTATTATGTACTGTACTTATCTTTGTGAATTCAATGACATTATCATAAAATGGTTTAAGATACAACTGCATGAATACCATAACGTATTAACAGGCATGTCGTGAGTAACCTTTGAAATTGCAACAAGTAGTTTATATGCTTCAATGATCACATGTACATGCTATTTATTTGATACTAATGAAAAACTGCATTTACCGACTTCATTACTGTAATAGCAATTATAAATAAATAGCTTTGTTAATAAGGAATTACAACAACAAAAAAATCAATACACAAAAAGGACATGCAGTCGAAAATAACTCACAACAATTTATAATCTTTTCAGTATGGAAATTCTACAAATATTGTCTAATTGTGTTTACAAAGTGGTTTGTACAATACTATCAAACCAGTTTGAAGGATCCAGGTTCTAAATTGAAGGCGTCGAAATATAAAATGACAACCTCATTACAAAAATTTCCTGAGGATTTATTACATCTACAAACATTGTCATGATTTGAAGACAGTTCTGCACATAGTAAATGCATTTACAAATAATCAATTGTATGTTTATCTTTTTCTTTTTTTCAACCATGGCGTTGTCAGTTTATTTTCGATCAATGAGTTTGAATGTCCTTCTGGTATCTTTAGTCCTTCTTTCTAAAAATGTAAATGGTCGTTAAAACAGAAACTGTAAACTATAGGACGCAATCGTAACTACAATCTCAAACGTTAGTTTTTGTGTCATTGAAAAATCATTTACTTCTTATTTATAAGTTAAAATTTAGAATGGAAACGTGGATTTATCAAAAAGACAGCAACCCCACATAAGAGTAGAAAACAGCCCGAAGCTCAACAAATCTACAGCTATACGCACAATAAAACTCAGTTGTAAGGAAGTCGGAGACAAATTTTAGAATAGGTAAAAGAAAAAAATTAATTAAAATAATAACAATCAATATAATTTGACAAATGAATGCAAGCTGTTACTGACATGCCAGTCCAAGACCTTAATTAAACTGATCGACAGATTACGTCTTCTTCATATAAAAAACTTTCCCGTGACGGGTCAAGTATCATGCCATCAACAATCTGACTAGAAGAACATCCCCCGTATTGTATGCGCATTCATATTTGAACGGTACCAATGTTTTATACTAACCGTCTGGCTTTAAATTTTTCTTAAAAGCTTTATCAACAAACTCTTCGGTATCAGCATCTAAAACAAGAAATATAAGTATGTACAATTATGGTCGAATCTTTTCTCCGCTTGGGAATAGGTATTTAATATAAATGAAGGAAGCAAAAGTTTACAGATTTTTATTCAATAATTCGACCTCATGAATGCATCTTTTTTTACATTAAGTTTCAAATGAGTCGAAGTATAGCCTTGTGGGTAAAGTGGTCTAGGGCATGAGGTGTTGCTTAGATGTCAAAGAAGCAGAGGTTCTAGTCCCGATGAGGGAAGAAATCAGATTTATAAACATTATTTGGATCAATTTCAGACAAAGTATATAAAAATTATGGTTTTTGCTCTAAATACAAATAAGTTGTCACATATTTAAACGTATATAAAAATAATGATATAGATGTAACTGTATGGTTTTGTAGAATTGCAATTCTTTACGACAGATATATCTGCTATTTGCAAATCGATATAGGAAGATGTGGCATGAGTGCCAATGAGATAACTCTCCATCCAAGTAACAATTTATAAAAGTAAACCATTATAGGTCAAGGTACGGCCTTCAACACGGAGCCTTGGCTCACACCAAACAGCAGGCTATAAAGGGCCCCAAAAATTACTAGTGTGAAACCATTCAAACTGGAAAACCAACGGTCTAATCTATATAAAAAACGAGAAACACATATGAACTTCATAAACAGACGACAACTACTGTTCATCAGATTCCTAACTTAGGACAGTTGCAAACATGTGCAGCGGGATTAAAAATAGGGACGAAAGATACCAGAGGGACACTCAAACTCATAAATCGAAAATAAACTGACAACGTCATTGCTAAAAATGAAAAACAAACAGACAAACAATAGAACACATGACACAACATATAAAACTAAAAAAAAAGCAACACAAACTCCATCCGTCGTGTTGCTCATTTTATAACAAATCCGGTAAATAGTCTAATTCGGTAGGTCACATTCATGAAAGGGAAGGGGATTGTAGTTACGACGTAAGGAACATATCCGATATCATCTGTGAAACGGTTATTCCATAACGGTCAACCATCTCGGTGGCGTCCGTAAAATTTACGAAGGGATACTTTCAACTTCACCAATTGGAACTCTTGGTTGAATAGCTTCATTGTGAGCAGCAACCCTCTATCAAGAAAATCATGATAGGAAATACAAGTTTTAATGGCACCAAAAAGTATATCATCTACTTTGTAGAATGCTCAATAAAGCTGACAATAAAGGCTTTATCCGACGGATGAAAGCTATATTTTATAACCGTGTTGATCAAGTGGTCTAGGACACTGTGCACGGTGACAGAGATATTGCCATGATGTCACAGAGCAGGGGTTTGCATTCTTTTTTTAACGCACATTTGCAGATCTTACGTTGTTGGGCTATACGAAGTATATACAAACTATGGTGTTTGCCCTGTTTACCCATACTTTAGCCAAATGGAGAATCTGTTATAACGATGTGATGCATGCAAGGTAAAATATTCATCCTTAACGACATACAATACAGTTGATCTGCACGATATATCTTCTTGCTATTATACATCATACAATCGACGAACGAAAGCTATATGTACAGCCTAGTAGGAGAAGTCGTTTTTAGCGCTGAACCCAGGAGCAGGGGTTCAAATCCTGATAAGGAAAGAACAAAAAATTTACTGTCGCCAAATTGCAGATTTTACATGGTAATGTTGCGCTTAATTTTAGAATATTTATATATGTTTATGTGCTTATCATAGATACCAGGATTAAAATGTTGCTCGCAAGACGCGCGTTTCGTCTGCAAAAGACTTATAATTGACGCTCGAATCAACAATGTTAAAAAAAAAAGCCAAATAAAGTACGAAGCTTAACCTAAAATTACACAATAAAGGTTCTGTCAAAAACAGCTTGAATTGCATTATGATTTCAATGAATTAAAAGTTGTCATTTTTAAGATTTTCTTTTTCGGGGACAGGTAGTTTGCAAATGGCAAAAAGATATAAGTTACTTAATAGGTCTATCGTTCTTAAAAGTGGGAGTCCATACCCTATTTGTGAGACAGGTGTGATGTCAGTATGATTTATTTGATTCGAGGGAGAAGCTTTTCCCTCTACCGATATCAGGAGAACTTATTGTTGCAAAATGATAATAGAGGTCTTGAGACTACATCCCACCACTGTTATAACTATCTAGTTAATACTTACCTTCAGCAGCAATGATTTTAATCTCGGCAAAAGACAGAATTCCGTTTCCTTTTAATAGTACTTCAACTTTCTTCCCGGTTAACGGATGGCTACACCTTAATGGAATTATTTCTCCTTTTTCTCCTGGTCCTTTGAAAGTTGCACATTCTTTTCCCCCAATCATTACTTGTATATTATTAAATCTTGCTCCTATTATAATAAATGAAATTCATAACAAATTATTTAAGTGTATATCATTTTCAAAATTTAATGTTATTCATTGTTATACAATAGTGTTGTACGCATCATGTGGTAGATAAAAGTGTCTTATAGTCTCTGTTTGACAATGTTATACATAGTCTCTGTTTGACAATGTTTTACATAGTCTCTGTTTGACAATGTTTTACATAGTCTCTGTTTGACAATGTTTTACATAGTCTCTGTTTGACAATGTTTTACATAGTCCCTGTTTGACAATGTTTTACATAGTCTCTGTTTGACAATGTTTTACATAGTCTCTGTTTGACAATGTTTTACATAGTCTCTGTTTGACATGGTTTTACATAGTCTCTGTTTGACAATGCTTTACATAGTCTCTGTTTGACAATGTTTTACATAGTCTCTGTTTGACAATGTTTTACATAGTCTCTGTTTGACAATGTTTTACATAGTCTCTGTTTGACAATGTTTTACATAGTCCCTGTTTGACAATGTTTTACATAGTCTCTGTTTGACAATGTTTTACATAGTCCCTGTTTGACAATGTTTTACATAGTCCCTGTTTGACAATGTTTTACATAGTCTCTGTTTGACAATGTTTTACACAGTCTCTGTTTGACAATGTTTTACATAGTCTCTGTTTGACAATGTTTTACACAGTCTCTGTTTGACAATGTTTTACATAGTCCCTGTTTGACAATGTTTTACACAGTCTCTGTTTGACAATGTTTTACATAGTCCCTGTTTGACAATGTTTTACACAGTCTCTGTTTGACAATGTTTTACATAGTCTCTGTTTGACAATGTTTTACACAGTCTCTGTTTGACAATGTTTTACATAGTCTCTGTTTGACAATGTTTTACATAGTCTCTGTTTGACAATGCTTTACATAGTCTCTGTTTGACAATGTTTTACATAGTCTCTGTTTGACAATGTTTTACATAGTCTCTGTTTGACATGGTTTTACATAGTCTCTGTTTGACATGGTTTTACATAGTCTCTGTTTGACAATGCTTTACATAGTCTCTGTTTGACAATGTTTTGCATAGTCTCTGTTTGACAATGTTTTACATAGTCCCTGTTTGACAATGTTTTACATAGTCCCTGTTTGACAATGTTTTACATAGTCCCTGTTTGACAATGTTTTACATAGTCTCTGTTTGACAATGTTTTACACAGTCTCTGTTTGACAATGTTTTACATAGTCTCTGTTTGACAATGTTTTACACAGTCTCTGTTTGACAATGTTTTACATAGTCCCTGTTTGACAATGTTTTACACAGTCTCTGTTTGACAATGTTTTACATAGTCCCTGTTTGACAATGTTTTACACAGTCTCTGTTTGACAATGTTTTACATAGTCTCTGTTTGACAATGTTTTACACAGTCTCTGTTTGACAATGTTTTACATAGTCTCTGTTTGACAATGTTTTACATAGTCTCTGTTTGACAATGTTTTACATAGTCCCTGTTTGACAATGTTTTACATAGTCTCTGTTTGACAATGTTTTACATAGTCTCTGTTTGACAATGTTTTACATAATCTCTGTTTGACATGGTTTTACATAGTCTCTGTTTGACAATGCTTTACATAGTCTCTGTTTGACAATGTTTTGCATAGTCTCTGTTTGACAATGTTTTACATAATCTCTGTTTGACAATGTTTTACACAGTCTCTGTTTGACAATGTTTTACATAGACAATGTTTTACAATGTTACACATAGTCTCTGTTTGACAATGTTTTACATAGTCTCTGTTTGACAATGTTTTACATAGTCTCTGTTTGACAATGTTTTACATAGTCTCTGTTTGACAATGTTTTACATAGTCTCTGTTTGACAATGTTTTACATAGTCTCTGTTTGACAATGTTTTACATAGTCTCTGTTTGACAATGATTTACATAGTGTCTGTTTGACAATGTTTTACATAGTCTCTGTTTGACAATGTTTTACATAGTCTCTGTTTGACAATGTTTTACATAGTCTCTGTTTAACATATAGCTCTTCAACGATTTTCGGTACTTATACATCTTCGGATTTCAAATGTTTGGCATTGAGCGTTCCTGATGAAGGTAAATCCAGAAAAGCGCTTCGGACGCAATAAATTATTAAACGTGTTGTTTTCCATTTTTTACATCACTGGGTCGATACCTCTGCTGGTGGACTATCAGTCCCCAAGGGTATCATCAGCTCAGTAGTCAGTGCTTCGGTACTGACATGATTTAACAAACTTTACTAAAATTGTCCGTTTATAAATTTTGAAATTATTATGAAACTAAGGTTTCAACTCCCTCAGGCAAAGTTGGCTTTAGATGAATTTGGCTATTTATTTTAGGTATTTTTAACATATAGCTCTTCAACGATTTTCGGTACTTATACATCTTCGGATTTCAAATGTTTGGCATTGAGCGTTCCTGATGAAGGTAAATCCAGAAAAGCGCTTCGGACGCAATAAATTATTAAACGTGTTGTTTTCCATTTTTTACATCACTGGGTCGATACCTCTGCTGGTGGACTATCAGTCCCCGAGGGTATCATCAGCTCAGTAGTCAGTGCTTCGGTACTGACATGATTTAACAAACTTTACTAAAATTGTCCGTTTATAAATTTTGAAATTATTATGAAACTAAGGTTTCAACTCCCTCAGGCAAAGTTGGCTTTAGATGAATTTGGCTATTTATTTTAGGTATTTTTAACATATAGCTCTTCAACGATTTTCGGTACTTATACATCTTCGGATTTCAAATGTTTGGCATTGAGCGTTCCTGATGAAGGTAAATCCAGAAAAGCGCTTCGGACGCAATAAATTATTAAACGTGTTGTTTTCCATTTTTTACATCACTGGGTCGATACCTCTGCTGGTGGACTATCAGTCCCCGAGGGTATCATCAGCTCAGTAGTCAGTGCTTCGGTACTGACATGATTTAACAAACTTTACTAAAATTGTCCGTTTATAAATTTTGAAATTATTATGAAACTAAGGTTTCAACTCCCTCAGGCAAAGTTGGCTTTAGATATATTTGGCTATTTATTTTAGGTATTTTTAACATATAGCTCTTCAACGATTTTCGGTACTTATACATCTTCGGATTTCAAATGTTTGGCATTGAGCGTTCCTGATGAAGGTAAATCCAGAAAAGCGCTTCGGACGCAATAAATTATTAAACGTGTTGTTTTCCATTTTTTACATCACTGGGTCGATACCTCTGCTGGTGGACTATCAGTCCCCGAGGGTATCATCAGCTCAGTAGTCAGTGCTTCGGTACTGACATGATTTAACAAACTTTACTAAAATTGTCCGTTTATAAATTTTGAAATTATTATGAAACTAAGGTTTCAACTCCCTCAGGCAAAGTTGGCTTTAGATGAATTTGGCTATTTATTTTAGGTATTTTTAACATATAGCTCTTCAACGATTTTCGGTACTTATACATCTTCGGATTTCAAATGTTTGGCATTGAGCGTTCCTGATGAAGGTAAATCCAGAAAAGCGCTTCGGACGCAATAAATTATTAAACGTGTTGTTTTCCATTTTTTACACAGTCTCTGTTTGACAATGTTTTACATAATCTCTGTTTGACAATGTTTTACACAGTCTCTGTTTGACAATGTTTTACATAGTCTCTGTTTGACAATGTTTGACACAGTCTCTGTCTAACATGGTTTACATAATCTCAATCTTGCATTTGTTTTATATAGTTTCTGTCCGTCATGGTTTGACATAGTCATGGTCTGTCATGGTATTAATACTTTGTCTCGGTCCGTCATGGTTCTTTGTTGGTAGTCTCGTTCTGTCATGTTTGATATATTGTCTTAAAAACAATCATAGCGCTGTGAATAATCGTTCTTAAAAATTAGCTACCGTAAGTGTGGAATCTGAATTTTCTGGGCATGTGCATAGAGTTTGGATGTTGTTTTGGTAAATCCTATTTTGAATAGTGTTTATTTGAATAAATTCATTGTTCAATAGATGTTTAATAGTTATCAAAGGTACCAGGATTATAATTGAGTACGCCAGATGCCCGTTTCGTCTACATAAGACTCATCAGAAACGCGTTTTGGCTACATAAGACTCATCAGTGTAATAATCGTTCATGTAATGATCAATATAGTTACGCCTTTTTCACTTGATTTTACTTGTTCTTATGCTCTACAGTTACAACACTGTGCCAGGTTAGGTGGCTAGGTGGTTGGCAAAAACAAATTTGTTTAACTTCGCCGCATACTATCGGTGTCTGTCATAATCTGCCGGTAATGCTGTGGTTGTCTTTTGTTGCTATAAACATTTTTTTTGGACATAAATCAAGCCGTCATTTTTCTCGTTTCAAATGTTTCAAAATAGTCGTTTTGGGGCCTTTTATAACCTACTATGCGATATGGGTTTTTTTCTTTATTGAATGTGATATGGTAAATTTGTGACGTGTTGGAGGGTTGTTTCATTGACAATCATACCATATATATGTAGTGGCACATTATTTTTGCAAGTTTAGGATGCTATCTCTGATGGATTTTACTAAACCTTTACTGCAAAAAAAGAACAATAAAAACAATGATATTACAAGATGACGTCACCATTGATATTAAACGTGACATAATGGTAACGCTATGAAATTGTCTGACCTTAATGGATCCAAACTGGGTCACTACGTGACGGTGTTATACTCATCACGTTGTCACTAATTTACCACAGTTGCAATAAAATGGTGGAGAGAGGTTTTGCGTTTACTAGGCACCGTAACAACAAAGCGAAAAATGTGTCTTATGCGTCGAAACATTTACGATTTTTCATGAACACCGTATTGTTTTGTAGGACGTAACACCACCGCTGATCATGTTATTAAATAGGCCATTCTTTGTAATCCCATATTAAATATACACGGGCTTCATGCGGTCGCTTTCAACTAATTTTATTTTTATTAATTGCATAAATTTAAACAAGCCTTGGTTCCCTTCATATGTTTTTAAATACAATGATATTGATTTAGTAATAGCCCAGTTTACTTTCCTTAATCTATCAACCTGCCTGTTTCTGTTTTGTAATGAACTATAGCTTTTTGTTAATTTAAGGGAACGACATTTTAATTTTAAGGGGTTAAAGGTGCTATGTTTTTATTTTTAATTAATTTTTTTACCCACAATTTTATAACTTTTTCTTATCGCGAAAATATTTTGTATGTTTGTTTGAAAAACTTTAAATTTAATCAAATAATAACACTCTCAATCAGAAAATTGTCTTCGGTCTTCTCCTTGATCAAAATATTTTACTGTGAACTTTTACAAAACAATTAAAATTCTGTTATGTGCAATGACATCGGTCGTTTCGACTGATAACATGTAGATCTTAGAATTGTCAACGGTTGAAGAGAATTCTTTGAATCTGTATGAGTTGTATACAATTTCAGTTCATAGTTTTTCCACTTCTTGTCGCAATCAGTTTTTTACTTGGTTAAATACTTTTATATTCAAATTATTAATAACACAATTCTATGAAGTACTAGAAAATTTATAGATACAAAGTTGTAGTGACAGTTTGGATGTAATGACACACATCGACATTCCCGGCCATTATAGGTTAATTTTCTATTTAGATTTAGATACAAGTCACACAAGTGGGAGATTAAGCTAGCTATAAAACCGGGTTGAATCAGCCATTTCTACATGAGAAAATGCCTGCACCATGTCAGGAATATAACAGGTTTTTTTTTTATGTTCTTGAGCTTTTGATTTTGTCAATTGATAAGTACGGGGCGCCGAACGGGACTCTTGTGGTTTTGTACTCGAAATTCAGTTTTGTTCAACAAAAAGGTGTTCAGTTTAACAAAATTTGTAGTATACTACAAATTCAAATTTTGTCATACAAAATTATCTTTCAGTGGACAAAAGTTTCTTTTGTCATGACAAAATTCATTTTTGTATCACAGACTTGACTTTTGTTACCTAATTTGAAAATTGGGCGACAAAAGTCAATTTTGTATGAAAATTAGTTTAGTTTGGATTCTATGAACTAATTTGCATACAAAATTGACTTTTGTGAGACAAACTTGACTTTTGTGAGACAAAATATTTTGTCTCAAAAAAGTAAATTTTGTCGTCACAAAAGTTAATTTTGTAGTCACAAAATTGAATTTGGTTCACAAAATTGAATCTTGTCTCACAGAATTGACTTTTGTGTTTTAATTTCCATATCAGGTAACAAAAGTCAATTTTGTATGCAAATAAGTTTATATTTCCATACCTTTTTGACAAAATTGACTTTTGTCATGACAAAAATGAATTTTGTCATGACAAAAATGAATTTTTTCTACAAAAATGAAATTTGTCTACAAAAATGAAATTTGTCTACAAAAAAGAATTTTGTCATTACAAAATTGAAGTTCTCATAAAAAAAGTCTGTATCACATAGTTTTGTAAGACAAAAATGATTTTGTTATGACAGAATTGAATTTTGTATACACAAAATTGATTTTGATTACAAAAAGTGCAAGTCCCATTCGGCGCCCCCCGTAATAAGGGACTTTCCGTTCCTTGAAGTTTGGTATCTTTGTTATCGTACTTTTTCGGACGCTTACGTGGTTTTTGCTGGCCAAAACAATCTACTCTATTGACATTTTTTTACTGACCATAACAACTGCTCTATTGAGATTTTAGTGACCCCAACAATCTACCCGGTTAAATAGTTTCGGACATATATAACGTTTTTACTGACCACAACAATCTACTCTGTTGATGAATACCACTCCTTTGATTTTCTCTTCCTTTGGCAACTGTACAGTCCAATATGGATTTTGTCCCCGCTGAGTTTCAACTAGGGAGTCAGTAACTCCATCCATGCCATTTTGAGACACATAAGCGTAACGTCTCGCCCATGAGCTTTGTTTTGCTTCTAGACCAAGTGCTAAGTCTTCGCCCAATAACAAATCGTCATCTGCTGTTAAAAGACATATAATACACATGTCATTGATATAAATCCATTAAAGCTCTATTTAAATCCACGATTGTTTCCATAGCTTCGTCATACATAGGATTAATATCTATTAGACTGCTTTTTGATTTTTGGTGTTTAAACGCCACTTTTAAGCACCGCATTTAGCCTATTTCGTGGAGGTCAGTTTTTATTGGTGGCTGGAGTGCCCGGGGAAAGCCACCGACCTTCGATAGGAAAAACTGACATTCCTAGACAATTAAGATTGGAGTCGAGAGAGGGGTTCGAACTCACAACCTCAGTGTTGACTGGCTAGTGATTGCAGTCGTAACTACTAAGACCACTCGGCCACCGAGCCTCCCCCCATATATCCATTAGAAACTATTTTAAGACAAGACTATCAATCTCTAGTATATGAACTATTCATGCCTTGACACCCTCACACTTTACAATAGCTAAGCCAACAACAGCTATAAGAGTCTATGATCTAAGCCAACAACAGCTATATAAGAGTCTACAATCTAAGCCAACAGTAGCTATAAGAGTCCTATATGCAGTATATGGGACTGTCATTTACGCCTCTAGTTAAAGTGATTTAAAAATTTCCGTTAACGTAATTAATGCCAACCGGAACAACCTGAAATTTATCAATGCTTTTTTCCTAAATATGAATGCTAATGTCTTAAAGAGAAATAGGGAAAACATTTAAATCTAAATAGACAGTTAAAATACTTATTCAAATACTACTAAGTAAGATGAATTGTCAGGCGAAACTTAGCGAGACAAACATGATTTAGTGCAAAACGACGGTAGAGAAATTCAAAAGGGCAGACAGGCAATTTTTATGTATGAATAAAATCACTATACGGTCTACACAAATGCTTTGTAAAAAAGTAAATAAAAATTATTTGTTACAAAGAGTTTACATAGCTATAGCTAAACAAATATATGTATAAAAACCAATATTTTACCATTATTGTTAAAAATGTCCCATATGCTTTACTTTTCATCTACTGTAGTACTTAAGAAGATTTTGTGAACTAGATGAATCCATTTTAAAATGATCGAATGCACTTTTTATTCGTCAAAATAGGCAGATCGTTCATATTTTGACTACATTACTATGATAGTATCGAAATTCATTTAAAATATTGTATTACTTGACACATACCAGACCTCTTTGCTCTCTTTAACACTTGCACTGAAAGGAACAAAAAAATGAATTATTTCCTAAATTTTAAAATCCTTGAATATGATTGAAACACAGACTTTCAGTACCGTTCTACTAAATTCGACTGTGTATGTTGTTACATGTATTATAGATAAATCACAAGCTTATAGTTCGAATAGCGCCCCTTTCAAAATTTCTAAAATTTTATATTACTTACCAACTTACCGGGTAAAACCTAAGGATAATTTGGAGACTTAATATACATACACCTTATCATCTTGGATCGAGAAATCATATGTATTGTTCTAATGTTGTACTGTTACATCGCTATTCCAGGTTGTCGCCTTCAAGCACGCTTATAGCCGACACAGTCTAAATGTGCCTCTCAAAAGTCAGGAGCCTAAAGTTCATTAGTTGTCATTGGTTTATGTCTGTGAAATAAATTTTTCGCGTTAGGATATCTCAATTGAACTTTTTTTTTAAATTTTTCATCGAAGAACCTTGTTTAGCCGACTATACGTTAATGTTTTTCTCATTATTGAAGGACGTACAGATGCATGCCGGTAACTATTTACTTCCTTGTTTTGATAGTTGTCTCATTGATAATCATCCCACATATTCTTATTCTTAAATTTACGCACGGGACTAAGACTTTCTTTTTTATTGTCACTGGTTACTGCTGATGACGTCAGATTGATTGATTGATTTTTGTTTGCTTTACGTCCAGTGGCAAATATTTCATGCATGTTCAAGACGAGAACAAGTTAACAATAAATACAATAGGTATGTCTTGTCATAATGGAGGCCATTCGGGATGATGGTAGGGAAAATTAGAACTGCCACTGGAAAATGAAGGTATATTGGATTGGGACAGAAATATTGACTTGCAACAGCTCACCTACTGACCCCTCAAAGAGTTGTTACAAGTGTTCTTAAAGTTCAAAGAGCGTGGCACTCTCTTTTCACAAGTCACGATGACGTCAGAAAATAATCTTTCATTATATAACTGCTTAAGTGATATTGTGGTTCATTGGTAGACATTTATCTAAGTAGAAACTATTTCTAAAAATAACGGGGTTGTCAATTTAGGTTGATTTTGAAAGAGAGAGAAGTCACTAAACGGACAACACAATTGGTTAGTAGATTAAAACTGACAATGTCAATGGCGTGCTAAGCTAACGCCCTTTAGAGCACGTGCCGCTCTCCTGCATCATTGATTTTTTTTCGTCTGTCTTTCTGGTGAAAAAAGACGTAACATCATTTCTAACCGTGTATTAAAATAAACCACGCCTACAAATACCATAAGAAATATACAGGGTCTCCACGCAGACGCAGACGCTTTAAGCCAATCATCTTTCTAGAAATGTATAGGAGGTAAGATAAATATCAAAATAATAGCCATAAAATTTAAAGAAGACAATTCCAACTACAAAAGAAGATAGTTGTACGATTTGGGGAAAATGAATTGAAAAAGTTTAGCAATTCATCAGATCAATACAAAGCAACACAAACAACACAAAACTATAAGAAACACTTAAGAAATAAAGTACAGATCAATGAGTTTTCACAGTTACAGAGGGCTATTTCAAACTAAGCTTAATAAATAGAATATTGTTTTTCAAATGAAAATCAATCAGTACACATTTACCGGATACATTGTAAAATGTCAAAAACAATTTAAGAAATTCATGACCTTACGCAATACATAAATATAAGTATCGGCTGGATACAGGATCAATTTAGAAAAGCATGACCTTACGCAACACAAACATATAAGTATTGGCTGGATACAGAATCAATTTAAGAAAAGGATGACCTTACGCAATACAAAAATATAAGTATCGGCAGGATACATGATCATAAGTGTTAAAACTGTTTAGGGATAAATATTTAGCTAGAAGTGATAAATATAATATTCAAAACTCTAATTACAATGTTGAATTTATAACCATCAGAATAACGGATTGATATAAGTACATGAAGTGTAACTACAATTGGTAAAGGTTACTTACAATTAATTTGAGAATGAGAAAAAAGTAAAATCACAACAGTACTGATCTCAGAGGAAAATCTAATCGGAAAGTCCATACACATGGCCAAATCAAATGACAAAACACATCAAACAAAAATGAACGGTTAAACCTGGTTTTATAGCGACAAACCTCTCACTTTGATGACAGTCTCATCAAATTCCGTTATATTTACAATGATGCGTGAACTAAACAGACATAATAAATAAAATAGTCAAAGTATGGGTACAGCAGTCATCATCGTGTGACAATTTTAAAAGGAACAATTTAACAGAACACAAAAACATCTATCTACAAACACATTCATTGATTCGCCTGTCTGACGTCAGAAAATTTTATACGTCACATATATTTGTCGTTCAATGTTTATACAAACAATTTTAAAATTTCACATGGGCATGAGAACGATGGTATGATACTTATCAACACCGCAAAAATTGCATAAGACATGTATTGGCAAGATTTTGATGAGTGTTGCTATTTGGACAAAAGTACAATACTTGTCAAATGACATACTTATTTATTTAATCAGTCGAATAAAAATCGAACTACATGAAACCAGTTGTTTGTTTCGCCATACTGATGTAGCTTGTGGGTAGGTAGATTATTGATAGCCTTATCAAATGCCTTGAAAAAAGTTATTAGGTATTCTTGTGGTAGTTGTTGTTAGATGTAAGATATTAACAGTCATTGTAGAACCTTCAACAATGTGCAAAACTAATAGAGGAAGCTAACGCCAAGTAATGTTGCATTTAAATTTTATAGGTTTGTGTTACATTTAGTTCTTTTTTACCCGAGCCTTTATAAAAGAGGGACGAAAGATACCAGAGGGACAGTCAAACTAAGAAAATCTGTGCATATGATATAAGCGTTGTCTGACGAATCGTGGAGTAGTAATCTAGCTATTCTTTGAATTGTGGTATATTACACCCATCTAATCGTGTATGCAGTCAATACTGCTGCCAGCTTCAGTACGTTGTGCTACATTGTCTTCTTTGTATTTCCAAAACAGTTTTCTTATTTCTCGATTGGTTTTTCTCTTCAGTTCTATTTATGTAGTAGCATCTCTATTTCCCCCAGATATCCTACCGTTTTTTGTATGCTCTGTAGTATTTTTTTAATATCTGCCCCGAAAGATGACTTGTCTCCTTTTGATCGGCAGTAAAATCCTTGCCAATGTAGGGCGTCAACTTTTGATTATACAGAGGAAAAGGTCAAAATACACATAGACCAGAACTAAATTTTATATATACGCCAGACACTCGTTTCGTCTACAAAGGACTCATCAGTGACGCTCGAATCCAAAAAAGTAAAAAAAAAAAGTAAAATAAAGTACGAAATTGAAGAGCATTGAGATCCAAAATTCCTAAAAGTGTTACCAAATACAGCTAAGGTAATCTATACCTGAGGTATTAAAATGGTATTAATTTATAACTTTATTATATGCATGGCTTATTAGAATAGGAGTTACTGAGTGACAGCACATCACCAAAATATCTGAAAGTGAAATTTCAAGATGCCTTTTTTTTGCCGTTCAGGAAGTTCTGTATGAACAAAAACGTTGGCCAGTAGTGCTGCACAATTAGTACCCAGTGATATATCAATTCTCTGCAATATTAGTCTTCATAAATCAACATTGCAGTATTTGTTGTCGGAACTAGTCTCGTTATTTTTTTTCTACTTATCCTGAGATTTCTATAACACATATACACTTATTCAATTGTATAAAACAGGCTCTTTTTATTCACGTAGTCGATAATTCATAAAAGTTATGGACAATAATTGGGGCGGGGGGGGGGGGGGGGGAAATAATGGTATCAGACTTAGAAAAGGTTTTAATACTATTGTAAACCGTCACAAAATTATGGACAAAAGTGATATTAGATCTAGAATAGGTTTTAATACTATTGTAAAACTGTCAAAAACTCATGGGAAATAGTGGTATCAGACTTAGAAAAGGTTTTTATTTTATTGTAAACTGTCAACAAATCATGAGCAATAGAAGTATCAGACTGAAAAAAGGTTTTAATACTTTTGTAAAACCGTCAACAAATCATGGACAATAATGGTTTCAGATTTAGAAAAGTGTTTAATACTATTGTAAAACCGTCAACAAATCATGGGGAAATTATGGACAATAATGCTATCAGACTTAGAAAAGGTTTTGATACTGTTGTAAAACCGTCAACAAATCATGGACACTAGTGGTATCAGACTTTGAAAAGGTTTTAATTCTATTGTTAACCTGTCTAATAAACAGCTGCGCCATGAGCGCATGATACGCCCGACGTCTGGTGTGGAAGTTTTATGCAATAATCATAAATTGTTTCTGAGAAAGTTTTAAGCAATTACCATTTATTGCCTTTGAGACACGGCGGGACACGAAAAACCCCTCCACCCTGTTTTTTTTTTTACAATTATCACTAAAATGAAATTTTGAATCAAACCAAAAAGTATACAGATCTTTAGATTAATATAACAAAGAAGTGTGTAAAGTTTTAAGCAATAATCATAAATCGTTTTTGAGATACGGCACTACATGTAAAAACCCCCTCCCCCCTTTTTTTTTTACAAAATACTCAAAAACTCAAAAATGAAATTTTGAATCATCACCAAAAAGTATACAGATCTTTAGATTAATATAACAAAAAAGTGTGTAAAGTTTGAAGCAATAATCATAAATCGTTTTTGAGATACGGCGCGACATGTAAAAAACACTCCCCCTTTTTTACAAAATACTCAATAACTCAAAAATAAAATTTTGAATCATCACCAAAAAGTATATAGATATTAAGATTAATATAACTAAGAAGTGTGTAAAGTTTTAAGCAATAATCAAGAATCGTTTTTGAGATACGGTGCGACATGTGAAAAAAAAACACCCCCCTGTTTAAGTTACAAAGTGCTGTAACTCAAAAAGTTTAAATCTTATTTTCACCAAAAAGTATACAGATCATTTGACCATCATAAAAAACAACTATATTAAGTTTCAAGAAATTTAGATAAGTCGTTTTCGAGTTACGGTGCGACATGTTTACGCCGGACAGACAGACGAACAGACAGACAGACGGACGGACAGACAGACGGACACCGGATATTTGTATACCATAATACGTCCCGTCAAAATTTTGACGGACGTATAAAAATCATGGCCAATAATGGTATCAGACTTAGAAAAGGTTTTAATACTATTGTAAAATTGTAAAAAAATCATGGACAATAGTAGTATCAGATTTAGAAAAGGTTTGATTACTATTGTAAAACAGTCAAAATATCATGGACAATGGTGGTATCAGTATATGTAAAGGTTTTAAAACTATTGTAAAACTGTCAAAAAATCATGGACGATAGAGGTTTAAGACTTGGAAAAGGTTTCAATACTATTGTAAAACTGTCAACAAATCATGGACAATAGAGGTTTAAGACTTAGGAAAGGTTTTAATACTATTGTAAATCTGTCAAAAAAATCATGAACGATAATGGTTTCAGACTTAGAAAAGGTTTTAATACTATTGTAAAACTGTCAAAAAATCATGGACGATAGAGGGTTCAGACTTGGAAAAGATTTTCATACTATTGTAAACTGTCAAAAAATCATGGACAATAGTGGTATCAGACTCAGGAAAGGTTGTAATACTATTGTAAACTGTCAAAAAAATCATGGACAATAGTTGTATCAGACATAGGAAAGGTTTTAATACTATTTTAAACCTGTCAAAAAATCATGGACGATAATGGTATCAGACTTAGAAAAGGTTTGAATACCTTTGTTAAACAGTCAAAAAATCATGGACGATAATGGTATCAGACTAAGAAAAGGTTTTAATACTATTGAAAACCGTCACAAAATCATGGACACAAGTGGTATCAGATCTAGAAAAGGTTTTAATACTATTGTAAAACTGTCAAAAACTCATGGGAAATAGTGGTATCAGACTTAGAAAAGGTTTTTATACTATTGTAAACTGTCAACAAATCATGGACAAAAGTGGTATCAGTCTAAGAATAGGTTTTAATACTATTGTAAAACTGTCAACACATCATGGACAATAGAGGTTTAAGACTTGGAAAAGGTTTTAATACTATAGTAAACTGTCAAAAAATCATGGACAATAATGGTATCAGACTTAGAAAAGATTTTAATACTATTGTAAACCGTCACAAAATCATGGACAATAGTGATATGAGATCTAGAAAAGGTTTTGATACTATAGTAAAACTGTCAAAAACTCATGGGAAATAGTGGTATCAGACTTAGAAAAGGTATTTATACTATTGTAAACTGTCAACAAATCATGGACAAAAGTGGTCTCAGAATAAGACAAGGTTTTAATACTATTGTAAACTCTCAAAAAATCATGGACAATAGTGGTATGAGACTTAGAACAGCAGTATACTACTGTTGCCTTTATTTAGGAAAGGTTTTAATACTTTTGTAAACCTATCAAAAAATCATGGACGATAATGGTATCAGACTTAGAAAACGTTTTAATACTATTGTTAACCTGTCAAAAAATCATGGACGATAATGGAATCAGACTTAGAAAAGGTTTTTATACTATTGTAAACTCTCAAAATATCATGGACAATAGTGGTATCAGACTTAGAACAGCAGTATACTACTGTTGCCTTTATTTAGGAAAGGTTTTAATACTATTGTAAACCTGTCAAAAAATAGTGGACGATAATGGTATCAGACTTAGAAAAGGTTTTGATACTGTTGTAAAACCGTCAACAAATCATGGACAATAGTGATATGAGATCTAGAAAAGGTTTTGATACTATTGTAAAACTGTCTAAAAATCATGGGAAATAGAGGTTTCAGACTTATAAAAGGTTTTGATACTGTTTTAAAACCGTCAACAAATCATGCCAATAGTGATATGAGATCTAGAAAAGGTTTTGATACTTTTGCAAAACTGTCCAAAAATCATGGACAATAGTAGTATCAGATTTAGAAAAGGTTTGAACACTATTGTACAACAGTCAAAATACCATGGACAATAGTGGTATCAGACTTAGAAAGGTTTTAAGACTTTTGCAAAACTGTCAAAAAATCATGGACATTAAAAGGTTTAAGAATTGGAAAAGGTTTTTATACTATTGTAAACTGTCAACAAATCATGGACAAAAGTGGTATCAGACTAAGAACAGGTTTTAATACTATTGTAAAACTGTCAACAAATCATGGACAATAGAGGTTTAAGACTTGGAAAAGGTTTTAATACTATAGTAAACTGTCAAAAAATCATGGACAATAATGGTATCAGACTTTGAAAAGGTTTTAATACTATTGTAAACCGTCAAAAAATCATGGACAAAACCTGTCAAAAAATCATGGACGATAATGGTATCAGATCTAGAAAAGGTTTTGATACTTTTGCAAAACTGTTCAAAAATCATGGTATAAGACTAAGAAAAGGTTTTAATACTATTGTAAACCGTCACAAAATCATGGACAAAAGTGGTATCAGATCTAGAAAAGGTTTTAATACTATTGTAAAACTGTCAAAAACTCATGGGAAATAGTGGTATCAGACTTAGAAAAGGTTTTTATACTATTGTAAACTGTCAACAAATCATGGACAAAAGTGGTATCAGACTAAGAATAGGTTTTAATACTATTGTAAAACTGTCAACACATCATGGACAATAGAGGTTTAAGACTTGGAAAAGGTTTTAATACTATAGTAAACTGTCAAAAAATCATGGACAATAATGGTATCAGACTTAGAAAAGATTTTAATACTATTGTAAACCGTCACAAAATCATGGACAATAGTGATATGAGATCTAGAAAAGGTTTTGATACTATAGTAAAACTGTCAAAAAATCATGGGAAATAGTGGTATCAGACTTAGAAAAGGTTTTTTATACTATTGTAAACTGTCAACATATCATGGACAAAAGTGGTCTCAGAATAATGCAAGGTTTTAATACTATTGTAAACTCTCAAAAAATCATGGACAATAGTGGTATCAGACTTAGAACAGCAGTATACTACTGTTGCCTTTATTTAGGAAAGGTTTTAATACTTTTGTAAACCTATCAAAAAATCATGGACGATAATGGTATCAGACTTAGAAAACGTTTTATTACTATTGTTAACCTGTCAAGAAATCATGGACGATAATGGAATCAGACTTAGAAAAAGGTTTTTATACTATTGTAAACTCTCAAAAAATCATGGACAATAGTGGTATCAGACTTAGAACAGCAGTATACTACTGTTGCCTTTATTTAGGAAAGGTTTTAATACTATTGTAAACCTGTCAAAAAATAGTGGACGATAATGGTATCAGACTTAGAAAAGGTTTTGATACTGTTGTAAAACCGTCAACAAATCATGGACAATAGTGATATGAGATCTAGAAAAGGTTTTGATACTATTGTAAAACTGTCTAAAAATCATGGGAAATAGAGGTTTCAGACTTATAAAAGGTTTTGATACTGTTTTAAAACCGTCAACAAATCATGGCCAATAGTGATATGAGATCTAGAAAAGGTTTTGATACTTTTGCAAAACTGTCCAAAAATCATGGACAATAGTAGTATCAGATTTAGAAAAGGTTTGAACACTATTGTACAACAGTCAAAATACCATGGACAATAGTGATATCAGACTTAGAAAGGTTTTAAGACTTTTGCAAAACTGTCAAAAAATCATGGACATTAAAAGGTTTAAGAATTGGAAAAGGTTTTTATACTATTGTAAACTGTCAACAAATCATGGACAAAAGTGGTATCAGACTAAGAACAGGTTTTAATACTATTGTAAAACTGTCAACAAATCATGGACAATAGAGGTTTAAGACTTGGAAAAGGTTTTAATACTATAGTAAACTGTCAAAAAATCATGGACAATAATGGTATCAGACTTTGAAAAGGTTTTAATACTATTGTAAACCGTCAAAAAATCATGGACAAAACCTGTCAAAAAATCATGGACGATAATGGTATCAGATCTAGAAAAGGTTTTGATACTTTTGCAAAACTGTCCAAAAATCATGGTATAAGACTATGAAAAGGTTTTAATACTATTGTAAACCGTCACAAAATCATGGACAAAAGTGGTATCAGATCTAGAAAAGGTTTTAATACTATTGTAAAACTGTCAAAAACTCATGGGAAATAGTGGTATCAGACTTAGAAAAGGTTTTTATACTATTGTAAACTGTCAACAAATCATGGACAAAAGTGGTAACAGACTAAGAATAGGTTTTAATACTATTGTAAAACTGTCAACACATCATGGACAATAGAGGTTTAAGACTTGGAAAAGGTTTTAATACTATAGTAAACTGTCAAAAAATCATGGACAATAATGGTATCAGACTTAGAAAAGATTTTAATACTATTGTAAACCGTCACAAAATCATGGACAATAGTGATATGAGATCTAGAAAAGGTTTTGATACTATAGTAAAACTGTCAAAAAATCATGGGAAATAGTGGTATCAGACTTAGAAAAGGTTTTTTATACTATTGTAAACTGTCAACATATCATGGACAAAAGTGGTCTCAGAATAATGCAAGGTTTTAATACTATTGTAAACTCTCAAAAAATCATGGACAATAGTGGTATCAGACTTAGAACAGCAGTATACTACTGTTGCCTTTATTTAGGAAAGGTTTTAATACTTTTGTAAACCTATCAAAAAATCATGGACGATAATGGAATCAGACTTAGAAAACGTTTTATTACTATTGTTAACCTGTCAAGAAATCATGGACGATAATGGAATCAGACTTAGAAAAAGGTTTTTATACTATTGTAAACTCTCAAAAAATCATGGACAATAGTGGTATCAGACTTAGAACAGCAGTATACTACTGTTGCCTTTATTTAGGAAAGGTTTTAATACTATTGTAAACCTGTCAAAAAATAGTGGACGATAATGGTATCAGACTTAGAAAAGGTTTTGATACTGTTGTAAAACCGTCAACAAATCATGGACAATAGTGATATGAGATCTAGAAAAGGTTTTGATACTATTGTAAAACTGTCTAAAAATCATGGGAAATAGAGGTTTCAGACTTATAAAAGGTTTTGATACTGTTTTAAAACCGTCAACAAATCATGGCCAATAGTGATATGAGATCTAGAAAAGGTTTTGATACTTTTGCAAAACTGTCCAAAAATCATGGACAATAGTAGTATCAGATTTAGAAAAGGTTTGAACACTATTGTACAACAATCAAAATACCATGGACAATAGTGATATCAGACTTAGAAAGGTTTTAAGACTTTTGCAAAACTGTCAAAAAATCATGGACATTAAAAGGTTTAAGAATTGGAAAAGGTTTTTATACTATTGTAAACTGTCAACAAATCATGGACAAAAGTGGTATCAGACTAAGAACAGGTTTTAATACTATTGTAAAACTGTCAACAAATCATGGACAATAGAGGTATCAGACTTTGAAAAGGTTTTAATACTATTGTAAACCGTCAAAAAATCATGGACAAAACCTGTCAAAAAATCATGGACGATAATGGTATCAGATCTAGAAAAGGTTTTGATACTTTTGCAAAACTGTCCAAAAATCATGGTATAAGACTATGAAAAGGTTTTAATACTATTGTAAACCGTCACAAAATCATGGACAAAAGTGGTATCAGATCTAGAAAAGGTTTTAATACTATTGTAAAACTGTCAAAAACTCATGGGAAATAGTGGTATCAGACTTAGAAAAGGTTTTTATACTATTGTAAACTGTCAACAAATCATGGACAAAAGTGGTAACAGACTAAGAATAGGTTTTAATACTATTGTAAAACTGTCAACAAATCATGGACAATAGAGGTTTAAGACTTGGAAAAGGTTTTAATACTATAGTAAACTGTCAAAAATTCATGGACAATAATGGTATCAGACTTAGAAAAGGTTTTAATACTATTGTAAACCGTCACAAAATCATGGAGAATTGTGATATGAGATCTAGAAAAGGTTTTGATACTATTGTAAAACTGTCAAAAACTCATGGGAAATAGTGGTATCAGACTTAGAAAAGGTTTTTATACTATTGTAAACTGTCAACAAATCATGGACAAAAGTGGTATCAGACTTAGAAAAGGTTTTTATACTATTGTAAACTGTCAAAAAATCAGGGACAATAGTGATATGAGATCTTGAAAAGGTTTTGATACTATTGTAAAACTGTCTAAAAATCATGGGAAATAGTGGTATCAGACTTAGAAAAGGTTTTTATACTATTGTAAACTGTCAACAAATCATGGACAATAGAGGTTTAAGACTTGGAAAAGGTTTTAATACTATAGTAAACTGTCAAAAAATCATGGACAATAATGGTATCAGACTTTGAAAAGGTTTTAATACTATTGTAAACCGTCAAAAAATCATGGACAAAACCTGTCAAAAAATCATGGACGATAATGGTATCAGATCTAGAAAAGGTTTTGATACTTTTGCAAAACTGTTCAAAAATCATGGTATAAGACTAAGAAAAGGTTTTAATACTATTGTAAACCGTCACAAAATCATGGACAAAAGTGGTATCAGATCTAGAAAAGGTTTTAATACTATTGTAAAACTGTCAAAAACTCATGGGAAATAGTGGTATCAGACTTAGAAAAGGTTTTTATACTATTGTAAACTGTCAACAAATCATGGACAAAAGTGGTATCAGACTAAGAATAGGTTTTAATACTATTGTAAAACTGTCAACACATCATGGACAATAGAGGTTTAAGACTTGGAAAAGGTTTTAATACTATAGTAAACTGTCAAAAAATCATGGACGATAGAGGTTTAAGACTTAGAAAAGGTTTTAATACTATTGTAAACCGTCACAAAATCATGGACAATAGTGGTATGAGATCTAGAAAAGGTTTTGATACTATAGTAAAACTGTCAAAAAATCATGGGAAATAGTGGTATCAGACTTAGAAAAGGTTTTTTATACTATTGTAAACTGTCAACATATCATGGACAAAAGTGGTCTCAGAATAATGCAAGGTTTTAATACTATTGTAAACTCTCAAAAAATCATGGACAATAGTGGTATCAGACTTAGAACAGCAGTATACTACTGTTGCCTTTATTTAGGAAAGGTTTTAATACTTTTGTAAACCTATCAAAAAATCATGGACGATAATGGTATCAGACTTAGAAAACGTTTTATTACTATTGTTAACCTGTCAAGAAATCATGGACGATAATGGAATCAGACTTAGAAAAAGGTTTTTATACTATTGTAAACTCTCAAAAAATCATGGACAATAGTGGTATCAGACTTAGAACAGCAGTATACTACTGTTGCCTTTATTTAGGAAAGGTTTTAATACTATTGTAAACCTGTCAAAAAATAGTGGACGATAATGGTATCAGACTTAGAAAAGGTTTTGATACTGTTGTAAAACCGTCAACAAATCATGGACAATAGTGATATGAGATCTAGAAAAGGTTTTGATACTATTGTAAAACTGTCTAAAAATCATGGGAAATAGAGGTTTCAGACTTATAAAAGGTTTTGATACTGTTTTAAAACCGTCAACAAATCATGGCCAATAGTGATATGAGATCTAGAAAAGGTTTTGATACTTTTGCAAAACTGTCCAAAAATCATGGACAATAGTAGTATCAGATTTAGAAAAGGTTTGAACACTATTGTACAACAGTCAAAATACCATGGACAATAGTGATATCAGACTTAGAAAGGTTTTAAGACTTTTGCAAAACTGTCAAAAAATCATGGACATTAAAAGGTTTAAGAATTGGAAAAGGTTTTTATACTATTGTAAACTGTCAACAAATCATGGACAAAAGTGGTATCAGACTAAGAACAGGTTTTAATACTATTGTAAAACTGTCAACAAATCATGGACAATAGAGGTATCAGACTTTGAAAAGGTTTTAATACTATTGTAAACCGTCAAAAAATCATGGACAAAACCTGTCAAAAAATCATGGACGATAATGGTATCAGATCTAGAAAAGGTTTTGATACTTTTGCAAAACTGTCCAAAAATCATGGTATAAGACTATGAAAAGGTTTTAATACTATTGTAAACCGTCACAAAATCATGGACAAAAGTGGTATCAGATCTAGAAAAGGTTTTAATACTATTGTAAAACTGTCAAAAACTCATGGGAAATAGTGGTATCAGACTTAGAAAAGGTTTTTATACTATTGTAAACTGTCAAAAAATCAGGGACAATAGTGATATGAGATCTTGAAAAGGTTTTGATACTATTGTAAAACTGTCTAAAAATCATGGGAAATAGTGGTATCAGACTTAGAAAAGGTTTTTATACTATTGTAAACTGTCAACAAATCATGGACAAAAGTAGTATCAGACTAATAATAGGTTTTAACACTATTGTAAAACTGTCAACAAATCATGGACAATAGAGGTTTAAGACTTGGAAAAGGTTTTAATACTATAGTAAACTGTCAAAAAATCTTGGACAATAATGGTATCAGACTTAGAAAAGGTTTTAATACTATTGTAAACCGTCACAAAATCATGGACAATAGTGGTATCAGATCTAGAAAAGGTTTTGATACTATCGTAAAACTGTCAAAAAATCATGGACGATAGAGGTTTAAGACTTAGAAAAGGTTTGAATACTATTGTAAAACCGTCAAAAAATCATGGACGATAAAAGTATAAGACTGAGAAAAGGTTTTAATACTATTGTAAACCGTCACAAAATCATGGACAGAAGTGGTATCAGATCTAGAAAAGGTTTTAATACTATTGTAAAACTGTCAAAAACTCATGGGAAATAGTGGTATCAGACTTAGAAAAGGTTTTTATACTATTGTAAACTGTCAACAAATCATGGACAATAGTGGTATCAGACTTAGAACAGCAGTATACTGCTGTTGCCTTTATTTAGGAAAGGTTTTAATACTTTTGTAAACCTATCAAAAAATTATGGACGATAATGGTATCAGACTTAGAAAAGGTTTTAATACTATTGTTAACCTGTCAAAAAATCATGGACGATAATGAAATCTGACTTAGAAAAGGTTTTTATACTATTGTAAACTCACAAAAAATCATGAACAATAGTAGTATCAGACATTGAACAGCAGTATACTACTGTTGCCTTTATTTAGGAAAGGTTTTAATACTATTGTAAACCTGTCAAAAATTAGTGGACGATAATGGTATCAGACTTAGAAAAGGTTTGAATACCTATGTTAAACAGTCAAAAAATCATGGACGATAATGATATCAGACTTTGAAAAGGTTTTAATACTATTGTAAACCGTCAAAAAATCATGGACAAAACCTGTCAAAAAATCATGGACGATAATGGTATCAGATCTAGAAAAGGTTTTGATACCTTTGCAAAACTGTCCAAAAATCATGAGAAATAGTGGTATCAGACTTAGAAAAGGTTTTTATACTATTGTAAACCGTCAACAAATCATGGACAAAAGTGGTATCAGATCTAGAAAAGGTTTTAATACTATTGTAAAACTGTCAAAAACTCATGAGAAATAGTGGTATCAGACTTAGAAAAGGTTTTTATACTATTGTAAACCGTCAACAAATCATGGACAAAAGTGGTAACAGACTAAGAATAGGTTTTAATACTATTGTAAAACTGTCAACAAATCATGGGAAATAGTGATTTCAGACTTAGAAAAGGTTTTTATACTATTGTAAACTGTCAACAAATCATGGACAAAAGTGGTATCAGATTAATAATAGGTTTTAACACTATTGTAAAACCTGTCAAAAAATCATGGACGATAATGGTATCAGATCTAGAAAAGGTTTTGATACTTTTGCAAAACTGTCCAAAAATCATGGTATAAGACTAAGGAAAGATTTTAATACTATTGTAAACCGTCACAAAATCATGGACAAAAGTGGTATCAGATCTAGAAAAGGTTTTAATACTATTGTAAAACTGTCAAAAACTCATGGGAAATAGTGGTATCAGACTTAGAAAAGGTTTTTATACTATTGTAAACCGTCAACAAATCATGGACAAAAGTGGTAACAGACTAAGAATAGGTTTTAATACTATTGTAAAACTGTCAACAAATCATGGACAATAGAGGTTAAAGACTGGGAAAAGGTTTTAATACTATAGTAAACTGTCAAAAATTCATGGACAATAATGGTATCAGACTTAGAAAAGGTTTTAATACTATTGTAAACCGTCACAAAATCATGGAGAATTGTGATATGAGATCTAGAAAAGGTTTTGATACTATTGTAAAACTGTCAAAAACTCATGGGAAATAGTGGTATCAGACTTAGAAAAGGTTTTTATACTATTGTAAATTGTCAACAAATCATGGACAAAAGTGGTATCAGAATAAGACAAGGTTTTAATACTATTGTAAACTGTCAAAAAATCAGGGACAATAGTGATATGAGGTCTGGAAAAGGTTTTGATACTATTGTAAAACTGTCTAAAAATCATGGGAAATAGTGTCATCAGACTTAGAAAAGGTTTTTATACTATTGTAAACTGTCAACAAATCATGGACAAAAGTGGTATCAGACTAATAATAGGTTTTAACACTATTGTAAAACTAACAACAAATCATGGACAATAGAGGTTTAAGACTTGGAAAAGGTTTTAATACTATAGTAAACTGTCAAAAAATCATGGACAATAATGGTATCAGACTTAGAAAAGGTTTTAATACTATTGTAAACCGTCACAAAATCATGGACAATAGTGGTATCAGATCTAGAAAAGGTTTTGATACTATTATAAAACTGTCAAAAAATCATGGACGATAGAGGTTTAAGACTTAGAAATGGTTTGAATACTATTGTAAAACCGTCAAAAAATCATGGACGATAAAGGTATAAGACTAAGAAAAGGTTTTAATACTATTGTAAACCGTCACAAAATCATGGACAAAAGTGGTATCAGATCTAGAAAAGGTTTTAATACTATTGTAAAACTGTCAAAAACTCATGGGAAATAGTGGTATCAGACTTAGAAAAGGTTTTTATACTATTGTAAACTGTCAACAAATCATGGACAAAAGTGGTAACAGACTAAGAATAGGTTTTAATACTATTGTAAAACTGTCAACAAATCATGGACAATAGAGGTTTAAGACTTGGAAAAGGTTTTAATACTATAGTAAACTGTCAAAAATTCATGGACAATAATGGTATCAGACTTAGAAAAGGTTTTAATACTATTGTAAACCGTCACAAAATCATGGACAATAGTGATATTAGATCTAGAAAAAGGTTTTGATACTAATATAAAACTGTCAAAAACTCATGGGAAATAGTGGTATCAGACTTAGAAAAGGTTTTTATACTATTGTAAACTGTCAACAAATCATGGACATAAGTGGTATCAGACTAAGAATAGGGTTTAACACTCTTGTAAAACTGTCAACAAATCATGGACAATAGAGGTTTAAGACTTGGAAAAGGTTTTAATACTATAGTAAACTGTCAAAAAATCATGGACACTAATGGTATCAGACTTAGAAAAGGTTTTAATACTATTGTAAACCGTCACAAAATCATGGACAATAGTGGTATCAGATCTAGAAAAGGTTTTGATACTATTGTAAAACTGTCAAAAAATCATGGACAATAGTGGTATCAGACTTAGGAAAGGTTTTAATACTATTGTTAACCTGTCAAAAAATCATGAAAGATAATGGTATCAGACTAAGAAAAGGTTTTGATACTTTTGCAAAACTGTCAAAAAATCATGGACAATAGTAGTATCAAATTTAGAAAAGGTTTGAATACTATTGTAAAACAGTCCAAATATCATTAACAATAGTGGTATCAGACTTAGAAAAGGTTTTTATACTTATGCAAAACTGTCAAAAATCATGGACAATAGTAGTATGAGATTTAGAAAAGGTTTGAATACTATTGTAAACTGTCAACAAATCATGGTCAAAAATGGTATCAGACTAAGACAAGGTTTTAATACTTTTGTAAAACTGTCAACAAATTATGGAAAATAAAGGTATGAGACTTATAAAAGGTTTTAATACTATTATAAACCGTCAAAAAATCATGGACAATAGTGGTATCAGATTTAGAAAAGGTTTTAATAATATTGTAAACCGTCACAAAATCATGGACAATAGTGGTATCAGAGCTAGAAAAGGTTTTGATACTATTGTAAAACTGTTAAAAACTCATAGGAAATAGTGGCATCAGACTTAGAAAAGGTCTTTATACTATTGTAAACTGTCAAAAAATCATTGACAAAAATGGTATCAGACTTAGAAAAGATTTTAATACTATTGTAAACCGTCACAAAATCATGGACAATAGTGATATGAGATCTAGAAAAGGTTTTAACCTATTGTAAAACTGTCATCAAATCATGCACAATAGAGGTTTGAGACTTGGAAAAGGTTTAATACTAGTGTAAACTGTCAAAAATTCATGGACAATAGTTGTATCAGACTTAAGAAAAGGTTTTAATACTATTGTAAAACTGTCAAAAAAATCATTGTAATAAGTGGTATCAGCCTTAGAAAAGGTTTTTATATTATTGTAAACTGTCAAAAAATCATGGACAATAGAAGTTTATGACGTAGGAAAGGTTTTCATACCATTTGGGAACCTGTCAAAAAATCATGGACGATAATGGTATCAGACTTAGAAAAGGTTTTAAAACTATTGTAAAACTGTCAAAAAATCATGGACGATAGAGGTTTAAGACTTGGAAAAGGTTTCAATACTATTGTAAAACTGTCAACAAATCATGGACAATAGAGTCTTAAGACTTGAAAAAGGTTTTAATACTATTGTAAACTGTCAAAAAAATCATGGACAATAGTGGTATCAGACTTAGGCAAGGTTTTAATACTATTGTAAACCTGTCAAAAAATCATGGACGATAATGGTATCAGACTTAGAAAAGGTTTTAATACTATTGTAAAACCGTTAAAAATCATGGATGATAATGGTATCAGACTAAGAAGAGGTTTTAATACTATTGTAAAACTGTCAACAAATCATGGACAATAGAGGTTTAAGACTTGAAAAAGGTTTTACTACTATTGTAAACTGTCAAAAAAAATCATGGACAATAGTGGTATCAGACTTAGGAAAGGTTTTAATACTATTGTAAACCTGTCAAAAAATCATGGACGATAATGGTATCAGACTTAGAAAAGATTTTAACACTATTGTAAAACTGTCAACAAATCATGGACGATAGAGGTTTCAGATTTAGAAAAGGTTTGAATACTATTGTAAAACAGTCAAAATATCATGGACAATGGTGGTATCAGTATAAGAAAAGGTTTTGATACTATTGTAAAACCGTAAAAAAAATTATGGACAATATTATCACATTTGGAAAAGGTTTTTAATATTATTGTTAAACTATCAAGCTAGTGATTGAAGGTTTTGAGGTAGATGAAAAACAATGAAGGTATACCTATTCAAAGTAAAATGTTTAAACTTCATATGTACATACCATTACGCTTTGTTCTTCTTATCTCTTTCCCTAAAATACATAATAAAATTATTATAGCTCTACACTTGACTATATCCTATACATATTTGGGTTTGAAATGTTTGTGTTTAAGCGTTCCTGATGAATTTTGATCCAGGAAAGCGCTTTGACGAACAAAGTGTTATTTTTATATATCACTAGATATCAATGAAACTTTAAAATGTGTTTAAAAAATTGTTAAATCTCCTCAAGGAATTGGGGGCGTTAAAGACAAGTTTGGGCAAGAAAATAAAATTTTAGACAACTATTTCAAATTTTCGCATGCGTTTCTTAAATTGCCTCCTCGGTGGATGAAACTGTAACAATGTTAGTTTTAAAATAATGTTTTGTTGCGTCTTAAATCAAGATAAAAAAAAACACATGCAAGGAAAAACCACGATCTTGTATCCGTTTTTGGATTATATCTTTTGCATAGCTTATAAGGTTGCTGAAATGCTTGAGCAATTTCATTTACATTATACAAAAAAATGCACCAGTACGGTAGTACCCTTCTCATGATTTGAAATCCGTTTACTATTGTCTACACAATGATTGAATTAACTTCTACATACTATTAGTACAGTTATTTACTTATAATTAAGATTTTTTATTTATTTCATCAGCTCTTCAATGTTTACATATGGTTTTTGATATTCAATACTTTTCTTATTAGTCGTATATATATTTGAAAAAAAGAACAATTATATTATATATTACTTTAAAGATATCATTTGTCACAAGAAAAGAACATGATTTGATCTGCGAATAAAAAGTTAAAAATATGTTTTTAAGATATGACTTTAGCAAAAGAGATGAACTGAACATTAAATCATGCAGACTTTGTTGATGTGTCACAATGAGGTTTGAAATGAGAAAATCTGTTGTTGGTGTCTGTATGTTGTTATTATTTATTGAGAGTGTTAATTAACGTACACTTTCGCTTATCAATATTTGTAATCAGATGTATTATATATAAGCTACTAGTAATCATGTGTGTGAGACATATATATTATTATAGACATAGTTAAGAAATCTACGTGAATAATATCATTAATATGTATAATACAACGGGAGTGTAATTCTCCAAATCATTCGAATAAAAAGGTGGACCATGAAATATTTCTATAATACTCAATTCTGCTTTATATGACTGTTGATTTATAAAACAATAAAATTAGTTTCATTTTGAAAGGAAATACTATATTTTACATTTATAGTTAAAGTCGTAAATAGTTATCAAAGTTACCAGGATAATAATTTAATACGTCAGGCGTTTTGTCTACATATGAATCATCAGTGACACTCAGATCAAAAAAGTTATAAAGCCAAACAAGTACAAAGTTGAAGAGCATTGAGGACCCAAAATTCAAAAAAAGTTGTGCTAGATACGGCTTAAGTAATCTATTCCTGAGTTATGAAAATCCTTAGTTTTTTGAAAAATTCAAAGTTTTGTAACAGGAAATTTATAAAAATGACCATATAATTGATATTCATTTCAACATCGAAGTGCTGACTACTGCGCTTGTGATACCCTCGGGGACGAACCATTCACCAGCAGTGGCATCGACCCAGTGGTTTAAATAGTTTTCAAAGGTAAAAAAAATATGAAACATATATTTTAGATAAGAAAATAGCAGGGAAGTTAATTTGGTGATCGAAATATATATACAATGCATATACAATGCATATTATATATAGAATCCTTGATAAATGATTTACTACTTCGAGTTTGCGCGAAACTAGCTATGGTCCTTCATTTCTATATTCTTTAATTTTTAGAGGGATTTTTCTTTATCGTTAAAAATAACGCTCACGGAACATTTTATACCAGTTACGTACGGCAAAAACATTTCGGTCCACCACATAAATATTATAATAATGCCCTATTTCAATGGGAATTTTAAAGTTAGATGTTCTTTACTTTACCATCCAGATTCTTGTGTGATCAATCATCTGTATTAAACAATTTTCAAAACTAAAACTTTGGTTGAGAATTGAACAAAAATCTTGATGTAATTTTTGTATATTAGTCTTGTAAAACTGGTTTTAACAGTTCTGTATAATATATATATAATGTATATATTAAGTTATTAAATTAATCCAGTTATCAGTAACAAAACACACCGATCACTACAAGGTCATTGTACCTGACCCACAATTTAATTCTGAACGAGTGAATTCCTAAAACTATTGAATGTAAATTAAGACGGACGAACGAAAGGACGGACGCACAGACAAGAAAACATAATGCCCTCTACTATCGTAGGTAAGGCATAACAAGCACAACAAATAATTTCCTCTTAAGGACGTCTCGATTCTTGTAGATGTATTCTTGGTCTTCTCCATCTTTTTACGTTTCAATGTTTACATCTGGATAAGGTCCGTTTGAATTTGCTTAATTCCTTATTTGCCAATCTTTAGCATATATCAACCATTAAAAAATAATTGAATTGGAAGTCCAGGAATTTATTCGCATAGCACTATTTTAACCCAAATTTACACCAAGCTTCTGTAGTCTGCTGTACTCGTCGTTTTCTGTTTAAGCAGGGAAATGATGACACTAAATGGAATTTTTGTGTTTATTTGAACTTATTTCAATTTTATTATTTACCAAAACGTTTTACCGTGACATCGTAATTGCTTAATAAGCATGTTACATATTTCCGTGGAAGGGACTGGGCCAATTGCCGTACCTATTATGTCTTTTTACTTATTTCCCCAAGAAAATTAAAAGTATGGTTTCGTAAACTGGATAGTATTGGAAAATGCTAGGCAATGCAGTAATTTTATCCTTTGATTTTGCCATTTGATTAGGAACTTTCCGTTTTGAATTTTCCTCGGAGCTCAGTATTTTTGTGATTTTACTTTTGAAATCAAGACTAAAAACTTTGTCCAGACAATTGAACTAAAGGGAACCGATTAATTCAATGGCATGGTTAACATAAGTAGAATACAAGTAGTTTTTTGACATCAGAGAGTCTTTACTTTTTATTCTTTATACATACATGATATGTATATAAAAAATGTTACTATGTAGCAGTTTTTTCACATTTTTTTTTCAAAAATCAGATGCTTTGTAAGGAATCCTATGGAACATCAATTTATAGATTGCAACCTGCACAAGGGACATGTTTGTATATGTTCACTACAAGCAAGTACCTAATGTGGATTTTTGTGTGCTCAGAATGAGAAAACACCATCATTTAAATGCCTCTCTCAGATAAATCCATGCACTCATAATTACTCGTAAAAATGACTTAGTATCATGTTACATTGAAAAACTGAAATTTTTAATAATTATGATTTTTTAATGCAACATACCAAACAAAAATATATAAAGATTAATGTATACCAGTTTGAAAAAGAATGAGTGACTAGTAGCATAAGATATGTGATTTCATATTGAAAAAAACATGGATAAGTAAGATCTGTACCTAGTGTCTTTTTGTTGTTGGGATGTACAAGTACCCGGCCAAGTCCACTTGTATTTTTCATCTGATGAGTTAAGCCTTTTTCAACTGATTTATATAGTTCGTTCTTATGTTTTACTGTGAAACCATTGTCCCAGGTTAGGGGAGGGTTGGGATCCCGCTAATATGTTTACCCTGCAACATTCTGTATGTATGTTCCTGTCCCAAGTCATGAGCATGTAATTCAGTGGTTGTCGTTTGATTATGTGTAACATATTTGTTTTTCGTTCATTTTCACGTTTAAAAGGTCTATGACTTCATCTCCATTTACAGCAGCAAAAAGTAGATTTTGTTCTAATACTAGACATGCTGACAAGAATTTTTGTGCTTATGTGCTACAAGTAAACAATGTTATTACCAAAAGCACCAACTTAAGTATTGATTTTGTTTACTCTAGAATTTTTTTTCAAGGGGGTAAGGTGTACAGCCTTAAAAGCATGGAATAATTGGCATTTATTTACACATGTATAGTAAAAATGTTTTTACATTACTAGAGATAACCGAGTAAAAAAGAAGATTTTATGAAATAATTTGAGATGTGTGATATTTTGAGAGCAAGACATCGATTATATGCCATTCACTTGTTGTCAACGAAATCTTCTGAAAAAAAGTCCTTATACTTTGGGTGAATTCTAAAATTCTTGTCGAATATTGTAAAAAACAAAATCCCTTATCACCATCTTTTTTTTTTATTGTGATTCGCTCTTGAATATAACAATAAATTTGATTTTAACGAAAGCAATCATTGTTTTAGTGCAATTTTTTTTAAACAGGATGTTCGAAATGACAAACTTGTTATGACCCCAATTGTCAGAATAGATCATGGTTTCCAATGTTGCTCATGATTGAGAAGAATTGTTTAAAGGTGAAATGAAGTCTAACGAATGCAAACAAGCAAATAAAGAACTAACACACTGATTGCCCCAACGTTGGTCAGCAGGTGCAAAAAGCGTCAATGTTGACAATTTTTCGTCCTTTCTCTTGACCCAGAAGACCCAGGGATACTGGTAAAGGTTGACCCCAACAGTTGTTAGGTAGGAGTGAATCTGATCTTGGTTCAGTAGTCTACAGGATGTCATTTGGACCAAAAATACGGAATTTCACGATTTTTTTTTTCGATTTTTGACTTCAAATGGACTTGAAACCGGAAGTAGTCATTTCCTATGCGTATTTCAAAATTAATAACAATCAGTAGTTATACGGCCGTGGGTTTGCACAATTTTTGCTAGTTCTATATCTCTGAACTTCCTGTGTAAGACACAGATGAGAAGCCCACCCCTCGAGAAAACCGAGTTTCAGCCGATTTCAATTTTTCGAGTCCGTATTTGTGCTCGAAATACAACTTAAACATGAGAAACATGAATAAGGATAGCCTCAGGTTGACAGAAGATGTATAACTTTTAAAATAAGTATCATAAAGTGGACTTCTAAAAGTATGGAACGCCATTGGAGCGAAACAACGGTGGTCTGGGTACGCCCGTCATATGACGGTCACAGCATGGTAAGGGTTAAACTACTGAGCTCTGCGCTTCGCTTACAAGCGTGAGCACACCATCTGTAGTCTAATTAAACGGTAGACAAATATTTGTACATATTTAGGATAATAACAATACAACTTCATCATATATGTTCTTCGAAATGTGAGGATTATGGCGAAAGTTAAGACTGACACTGAAGAAAAAAGAAGGATAGGGGAGACATATGGCCTTAAACCATGACACATACCAGACTCTGAGATAGTTGTTACAATTATTCCTTAACATGCAGACAGCTTCATTCTCTCCATATTTATGCACTAGCAGATTAAACGCCCAATATCAATTTGTCCGGACTTGTCTGTGTATAATATGTATAAGACTACTGTGGATTCATTTTTATTCGTGGTATACCAATTTTCGTGGGTTTCGTGGATTACAGCGAACCACGAATTTAAGAATTCAACGAAGAATAATTCCGAGATATGTGAATGGAGTCGGATGTTTATTTCCGTTTTGTTATCTAGTATAGTGTTGACAAGCGATAATTCTTGTAACATAACATGTGTTTTTTATTGAAAAAAGATACAAGTATTTTAATTAAATCAATAATAAATATATCGAATATCAGTGATTATTTACTTTTTAAAATTAATTACAACTGTTCATGGAAAATAACTGCAAGTTGTTAATAACCGTGTCATAGTTTGGTTTACTAGTGATTAAAAACCAATAGGATTAAGTACGCGGTTATATTGCTTGTAGGTAATATTGTTAATGACAGGAATATTTATTTTCACACCTTTAACTTATATGATTGTTTATTATATCGTGATTAGGGAAATGAGCTTTCAATCATAAACTTTTGAATGCCTTATAGAATTCCGACAATAATTTATAAATTGTAAAACAAACAAATAATCCATTATTGTAATAAAAGTTTTCAATGAACACTTTAATTAAAACCCTTTCGTACCGAAATTATCCTTTTGGCACCCTCGAGCGCGAGCCGAAATTATCCTTTTGGCACCACGGAGTTGAGGGCGAAATTATCCTTAAGGATACATAGATTTCTATTTTTAGACGGTCACAGTGCAAACAGTAAAAATAACGTTTAGACATGTTTCTTGGTGCAGTTGCTCCATAGATGCTACGATAAACATTAAATGCATTCTATATTTTTGTATCGGGCGTAAAAATGCTGTCAAAATATGTTTTTTTCAAAGATTGTTGAGAAGAAAAAACCTCGTGAAAAACAAAATGGCGGAATCATAAACAATCGTGGTCAGGAGTTTCATTTCAAGTTGAAACATTTAGAAAACTTAACCTGCGGTCATGAAAGTCGTTGAACTTGTACAAAAGTAATGTATGAACGTAGATTTTGGAGTGGTGAGCAGCTTATTTGTAAAACAACTTGAAATCGAGACTTTGATGGTCGTCATCAGGTGCACGACTGTAAATTATTATTTCTCGCTGCCGCCTGACAGTCAACCTTTCATTACCGATTGAATCAGAGTCTTTTATCATCGTTTTAGACACTCTAAGGAGTCTGTAGTGCTACGGATTTTTATTTCTTTTCATTGAAAGGCTGTACTGCAGTATGTAGGTCGACAAAACGAAAGTCCACTTCATATAAAAATAGAACCGGATATTGACAAAATGGAGAGTCTATAAATAGTGCGATTCATAAAAACACGTGTTGTCACATCTCATAGCTTTTTTATTTAAAAAGAAAAGTAGTTTGGAAAGATGAGACAATATTCTGCAATCTTATTCGTATTTTAATCGAGTGTAAATTATTTTCCACGATGTATCTCGTCTTGTAACAGAGGTTTTTAAAAGTCTGGTTCAGCATACAAAAACATTTTAAGTTGTTTTGAAAAACAAATTCTGTTGACAGAGAGTAAAACAACTGAAAGATGCCAAGATGATTATTTTTATGTAACAAATTGTTTTTAATTCTCTATTTTTTTTTAAAAGAAAAGATTTTTGCTGAACATGCTGAAGGGAAGTGAATTTTTTTCCAAAGTGAAAAACATAACGTGTTGTTTGTTTCTACTGATTAATCTTAAGATGGCATTATTTATTATTGTAAAATAGTACTGTTCCTGTATGTTTCTGAAAACAATAGGGGTTCAATTTTTTGTTTTGAAAATTATGTGGAACATAATAAATTACTCCCCCTCATGTTGCATACAAACACAAAAGATGAATGACCAGTGTGGCAGACTCAGTGCCTATTGTTATTGTAATTTGTAATTCTCATATAAACAACCATTTTTGCACTAGGAAACACCTCTTGTATTCAAAAAGAGACTTCAAATGGTATTGAAATTGCTGCTTCTCTCAGAAGCCAAGTCATATAGAACTCTAAAGAGAAAAGACTGATTAAATTGCAAATGGGATAATGGGACCATATTAGGATCTTGTGGCTGTCAGCTTCTTAAATTAACACTGTTTATGGGACTAGTACTTGTAAGCAGGATTTTCATACCACATTAATATATATAGACTTACATGTATATGTAAGTAACACTTGCTACTGGATGTAATAGATTAATCAATAGACTGGTAACATTGGTTATAGTATAACAACCTCACTCAAGTTATTTTTATTTACCTTTTGACAAACCATTCCATTTAATAGCCCAACAACATAAACAGAAAATTAAAAAAAATAGTTTCCATATGTCCTCACTCAATTGAAAAATTAGAATTTCTGATATGAATCCTCCTATTCAAGGCAGCATAATAAACTGAAAATAAAACAAATTTCATAGCTTCCAAATGTTGACAATGTTATTACAAACTATATCAGCTCCCTGATGTAGCTTTCCATCAATGAATTTTAAAACTGCATTCTGCAGTAAAACATGTATTTTAATCCCTTTTTTAGCAATAGTTTTCAACGACTTGCATCTGTGTGTGCATATCATAATTTTAAGTAAAACAGTACCCAGTACATGTAGTTGTCTGCATATAATATAATCTTCTTTGCCTGTACTTCGTGTGATTAATAAATTAAACTATGATGAAAATAAATTTAAAATATTAATTGTCAGCTTTTGGTATTTATTTGTGCTGCTTTAACAAACATCAGTTGATGTATTTGTCCATTTTATGTTATCTTATACATCCTAAATTTTGACTACATAGTTAAGATTTTAATTTTTACAATTTTTCAAAAAAATAAATTCACTAGGCTCTTTTTTTTTAGAAACAGCTGAGTATTTGCTTATCTGTAGTACATTTATTTATGTTTAGACATTTTTTATATTATATAACCCCTATGACACAAATCAAATTTATTGAAAATTTCATGGATTTAGAAAAAAGTCAATTTTTGGCTTGATTTAATACTTTTATTTATTGGAAAGCTTCATCTCATTCACATTTGGAAGAATTAATGCATTACTGGGGTTAAGTCATAAAGCAAGGAAGTCCCACCGATTTTTATTGCAGACATTATATGTCTCTGCTTTTATTAATAGTTCATGATCGCACATCAACGCTGGGGGTATTCATACAAATCGTCTGGAAGAGTTATTGTCCGTTATCAAACCCGAGTTATCTTTCTTCTTTCGAAACCGTAAACAAATGGCGGCCAAAATCTACGTGAACGACAGTCTCGATTTACAAGTATTTTTGCCAAGAAAACGAAAACGGAAACGGTTTTTGAAGGAAAATAATTCAGTGGCTCATTGAAATAGCATTTTGAAACACACGTGTGCATAAGAAACGTTGCCGAATGTAAGTGAAAGTGATATACGGTACGCAATGACAAAAATTATCTTCTGACTCAATCAATCTACGTTATCGACACGCGTTTTTAAGGTAAACTGCTTCTTTCTCTTTGAACAGTCTACGGACGCTCAACCTATGATATTTATCTACATTTTATCAACACTTGACCGCACAACTCGCTACGGTTCCCGAGTTTTCAATGACCGAAACTACGAGGTCGTTTTTGCTGTAGCACATGTCAAATTAATCCCGGTCAGGCAAACGGCTCGTACAAATAAATTTCGGCCAGAGAATCCCTCGAAAAAAATAAATTCATTAGTGAAAGTGTTAACCTAGAATGATCAAGCGAGGATTTTGACAATTCAAAACTTTTTCATTCCTTCTGTTTTGTTTGTTTTATTATTGATCAAACCAAGGAGGTTATATGATCTCCTAAATCAAATAGAAATCCACGAATTACGTATCTGAATTTTTGTTGTTGTAATCAGCGATCCACGAATTTACGTATACCACGAACGTCTTTTTTTCTCTATCCACGAAATTGATACCCACGAAAATAAATGAATCGACAGTATATGAATATCGAAAACCGTCGAAAATAAGCAAACACCATAGTTTAATTAACACTTGTTGGTTTTCAGCTGTTTTTTTTCTTTTAATCTTTAGTCGGGTTGTTTGTCTCTTTGGCACATTTATTTTATCCATTCTCAATTTTATTATCTAGTAATTTATAATGATTCAGCAGCATGAACCAATATTTAACCATGAGATGAAATCATTTGTTCTGGATGGGTAAAAAATAATAATAATAAACCAAATTCAAAATTTTGCAAACTAGACGGGCGTTAGGTCTTACAACAATCATCAGTAACAAAACCTGTTTCGATAGTAAGAGTACACAGCCAGACGACTATCTGATGAGCGGGTGGAAGGGTTTTGAAAATGAAAAATATGTCCAATAATGAATTTAATTTCAATATTTTGTTTGTTTAATAGTCAGGATTTTACAACCCCTTTACATCACCACCTGACTATGGTGTTAAGGGGATTAATAAAAAACTAAATAATAATCTACAGTTTTTCTACTATCATACATGTAAATATATATCATATAACAAACAGGAGAAAAGAACACTGGCACACATACATACATTCTTACACTTGTATTTAGATAACATAACTATAGAAATTGCAAAGGATAATGATATCATGGCAACGATCTGTCAATATGAACAGAAGATATAAAGTTTATTTAATATATTATTAATATAGTTTGAATCAAAAGTAATTGATCCTTATCAGCAAAAATGTAATCTTCTCAACCCTTAAATTGAAAAAAAAATGTGTAACTATATTTCTATTTGCCTTATAGTATTCATTTCCTAGAATCTTTTATTTTAACTTTTATGTCTATAAAACTCGGTTTCTTATCCTGCTATTTCCATTTCTATGAACAGGTTTAGGATTTAGAATCAACAAATTCAAAAGTAAACTTTGTTTAAGGCTAATGTAAAATAGTTATCAAAGGTACCAGGATTGTAATTTAGTACGCCAGACGCGCGTTTCGTCTTATGTGTTGTAAAAGTGATTCTGCAATAACATAAAATTAACAAAATATTGTTTCAATTTCAGTGAAAAGAATTTTAATTTTAGACGAGCTTTTAACCAAAATGCTCCTTGGTATCAACAGCAACCTTACACATGTACTAAGTATTAAATCTTTCAGTTTACAAGAAAGCATTGATTGCAATTATTCTAAGCAAAACTTACATTTTTTTACAGGTATAATATATCCTAACCAATCTTCTATATTAGTAATTACTACCATTGGAAGATTCTGTCTTAAATTAACAGATGCACAATTATGTCTACAAGATTTGAAGTCTTACTCTTAAATGACAAAAAATACAAAGAAAACTCAGTGTTTTTTGTGAAGGACGTTTGCTTATCTGTTTAAAACTTCCAAGATTTTTAAAAGACTATTATAAATTGATAGCATATGACTATAGAAACTAATACGTAATAAAATTCGGAAAAGAAAATTAAAAAAATGAATGCAGTATGCAATCAAATCTACATATCTATAGAAGAGTTAAACATCAAATTATTAAATTAACAAATGATAATGAAGATAAATTTTGGGATAAAAGTCGAAGGCTCAACAAAAATGGGGGGAAATATTAAAATTTCCCTATCGGTACTATCTATTGATTATAAAAAGCGTCTGTCCATGTTTGTTAAAAATCAAGGATGGGTTATAAATATAAGATATGTTTTAAAAACATTGACCTTAGATTGTATGTAATGTTAACTGGAAGAAAAACTCAGTCCATTTATAATATACGAAAAATAGGAAATGATTCTTTTACAAAATTTGTTTTAGATAATGTAGTTTTTTTTTTATCATAAACCACAGAGTGAATATTTGTGACGACACTGATGCCGACGACACCGACGACGGAATATGGGATTGGTTTGTCTAGCTTTTGCGACAAAAGTCGCAGGCTTCACAAAAATGAACATTCTTTCGACCCCATACTGTTAAATGATCGACAATCACAAAGATTGTCATTAACCATTTCAATTTGGAATGTATCGCATTGTTAAACTATAAATCTTAAAATATTATAATACTTATTAATGTGAAAAAAGAGGTATACCTTCAATTAAAATATCTCCAAAGAATGCTGTTCTTCGAATCATTGCAAAATTGAGAATGTATCATATTTCCATTCCATATGAAAGAAGTATTTGGATGCAAATAAACATCGAACTATTGATTAACTAGGAATGCACAATGGGGTTCAATTGATGGCTACAACTTAAAAATGTCCTAGTTAAGCAACGAAAAAGAATTTCCTTAAGAGTAAAACTAAATCATGGTTACGTCAGTTATTTTAGAAAGTGTTGATTTTAACCTTATCTTCACCATTTAATTGGTATAGAAACTTCAGTGTAATCAGCGAGACTCTGAAGGAGACAAAGAAAAAAACCCTTATAGAGAGCGTTTCAAAGGAACATATATACGGTAACAGCTAGTTTAAATATGAATACAACCAGTCCATTATATAAACACATTTATATAAAACAAATATTATTATGAAAAAAAATCTTATATCTACATGACAGTTTCACAGAACTTCATGCTTGAATCAAACACTTCTTTTTACAAAGTATGATTCGTCTTTTTGAAAAAAAATGTTAAGTTGCTGGCCCTTTCTGTCTTGGTTTAGGAGTTTCCTGTCTTTTCTTAAATCACCCTTCTTTTTTACCTGAATCAAAGAATAATACAATGTGTATAAATACAGCGAGGTAAGGTCTCTTAGAACTTAAATCAAATATTGAAAAGTTAAAAAAGATGCAATTCTATATACGACAAACAAAAACAATTTTTAAACTCTGGCTGTTTGACATTTTTAATGATGTGCATGACAATTGACTATATAAAATTTAGTTAAAAAGATTAAACGTACTCGGTGCTTTATAAATTTCTTTAAATTTTTAATGGCGTAATGCTTTCATATTTATCTCTATATAAGGGGTAAATGTTAATTAACATATAAATTTAATAACAATTGATGAGAATAATGTCGATGAAACGCGTCCACAGTACAAGAATATGGTTAACAAATCCCAGGTGTCTACATCTCAACACCCGAACGACATGTTTACGTTGTCTTAGAACTTTGAATACCACGAAATATAAGAAAAGAAGATGTGGTATGATTGCCAATGAGACCAAAATGACACAGAAATCAACAACTCTAGGTCACCGTACGACCTACAACAACGAGCAAAGCCCATGCTGCATAGTCAGCTATAAAAGCCCCCGAAATGACAATGTAAATCAATTCAAACGAGAAAAACTAACGGCCTTATTATTGTACAAAAGTCCTCCGATCTGTTATTTTATTAATTGTATCCTATTTTAATTGTGAGTTCACAGTTTGTTTATGCATGCATAACAGGACACACTTATCATGTCAACACATACACCTAGCCTTGCTCATGTTTTAGTTGATGCGATTCCTTTCTTTTTGCTTTTTTTACTTGATTTCGTAATTTTAGACCATATGTGAACCCTACATTTTTTAACATGTTAATGTATCTTTTCCAATTTAGGAATTTTGTCAGTCGTTTGTTGACCACATTGTTTGTTTTTCTAAATAATTCATTTTTATTTGTGTTGCTGATTGCTCTGCATTAAAGTAAATGGTTTGTTTTGCACTAAAAATAACACCGAATGACTTGATTGAAGATCGAGTCGAAGATCGAGTTTGACTACACAATTAAATTTTGTGTATGTTTAGATAAAAAATGCATGTACATACACCTACATGCATATTAATGTTTGTCTTTTTTATTTTTAGCCATGGTGTTGTCAGTTTATTTTCGATTTATGAGTTTGACCGTCCCTCTGGTATCTTTCGTCCCTCTTATATATATATATATATATATATACATATTGATTCAGTTGTGAGGGTACAACTTCGTGTTCTTCGTGTTTAGGTGCCGGAACGATATTTAAGGAGAAAGAAAATAACTTTTAAGGTCATAGTACGAGGTTATGAACAGTATTGAAATCTGCCGTATCTGGTAAATTATCGTTACTTTAAACCATAATATATCTTCGTAGAAACAATTTCCACATTTAAACAAAATCTCTTACTTATGATACTGGGAAGATCCTAAAACAAATTTTCCGTTTTATGTCGACAAACCCATGTAAGAAAGGACCGTCTCAAAGGAACATTTATAGAACCATAAAATTTATTACATGCTTGCAGATTCTTGAACAACATCTTGCATACTAAAACACATCATGCAGAAATGTACCTAATGTGGTCCCCTTTTAATTTGGAGTTTTTGCTACTATCAAAATTTAAAAAATTGTACTTATTTTATCGGAATCATTTGGTAATCCTTCCCATCTTCCACTTCTTTATGTAAATCTCTCCAGCGTTGGAGCACATTCAGCTAGCTGTGTTACCTTTACGGATGATTTCCAAAAATATATTCACATAGAAATTATTTCAAAGTTGAAAATTTGAAAAAAAATCCTCCAATGAAACGTTGCGCATGCAAAAAATGTATTAACAGGAATATACATATTATATACACGAAGCACTCATAGTACGGTGGCTTATATGTAGATTTGATATTAAAAGCAATGTCACGCAAAATAAAATCAACGAAAGGTCGGCACTGATTTAAAGTAGTGATTCCTCCATATATATAGGAAGATGTGGTACGAGTACAAATGAGGCAACTCTTCATCCAAGTAACAATTTATAAAAGTAAACTATTATAGGTCAAGGTACGGCCTAAAATAAGGAGCTTTGGCTCACACCGAACAGCAAGCTATACAGGGCCCCAAGAATTACTAGTGTAAAACCTTTCAAACGGGAAAACAAAAGGTCTAAATATATAAAAATGAAAAACGCGTAACACTTATGAACCACATAAACAGACGACAACTACTGAACATCAGATTCCTGACTTAACACAGATGCAAACAATTGCAGCGGTATTACACGTTTTAATGGTTCCAATCCTTCTCCCTTTCTAAAAAATATTATAGCATCACAACATAGTAAGACACACTATAAAATATCGATTGGAATGAATTAACTCAATCAAAAAACGTAGTTACATGAATTCACACCCAATGACGAATAAATGTGATATGTGATACATGTAAATACATATTTAATAAAAAAAAAAAAACATAAGGGATGATTAAAGTAAAAGCATAAAACCATTTTTAATAAAATTCTCAGTTTCAAAATAATAACCTTTTCAAAACACTAGTATATATTGAAAGGGGGTTTATAAAGGAATCATAAGACGAAACATATATATAGGTTAAAGTGCTTGTTTTCGAGATATAAGCCATTGCAATTTTGGCGGACAAATGTTCTCTCTTGACTTTTCATAGCTTTATCATTGACAAGTTAAAGATCTCCATAACTATTAAAAAATAATTAAAATTTTATAAGACTTTCACAGATGGCTTATCATTATACATGTAAAAGATTTTAAAAAAAAATGGGTGTCAATGAGCAAAATTTTTCAAGGCATTCAAATGGATAAAACCAGAGGATTCCGAAAATCGGACAAAAATTTCGAAACATGACAAGCGAACATCCTTAAGTATTCTTCGTTCTATATAATCTTCCTTTTTGGAATACCAAGAAATTTCTTGTATGTCAATAAAACTAATCTAAATCTTGGTATATGTGGGATGAATATCAACAATTAAACTATACAATTAGTGCTCGATAAAACTTCTTTTTCTTCATGTAAAGGTGCCGGAACGGTATTTAAGGAGAAAGAAAAATAATTTTGATGTTCATTGTACAAAGAAGTGACAATTTGTAGTAATTCCAAACAATCAAAGCTGGAATATAGACAAGATACATGTTAACATTAACCAAAAAGCATTACAAATAATTTCAACAGGTCAAATTAACAAGAAAGTATGATTTGAGAGTACTCGCTGTTACCGACAGCTAGTTAAAAGTCAAAACAATTAATACTAAAAAATCATGCATCGGAAACTTAATTCAACTGAAATACATCCAAGGGATTTAGTATTTTAACGTCATGGACAGTAAAAGAAGACATTACTTGTGTGCAAACGCGTAAAATTTATGATGTGAAATACAATTTTTAATAAGTTTCTTACCGTTACAGCCACATTTACTAATCACATATGTGTATCTATGAAAGAATTTAGTAATAAAGTCAACGGTACCAATTTTGTTGCACCAGATGCGCATTTCGACAAAATATGTCTCTTCAGTGATGCTCGTGGCCAAAATATTTGAAATCCAAAGCTTATATAAAAGATGAAGAGCTATAATCCAAAAGGTCCAAAAAGTATAGTCAAATTCGTGAAAGGAATCAGAGCTTTGCATGAGGGAGATACATTCCTTAATTTATAATAATTTCTAATATTTTGTAACAGCAAATTTAAATAACACAAAAAATCCGTATTTTCATGCTAGTAAAAGTTTTAAGTAATTTATGGTAACGAAATCCCTGACCTAATAATTTAGAAGTAATGCATTGATTACGTTCGTTAAAATCTATGACATCACTACACACACGGGCATACCGAACGAGTTGGGATATATAAACACCATATGATGGAGCCGAAGGAACATCACCGTCGAAAAAAGGAAAATTAACAATAGGGAATGAAAAATCGTCTCTTTTGTATTAAATTTTAGTATGGTGTTTCCGTTTAGAAATTGAAATTTCTAAATCTAGAAAAGGACAACTACTGCTGTTTATATTGGATTTAGTTAAAGTAAGTTCTTTTGGATAAATTTCGGTAGTATATTTAGAGAACTCTGGATTATTTAACGAAAAGATATCATCCAGATAACGGTAGGTATTGTTGAATGTATCAACAAAATGCAACAATGACGTGTCTTTACTGAGTTTGGTTATAAACTGAGATTCATAGCAATACAGAAATAAAAAGGCTATTGAAAGGGCACAGGTAGTGGCCATAGGAGTACCTACTACTTGTCGATACACTTTATTATCGAAACGTACATATATGTTATCAAGGAGAACATTTAGAGCTTTAATCATAACTTCACATTTCCAGGAAGTGTAGTAGCATACTTTCCTTTTTCGTTAAAGAAAAATGCTTTAAACGAGTTACAGCAAATAAATTTGCATTGAGATTTTCCAAAAGACCTTTCTATCAATATGAAAACTTTTTCTTGATTAGATTGTGTGGAAGTGTAGTGTAGAGAGTAGACAAATTATCACTGTCAACAGAATTAAAATGACTATCAAAAGCATGTATTTTATCTAAAACCTCTTAAGAATTTTTAACACTCCAAAAATAATTAATAACATTATTTTCATCAGTTTTTTACAAAAGTTAATAACAAATTCTTTGATTGTAGTAAATAAACTCATCGTAGATACTAGTACTGAAATTTCATATATACGCCAGAGAGGTAGTAAGAAGCACTGATAGATAAGTAGTAGAACAGTTACTAGATGCGGAGATGAAACGGAATTCGAATGGGTTTTTTTTGGTGTAATTTCGGTAACCAGTACATAGCAGGGACTTTCAAATGTTCGGAAGAGGCTTTAAGCTTTGTAGTGACAGTAATGTGCTTGTTAACAATTTAACTCTCTGAATGTAGAGGAAGTGATAATATCGTTTTGAAGAACTTCCGTGTAGTATATGCGTCACACCACCAATACATTATTGGCTGCCTTGTCTGCCGGTACGAACACAAACAGCTTTGCGAGTACTTGAAGTTTATTTTTCATTCTAGAAATTAGAATATCATGGACCCTATTATTTATTTCAGAATTGTTTCAAAATGAGATATTCGAATATGAACAGTATTCAAAATTTTATTCAAATAACTGTCTAAGAGGAATTCGAATGTTTTTTTTGGGTGTAATTTCGGTAACCAGTTCATAGCAGGGACTTTCAAATGTTCGGAAGAGGCTTTAAGCTTGGTAGTTGCAGTGATATGCTTGTTAACAATTTAACTCTCTGAGTGTAGAGGAATTGATATTATCGTTTTGAAGAACTTCCGTGTAGTATAAAATTAATCTAACATGAAAAACGTGAAATCAGTCTATGTGCATACCCATGTATGCATGATACAGGCCCATTTTACATAATCAAAACTGTATGAATTTCATAGATTTTAACCTGGTCTTTCAAAAGAATTCTCGCTGTCTGAAAAGAGCTACAGTGGCTTTATAAAAGTTTTCAATTTTCACTGCCAAAAAAAACAGCATTTTTACGGTGTTGTCTCCCCTTACAAAATGTATATTTAATCTAATTTTTAATCTAATTTTAAACATTCAACCTATTTTAATTGAAGCTAATTATCTAGTTTTTACAAACAAATACAAAAAACATGATACTTTCACCAATTATGTAAATAAAAAGGGATTTCCCTTCATGGTTATTTTTAGTCGGGGAATAACCCCTAGTTTTTTTTCTTCTTACGAAACTGTTAGCATCCTTTTAAGATACAATGCTATTTTCAGTGTTTGGTACAGGTTGTCTGTCACTGTGCACAACAGTTAAACATAGAACTGAAGGTCAGAAAACACTGTCAAACATCCAAACGTACTATCTACACTGATCTGTTTCATACTTGTTTGAACTCTAAATAAATTTGATTAATCAAAGGAGTATGTATATAATTTTAAACATATTTTACTCTTCCATAGCATTGGTAGGGGACAACAAAAATTTTCTATAGAAACACTATGGCATATTTGTTAGTTATATTACTGCAGATTTGTCAATATCATGTGTCCATATTGAAATTGTTTGTGTGAAAACTAGCAGATATTTAAAACTAAACAGATTGGCGTCGAAACATGCCTTTTTTTTTTATAAATACCCGAGGCCATTAGTTTTCTCGTCTTAAATGTTACATATTTGTCATTTCATGACCTTATATAGCTTACTATTTAGTATTGTTTTGTTTTTCTTAATTGTTGAAGGACGTACGTAGACCTATAGTTGTTAACTTTTATGTCTTTGATTGAAATATAGTTCCCTGCAAATGTTTGGGAGTTACTCTCGAGATGCTCACATTGACGTAATAGTTAAAATAGCCTGCAGAAAAAATGGAAACAGCTCTTTGTAAGAACCAGGCAGAGTGCGATATATGAAGGTTTCCAGATTTTATCTATAATTGGCCTAGTAGAAGCAGTAAATGAATACTGCTCAAAAAATAATTTTGAGTGGGAAAATATAAGTGGTAGCCATTGTAACGGACACTCTATTTTTTTGGTTGTTAAGTTTAAAAAAATCTTTCTAAAATCAACTAAATCAACATAATTCAGAGCCTGATTATGAATAGAATCATGCATTTTTCATTAATGATCATATGTAATATTACGATATTGTGATAATTAAGTAATTAAAAAAATTTAAAAAGCACATTAATACAAGAAAGATTTCATAACTTGTGATTTGTTATTCATTGTCTAAATACTGGATGCAACATTTCAAATAAACATATTCCAAAGTAAATTGTTTAAGCTCCATGATAGTTTGAACATTAAAGCTCAATATTCAGGCTGTAATCAACAGTTTTTTTCTATGTGCCATCTTTTGAGGGACAAATTATAAATGACCCTTAGTGGGAGTGTAGTTAATAAGGATACTTGTATAAGACTAGTTATCACTGGAATCAAAATTTTCTCTCGTTTATAATGAAATTGAAATTAAATAAAGTTTACTTTTAATATACTATAAAAGTTTTATTTAGAGAAAAATAGGAAATTAATGCCTAATCTGAACATGAAAAACCTTAAATCAGGCTATGTGCATACCCATGTAGGCATGATACAGGCCCATTTTACATAATCAAAACTGTATGAATTTCATAGATTTTAACCTGGTTTTTTTTCATAAAATTTTTCGCTACAGGGTTAATTCGCTGTCTGAAAAGAGCTACAGTGGCTTCACAAAAGTTTTCAATTTTCACTGCCAAAAAAACAGCATTTTCACAGTGTTGTCTCCCCTTACAACATGTATATTTAATCTAATTTTTAATCAAATTTTAATTATTCAACCTATTTCAATTGAAGTTAATTAAGGGGGTACCCAACACTATACCCCAAAAAAAGCCAGTTGTTTAATTTTTCTTAATTTTTTGTTCATTGATAAACTAGGCCAATCTAAATATTTTGTAAAAACTTAAAAAGATTTGAACCATAGGTTTAAAAGTTTTGGCAACTCAAATATGGCATCTTTTACATGCTAGTATCGGCCAAATTTGAAAGTTTCTGAAATATGGGTATAAGGTTAAATATGTTATTTAAAAAAAAAATTAATCTTAAATTCATTAATTGACAATTACAAAGTTAATAATGTTAACTGAGGCGAATATTAAAAAAAATATGCCAACAATTTTAAAATTATAAATCATTCGTAACCTATTTTACATTACTGTTAAAAGCATACAACCAGATAGATATTCAAATAAATCTTTAAATGTTTACCTGTATAGCCTAGCACTTGAACTTCTGCCAAACTAAGATACCATTTTCCCCTTTTCAAAATTGTCACATAGCGGCCTGAGATCGGAGTTTTGCATGCTAACATTATGACTTGTCCAGTTTTACCAGGTCCTTTAAAATTACTACAATGTTTCATTTTATTGTGATTTAGTCCAACTTTAACCTCTATATTCTTCAGCCGATGCCCTGAAAAGATATCAATATCAAGAGTATATACATTGTTCTTCAATCTTCAATCAGTCTGTGTCAATCATCATATCACCGATTGTATTCAAAATAGTTAGTACATTCTTTGTATTGACACAAATTTTAATTCAAAACAAATTTTTCTTTTTTTTGCTTCGAATCACGGTGCGGAGCTATTAGTTTCAGTAGACGTACACACCATCTTAAAATATTTACTGATCACTGATTGGTTACTTTGTGATGCGGCTGAGAATCAGCAACAGCCATTGGTTTAAGGGAGATAAAGAATTACAGACTTGTTCTCGTTCAGGATAAGTCATTAAAAGCCGGAAAATTAACTATGTGTATATCAGTTCCGATCAACTGTCATTAATTCATGTTCGTTTTATTATGCATATATTGCACACTGAAATTCAATATTGAAATATCAATTATCAATACACGTTTATTTGTTTTGTCAATCTGCAATATGCACGATTTGTTCTACTAAACAATGTTCCTATACAACGTTTTAAAAAAACATTATCTGTATTTTAAAACTTCTCCTAATCAGGCACACCTCCAGAGAGGCACATTTATAACGAACACTCTCAAAGTAAATCCATTTTATATCAATCAACTATCTAAAAATACCACATGCACACATATAACATTAAATTAGGGCAGAGCGAAGCAGTCCACAGCTTTTAAGAAAGCTAAAACTTGCTTATTATTATATACATCTCATTAGTGTTCATCAACAGGAAGATCAAAATAAGATTCTACAATCTATTCGATCATCAGGTTATGATGTGGTTGATTTCTCCTATAGTCCAGTCAAACTAAGATTTAACTTCAAACTAATTGCAACAGAAAATGTTTTAGTTCTAATCTATAGCATTATGCCCTTTATATACACAGAAAAAAGTCCCATAAAATCTAACTTGAGGAAAACTCAAAATCAGCATTTTTAATTTCCTATTGAAATTAACATTCGAAGGGGAGATAACTCTTGCAAAAATGAGTCTTTTTTGTTCAGTTTTTGGTTGTTTTTCTTGAAATTTATGTAAAGTATGATACTTTGATGGGGTTATAAGTTTGTATTTGACTAAATTATATAACCTTCTGCTCATGGAATGTACAACACCGAAGTGTTATGGGTACTTATATTTTTTTCGTGCATTTTTCATTAAGGAAATTGCAAATTTGAAGCTTTGTAACCATTTTGAAAAAATAATGTGAAAATTTGGTATTGTTTATATCTGTATATTATATTTTTTTCAGCAACTTACTTATCTAAAGAAACTTTAAACCACAAAAAGAAGAATACATGCTTAATTATTTTTTGTTAAATTTGAGATTCTTTACCTTGACATGTTGACAAATTAAATAAACGGTCAACTAATGAATTACGAAATCTAGATTATAGCTTGATAAAATATATGAAAACACTTTTAGAGTTGTTTTTATTATACTCTAAAGACTGCTTAATGAACAAGAATCAATACATTCTGATTAATAGAAGCGGTAAAGTTATAATTTTGTATCAATTTTTATTGATATTTCTGCCTTTTTTGCAAGAGTTATCTCCCTGTTCAGTGCAAATCTCCATAGATATTTTAAATATTGATTTTTTTGGGTCTTGCTCAATTAAGATTTTATGGGACTTTTTTCTGTGTATATTTGGAGTATAATGCTAATGATTAAAACTTAAAAATCTTCTGTTGCAATTACTTTCGGGTTAGGGTCAAATTAATGCTAGATTGACTGGACTACTATGTTTGCCTGAAAAGATATCAATATGAAGAGTATAGACATTGTTCTTCACTCTTCAATCCGTCTGTGTCAATCCTCATATCACCGATTGTATACAAAAAAAGTTAGTACACACTTAGTAATCAAACACTTTTCAGCATCGAAGATGTTTTTATTCAAAAACAAATTTTATTTTGTTTTTCGTAAGGTATATACCCGGTACATATAATTAGTCTTCATCAAGTGGAAGATCAAAACCAGATTCTAAAAAACTCCACTCGATCACCAGGTTATAATCTAGTTGATTTCTTCTATGTGTTATTTGAAAAATAGATATACTTAAAAAACAATCTGGATTAAACAGGGACAGTTTTCAGAATGAAGGCTGAAGAGGTACGATCCCCTAAAGATCAATTTGATTTGCTCTCTAGAAAAAAAGCAATAGTAGGGTACATGCTTGGTTTTTGGCCAAAAAATCTAAATAATTGAATTACATCTTCGAAGTGCACGTGTGAGGGCAACGAAAATGTTAAATTTGGCTTTATATTAAACTGCATATTAAATCTGAATCAATATTTACGATGTAATAGATGCACATTTTGAGACACTTAACATTTTGTTCGTTTAACTGTTTGTATCCTAAAAGTTATAAACTTCGAAGGTATGAGATTTTACTACAGAACTCTTATAACAGTTTTATTCCTGTTTAACTCCCAGTAAAGGTCTTTTTCCTTCTAAAAAAAAGACCAGCTACACACGTGCACCGATATAAATTGTCATTAAAAAAATACAACTGGTGAGACACGGATCAATACAAAACAGTGGTGCATGCATAGGGCTAAGGTCGTTACATGCCAGATCTGCCAAAACATTACTAAATTTAGTCGAATAAACTCATCATAGATACCAGAATTAAATTTTGTATTAACGCCAGACGCGAAATTCGTACACAAAAAAAATCATCAATGACGCTTGAATCCATGAAAGTTAAAAAGGCCTAATAAAGTACAAAGTTTAAAAGTTGAGGAACATAATTCCTAAAAGTTTTGCCAAATACGGCTAAGGTAATCTATTCTTGAGGTAGAAAAGCCTAACTATCGTACGATTGCTCATTCAAATCGTCATACATGACATCATTGCTGTGGTTATATGTCAGAGCTTAAGAATTTGATATATATATTAAATAATTTACAATTTCTATCTTTCATGAAATTAACACTTGAATTGCGAAAATTAGATAACATGGAATTTTAGGACAAAAAAATTCCCTTCCTATATCAGAAGAGTGTAATTTTCTTTTTGAGAAATAATTGAAAAGTCACATTCAACAAGTTACTTTCAGAAAAGTCAAATTTGATTGAACATCGATTGATTTCTTGTTAGTTATATAACATCCGTTCGAAAATATTTCAGGCATATTCCAGACACATACATTTCAGCATTTAAAGAACAGTCAGAGAGTTAGCTCTAATACCCGTCCCCAATATTAATTTTGATTAAAGACAGTCATATCGTCTTATCAAAATAATTTCTAAGCATGAATGAGTTTGACTGTCGATAAAGTGACCAGTGAAAATCAACAGGTATCTTCCTCTTTATTCACTTCATCTATATGGCCCCATATTCAAGAAAGGTTTTAATTTCATATACTAGATCCTGAAACCGCTTTTCAAATTTTATTCCTTTTTTAGTATCTTGTTTTTCTTGACATTAGACAGTGTGACCTCAAAAACAAAATAGATCGTACTTTTATTAAATGTGACTATTTTTCTTGGAAAAGTTATAACAAGGCTTCAGCTAGAAAATTGTTATTCCAAGACAGTATTTGAATAAATCTCATTATATTCTGAAATTTAACACAATTTTGAAAGTGTGATTTTTTTTTTTTAAGAAATGATTATTTATTACATGATATAAAGTGTTTTTTTCTAAAGATATAGACACATTTATCAAGGTCCGACGTCAAAAACGTGTGCGCTGCCATTACTACGTCACGTGGTACGTCAGCCATAACAGTAGTGAAATAACGTACGTTGTGACGTTGCATCAATAACAACATTATCGATCCGTTGTTTACATTTTTATTTTTTCTTTAACTAATTAATGGATAGTGGGAAAAAAGTATAAAAAAGTTGGTGGAAGTTCTTGTGCAGTGAATGGTTGCTGTAATAACCGTCGAAAATTAAATTTATGGAAAGAATCAATGTGTGAAATACACGGACAATTTCACGAAGACTGTGCATTTTTAATTTCATATAAATTTCATCTAATGCCGTCGGATGGTCAAATTAGAGCAGAATGGACGAAGGCAATGAATAGAAAAACTTTGCCGAAAACAGTTTTCGTTTGCTCGGAACATTTTCTAGATGGATTGCCGACGGAAAGAAATCCATTTCCAAAACTTAAAATGGGTTATGAAAGGAAAGTTACACCTGGTCGGCGCAAAATTCATAAACATGATATAGATGTTAAAAAACGTAAATTGATTGACTGTGATGATGACAATTCAGACTTTGAAGAGCTGGATTTAAGTCTTTAAGTAACTGACCAATCTTTGCCCGAAGCCGTCTGTAGTTTTAACGTTGTCAACCCGACTTCATCATGTGCGTCAACACAATATGAAGAAACTGACTTTGTACTGCACAACGACCATTCATATGCACACGCATGGACTGACTTACAGGATAAATTTGCCCAAACAACCTTACATTAACCGAGGAGAAAGGAGTGCGAATAAAATTAGATGTAGGTACTATGTCAGCTACCCGACATATTGTGACTGATAGTGACTCCTTACTTTATACTGGTGTGACTAAGGAAGTTTTTTTTTCACTTTGGTCGAGTGTATGTCCCAGTTTAACACTTTCAGCTTTCAACTCGATATTGCCGATCAAATAATGTTAGTTTTAATGAGGTTAAAACTTAACTTGATATTTCAAGATCTAGGCCGTAGGTTTGGAATTTCTGATAGCCTAGCATGCAAAATGTTCAACTCTTAGATCCCATTGTTGGCAGATAAGTTGAAAGGTCTTATAATTTGGCTTCCAAGGGAAACATTAAGAGACTGCTGCCCAGAATCTTTCAGAGAAAACTACCATCGAACAACGTGCATAATAGATTGTGCTGAGACATTTATCCAAAGACCTACTAATTTGAAAAGTCGGGGCGAGACATATAGCAACTATAAATCTCACAATACGGCTAAGTACATGGTAGGGATATCTTCGCATGGACAAATAATGTTTATATCAAAAGCGTTTGTTGGACGTGCAAGTGACACATTTATTGTTGAAAAAAGTGGTTTCCTTGATTACCTGTTACCTGGTGTTGAAATATTGGCCGGTAGAGGCTTTACAATAGAGGATTTACTTTACCCCGAAGGGTTAAACTTAATATTCCGTCCTTTACTTAGGGTAAGCCACAATTGAGTGCTGAGGATGTCACTTCTACACGAAGGATTGCACGTGTAAGAATCCACGTAGAAAGAGCAATCAGGCGACTGAAAGTGTTTAAAATCTTGAGTGGTACAGTACCTGTGTCTTCACTAAAACTTTTTGACGACATTCTTATTGTTTGTTCTGCACTTGTGAAATTAAAATATGATCTCATTCGAGATACATGTACAGAGGAAGACACTGAATGAATTATATCAAACCCAATGTTGTACCGTCCGTATATAATTTTCTAGTAAATATGAATTTGTTTAATTAAAAAATGTAATTGTATTGTTTTGTTTTTTGTGTATACATTTGTAGATATAGTAACATGTACTACAAATGACTAGTGTACCAAACATTTTTAAAAAGATGCATATATGTACTGTGTAATATGTACCAAATAAAACAACCGCTGTGTGGATAAATTTCAACTACAATATTCTCACCACAAGACACCTAAGATATTTATGACATAACATGGCATAATAAAATGTTTCTTCATAAACCAATACTTCCGACATCAACCCATTTTAAATATCAACACTGTGCAAACATTGTGTATCATTTGATCCCCAAGATAAACATTATTGATCTACATGTATATTCGAACATACTCAATTATCAATGGAGAAACAAAATGCCATGATTTTAAAATTGCAATTTGTATGAAGACAAATGGAAGAATAGGCATCTATCCTCTTAGAAGATGCAAATTTTGCATTGTTCAAGAATTTATGATACAATGAATTGACTAGTGTTTAGTTGATTAATTGATTGTTGGTTGGTTGCTTAACGTTCAGTGGCAAATACTTCGTGCATATCGGGATGATACATGTAGCTTGATAGGTATCTTTAGTTGTGTTTAGTAGATTCGGGGTAGTTCACATTAGAAACTTGACTACTGTAAAATCAAATATTAATTAATGTTTTTATTTTTTTCCAAAACATTATTGATTTTTAAAGTGTTCAATTTTAAGATTTACATACATGTATATTTAATATTGAAATTTAACATGACAAGAATGAATGCACTAACTAATTTCTGAATTTACAGTATTAAATGATTTTCATGATTATATTGGCAACAAGAACACTTTGAGGAGGTTCATATATATTTTTTTTAATTCTGAGGATTTTTTAAATAATAAACAATCATAGCGTAGTATGATACATGTAAATAAATATGAATGTTGTATCTACATTATACATTTACATTATTTATGTATGTGCCTGTCCCAAGTCAGGAGCCTGTAATTCAGTGGTTGTTGTTTGTTTATGCGTTACTTATTTGTTTTTCGTTCATTTTCTTATATAAATAAGGCCGTTAGTTTTCTCGTTTGAATTGTTTTACATTGTCATATCGGGGCCTTTTATAGCTGACTATGCGGTATGGGCTTTGTTCATTGTTGAAGGCCGTACAGTGACCTATAGTTGTTGATATCTGTGTCATTTTGGTTTCTTGTGGACAGTTGTCTCGTTGACAATCATACCACATCTTCTTGTTTATATATATAATTCAAGCAACATAAAGAAAAGAACTTGGTATTAATGTTCTACTTGATTAGTAAACATAATGAAAATACTAAATGACTTTTAATATTATAATCCTAATGAAATGTGTATGATATCACAATCGCATAAATTTTATAAAAGCTTTGCTAAAAACTAATCTATCATCTTCAATTTCATCAACAATAATATTCATCATTTTCTTGTAATAAAATGTGCGCAGTCTAGCAACATGCTCACATACATATTGTTCATCATATAGTACTTCAATGAACTGAAATTCATCAGGATTTAGCCAAATTAAAAGTTTACATTTTCTTAGTCCAGTGCAAAACATAGTTAACTGAATTAGCATAAAAAATCCTCGATTCCCTTTCACTTTTAAAACTAAAATACCATTGTTATTCATATGAACATCATATTTTTGACCTGTGAATAGTTCATTCAATGTTGTCCACTTGGCAGAAGGTACAGGACTTTTAATTTCCAGCAATGTGTCGTCATTTAAAATGCCATCCGGACTTGCAGATAGCCAGTTCTCTTCTGATGATACGTATGTTCCCTTTTCAACGACACGGTATCCATTTGTCAATAAATACTCCTTAGCTGCAGATTGACCTTCTTGGCCGTGCTTTGTAAATTTATTACCTACAAACTTTGGATGAAGATGTTCACGAATAAAGTTTGTACAGTCTGTAGTTTCAAAAAGTCTTCCAAATCGAGATCGGCCTCTGGAAGCTTTGATGACCTTCTTTCTCATCTGCATCATCCGTTAGGGTTACATTACATTAGAACTATTCTTTTTTCACTGCCGGTTAATTTTCTAAAATGTTTGAGAGATTATGCACTTGACAAAGGAGGTACTAATACATTTTCACCAATATACAGACTTGTCAGTATAATTTGTGATGTAGTTCTTTTCCGTCTCTTTAAACCAGTAAGATCGGAACCTTTACATGAGGAAAAGAGGAAATTCCTTCCTGTTCACTTTAACAATAGAGGAATTGATGCAATCAACATCAGCAACGTTCTACATCACAAGGAAGTAACATCTAAAATTCCTATTTATTTTCAAAATCAGTCTGTTCCTATTGTATCCTACAGTTACACCAAAACCATTGCACCCAAAATATTTAACTATAAACAAGCATTACAGGACCTTGATTTAGTACAATACCTAAATAAACCTCTGACATGTGACTGTTCCAACTCGCCTTACAATTACAGCCCCTCTGGCCATGTTATTACTGGGGATCTAAACATAATTCAACATGAAAATCTCCGAAAGGTGATTTCTCGTGGTCCTAAGTTTAGAGAACCCCAACACATCAATTGGAACCATAACTTCAAAATAATTATGGATTCCATTGAGAAATACGCCAGAGCATGGGCTAAGCGAGAAGAAGTGCAACTGGACACTTTGTCAGAATGGGTCAAAACAATCAGGTCTCTGATAAAACGTCGCATTCATAAGTTGAAAAATTGTGTGAATGATCGACCTAAGTCCATTTTCAGTGACAAAGAGGCTGTGAAATGTCTATCATCTCTTCAAGATAAGTATGTTGTTGTTCCTGCGGACAAAGCTTCAAATAATATTGTCTTTGTATGTAAATCGTATTACTACGAGTGTCTTATAAAAGAATTAGGAATAAATGAACACTCAGGGAATCCCACATACAAAAACATATCATTTGACAAGGATGAGATTTTGGCGAATCATAAGTCCTTCATGGCTTCTATGAACATTGCATTGAACAACAAATCGGAGGAATTACCTTGTTTGTATTGGATACCTAAACTTCACAAAATTCCGTACAAACAACGGTACATTGCCGGCTCATCTGCTTGTTCTACTAAAGAATTGTCCATTAGATTGACTAAAATTCTGTCCGCAGTTAAAGAGGGTCTTCAGATATACTGTGAAACTGTTTACTCACGTAGTGGTATTAACGATATGTGGATTCTGAAAAACTCTAAAGAACTTCTGGATAATTTTAAATCTCGGTCTTTTTCTGAAATTAGTTCTATTAAAACTTTTGATTTTTCAACCTTGTATACAACCATTCCCCATGTGAAATTGAAAACCCGTCTAAAAGAAATAATTCACAATGCTTTTCATCATAAAAATGGTAGCATACGCTATAAATTTATCACTTTGGGATACCATAAGGCATATTTTGTTAATAAGGAACAAAAGGGTAAAACATACTACACAGAGGAACAAGTGATCAGTATGCTGGAGTTTCTTATTGACAACATATTTGTTGAATTTGGAGGTAGACTTTTTCAACAAATTGTCGGCATTCCTATGAGAACGAACTGTGCGCCTCTCCTTGCCGACCTCTTCTTATTTTCATATGAATCGGAGTTCCTTCAGACACTTGTCAAAAACAAGAAGATCAAAGAAGCCAGGTTATTTAATTTCACTTTCAGATATATTGATGATGTTCTTTCCATTAACAATCCGAACTTTTCTGATTGGATTCCATTAATATACCCACCAGAACTAGAAATTAAAGAGACCACAGACACGGCTTCCTCTGCCTCATTTTTAGACTTATACCTCGAATTTGACATACACAGTCATCTCAGTACCAGAATCTATGACAAACGAGACGATTTTAATTTTGAAATTATCAATTTCCCCCACCTTAGTAGTAATATACCAACTTCACCTGCATATGGAATGTACATTTCCCAACTTATTAGGTATTCAAGAGCTTGCAGCTCCTATTCAGACTTTGTAAAACGTCACCAGTGTCTGAGCAGAAAATTGATGAACCAGGGGTATGTCAAAGAACGTCTCGTCCTTTTTCTAAAAAAGTTCATCGGAAGATACCCAGAACTTGTTGATAAATATTCCGTATCAACTTCACAAATAATACAAGATGGTCTTGAAGTATAGATTTTGCGTACTGACGTTTGTTATCATCTTAATTACGTATTATAGTATTCTTTTATATGTCTTTTTTTAGATATTCATTTGAAGTGACTCTGTGGTTACGTAAAACCACATACTTTGAACGGCAAAATTATTTCATTTATTGATATTACTTTTACTTAAGGATCTTGACATACTATGAATGACTAAACTATTTTATTCAATAAGACTACTTTTTCTGTTTAGTCTGTTTTTTATGATATACATTTGACGTGAAACTGTACTTATGTATCCCGTCATACTTTGAACCACACCATTATTTTATTTATTATTATTACTTTTACTGTTAAATCTGGTTTTTGTTATATCTACTTTTCACCAGTGTCGCTAACGACGAACGCAGGTTTAACAACCGCTCGACCCCATCTGTCACTACAATCCGTCCGAAAGACGTTGAGTAGACAGTTTTCACGTGAGTCTGCATTTATGTATGCCGTCATACGACAAAATTATTTTTATGTCTACCTGTGCGAATTTCAAACGCGCAATTTTACACCAGTAATGAAAACCTTCTATCATTTATGGGTAGACTTTACATAGATAAATTCAGCCGTATTTGACGTGAAACTGTACTTATGTGTCCCGTCATACTTTGAACCACACCATTATTTTATTTATTATTTTTACTGTAAGTCTGCTTTTTGTTATATCTACTTTACGTGAGTCTGCATTTATGTATGCCGTCATACGACAAAATTATTTTTATGTCTACCTGTGCGAATTTCAAACGCGCAATTTTACACCAGTAATGAAAACCTTCTTTCATTTATGGGTAGACTTTACATAGATAAATTCAGCCGTATAAGAAAAGCAAAATGAGAATGTTAAATTTGATGTATGCCTTTTTGTGCTACTTTGTTACATTTGTTGTTTATGTAGTGATATTAAGATAATAACACAATATTGACTGTTGTACCCCTATTTTTGACATTTTTGCTCTTTGAGTATGTTTGTTTTGTTCATGCATCGTTGACAATGTAATGGAATTTGATGCGACTGTCATACAAGTGAGAGGTTTAGCTAGCTATAAAACCAGGTTCAATCCACCATTTTCTACATTAGACAATGCCTGTACCAAGTCAGGAATATGACAGTTGTTATCCATTCGTTTGATGTGTTTGGACTTTTGATTTTGCCTTTTGATTTTTGATTTTCCTTTTTGAATTTTCCTCGGAGTTCAGTTTTTTTGTGTTTTTACTTTTTCCTTAATCGGAACTTTGCTTGCACTGCTTGCAGTTATTCTAATTTTTCTTGCGTCTTTCCACAGAACACCCTTGCTCTGGTTAATAGTGTCAGTTTGTAATTTTACAGTACGGGCCAAGTCGACAGCAAGATATTTAGAATAAAAGGATGAGCACCTTTGACAAGAACTTAATGAATCATGTTCACCATGGTCTTTAGGAATGTTCTCCTTAGCGACTGGTTTGCTGACGAAACTTTTATTAATTGTTGTTTCTTTTAGTTTGAACAAGGGTAGAAGGGGAGACTGTTCTACAGCTGTTCTAAGTTCTTGGGAAGAATAATACATTGGTGTGTCACGAACACCTGGAGCATTTACATTTATTTCTTCAAGTAAACTTTCACCCTGTTTTGGTTTTTTGAACACTATGTTTGACAAAGGCCTTGGCTCAATGTTTCTCTTGGTACCTCTATTCCACATGGCATTATCATATGTACAGCTAGCACCAGTCATGCTATTCCTGACTGCATGTTCAACCTTCCAAGCACTGCACCTACATGACTACAGGATAGCCCTTGCCCTGCCATACAAGTACACCATCCTTGTTCAACGGTTCCGTCCATAGAACAAATTACATAGGCTTCGTTCACCCGACTAACTGTCTGGGAAGCACGAACGTCTGCTTTCAAATACATTCTAGCATCCGAGAGAATGTTATGCAAAACTTTGTCAACATTACCGCTCTGAAAAAAGTTGTAGCTTTGGAGACTTTTGAAGTTTTTCATTTCTGCACCATCCACGGCTTTTGACGATATCAAATAATTAAAAATGTCCCCGTACATGATGTTTGGCCACTTTCTCCTGTCGTCAATCCAATTTAATTCTGAGGGCATTGATCTTTTCACCTAAGTAGTCATAATACAATAATAATCCAACAGTTTTTATGCACTGATTCGCTATGTTTACAATTTCTTTCACTTATGCAATGGCGGACTGCTATCGTGACGTGCAAGTGGCAGTTATCTTATCGAAGGGCGATAATTGAATAAATCCGAGCGGATTATTTATTATATGACATAAAAAAAAACTTCTAAAGATATGAAATCAGTACTTAACTTAAATCAATTGAGTTGATAGTTTAATGATTAACATATTATCATATAAACGTGTATATTATAGTTCAACATAAAAATTAAAAGTTAACACTCTTACCTAACACAAATCAATTCATTTTGAATCTAATTATTAATGTATTTTTTCTGACTCCTTACCACAGCAATCTTTTCTGTTAATAATATTGATCTGTTTTACGTGGACAGTTTTACCCAAATCAACAGTCCAATATGGATTTCTTGAGGCTACTGTGAGTGTAAATGTGTTTTCATTTCCATCAACTGCCCATGAAGGAATATATTTTTTGTTACCGCTTGAATAGTGTGTTCTAGTCTGCCATGCGTGTCTTCCAAGGGCATAGTTATGTTCTGTAGAAAATTAATACATTTACAAATTAACATATGCATATATACTCCAGTTGATACAATATTCCAGAATTTGTATTTCCTATCATGATTTCCACGATAGAAAGTTGCTGCTCACAAGAAAGCTATACAACCAAGAGATCAATTGGTAATGTTGAAATCCCCCCTTTGCAAAGTTTACGATCGCCATCAAGAATTTGGGGATTGTCATGAAATATCTGATTCACAAATGACGATTGATATGTTTGGCTTGTCATAACCTTATCCCGTCCTCCTTTCACAGTATGTGACCTACCGGATTAGCCTTATCACCGGTTTTGCATTGACATGAGCAGCACAACGGGTGCCACATGTGGTGCAGATTATGTCTATCATTCGGGCGCCTGTTATTCCAACATTTATTTGTTGGGCTCGTTATTCAGTTTAGTCTTTTAGTGTTTTTTTTATGTTGTATGTCTTTTAATCGTTTTTTGATTTTTTGCTATGACATTGTCAATTTTAGTGTCCCTTTGATATCTTTCGCCTCTGTTTTTTTTTTACCAAAACACAAGCTAAATCAATGAATAATGTTATGTCAGATTTTGGGTACTTTGACGTTATATCCATCAACTGCGTAACGGATTATTTTATTTAAATTAATAAAAAAAACCATGCAATTATGTTGACATTGTTGTCGTTGTTACGCTAAATGTGATAACCAAACATTAAAAAAAACCCATGGAAATGTCACAATAAAAATTTTATCCATTTTGGTATTTTTTTTGCAAACTTATTTTTATTCTGTTATTTCTTTTGAAAACTAAACAAATGACTACTTGGTAAAAACACTCAATAATGTTGGCTGGCCTCTAAAAACATGTGTTGCTAGTTCTGTCTTACTATGTTTTATATATGTTTTTCTATTTGCTTACTTCAATTTTTTAACTCGTGTACAATATATTAGTTTTCAATACAAAATAGCGGTAAAATGTATTACCGTAAGCAGGCCTAACAAAACATGTATTGATAGGTCTGTCTCCTATGTGGTTCATATTTATTTCTTCTTGCCCTCTTCAATTTTTAACGTGTGACCAATATTGTCTTTTGTAATACAGAAAAAAAACTAGTTATAATAGCAGTTAGTTGATCCTATGATAGAAACTAGTATCTTACCTTTTGGTTTTGCAGGAATTAGTTTTTTCGCTAAAATATAAAAGCAAAGATTTTACGTCTATGCAAACTGGTTAATATCTTGTTTCACTATTTAAATTTTGCGTGCAAAAGTTAGTAGACAATTAAAACTACACATATTGGCGTAAAAACAATTTTTTTGGGGGGAACAAATACATGCAATGGTGTTGATATTGTTGTCATTGTTATGCTTAATGTGATATTAAAGTACTTAAACATGGAAGAAGCACATTGTTTCAAGAATGAATTCTTAACTTGTGGTTTTTCAGATTTATACGAGTTACTGAAATTAAAAACATGAACTAAGAATATGTAATTCACTGTCCAAATACTGAATGCAATATTTCAAATAAACATATTCAAATGTAAATTGTTAAAGCTTTTAACGTTATGGGTAAAAGTGTTCCCTTTTTTTCGAAAGGTATCAAATTGATGAGAAGCGTTGATTTTAATTTTACGTAAGCCTACTAATAAAACAATACTTGTATCGTACTTTATCTAATGATGTCATAATCATTTTATTTCTCAACACATGCGGATGTATCTTCTATTTCTCATCTTCAGACAGAGCAGATCTGCCTATGTAATCAATTAAAAACCTACTACTAAGGAAACTGTTGATTATAGTTGTTTAAATAGTAAAATTGAGAAAAAATGTTAACAAGGAGCAAATAGGAATAATCTACATTATCATTTATTTACCAATCAAAGAACATCAAAATGTTGGCTCGCATTTGAATAACATAATTACATATCAAAGGTGAAAACAGACCTATCGATAAAAAGTTTAGTTAACCAAACATAATCGAATATGTAACAGACAGAAAATTTGATTTCTTAATTTTTCCTTATCATTGATAGATATACATCTATCGAAAATTCATTTCTTCAAGATTCCCATAATTCTTGAAATTAAATAAATTAAATTTGCCTTTTATGAATTAAGTCTTTTTGCTTACTTCATTTTTTTAACTCGTGCACATTACAATTGTTTTCAATACAACATAGTGGTTATATACAAAAGTTGATTCAATGATAGAGACTAATATCTTACCTTTTCGTTTTGCAGTTTTTACTTTTTTCCCTAAAGTAATGTGCAATAATTCTTAAATTTTGCAAAAAGTATACAAATAATTACAAATAATTCATGATTTTTTTTAATTTCATGCAGTCTGACTCAACTTGGGTTATAACCTTCAAATCAAATTAAGACAAGACCAAGAAATTAACTATCTATGCAACATTTTTATAGCGGGATATACATGTTTTTAGCAAACTTATTTTTATTATGTAATTTCGTTTGAAAACTAAACAAATGACTACTTGGTAAAAAAATCGATAATGTTGGCTGGCCTCTAAAAACATGTGTTGCTAGTTCTGTCTTTTTATGTGGTTCAAATTTATTTCTTCTTGCCTCTTAAATTTTTTCAACGTGAGACCAATATTGTATTTTCTATTACAGCAATAATAGCAGTAAGTTGATCCTATGATAGAAACTAGTATCTTACCTTTTGGTTTTGCAGGAATTACTTTTTTCTCTAAAATATAAGAGCAATGATTTTTCGTGCATGTGGATTTGATGATATCATGTGTCCATATTTAAATTGTGCGTGCAAAATTTTCACTGCCAAAAAAACCAGCATTTTTACAGTATTGTCTCCCCTTACAAGATGTATATTTAATCTAATTTTTAATCTAATTTTAATCATTCAACCTATTCTAATTGAAGCTAATTAACTAATTTTGTCAAACAAATACAAAAAACATGATACTTTTCACCAATTATGTAAATAAAAAGGGATTTCCCTCCATGGTTATTTTTAGTCGGGGAATAACCCCTACTTTTTTTTAATACGAAACTGTTAGCATCATAAAAAAAATACAATGCTATTTTCAGTGTTTGGTTCAGGTTGTCTGACACTGTGCACAACAGTTAAACATAGAACTCAAGGCGATAAACCAGAGAAGTCTAGGTCATAAAATACTGTCAAACATCCAAACATACTTTCAACACTGATCTGTTTCCATACTTGTTTGAACTCTTAATAAATTTGATTAATCAAAGTGATCTAAAATTACTAATGGAAAGATTGGAAGGAGTATGTGTATATTTTTAATCATAGTTTACTCTGCCATAGCATTGGTAGTGGACAACAAAAACTTGCTAAATAAACACTATGGCATACTTGTAAGTTATATTACTACTGATTTGTAAATATCATGTGTCCATATTTAAATTGTGCGTGCAAAAACTAAAAGATAATTAAAACTAAACAGATTGGCGTTAAAACATGATTTTTTTGGGATAAATATATATGAGGTCATTAGCTTTTATCGTCTAATACCGGCGTCACACATCAGCGTTTAACTCCGACGTACGCCGGGCGTGTTAAACTATCATGTACGCTGTCAATACGCTAGTAATTTTGGATGCATTCAACCTGTCAATCATATCTTTAACGTGTGCATTGTATTGGGCGTACGAAAAGCGTACCTAAGCGACTATCAGGCGTTCAAGAAACGTATGTTGGTGTATGTCTGGCGTTTGTCTTAACTTATCTGTAGAGCGTTAAACGCGCTTGTAGCGTATGTATAACGTGCGTGTACGCTAGACACACGCTTGAGCTGGATAAAAATTTCCTCAAGTTGTAGCGTTCACCAAGCGTATACCTTTGTATTTCGATGTACTGCAAACTTATTGAACGCGCGTTTAACGATTGCTTATCGTTCCTCTGGCGTTCAACTAACGCATATCGACTTTGTCAAATTTTTCTGTTCCATTTGGTGCACGCCGGCATAAATTGTTATTCATTTGTCATTTATTAACCTTTCATAGCTTACTATTCGGTATTGTTTTTTTCTTCTAATTGTTGAAGGACGTACGGGACCCTAAAGTTGTTAATTTTATGTCCTTTGATTGAAATCTAGTTCCCTGTAAATGATGGGGAGTTACTCTCGAGTTGCTCACATTGATGTGATAGTTAAAAATCCTGCAGAAAAGAAGGAATAACCAAAAGGAATAAAATACAGAAAGACTACCGATATGTTATTTAATACCATCAGTTGAATTTCTCAAAAGTTATAATGCATTTATATATATGCCCCTTACAGATCTACGATTGCTGTTTAACTTTCCTGGGTGATTGTTTTGTTAATTCTTTTCTTTTCATTAAAATATAAGAGCCAGTCAAAACTTGAAAAAAATACTCCTTCTTAGATTAAACTTTTTAAAGATAAAGCAGTATTTTGTTCCTCAATGCTCTTTGTACTCATTTGGCTTTATAACTTTTTTGATCTGAGCCTCACTGGTGAGTCTTATTGAGACGAAACGCACGTCTGGCGTCTTAAATTATAAACCTGGTACGTTTGGCAACTATTTGGTTAATTTGAATTTAACAATTTAATAACAAATTTTTAATTTTCTTTGAAATTATAATCAACGTACTTTTTAAAACTCTTTGCTCCCAATTTAAGCAGCAAAATGAACGGATTTCCTGTTACCCGTTTATCAATAAAACGGATGTAAGAACAAACATACAACGAGATAGATTTTTAAATAAATCTTAAAATGTTTACCTGTATGGCCTATCACTTGAACTTCTGCCAAACTGAGAAATCCCTTTCCGCTTCTCAAAATTTTCACATAGCGGCCTGAGATTGGAGTCTTGCATGTTAACACTATGAATTGTCCATTTTTACCAGGTCCTTTAAAATTACTACAATGTTTCATCTTATGAAGATTTACGCCAACTGTAACCGCTATATTCTGCAGCCGTTTGCCTGAAAAGATATCAATATGAAGAGTATATACATTGTTCTTTTATCTTCAAATCTTTAATCTGTCAGTGTCAATCCTCATATCACCGATTGTAGAGAAAATAGTAAGTACACTCTAAGTAATCAAACACTTTTCAGTATCGAACATGTTTTAATTAAAAAAAACAAAAATATTTTTGTTTTGCATATCAAAGTATATACATATCATAAGGGCTCGTCAGCTGGAAGATCAAAACCAGATTCTAAAAAACTCCATTCGATCATCAGGTTTTGATCTAGCTGATTTCTCTAATGTGTTATTAGAAAAAATACATATACTTAAAGATCGTACTGTATTAAACAGGTAAGTTTTCACAATGAAGGGTGAAAAAAGTAGACAATTTTACAATTTAAAATAATGGAGGCCTTTATCAAGAAGTACGATCCCATAAAGATCAATTTGATTTGGTCTCCAGAACAAAAGCAAAAGTAGGGTAAATGCCTTTTTTTGGCAAAAAATTTAAATAATTGAATTACATCTTTAAATTGGGAGGCAACGAAAATGCTAAATTTGGCTTTAAATTGGACTGTATATTAAATCTGAAACAATATTTACGATCTAAAAGATGAACATTTTGATACACTAAACATTTTGTTCGTTTAACTGTTTATATTCTAAAAGTGCTAAACTTCAAAGGTATGAGATTTACTACGTAAATCGTATAACAGTTTTATTCCCGTTTAACTCTCATTAAGATCTATTTCCTTCTAAAAAATAAAAAAAAAACACCAGCCATACACGTGCACCGATATCAATCGTCATTAAAAAATGGCGAGACGCACATCCTGACAAATAACTACAGTGGTTCACGCATTGGCTAAAGTCGTTACAGGCAAGAGCTGTCAACACATTACTAAATTTAGTCAAAACTATCGTATGATTGCTCTTCAAATCGTCTTATATGACATCATTGCTGTTGTTATACGCCAGAGCTTACAAATTTGTTATTTATTAGATATTTTGCATTTTATCTCTTTCATCAAATTAACACTTGAATTGCGTTAGTTAAATAACATAGAATTTTAGGACCAAACTCTTCTTATATCAGAAGCGTGTATTTTTACAAATGGAAAAAATACGATTTTTTTGGACGTTCTCTATCCATATTTCCTTTTGAAGAAACAATTGAAAAGCCACATTCAACAAGTGACTTTCAGAAAAGCCTTACTTTGACTGATCATTGATTGATTTCTTGTGAGCCATTTAACATCCGTTCGAAAATATTTCAGGCATATTCAGGACACATACATTTCAGTATTTAACGAACTGTTAGATGGTTAGTTGTAATACCCCTCCCCCATATTAGTTTTGATTTAAGACAGTAATATCGTCTTATCAAAATAAATTCTTAGAATGAATGAGTTTAACCATCGATCAAGTGACCCGAAAAATCAGCAGGTATCGTCCTCTTTATTCACTTAATCTATATGGCCCAATATTCCAGAAAGGTTTCAATTTCATATACTAGATCATGAAACCGCTTTTCAAATTTCATTCCTTTTTTAGTATCTTGTTTTTCTTGATATTAGACAGAGTGACCTCAAAAACAAAATAGATCGTTCTTTTATTAAATGTGACTAATATGTGAAAACTTTTCTTCCAAGACAGTATTGTATTTAATTATATATATCCTGAAATTTAAAACAGTTTTAAAGGTGATTTTTTTATGAGCGGATTATTTATTATATGACATAAAAAAAAATTCAAAAATTTTTAGATTAGTTCTAAACTTAAATCAATTTAGTTGATAGTTTTATGATTTACATATTATCATATAAACGTTTCTATTAAAGTGCATTATTTAAAAATTAAAAGTTAACACTCTTTTAACACACGTCAATTCATATTGAATCTTATTACAAATGTACTTTTCTTCTGACTCCTTACCACAACAATCTTTTCTGTTAATAATATTGATTTGTTTTACTTTGACAGTTTTCCCCAAATCAACACTCCAATATGGATTGTTTTGTTTTTTTGTGGCTGTAACCGTGTTTTCCACTCCATCAACTGCCTTTGAAGCAGCATGTCTTGAACTGTATGTTGAACTCTGTGATGCTTTTCTTCGAAGGGCATAGTTAGTTCCTGTAGGAAATTAATACATTAAAAAATTAATATTCCAGAATTTGTATTTCTTATCAATATTTCCACGAAAGGAGGTTGCTGCTTACAAGAATGCTATACAACAAAGAGATCAATTAGTGATGTTGAAATCACCCCTTTGCAAAGTCTTCGACCGCCAGCAAGAATCCGGGGTTATATATCTGATTCATAGATGACGATAGACACGTTTAGCTTTTCATAACCGTTCCCCATATTCTTTCCACAGTATATGACTTACAGGATTAGGTAGCACTCCACAGTTAGAAAATAAAATTAAAAATGAGCCACAAAATGTTTTATCATCTCCTATTCCTGGATTTCTAATACATTTACCTAACTGTTTGTGTTGTACATGTGCATATGTATGTAATCAGTATATTCCATAGATTTGATTTTCAAAAGTTAAAAGAGTGAAAATAAATTCCTTTTATGTGTATCCATGGCAACATTCTGCATTTATTTACCATAAAATATTGCAAAAAGGGGGGTGGACATGTCACATATCCCCCCCAAAATTTGGATCAAACTAGAATTTCAATGCCTTTGAGTAATACCTTTTTAGAAACTGTTTTCATAAATCTTCCTAATGATTAAATAAAAAATGGGGGTCTTTCGCCTCATTTTTTCGTAAAATCCAATCACAAAGTTCGTGCGATAAAAAGTTGGAAATAAACATTACAATAATTGCTGGACCAATGTATGGTAGGGACATGCAAATACGGACTGTCATACAGAAAACAGCCTATATTACATACATTACATACTCTTGATGTTCATATAAACCCAATACAAAGGCTATTTTAATACTCAGCTATCCAAAAATTAATTTTATTGCACACTAGCTCTCATATTTGAAAAATCCACAGGGGCCAAAATGCGAAACTACACACCTGACTGTGGAGTGCTACCTTAAGGTGAAATTTTTCCCCTCCTGCCTCAATTTTTATTATATTTTCTGTGTTCTACTAGCTGTTACGATGAAAATGGTACCTTAGTTTTTAGAATTGGTTCAGTAATAAAGATTTTATGAAGGTTAGCAGTTGATGTTGAAACGCGACAAAAAGTGATTTAAAAATAAATGCTGGATCATAGTGAAAAACTTCCAAGTGTGTCTCATTTTTGGGTAAATTTCTAAAACTTTTCCCATTATCTTAATTTAAAATCATAAAATTACCTTAAAAGAGGACAAATTGTACACTTTTTAGGTATTTGAAAGCACTTATAGGTCAATTTTGCTGTAAATAGCATACCTAACCATGGTTTAGAAGCTCTCAAGCAGGGTATAAATTTCTAGCAGTACTGGCATCATTAAATTTAATTAATGCCAAATTATAATATAAAATCCTGCTAAAAATGTTTATTTGACTTATTCGCATTCAAAAATATAAAGCGATACATTCTGAGGATATCATATAAAGCGCAATCTTTGGTTACAATGGCGAAGCTAATGGAGTACAAATTTAAGACCGCAACATGTCTAAGTGTCAAAATGTGTATATTTGGTTGCTAAGGACAGTAAACAATAAAATAAACATAAATTGCATTCCTAGCAGATTTTTTACCTTCAGAACTAAAACAAGAACATAAAAGACTAAAGATTTGTGGTCAATTTTATCTTAAAAAGTGCATTTCTGTGCTTCCTGATGTGCCATAAGGTAGCACTCCACAGTTAGAAAATAAAATTAAAAATGAGCCACAAAATGTTTTATCATCTCCTATTCCTGGATTTCTAATACATTTACCTAACTGTTTGTGTTGTACATGTGCATATGTATGTAATCAGTATATTCCATAGATTTGATTTTCAAAAGTTAAAAGAGTGAAAATAAATTCCTTTTATGTGTATCCATGGCAACATTCTGCATTTATTTACCATAAAATATTGCAAAAAGGGGGGTGGACATGTCACATATCCCCCCCCAAAATTTGGATCAAACTAGAATTTCAATGCCTTTGAGTAATACCTTTTTAGAAACTGTTTTCATAAATCTTCATAATGATTAAATAAAAAATGGGGGTCTTTTGCCTCATTTTTTCGTAAAATCCAATCACAAAGTTCGTGCGATAAAAAGTTGGAAATAAACATTACAATAATTGCTGGACCAATGTATGGTAGGGACATGCAAATACGGACTGTCATACAGAAAACAGCCTATATTTCATACATTACATACTCTTGATGTTCATATAAACCCAATACAAAGGCTATTTTAATACTCAGCTATCCAAAAATTAATTTTATTGCACACTAGCTCTCATATTTGAAAAATCCACAGGGGCCAAAATGCGAAACTACACACCTAACTGTGGAGTGCTACCTTAGCCTTATCACCGGGTTTGTACTTACATGAGCAGCACAACGGGTGTCACATGCGGTGCAGGATATTCTTACCCTTCGATCACGTGATTTACCTCCATTTTTTTGTGGGTGCTCGTCTTATTCAGTATTAAGTCTTCGATAAAGTGTTGAGTATGCTGTTTTCCTTTTGATCGATTTTATTTTTTACAATGACATTGTCAATTTTAATGTCCCTTAGATATCTTTCGCCTCTGTTTTTTTTACCAGACGCAAGCTAATGAATGAAAAATGTTATGTCTGTTGTATTCAAATAGAATGCACCACTACATATTTGTTCATTGATAACTATTATAAACTTCTTGAATATCGGAAATGACTGTTCAATTGATGTCACATACAGAAAAGAATATGCTACAATTTCACATTTGTATACTGGACTAATATCACGTGTTGTTTATACATCGTTTGCATTTATATATATAACGTAACATGATCATTTTATTTCTCAACACATCCGAATGTATCTTGTTTTCTTCTTTTTCTGATATAGCTGTTCTGCCTTTGCAATCAATTAAAGACCTGCGAATAAGGAAGTTGTTGACCATAGAGATTTCGATAGTAAAATGGAGAGAAAAAAGATGTTAACAAGAAGTTAACAAGCCCACTGTACATGATCATTTATTGATAATTCAAAGAACATCAAAATGTTTGCTCACATTTGAATAACACAATAACATATCAAAGGTAAAAACAGACCCATCAATACAAAGTTTAGTTTAAGCAAGACATGATACTAGGATTAAAATTAAATGTCTTTCACGATCCGGTAACAGAGCTTTCACGATCGTCTCGCAGTACTTGACCACCGTTAGATATTCTTTCACGATCATTTCTCTCGTTAAACCGAATGACACCCGTGTGATAGGATAGGTGACATACAATGTGTTAATGTTCTTTCTCGTTGATGGACGTACATTTATCAAATCTTCATTTCTTCAAGATTCCAATAATTGTTAAAACCAAACAAAATAGATTTACTTGTTATGAATTAAGGCATTTGGTCAAGATATGTTTTTCGTAATCAATATGCATTTTAGTCTTCTTTGTTGCTAGTTCTGTCTTTTTATGTGTTAAATATTTATTTCATTTTGCTTACTTCAATTTTTTAACTCGTGCACAATACAATTGTTTTCAATACAACATAGTGGTTATATACAAAAGTTGATTCAATGATAGAGACTAATATCTTACCTTTTGGTTTTGCAGGAATTGCTTTTTTCCCTAAAATATAAGAGCAAAGATTTCAAGTCCATGCAGAATTGTCAATATCTTGCTTTCGTATCTAAATTGTCCGTGCAAAAATTTAGCAGATAATTAAAACAACACACAGATTGGCGTTAAAACATGAAATTTTAGGGTATAAATACATGCAATTATGTTGATATTGTTGTAAATGTTATAATTAAGTAAATAAAAACATGGAAAAGGCACATTGTTACAAAAACGATTTCTTATTTTTTTTATTTTTTTTTTAAGATTTTACATGAGTTACTGAAATAAAAAACATGAACTAAGACTTTGTTATTCATTGTCTAAATACTGGATGTTATATTTCAAAAAAACATATTCCAAAAATTATTAAAGCTTTTAACGTTATAGGTAAAAGTGTTCCCTTTTTTCGTAAAGTATTAAATTGATGAGAAGCGTTGATTTGAATCATACGCAAGCCTTCTTATGAAACAATACTTGTATCGAATTTTATCTTATGATTTAATTTCTCAACACATGCAGATGTATCTTCTTTTTCTCATCTTCAGAAGGAGCAGATCTGCCTATGTAATCAGTTAAAAACCTACTAATAAGGGAACTGTTGACCATAGTTGACCATAGTTGTTTAATTAGTAAAATTGAGAAAAAAATGTTAACAAGAAGCAAATAGGCACAATCTACATTAATAAACGGACTACTGGCGCTTAAAAACAGACAATACAAATTGTATAAAGAATATAGAATATTTATTACTAATAATACAACAAGTATATGTACAAAATATGTATGTGTGGATATTTGATAGGCCGCAGATAAAATGTTTAACCAGTTCCAGGGAGACAAACAAACCGATAGCCAAAGGATTGAAAAGAGCATATCGGTGACCCTATGATAACATAAGTGTCAAAACATCCCTCCTACGTGCAAGAGTGGACTGGACGGAGAACCCCCCTCTGTTTACACAGACCTCTGAAAACAACAGTCTCTCCGATTTTTTAAATGCAAACAACCTGAATTACGTGTACTGCGGAGATGACACCTCCCTTCTGATACCAGAAGTGGAGGGGATTCCTCTTGATGACAAGAGTGAACCCTATGAAATTATTTGATACCCTCCACTAAAGAGCCGGTAGGGTAGAGATATGTGCCAGAGGGGGACAGTTCCAAGTCCGTTTATTGTCTCCCTGAACCGCCCCCTAAATAGAGAACATCAAATGTTCAATTTTGAGAATAAAGGTTTTTGCACCTGACATTAGAATAATTTGGTCAGACATTTTACCAAGGCCCTATTGGCATGGAACATTAAGGCCAAAGTTAGTGGAAATAGCTAGAAAAAGAGTCAATTGTGCCGTAAGATCATTTATAAAGACCGAAGGCCAATATATTTCGAGGTATCCAACTATCAAAGCCTCCGAGCACAATTTATTTAGACATGACGGCTGCCACCTGTCACAAGTCGGTATTGGCATTTTCTTAAATAACATTCAGGCTGCCATTGAAACTTTCGTACTCGGTGTTGCTAAGGTTTTCCCACCAGAAAAATGAGCGCAGAGAATGTTTGGCGGTGAATGGGGATTTATAAGACCCCCATTCATTTGGCGGTTCAGGGAGACAATAAACGGACTTGGAACTGTCCCCCTCTGGCACATATCTCTACCCTACCGGCTCTTTAGTGGAGGGTATCAAATAATTTCATAGGGTTCACTCTTGTCATCAAGAGGAATCCCCTCCACTTCTGGTATCAGAAGGGAGGTGTCATCTCCGCAGTACACGTAATTCAGGTTGTTTGCATTTAAAAAATCGGAGAGACTGTTGTTTTCAGAGGTCTGTGTAAACAGAGGGGGGTTCTCCGTCCAGTCCACTCTTGCACGTAGGAGGGATGTTTTGACACTTATGTTATCATAGGGTCACCGATATGCTCTTTTCAATCCTTTGGCTATCGGTTTGTTTGTCTCCCTGGAACTGGTTAAACATTTTATCTGCGGCCTATCAAATATCCACACATACATATTTTGTACATATACTTGTTGTATTATTAGTAATAAATATTCTATATTCTTTATACAATTTGTATTGTCTGTTTTTAAGCGCCAGTAGTCCGTTTATTAATAGCAATTATTGTTTATCAGATAATTGAATTTAATGAGGCTACTGGCGTATGTTGTTTTTGGATTTGTACACGTGTTTGTATTGTAAATCAAAAGTGTCCGTTTACACTGTCTTACATTTTGGGAACGCCTCTTGTTAAGAATGATTACTATCACGTGCAATTTGTTCTTAAGAGTGTAAAGCACGTTATAACTTTCTCACATAGCATCTGTTTAGCTTTATACAAACATTTTGTTATAACAAAATAAATTATTTTTTGTTATAACAAAATGTCTGTATAAAGCTAAACAGATGCTATGTGAGAAAGTTATAACGTGCTTTACACTCTTAAGAACAAATTGCACGTGATAGTAATCATTCTTAACAAGAGGCGTTCCCAAAATGTAAGACAGTGTAAACGGACACTTTTGATTTACAATACAAACACGTGTACAAATCCAAAAACAACATACGCCAGTAGCCTCATTAAATTCAATTATCTGATAAACAATAATTGCTATTATCATTTATTGACCAATCAAAGAACATCAAAATGTTGGCCTGCATTTGAATAACATAATTACATATCAAAGGTTAAAACAGACCCATCGATATAAAAGTTTAGTTAACCAAACATGATCGGATATGTAACGGACAGAAAATTTGATTTCTTAATTTTTCCTTATCATTGATGGATGTACATCTATCAAAAATACATTTCTTTAAGATTCACATAATTTTTTAAAACCAAATAAATTAAATTTGCTTGTTATGAATTAAGGCATTTGGTAAAGATATGTCTTTCCTAATCAATATGCATTTTAGTCTTCTTTATTGCTAGTTTTGTCTTTTTATGTGTTATATATTTGTTTCTTTTTGCTTACTTCAATTTTTTAACTCGTGCACAAAATAATTGTTTTCAATACAAAATAGCGGTTATATATCAAAAGTTGGTTCAATGTTAGAGACTCATATCTTACCTTTTGGTTTTGCAGTTTTTACTTTTTTCCCTAAAATAAAGTGCAATAATTCTAAATTTTTCAAAATGTATAAAAATAATTACAAATAATTCATGATGTTTTTTAATTTTATGCAGTCTGACTCAACTTGGATTATAACCTTCTATTCAAAAGTAAAAACACAAAAATACTGAACTCCGAGGAAAATTCAAAAAGGAAAATCCAAAATCAAAAGGCAAAATCAAAAGTCAAAACACATCAAACGAATGGATAACAACTGTCATATTCCTGACTTGGTACAGGCATTTTCTAATGTAGACAAGAGCAAGGCATTGACTATCTATGCAGCATTTTTATAGCGGGTATACATGGTTTTAGCAAACTTATTTTTATTATGAAATTTCTTTTGAAAACTAAACAAACGACTACTTGGTAAAAAAAATCGATAATGTTATATTGCATTTATATATATGCTCCTTACAGATCAACGATTGCTGTTTAACCTTCCTGGGTGATTGTTTTGTTAACTCTTTTCTTTTCATTCACATATAAGAGCCAGTCAAAACTTGAAAAAAAACTTCTTCTTAGATAAAACTAGTTAAAGATAAAGCAGTATTTTGTTCCTCAATGCTCTTTGTACTCTTTTGGCTTTATAACAATTTTGTTCTTAGCGTCACTGGTGAGTCTTATTGAGACGAAACGCACGTCTGGCGTCTTAAATTATAAACCTGGTACGTTTGGTAACTATTTAGTTCATTTTAACTCAACAATTTTATAACAATTTTTTGATTTTCTTGGAAATCATAATCAACGTACTTTTTTTAAAATTCTTTGTCCCAAATTTAAGCAGCAAAATTAACGGGTTTTCTGTTTTCCCTTTATCAATAAAACGGATGTCAGTACAAACATACAACCAGATAGATTTTTAAATAAATCTTAAAATGTTTACCTGTATGGCCTATCACTTGAACTTCTGCCAAACTAAGATATCCCTTTCCGCTTCTCAAAATTTTCACATAGCGTCCTGAGATTGGAGTCTTGCATGTTAACACTATGAATTGTCCATTTTTACCAGGTCCTTTAAAATTACTACAATGTTCCATCTTATGAAGATTTTGTCCAACTGTAACCGCTATATTCCTCAGTCTATTACCTAAAAAGATATCAATATAAAGAGTATAGACATTGTTCTTCAATCTTCAATTTGTCTGTGCCAATCCTCATATCACCGATTGTATAAAAAATAGTAAGTACACTCTTATTAATCAAACACTTTTCAGTATCGAACATGTTTTAATTAAAAAAGACAAATTATTTTGTTTTTCGTATAAAAGTATATACATATCAAAAGGGTTTGCCAACTGGAAGATCAAAACCATATTCTAAAAAAACTCCATTCGATCATCAGGTTTCGATCTAGTTGATTTCTCCAATGTGTTATTAGAAAAATATATATACTTAAAGATCGTTCTGTATTAAACAGGTAAAGTTTTCACAATGAAGGATGAAACAAAGTAGACAATTTTACAATTTAAAATAATGGAGGCCTTTATCAAGAAGTGCGATCCAATAAGGATCAATTTGATTTGGTCTCTAGAACAAAAGCAAAAGTAGGGCAAATACCTGCTTTTCGCTAAAAATTTAAACAATTGAATTACATCTTTATATTGGGAGGGCAACGCAAATGCAAAATTTGGCTTTAAATTGGACTGTATATTAAATCTGAACCAATATTTACGATCTAATAGATGCACATTTTGATACACTAAACATTTTGTTTGTTTAACTGTTTATATTCTAAAAGTGCTAAACTTCAAAGGTATGAGATTTACTTCGTAAATAGTATACCAGTTTTATTCACGTTTAACTCCCATTTAGATCTATTTCCTTCTAAATAAAAAAAAACAAAAAAAAACATTACTATATTTAGTCAAAACTATCGTATGATTGCTCTTCAAATCGTCTTATATGACATCATTGCTGTTGCTATACGCCAGAGCTTACAAATTTGTTATTTATTAGATATTTTACATTTTATATCTTTTTTCAAATTAACACTTGAATAGCATAAATTAGATAACATGGAATTTTAGGACCAAACTCTTCCTATATCAGAAGCGTGTATTTTTACAAATGGAAACCTTTGATTTTTTTGGATGTTCTCTATCCATATTTCTTTTTGAGAAACAATTATAAAGCCACATTCAACAAGTGACTTTCAGAAAAGCCTTAATTTTACTGATCATTGGTTGATTTTTAACATCCGTTCGAAAATATTTCAGGCATATTCAAGACACATACATTTCAGTATTTAACGAACTGTTAGATGGTTAGTTTCAATACCCCTCCCCAATGTAAGTTTTGATTTAAGAGAGTTATATCGTCTAATCAAAATAAATTCTTAGAATGAATGATTTTAAACGTCGATCAAGTGACCCGAAAAATCAGCAGGTATCGTCCTCTTTATTCACTTAATCTATATGGCCCAATATTCCAGAAAGGTTTCAATTTCATATACTAGATCATGAAACCGCTTTTCAAATTTCATTCCTTTTTTAGTATCTTGTTTTCTTGATATTAAACAGAGTGACCTCATAAACAAAATAGATCGTTCTTTTATTAAATGTGACTATTATATGTGAAATATTTTCTCTAAAGACAGTATTGTATTTAATTATATATATCCTGAAATTTAAAACAGTGTTAAAGGTGATTTTTTTATGAGCGGATTATTTATTATATGACATAAAAAAACCTTCTAAAGATATGAAATCAGTACTAAACTTAAATCAATTTAGTTGAGAGTTTTATGATTAACATATTATCATATAAACGTGTCTATTAAAGTGCATTATTTAAAAATTAAAAGTTTACACTCATTTAACACACGTTAATTCATTTTGAATCTTATTACAAATGTACTTTTCTTCTGACTCCTTACCACAGCAATTTTTTCTGTTAATAATATTGATCTGCTTTACGCTGACAGTTTTTCCCAAATCAACACTCCAATATGGATTATTTTGGTGCTTTGTGTGTGTAAACGTGTTTTCCACTCCATCGACTGCCTTTGAAGCAGGAAATCTTGAATTGTGTGTTGAACTCTGTGATGCTTTTCTTCGAAGGGCATAGTTATATCCTGTAGGAAATTAATACAATAAAAAATTAACATACGCATATATGCTCGTTGATTAAATATTCCAGAATTTGTATTTCTTATCAATATTTCCATTATAGAAGGTTGCTGCTTACAATGCTATACAACAAAGAGATCAATAAGTGATGTTGAAATCACCCCTTTGCAAAGTCTTCGACCGCCAGCAGGAATACGGGCTTTGTCAAGAAATATCTGATTCACAGATGACGATAGATATGTTTAGATTGTCATAACCACTCCCCATATTATTTCCACAGTATAGGACTTACAGGGTTAGCCTTATCACAGGGTTTGTACTTACATGAGCAGCACAACGGGTGTCACATGCGGTGCAGGATATGCTCACCCTTCGACCACTTGATTTACCTCCAATCTTTTGAAGGTGCTCGTCTTACTCAGTCTCAAGTCTTCGATAAAGTGTTGAGTATGCTGTTTTCCTTTTGATCGATTTAATTTTTTTACTATGACATTGTCAATTTCAATGTCTCTTTGATATCCTTCGCCTGGTTTTTTTAACCAGACACAAGCTAATGAATGAATAATGTTATGTCTGTTGTATTTAAATAGAATGCATCACTACATTGATAACTATCATTATCTTCTTGAATATCTGAAATGACTGTTCAATTGATGTCAAATACAGAAAAGAACATGTTACAATTTCAGATTTGTTTACTGGACTAGTATCACGTGTTGTTTATACATCGTTTGCATCAATATATATATATATATAACGTAACATGATCATTCTATTTCTCAACACATGCGAATGTATCTTGTTTTCTTCTTTTTCTGATACAGCTGTTCTGCCTTAGTAATCAATTAAGGACCTGCTATTAAGGAAGTTGTTGACCATTGTGGTTTCGATAGTAATATGGAGAGAAAAAAGATGTTAACAAGAAGTAAACGAGCCCAATGTACATGATCATTTATTGATAATTCAAATAACATCAAAATGTTTGCTCACATTTAAATAACACAATAACATATCAAAGGTAAAAACAGACCCATCAATACAAAGTTTAGTTTAAGCAAGACATGATACTAGGATTAAAATTAAATGTCTTTCACGATCCGGTACCAGAGCTTTCACGATCGTCTCGCATGTACTTGACCACCGTTAGATATTCTTTCACGATCATTTCTCTCGTTAAACCGAATGACACCCGTGTGATAGGATAGGTGACATACAATGTCTTAATGTTCTTTGTCGTTGATGGACGTACATTCACCAATTATATGTTGAATACATATGGATAATTTAATATAAATCATATAAAAATGTTTAAATCAACCTATAAATGATTCATTATTTTGTCTGGAGGAGAACCCAAATTGCAATTATATTTCAGATTACAATCGAACAAATATTCAAACTAATTTTAAAAAACAACATGCATGCAATTTTATTTTTAGATTTGAATGCAACAAACATATTTTACATGTTTTTATTGCTCATTTTAAAAGATGACTTTTAGTGCGACATTTCCGCAGATGTTTTCAATTGAAACTCCTTATGTATTTATATAAATTGTGAACGTTTTGTATATCTTCAAATGTATTTAGCTATGTTAAAAGACTTGTATAATGTAAAATCATACCAATACAAATATCTTTTCCTTCTGAAATTCATAGATCTCCACTGGTATACGTGCAAATTGCTTACCAGGTTTATTTTGGGATTCGAGCGTCACTGATGAGTCTTTTGTAGACGAAAGGTACGTCTGGCTCAAATATAATCCTGGTATCTGATGAGTTTGTTTATAGCCACTGGTCGATGCCACTGCTAGTGGAATTTTAATTCAATGAGGGTATCACCAGCCCAGTAGTCGTGTAGTCAGAACATCTGTATTGACTTGAGTTATCATTGATTTCTTCATAGTTATAAATAAATTGATTACAAAACTTGGACGTTTTGAAATGCTAAGGCTTTTCTACCTTAGAAATAGATAACCACAGCTATATTTGTCAAAACTTTTAAATATTTTTGGTCCTCAATGTTTTCATTTTCGTTCTTTATTTTGATTCGAGTGTCACTGATGAGGGTGTTTTTTTAAGACCAAACGCGCGTCTGAAGCTAATGTAAAACTTCTGTCCTTGAATCTATGATGTTTTTATTTTCTAATCATTATGCATTGTAGTCTTATTTGTTGCTTTTTTTGTCTTTTTATGTGTTTAATATTTATCTCTTTTTGCGTACTTCAGTTTTTTTAAGGCGTGTACAATATAGTAGTTTTCAATATAACATAGCAGTAATGTACAAACGTTGATTCAATGATAGAAACTTATATCTTACCTTTTGGTTTTGCAGGTTTTACTATTTTCCCTAAAGATTAAATAGCAGTAATTTTGAATTTTACAAAAGGTATACAAATAAATCAATGATTTTATCTTATGCAATCTGTCTCAACTTTGATTATAACCTTCAATTTATATGTATAAAAAAATAAGGAATTTACTATATACATGATATATGCAACATTGTTATTGCAGGATAATCTTTTTTTTTATGTCAAACCTAATTCCATTCCATAATTTTGTTTGAAAATTAAACAAATGTTTATAAAGTAAAAAAAAACTCAATACCATTAGCTGGCCTCTGAAAAACATGTGTTGCTAATTATTTTTCTTGCTCTGTTCATCTTTTTAAAGGGTGACTAGTATTGTATTTTTCGATAGAGAATAACAGCAATATTAGCAGTAAGTTGATTCTATCATAGAAACTAGTATCTTACCTTTTGGTTTTGCAGGAATTAATGGTTTCCCTAAAATATAAGAGCAATAAATGTAAGTGCATGCAGATTTGTCAGTTCATGTTTCCATATTTGAATTGTACCTGTTAAACTAGCAAGTAATTTTAACTACTCAGACTGGCATTAAAATATGATTTATTTTATAAATACATGAGGCCATTAGTTTATCATGTGAACTGTTATACATATGTCATTTCAGGACCTGTAACAGATGACTATGCGGTATTTGCTTTTTTTTTCTCATTGTTCAAGGATGTATGGAGACTGTAGTTGTTAATTTTAAAACATGTCTTTTGCTCTGCCATGGGGAATTGTTTCTATGTCAATCATCCATACCACATCATTTAATTGATATTTTTTTATACATACATATGTCAGCTTTTAATCCAAAGACTTATATATTTTCCCCCTATTTTCGGAAAAAAATTGACTGGAAAATTAAAGGATTATCTATTTTTGTTTAAATGTCAACTGAGCCAAAATTAGCAAGAAACAGAGAACCAGATAGATGCTAGTTTTTCAAAAAAGAATATCTGAATTTTTACCTGTATTGCCTATCACTTGAACTTCTGCCAAACCGAGAATTCCTTTTCCGCTCCTCAAAATTTTCACATATCGGCCTGCGATTGGGCTCTTGCAAGTTAACTCTATAACTTGACCATTTTTACCAGGTCCTTTAAATTTACTACAATGTTTCATCGAATTAAGATTTTGTCCAACTGTAACCGCTATATTCTTCAGCCATTTGCCTGAAAAGATAGCAATATCAAGGGTATCTCATTGTTCTTCAATCTTCAATCTGTCTGTGCCAATCATCATATCACCGATTGTATACAAAAAAGTTACTCAGAATTCATAATGAAGGGTGACAATTTTAAAATTACAAAAAAATGAGGACTTTATTGTGAAAGTTTCATAAGAATCAATTTAATTTATTCTCGCAACATTATCCAACATAATGACGCCCTTTGACGCCACCCCCTTTACTCAATAATGACGCCTTTTGAAATATGTTACAATATTACTTAAAATATGACGATTTTATTTGTTTTTTAAATAGAAACTCTTTCGAAGTTTTTGTTGGCAACCAAGTTTGATAACACTGACATTGTCACGCGAATGACATTCTCTGTTTGATTTTAATACTAGTTATATGCAATGCGTACGATAGTTAACGTTAAAATTGATTTTCTATTGATAAAAAATGTATGTTCAAAATCTTCAGAATGTTCACTCCATCTTGAGAGATTACTGCAACAAAATTTTTCAAAACCGTTCAACAAATCAGAAATTTAATGAACAACGCGGAGATATGCACTCGAGTCCTCACAATTTTTTTCTTACCCATTATAGACAGAAATGTAGCAATTTGAATATAATCCCAGTTACAAGATATCAGTCCAGTACCCACGAATTACGTCCCTTAAAAAATCTACCTTCCTTTAAAGGAGATATATATCCAGAGATGAAATTTATGATTCACTCGGACGGTGAGTGTGTTCATTGACTGTCATACCACATCTACATATTTATTTACAAATGAATCAATGTCCTTTTTTTCTAAAATCTTCTGTTGATTAAAAAAAAAAAGGAGTGAGATGCAAAAAAATAACTGATAGAATTGAGAATGGAAATGGGGAATATGTCAAAGTAACAACAACCCGCCCAAAAAGCAAATAACAGCCGAAGCCCAACAAAAAAATCTTCAACCAAGCGAGCAAAACTCCCGCACCCAGAGGTGGGCCTCAGCTGGACCTTTACTAAAAAAGTGTAAAAGTTGAGTGAAAATGGACGTCATACTTAACTCCAAAACGTATAAATGAACTTATATTAAAAAAAACATACAAGACAAACAAAGGCCAGAGGCTCCTGACTTGGGACAGGTGCAAATCTCTGTGGATGTAGAAGAAGAAAATACCTAAACATTGGGTAAAGGTTATTTGATTTTTTTAGTTAATGTCTTGTTTTTGGGGGAGGGGAAAAATTTGACTTTAAAGGAAAATATCTAATAGAAAAAATAATGCTTTATCTTAACAATTCCAATTGGAATGAATTGCACAGCAGGATATCAACATAGGAAAAAGTTTAATACTAGATTTCAGGATTCATGTTTCTATTTCGAGGGGCCTTTTCTATGAGAAACAGGCAAATGCATAATAAGCAAGTATACAATAACAATGTCAGAATTCAATTAAAAACAACAAAAACCAGATGCAAAATGATGGTGAAAAATGAGATAGAAACTAAACCACATGCTGTTAATATAATATCGGCTTTTCAAACTGTGTCTACTAGTTTGAAAAAGGTATTATTTGGATGATAAGATCAAACATATGTTGCCTTTTTCAAGAGCAATGTTTTGATATTTTTTTTTGCATTTGTTATCATACCAAAAAGTTAAATTTCCATTTACTTTATATACAGGATTTCAGTTGATTTCTATGATGAGGAACTGTTGCTAGGGAAAAAGTAATGTACAATATAATTTTCCATAATGCATTCCAATTTATGACTCGTCTCGATGAAAAACCCTTAATCAATGTTATCACAACTTTCGGTTGCTTTGGAAATAATTTTCTTGCTATAAGGAAACAATTGGACATTTTTATAATGAAGATAAAGTTTCCATCCAGATAATTCATAAACAGTGAAATATTCTCAATGCTTTCTGAGAAAAAAAAATGATATTACAAGAATCCAATAAATCCATTACCATGGCAACAATGTTTAGCAAATTGTTTTAAGTTGGATCTAAAGATGTGACTTCGATGCATAACTGACAAAAACTTCACTTGTCTATCTGAAGTACGGTTGATATTTCATCAAAGTAAGCGTATTTACAACATTTTAATGAAATATCCAATGATATGAATGATTTTTTATGTTTTGTGTTTTAACGCCACTTTCAAGCACCGCGTTTAGGCTTTTATGTGGCGGCCATTTTTTATTGATGGAGGCAGCCAGTGTGCTCGGAGAAAACCACCAACCTTCGATAGACAAACTAACAATCCTAGTCAATTACAGTTGGATTGCACCAGCACGAGCGGAGTTCATACACATCACCTTAGTGTTGACTGGCCAGTGATTACAGTAGGAACTACCTAGACCACTCGGCCGACTAAGCCCCGGAAATATCCTATGCAAATCAAGTATGTAAACAAACAGTTTCCATGGAGGAAAGAGTAAATCAAAAGCAATTGTATGGTAAATGTATACTTTTATGCTTTCTTCAAAATGGGAGGACAACGAAAGCACTAAAGTTCACTGTAAATTGGACTGTATATTAAATCTGAACCAATAGTTACGAGCTAATAGATGCACATTTTGACAACTAAACAATTCGTTCATTTAAATGTTTGTATTAAACTTCAAAGGTATGAGATTGTTCACAATGAATCCTTTAACACTTTCCCGCCAGTTCAATCCAATTCAAGGTCTATTTCCTTTAAAAAAAAAAAAAAGGCGCTTGTTACACACGTCCACCAATAAAAAAGCATTATAAAGATAGAATAAATCTGGCGAAACACAATCTTACAAATAATTACAATGGTTCGTGAATGTGGCTGATGTTGTTAGATGCAAAATCTGCGAAAACTCTTCTTAATTTAGTCAAAACCAGGAGTTCAATCGTCCGATTGTTCATTTAAATAAAGGCAACAGTAGTATATCGCTGTTCGAAATTCATAAATTGAGACAAAAAATAAAATCCGGGTTATAAACTCAAACTGACTGAAACCCATCAAATATAAGAGGAGAACTAGGACACAACAGAAACAAAACATTAAAATGTAACACACACAGAAACTCATATGGTTCGACCATACGCGTTTGGTCGGGGTAATTAACAAGTTTACAGGTAATATTTAACTCTTCATAAGGTATAACCCTTGTAGATGTCACGTCATTAAAAAGACGATATCAGTTCATTATATTATAATAAAAAAAATAAGCAGTTTCGTGCATTTAATTTTACACACTAGTCACTATAGTAAACCCATTTTATACATTTAGTCATTACCGACTTGTTGTTACGAGTGCATGGCAATATGTCGACTTAGGTAGATATTTCCATAATATCTTAATGACTGTTATGTAATTTCCCGAGACCTCGGTATCACTGCACGCAGCTAATAAGAAGGCTAGCTTTTCGCTCGAATGTAAATGTTGTCACTGCAAAGGATCGTGCACAATCAAGACGTGCAAATGCAGAAAAAGTTATGGTACCGTGTGGAAGTAAATGCCACCCTAAGTGTTAGTTTAAGAATACAATTCGCGATGAAGACTAACTGTGGCATCAATGTTTCATATTTATATAGCCTTTGACTTATAAAATTAATACATTTTTTTATGTAAACATCATTGTATTTTTTTTGATAAAGTTAATCATTATTTGAAAAAATACCTTTATGGTCCAAATAAAATTGAGAATGGAAATGGGGAATGTGCTAAAGAGACAACAACCCGACCATAGAAAAAAAACAAAAGCAGAAGGTCACCAACATGTCTTCAATGTAGCGAAAAATTCCCGCACCCGGAGGCGTCCTTCAGCTGGCCCCTAAACAAATATATACTAGTTCAGTGATAATGAAAATTGTACACAAGAAACTTAAATTAAAATAATACAAGACTAACGAAGGCCAGAGGCTCCTGACTTGGGACAGGCGCAAAAATGCGGCGGGGTTAAACATGTTTGTGAGATCTCAACCCCCCCCCCCTTATACCTCTAGCCAATGTAGAAAAGTAAACGCATAACAATACGCACATTAAAATTCAGTTCAAGAGAAGTCCGAGTCTGATGTACTCATATGGTCCGGCCCGTTAATAACCAAACCAGTATATATACTCATATGGTCCGACCATACGCGTACGGTCGGACCTAGGAGTATACGCATATGGTCATGACAATACGCGTATGGTTCAAATACTCATATGGTCCGGAAGATAATTTTACAAATGAAAAACTGCCATTTTTTTTTGGCAGTTATCTTTTTATAACCAATTTTGAAAATTAAGCGGAATAAAATAAGACAGCAGAGAAGATAAATCTGTTTTAATTGGTTATTACTAACCGACTTAAATAAAAGAGTGAGCGATTAATACCGTAAATGTATGATGTCTCTAGTCTGGTCAAAGGGTCAGAGTGTCCTACTTAATTAAACGATAAATTGTTTAAATTAGATAACATGTTTTCACGTGCAGAGAAATTTCACTTATGACCAATGCATCTTTCTTATTGGTTAATGATCTTGCGGGTCAGTACGAGTTCACGTGTAAGTGTATTGTGGTCACTTCCTTTTATCATCAGCATTTGATGTGTTAACTTGTGATTCTTATCAAACAATTTGTTTAAAATTATATGTGATTTTGTTTTTTGTTTTATGGATAATTTTGGACTGGAGTGATTTCATTTTAGCTATTTCAGGTAAAATCGAACTATACTTTTAGTTTTAAGCTATTCTATGCTTATATTTTGAACAAACGTACAGTTTTTTTTTTTTTAACCATTCTTCCATTTGGATAGAACTCACGATTTAGATTTATGCCAACATGAGCAGTTGGTCAAATTCATTTCTTTGTCAAAGAGATAGTGGGTCAAATTGATTTTCATGTGGGTGGCGACACTGTGCGTTTGCGATCAAAATGTAATTATTTATCATTTATCTGATGATTAACCTGATGCTGTAATTTTACAAGTTACTGAATCCTTTACAGCATCATTATGTTTGCAGAACGTATATCCGCCTTATGTATTTGTAAGATACATCATTCGTTTAAATTAAACTACAATTAAAAATTGGATTATTGCATAACGATCATAATACCATACTTGATAGAATGCAAAGTTATACACTTATAATTTATACGATGTTATTAACGGTTCCATACATTTTAAGTACTCTTATTATGAAAGAGCAAAACAGTTTAAGTTTTAATGCTAAGCTATTGTGTTACAAACCCATTTGCCTTACTTGTTTTGGTAAGGTTGACGCTATTTCAATTGGTGCAGTGAACTTGACTGCTTGTACGTATGACCTCTGTGTATGTGCTTTTTCAATTACGTTTTATGCAGAGTTCATTGTTTTATGCTATTTCATGAATCTCGTCACGGCAGTTTGGTTTGAGCTTATTATAATTTTGCAAGTTAGCCTAATCGCTATAATTGTTAGTATTTTAATTTATGCAAGTGTGCCTTGTTTGCTTTATGTAATCGGTATACAAAGGATATGTCTCTCCTATATCGCAACCCAATGCTTATTTATTACGAACCAATTTACCTGTCTTTGCCTGTTTAGGTAATGTGGACGATATTTAAATTTTCGCAGAGGGCGTGGTTGCTTGTACTTATGTCCTCTGTGTATTATTTTCTCAGGGGTTTTGGTAGCTTGGTATATGACCTCTGTGTATTTACTTTTGCAAATATTGTAGTATGTAGTGGATATTGTTTTATGCTTCGTCATGAAACGCATGCTGCTTTGGTTTTACAGAGGTCGTAGTAGCTTGGTCTATATTCTCTGTATTGTTTTATGCTTCGTCATGAAACTCATGCTACTCTTTCAGAGGTCGTAGTAGCTTGGTCTATGACCTCTGTGTATTTGCTTTTGTAAAGTTAATATGTAGTGGGTTTTGTTTTATGCTTCGTCATGAAACGCATGTTATATTTTTGCAGAGGTCGTAGTTGCTTGGTCTATGATCTCTGTATTGCTTTATGCTTCGTCATGAAACTCAAGCTAAGCTACTTTTAATTATTATTTCGTCATGGTGATTGGTTTGGAATAAATTAATTTTGTAATCAATTCTTTAGCTACATACAAAATTGCCAGTATTTTGAGACATGTAGCCAGATTTACATGTTTGTCAGTTTGTAATACATGTGTTTAATGTATTATTTTATTTATCTTTACAAGACAATAAGAAAAAATATGCTTTATTTGACTATGAAAGATCGTTTTTATTAATAAAATGAAACATTTCTGTACTGAAGTTTTCTTAAACTTCGTAATGGCGTAACTTCCGGCTTCATTTCCTGTCAAAAAAAATATCAAATTATTTCAAAATATTCGATTGTACATGGTTTTCACACATTTTCCATGAATATTTCTATCCAATTAGCCGATATATTCTAATAACCGATATTCGATTATCCGATGTATTTTGACTGAAATGTATCGGGAATGGTTCTGTGTTTTGAAATAATATTACAATAGCCGATATATTCGATTAACCGATATCCGATTAGGTGGAGTCTACTGTATAATCATTCAGTATCTAGCAACTATAAATTTGCTTCATGCACAAATTGATATAGGTTGAGCACTCCTCTGTTGGAAATAAGAACACACCTCCTGGCTCCACCTAATTTAAGTCAACTGATGAAGAAACGTTCAAAACTATAAAATGTTATCCAAGACTTTTCAGTGTCTATTTACCATTGCCACCGAAACAGTGATATATTTGTACACATATAAGACCAAAACTGATATTCGGTCTTTACTACATCTTCATTCCCCAAGTCATTTTCACATTTTCCAAATTTAGCTATATTTAAGCTAACTACTCCTTACACACATGTATAGATTATCAGTTTTTCTACACATGAGTATCGTAAGATATTTGCTAGTGAGCCGCAATGAATATTTTTAGCGAGTGAGCCCAGCTAATGAGCTAAAATGAATCAAATTGTGTACTCAGTCAGAGTTGTTGATATTTTAAGGTATCTTTACAATTTGAAAGAAAACCTGCAAATCTCAGTGGCAATTCAGCACTTTTCATAAAGGGGTGGCCTCTGACTTTCCAAAGGGCTGCCCACTCCTGTCAAGCTTTGATGATTTCCTATATAATCAACTAAATTTTTCCCACCAATAGGAGGATCTAGGGGGCAAACCCCTCCCCCCTTTTTGTTGGAAAAATTTTGTTGATTATATAGGTAATCACTGAAGCATGACTGGAGCGGGCCCCACATTATGAAAAGTTCTGGATCTGCCACTGCCACCCCCTGGGTCTGTCTATGCATCTGTTTATGGTTCTGCGTAATAGTACCAATACTGGTTTTTTTTCACCTTCCTTACTTGGCCCTAGACAGTTGCTTATCTGGTTAAGGTTCTATCACTAGCTTTTTTAAGACTAGAGATTTCATGCGTACAAATTAAACCGGACCTCAAACGCATGTACTACAGACAAAAAGAGACAAATAATTTTATATAATAACCTTGAGTTTACTTCGACTACTGATATGCAAACTAAAAAACAGACACAAAAATATCATAAAATAGCGATTGAAAGATTGATTGCACTTTGAATGTATAGTTCAGACTGAGACACGTGTTACATGAGGAGCTTGTTTGTTTACAAATAATAATGTCACGTGATCACTCACTGACGTCACAATTTGCATCGATCTTGCAGTACACTAGACAGTTCGCTCAAACAGTACCCATTATCATGCAACGCAAATGTGATTGGTTATCAAATAATACAGAAATAATGCATGTACAGTTTTAGAAGAAATTAGTTCATCAAATAGATTAGATTTTCACTTTTGACACGAATAGGTCGGGTTGACATTTCTGTCATCGGGGATAATATTGAGATAAATGGGATTAAACTGACCGTCAAAGATGTCTAAAGAAGCACATCTTGAGAACTTTAACATAAATAAGCCATACTTACCAAAATTACTCTATATTAATAAACCATATATATGTCAGTGAAATTTCACAATGATTACGATAAACAATTTTGATACTGACGATGATGCTGGTCACGGTTAAATTGGCGCAAAAAATATTCTTACTCCTATTGCTTTACGTAATAAAGTTTGTATAGAATTGAATTTGACTGAAGTTCAGCATACAAAAAAACGTGGATATGCAGAAGCATGACAATATAATACTGATAAAGTGTGTATATATTTCTGTAAACGAAGTTGCCTGTATACTTCACTTGAGCGAAAGGATATCTCTATTTGTGAATCGATTTATTAACCCTTTGAACCCAAGGTCGAAGTTCAAGATGTTTACATATTAACGGAAATTTTTTGGGTTGCTTTTACATCATTGAAGCCATCTATTTTCATTGCGGGGTTTCACATATTTCAAATGGAATTATAGAAAAAATAGAATGTTGTTAGCAGAATCAAAACAAAAAATGATGAACACTTGATTATTTTTAGCAATACATAAATTGGATTGAGGGTCTGTGTATTCACCTTATTTGTAAAACTCTCCTTAATTATTCCTGTGAAGCGTGTGCTTTACATCGACGCCACAGTGCTTCAACCAATCAGGGAATTATTTGGGGCATTCGACCTATTCTAACTCAGATTTTTGCACATTTTAATCCAAATTATAGAAAAATGGAATATTGTTAGTACATATAAAATAGAAAATGATGAATACTTTTAGTTAAAGATGAATTGGATGGGGGTTCTGTGTATTCACATTATTTGTACAACTCTCCTTACTGATGCCATATTTTGGAATTTCCATGACCTACATGTATATGGTTCGCGAAAATTAATATTTTTATATATATTATAGTAATTAAACTTCAAAAAGTAAATCGGTTCGATTGAAGTATTATACGGCGGCTTCACTGTTGTGCCTTTAAAATACACCTATACTGCACGTACAAATTATGCTAGAGGAAAAACGATGATTTTTCAGTGTTATTTTCAACCCTTTTCAGATGCATAAAGCATTATATTTAGGACTATTTGGAAATGCCCTTAAATTGTATGAAGATCAAGAATAACTGTATTTACCAATTTCATTCACAAATTATTTCTAGAACGGGTTTGTTGTGACGCCTCCGGGTGTGGGAGCTTCTCGCTGCATTGAAGACCCATTTATAGTGGCCTTCAGCTGTAGTCTCCTCTATGGTCAGGTTGTAATGGGTCTTTCCCGCATAAGCAATTTCACACAGCAAAATATTATATAATGAACATGTTGACTTTTATATAAAGTTTCTTTAATAAGGGAGTTTATTAGTAAATTGAGTTGTTTTTGCATCACTTAAGTAATTACATGTAACGAACTAACATAGGTCCAAGTAATGTGCAGTGGCTGATCCAGGGGAGGGTTTTCAGTTGGAACCGCACCTTTTTTGGGGTGATCAATGCATTTGAATGGGTACATGGTTGGACCCCCCCTTTTCACAAAATGGCTGGATCCGCCCCTGATATGTTTCAGTTTAGATTAGAGTAACTGAGACAGATCCAACCATTTTTTAAAAGGGGGACCTCATCCAGGATAAGCAGAGGCGGATTTAGTAATTTTTCAAAAAGGGGGACCTAATGTAAATTGAGTTTTTCGCATCACTCACTAAATAACATAGGTCCGAGTAGTGTGCAGTGGCGGATCCAGCAGGAGGGTTCCCGGTTGGAATCGCCCCTTTTGTGGGGTGATCAATGCATTTGAATGGGGACATGGTTGGACCCCCCTTTCAAAATGGCTAGATCTGCCACTGATGTGTTTCGGTTCTGGCTTGATTAGCTGAGACAGATCCAGCCATTTTTAAAAGGGAATCCTAACCCAGGATAAAGGGTCAGTTCCAACTGATATCCCTATCCAAATGAATTGATCGTCAACAAAAAAGGGAGGTTCAACCTCCGGAATCCCCCCTCCCCTAGATCCGCCACTGACCAGAGACTTAATGTGTACAAACCTGACGTAAAATTATGTACTATTGAATAATAAATAATATCACATTACCTCCAAAAATCAATAACTGTTACAGTACATTTCACATGTTTCAATAATCCAATGTTTATGTAAGAAGTTCCCGCGCAAATGTCATGTGTTATCGAAACGAGAAACACAAAAGAATTGTAGGTGCATGTTGCCATTCGCATTCCGATTAATTTACACAGTTCAATAAAATATATATGCTAACATTATCTACATTGGTTTTGAATTTAGTTACTAGATCAGAAAAATGATTTGTTTCGTGAGACAACACAAAATAATATACATATTAACTCGACACTTAATCTAAAGGTCCCTACAACAAAATGGGACGACCAAACAGATTTCCCAATTTTGATAAAGGTGAAATATGTAAAACAAGAATTGTGCACTCTGGAATAAGATCATAAATAAAGCCCTATATAAAGTGTAAACCAAAAAAAATAATGTATGAAATCATTGTCTAATTACATCTGCTTGCATAATAATATTGAAGTTGAAACTAACAACGATCACGTGTAACCTGTCAACCCCTGAAAAACATAATATTGTCTCCTTGACTACTTCCGCAAACCGTGGTCTGGTAAAATGATATATTGTTATAGTGTATGTTAACTAGTATAATTCATGTACATGATATAGTTTGGGATGCGATGAACGTAATTGATAATTTTTATGCCGATACTTATGCACTGTAAGGTCGTTTGCCTTTTTCTATATACTAGATTTATTAATAAAAATAACATTGGACAAGACATACATATATACATACTGATGATTTTTTAAAGTCCATACTCTTCATTTAATACATGATAAAAACATCTTTTCTGTTTAATGGTTGATTATTAAAGAAGAGAAACTATGATAATTTAATTATCGCATATTATTCCTTAACATTCGTTATGTTTGTGGTCTTTGAGTAAGACCAAGTTTGTTTTTTAATGAGAATTTAATTTCATCCATTATTTTATATTCTTTTTTTGTTTATTTCATGCCTTAACTATGGACGAATTTTTGACGAGCGCTAAGAATGGTATTCACCTACGAAAGAACTTTCCCCATTGAAGGACATGTGCAATAAAGCGTGATATCAACAACTTACATATACTTTCATTTGTCAGCGGTATGCCATAAGTCCGATAATACAAACATACGAATATTGATGGGTTGCTGTTTCACTGACATTAATGACACATACCTAATTTAGATTACAATTTTTTTCAGAAGTGCGAGTCGTATCAACATTGACTAACCAAAGCCTAATTTTACTGTTTTATAAATACAAATTTACAAAATACGACTTCGATCAGCATTTTGATACACAACTGGACCCTAGTTACAATGAAAGCTCAAAGCACCTATTGTTATACCACCATCTCTTTAAAGTTGACTATGTCGTTAATTGTCTAGGACTCTCAATACTTAATTACAGCACTTAGTTTTAGAGGAAGGAAAACAAAACAAACAAAGACTTCTGCCGCAGTTCATGGATGGAATGGTCCTATTAGTACCCGTGATTCAAGGATTGAAGTCAAATACGTTAATGGATTTTTACAGCTAAAAAGAATAAATTTAGTATCAGAACTTTATACTTCAGCTGTTGCTGGTCAGTATTACCTGACAAAACATTATGATCTTTATTTCATTCCATTACAACTGTCTTGTTTTGGGTCAGCATCGCCTGCCAAAACATTTTATGATTTTTATGTCTTATAATTACAACTGTCTTGTTTTGGGTCAGCATTGCTTGCCAAAACGTTTTATGATTTTTATTTCTTATAATTACAACTGTCTTGTTTTGGGCCAGAATTGCCTGCCAAAACGTTTTGTTATCTTTATTTCTTATAATTACAACTGTCTTGTTTTGGGTCAGCATTGCCTGCCAAAACGTTTTATGATTTTATTTCATATAATTACAACTGTCTTGTTTTGGTCAGCATTGCCTGCAAAAACGTTTTATGATCTTTATTTCTTATAATTACAACTGTCTTGTTTTGGGTCAGCATTGCCTGCCTAAACATTTAATGATTTTTATTTCTTATAATTACAACTGTCTTGTTTTGGGTCAGCATTGCCTGCCAAAACATTTTATGATTTTTATTTCATATAATTACAACTGTCTTGTTTTGGGTCAGCATTGGCTGCCAAAACGGTTTTTATCTTTATTTCAGAAATAAAGATAAAAACCGTTTTGGCAAATTCACATAATTTCAACCGTATTTTGTTTTGGGTCAGTATAGCCTGCTAAAACGTTTGTGATCTTTATTTCATACGATTTGTGTCTTTATTGACGCCCTCCTGCCGATGCTGTCTTTACACATTGTTGGGGTGTCAATGGGATCATTCGATAGGCTACCTTAAAATTATTTTTTAATTTCATGGCTCGGTTTAACTTCCTGTATGTATACATGAATAGTTTGTTAAGCATGTTATGGTTTTTAATGTTGCCTATCTAATTCATATTAATTATTCAAATTATATATATAAAAAGACTTGATGGTTTATTCCAATGTTGTCTTAATGCAATGGTCTTTAGAGGTAAATCCATCACAAACCAAAGTTTTTATATTAATTTAACTAAACTGGTTCTTAACTAAATTGGATTTTTCTTTTGGTTAAATGTTTATAGTATGTGTCAAAAGCTATAAATATTTACTCGGTTAAAACTTACATCTTTTAACTTTTATCGCAATTACGGTACCAAAAATATATGAAACATCACCTAAAGCTGGAATATTATATTTTTCATTTAGCAACTTTATTTACTACCATACAATATAAACCTTTTAAATGTATTGCATTGGAATAACAGTTTGTTAAAATAAGTTCTGTAGCATGCCAGGAAGAAATGAATTTATTTTATGTAAGTTTTAAGTAAGTTTGGTGTATTCCCCCCTTTTTATACTGATATTATTGATATAAATTATTACTATAAATATTGAATGGTGATGTTCACCAGTCATTAAATTTCTAAAAAGCTGTATATTAAAAATTGTGACTAAAACTTTTCTTTTTACCGTAACATGAGTTACGAAAATTATTTCTATAGTCTCATATCAATTCGGATCACAACAAAATTAACTGAGAGTTAAATAAATAAGGTTTACACTAAATACTTATTTACTAATTTCAATTTAAAAACGTTTACCCTATGGAATTCACCCCGCCACACTATGTATGTATGTGCCTGTCCCAAGTTAGGAGCCTGTAGTTCAGTGGTTGTCGTTTGTTAATGTGTTACATTTAAGTTTTTCGTTTGAATTGTTTTACATGGTCATTTTGGGGCCTTTTATAGCTGACTATGCTATATTGGCCGTGCGATGACCTATAGTCGTTAATTTCCGTGTCATTTTGGTCTCTTGTCTCATGGGCAATCATACCATCTTCTTTTTATATTTATACATTTTCGATTGAAAAATGTCAAGTGTAGTATGAGAATCCTTTGCTTATGATCCCTTACAGAAATAGTCAGATATAAAACTTCGTATTTAGGAAGGATCCAGGGCTTCGTAAAAATGAACTTTAGTTTTGTTTGAATTTTCACTGGCCGGAATAAGATTTACACCTTTAATCATTTTTACCAGTAATATCTTGGTATATGATAATATGAAATTTTAATATTTCTGCTAAATGTGGAAACGTTTTACATAATAAAGTGATATGTGTTTGATGTACATGTATGTGAATGTATTTTTTTTTCTAGTCATATATAATTGTATTCACGTCGCCAGAGTCCTCGGGTGGGGGATCCGCTCTTTCAGCCTTAGAGTGGATTTCAGATCCACTCTTTCAGCCTTAGAGTGGATTTTAGATGCACTCTTTCAGCCTAAGAGTGGATTTGTGGCAGATTTTTCTCCCCACCTTTGCTATTCTTTGTCATTTATTCAATTGACATGATATTAGTTGATGTAATTTCGTATTAATTATGTATTATTATTTCATATCAAATATGAACTTTTATGTCAAATGTTTTATTTGCAAAATGTATTTTTTGCATTTTATGATTTTGAATAAATGACCTTTTTTCGTCAGTTTAGTTTTTATATCAAATAGCAAATCAAGCTCAGACTCTGGCTTGTGTATACATAGTATGTTTATGATATCTAGCTGTCTGTCTTAAATTTCTTTTTTAGGACAATTGAAAAGTAACCGACAACAAGTTGTTTTCAGAGTAGCCTTATGTTGACTTTTCATTGATTGATTTATGGTTGATTATTTAACATCCGGTGGAAAATATTTCAGGCATATTCAGGACGCATACATTTCAACATTCAGATAACTAGTTCTAATACCCCTCTCCCTATTATAATTTTGATTTAAGACAGTAAAATCGTCTGATTGAAATCAAATCTTAGTAGAAATGATCAAACTAGAATTTCAATGCATTTGAGTGATACCTTTTCAGAAACTGCTGACATTAATCTACCTTATGATCAAATAAAAAATAGGTGTCTTTCGCCTTATTTTTTTTGTGAAATTAGATCACAAAGTTTGTGCGACAAAAAGTTGGAAAAAAGCATTGCAATAATTGCCGATGTTTGGTAAGGATATTCTTATACAGACTCCATTTTCAGAAAACGACATCTGTAACACGAATAAATTTTAAGCTACCTCTTTACAAGCAGAACCAGAAAGTCGCTACTATGTATTGGCTTCCGAAGCTGCACAAAACACCTTTCAAATATAGATTTATTTCGTCTTCAACCCATTGTTCCACTTCTAATTGTCTATTCTTCTTACCAGTACACTTGGTACAATCAAAAACCTGATAACAAATTGTTCAACTAAGGCCTTTGAAAATAGTGGAATTTATTACTTTTGGAGTGTCAAATACTCGTTGGAAGTTCTTGACAAATTGCATGCTTATATTGGTAATTTTGAATCTGTTCAGTTTTGATTTTTCTACCCTCTATACAACATTGTCCACATTCTCATTAAGAAAAAATTAACACCTAATTAAATGAGCATTTAAAAAGTCAAAATGTGAATATATATGTGTAAACTCTTTTAGATCATTATAAGTAGCAATAAACAAAAGCACTATGTCAATTGGACATGCTTTGATACTATATCTGCCCTTGATATTTTACTAGATATCTTTTTTGTTCGCCTTGGAGATTCCGTACATCGTCAGGTTTTCTGAATTCCAATGGGGACTTACTGTGCACCACTTATTTCGGACCTGTTTTTGTATTGCTATGAGTTACAATGTATGACAAAAATCAGCAAGGACCCATTGAAACAACATCTGATACAAACAATACTTTTAGATATTTGGATAATATATTGTCTCTCAATAATGACGACTTCAGTATATATACAAAAGAAATTTATACTGTTGAACTTAAGATAAAAGAGATGATTTTTCATTTCCTATCGTTAGTTATCCATTTTTAGATGTGGACTTCCCTTGTCACCATCTTACGGTGTTTACATATCTCAACTTGTACGATTCGCTCGTGTATGTAGCAACGTTTAAGATTTTAACAAGAGAAATTTATTTATTACTGAAAAATTAATGCACCAGGGTTTTCGATATCACTTACTAAATTTTATCATCGGTATAAGGACATCATTCGTAAATATAGCTCAACATGCATACTTCTTATACGTTCAGGTATTTCACATTCAATCTTTTATGGTAATATGCTTTATAAAGCACACAAATGTCAGTATTTACCTCAGAAACTAGCAAAACTTTTAGATAAACTTATCAAGTAGGGATAAAGTTACGACACGGTTGTCAGGTCATTAAAGATTGCATATTTTGGCTTTAATACTGATTCACTTATAGGGTCTTTGTAACACATTTATTTAAAAAAACAGTTGTTGGCATGACACGGGTTCTCTCTCATTTATGTTATAATGGTATGATAATAAACCCCTAACGGAAGGGATTGTGCTTGATATTCATATGATGAAGACATAATCTTTCAATCAGTTTAATTGAAGTTTGAAGCTGGCATGTCAGTTAATTGTTAGTAGTCTGTTGCTATTTATGTATTATTGTCGTTTTGTTTATTTTCTTTTGTTACATCTTCTGACATCGGACTCGGACTTCTCTTGAACTGAATTTTAATGTGCGTATTGTTATGCAATTACTTTTCTACAGTGACTAGATATATAGGGTAGGGTTGAGATCTCATAAACATGTTTAACTTCGCCGCATTTTTGCGCCTGTCCGAAGTAAGAAGCCTCTAGCCTTTACTAGTATTGTATTTTGTTTAATTTTAGTTTCTTGTGTATAATTTGGAGTTTAGTATGGCGTTCTGAACTAGTACATATATTTGTTTAGGGGCCAGCTGAAGGACGCCTCCATGTGCTGGAATTTCTCGCTGCATTGAAGAGCTGAAGGTGACCTTCTGCTGTTGTCTGTTTCTATGGTCGGGTTGTTGTCTTTTGACACATTTCCCATTTCCATTCTTAATTTTATTTTTATGTCATGCAGAAAACAGCCTATATTACATACATTACATAATCTTGATATTCATATAAACCCCCCAAGAAGGTTATTTTTATCACCAGCTATCCAAAAATGAATTTTATTGCACGCTAGTTGTCATATTTGAACAATAATATTTCCTAGTACACGGATATGCCCCTTCCACACTATCATTTTCTATGTCCAGTGGACCGTGCAAATGGGGTGTAATCTCTTATTTGGCATTAAAATAAGATATTTTTTATTATACGGAACATGTGTAATAACTTTCAAGTTTATTGGACTTCAACTTCATCAAAATCTACCTCGACCAAATCTCTTGAAACTTGAAGACGACAGACGGACGAACAGACGTTCGAACGGACGGACGAACAGAAGCACAGACCAGAAAATATAATGCCCATAAATGGGGCATAATAATCCACAGGGGCAAAAATGCGAAACTTCACATTTAACTTAAGAGTGCTACCTTACACAGATTGACCTCAACAACAAAACAGATCGTACTATAATTAAATATGACTTTTTTCCTTGCAAAGTAAAGCAAGGCTTTAGTTAATAGAAAAGTTTCTATTCCAAGACAGTATTTTATCTTATTATCAATATCCTGAATTAAACAGAACTTTTTAGAAGGTGATTATTTTCGATGAAGGATTATTTATCATATGATATTAAGTTTTTTCGAAAGTTTACAAAAAGTATTAAACCTAAAATAAATTTAGTTCACAGTTTGACAACTACAGAATATCATATAAACAAGTCTTAAATTGTGTATCATTTTAAAATAATTTTTAAAAGTAAACATTCTTATTTATCACACGTCAATTAATTTTGAATCTTATCACGAGTGCAATTTTTCGGACTTCTTACCACAGCAATCTTTTCTGTTAATAATATTTATCTGTTTTACGTTGACTGCCTTCCCCAAATCAACACTCCAATATGCATTGTTTTGTTTTTTTGTGGCTGTAAACGTATTTTCCTCTCCATCAACTGCCTGTGAAGCAGCATATTTTGAATGATATGTTGAACTCTGCGATGCTTTTCTTCGTAGGGCATAGTTAATTCCTGAAGGAAATTAAAACATTTACAAATTAACATATGCATATATGCTCCAGTTGGAACAGTATTTCAGAATTTACATTTCATATCATGATTTCCAGAGTTTCTGCTTATAAGAAGCAGTACAACCAAGAGTACCGATATGTTTCGAATGTCGTAACCATTATCGCGTCCATTTTATCACATTTACATTTTATATCTCAACTGGTATAGGTGCAAATTTCTTGCCTGGTGCATTTTTGAATTCGAGTGTCACTGATGGGTCTTCTGTAGACGAAACGCGCGTCTAGCGCAAATATAATCCGGGTATCTATGCTGAGTTTGTTTATAACCACTGGTCGATACCACTATCATACATTTTTTATATCATGATATACATTTATATTTCAAAACTATTTTGTTCTGTAAATTCTTTTAAAAACTAAATGAATGACTTCTTGTGAAAAACAGGTATTGCTAGTTCTGTCTTCTATGTGGTTCATATTTATTTCTTCCTGCTCCCTTCAATCTTTTAAAGTGTGACCACTATTATATTATTTAATACAGAATAACAGTAATAAAATCAGTTAGTTGATCTTATGAGAGAAACTAGTATCTTACCTTTTGGTTTTGCAGGAATTACTTTTTTCCCTAAAATATAAGAGCAAAGATTTCAAGTCCAAGCAGAATTGTCAGTATCTTGCTTTCGTATCTAAATTGTCCATGCAAAAATTTAGCAGATAATTCAAACTACACACAGATTGGCGTTTAAACATGAAATTTTAGGGTATAAATAGATGCAATCATGTTGATATTGTTGTAATTATTATAACTAAGTAATAATAAGAGGCACGTTGTTACAAAAACGATTTCTTAATTTTTTTTTAATTTTTTTATAGATTTTACATGAGTTACTGAAATAAAAAAACATGAACTAAGGATTTGTTATTCATTGTTTATATACTGGATGTTATATTTCAAAAAAAACATATTCCAAAGTAAAATAGCAAAGCTTTTAACGTTATAGGTACAAGTGTTCCCTTTTTTCGTTAAGTATTAAATTGATGAGAAGCGTTGATTTGAATCATACGCAAGCCTTCTAATAAAACAATACTTGTATCGAATTTTATCTTATGATTTAATTTCGTAACACATGCAGATGTATCTTCTTTTTCTCATCTTCAGAAGGAGCAGATCTGCCTATGTAATCAGTTAAAACCTACTAATAAGGGAACTGTTGACCATAGTTGACCATAGTTGTTTAATTAGTAAAATTGAGAAAAAATGTTAACAAGAAGCAAATAGGCACAATCTACATTATCATTTATTGACCAATCAAAGAACATCAAAATGTTGGCCTGCATTTGAATAACATAATTACATATCAAAGGTTAAAACAGACCCATCGATATAAAAGTTTAGTTAACCAAACATGATCGGATATGTTACGGACAGAAAATTTGATTTCTTAATTTTTCCTTATCATTGATGGATGTACATCTATCAAAAATACATTTCTTTAAGATTCACATAATTTTTTAAACCAAATAAATTAAATTTGCTTGTTATGAATTAAGGCATTTGGTAAAGATATGTTTTTCCTAATCAATATGCATTTTAGTCTTCTTTGTTGCTAGTTTTGTCTTTTTATGTGTTATATATTTGTTTCTTTTTGCTTACTTCAATTTTTTAACTCGTGCACAATATAATTGTTTTCAATACAAAATAGCGGTTATATATCAAAAGTTGGTTCAATGTTAGAGACTCATATCTTACCTTTTGGTTTGGCAGTTTTTACTTTTTCCCCTAAAATAAAGTGCAATAATTCTAAATTTTTCAAAATGTATAAAATAATTACAAATAATTCATGATTTTTTTTAATTTCATGCAGTCTGACTCAACTTGGATTATAACCTTCTATTCAAAAGTAAAAACACAAAAATACTGAACTCCGAGGAAAATTCAAAAAGGAAAATTCAAAATCAAAAGGCAAAATCAAAAGGCAAAATCAAAAGTCAAAACACACCAAACGAATGGATAACAACTGTCATATTCCTGACTTGGTACAGGCATTTTCTAATGTAGACAAGAGCAAGGACTTGACTATCTATGCAGCATTTTTATAGCGGGTATACATGGTTTTAGCAAACTTATTTTTATTATGTAATTTCTTTTGAAAACTAAACAAACGACTACTTGGTAAAAAAAATCGACAATGTTGGCTGGCCTCTAAAAACATGTGTTGCTAGTTTTGTCTTTTTATGTGGTTCAAATTTATTTCTTCTTGCATCTTCGATTTTTTCAACGTGAGACCAATATTGCATTTTTTATTACAGAATAACAGTAATAATAGCGGTAAGTTGATCCTATGATAGAAACTAGTATCTTACCTTTTGGTTTTGCAGGAATTACTTTTTTCTCTAAAATATAAGAGCAATGATTTAACGTGCATGTGTATTTGATGATATCATGTTTCCATATTTAAATTGTGCGTGCAAAATTTTTACTGCCAAAAAAACAGCATTTTTACAGTGTTGTCTCCCCTTACAAGATGTATATTTAATCGAATTTTTAATCTAATTTTAATCATTCAACCTATTCTATTGAAGCTAATTTTGAAACTAGTTTTGTCAAACAAATACAAAAAACATGATACTTTTCACCAAATACGTAAATAAAAAGGGATTTCCCTCCATGGTTATTTTGAGTCGGGGAATAACCCCTACTTTTTTTTTATACGAAACTGTTAGCATTATAAAAAAATACAATGCTATTTTCAGTGTTTTGTACAGGTTGTCTGTCACTGTGCACAACAGTTAAACATAGAACTCAAGGCGATAAACCAGCGAACTCCAGGTCAGAAAACACTGTCAATTATCCAAACATATTATAAACACTGATCTGTTTTCATACTTGTTTGAACTCTAAATAAATTTGATTAATCAAAGTGATCTAAAATTACTAATGGAAAGATTGGAAGGAGTATGTGTATATTTTTACTCATAGTTTACTCTTCCATAGCATTGGTAGGGGACAACAAAAACTTGCTATATAAACACTATGGCATACTTGTTAGTTATATTACTATTGATTTGTCAATTTTATGTGTCCATGTTTAAATTGTTAGTGCAAAAATTAGCAGATAATTAAAACTAAACAGATTGGCGATAAAACATGATTTTTTTGGATAAATATATAAGGTCATTAGTTTTTATCGTCTAATACCGGCGTCACACATCAGCGTTTAGCTCCGACGTACGCCGGACGTGTAAAAAAATCATGTCTATCCGCTAGTAATTTTGGATGCATTCAACCTGTCAATCGTTCCTTTAACGTGTTCATTGTATTGGGCGTACGAGAAACGTCTGTTTGGCGTTCAAGAAACTACGTTGGCGTATGTCTGTCGTTTGTCTTATGTAGATGAAATGCACGCTACGAAGGAAAACAGCTTCTTGAACATATTTGAAACGCGTCCTGGTCGTGTATTGTACGTTCTATTTTGGGGTGTTTGTTACAAACACACCCGCATACGTTTTAGTTAAAGTTGAACGATCTTGAAGCGTATACAACGTGCCTTAAACGTTCTTCAAATTTATCTGTATGGCGTTAAACGCGCTTGTAGCGTATGTATAACGTGAGTGTAGTGTGCAGGTATATGCTAGACACACGCTTGAGCTGGATAAACATTTTTATGCTGCTTAAAAAATTCCTCAAGTTGTAGCGTTCGCCAAGCGTATTTCGACGTACTTCAAACTTATTTAACGCGCGTTTAACGATTGCTTAGCGTTCCTCTGACGTGCAACTAACGCATAACAACTTTGCCTGTACGTTTGGTGCACGCCGGTCTGTACGCCAATGTATGACGCCGGCATCAATTGTTATTCATTAGTCATTTCTTGACCTTTCATAGTTTAAACAACGCATATTGTTTTTTTCTTCTTATTGTCGAAGGCCCTATAGTTGTTAATTTTTATATCCTTTGATTGAAATATAGTTCCCTGCAAATGATAGGGAGTTACTCTCGAGTTGCTCACATTGATGTAATAGTTAAAAATCCTGCAGAAAAGATGGAATAACCAAAAGGAATAAAATACAGAAATACTACGTATATGTTATTTAATGCCATCAGTTGTATTTCTCAAAAGTTATATTGCATTTATATATATGCTCCTTACAGATCAACGATTGCTGTTTAACCTTCCTGGGTGATTGTTTTGTTAACTCTTTTCTTTTCATTCACATATAAGAGCCAGTCAAAACTTGAAAAAAACTTCTTCTTAGATAAAACTATTTAAAGATAAAGCAGTATTTTGTTCCTCAATGCTCTTTGTACTCTTTTGGCTTTATAACAATTTTGTTCTTAGCGTCACTGGTGAGTCTTATTGAGACGAACGCACGTCTGGCGTCTTAAATTATAAACCTGGTACGTTTGGTAACTATTTAGTTCATTTTAACTCAACAATTTTATAACAATTTTTTGTTTTTCTTGGAAATCATAATCAACGTACTTTTTTAAATTCTTTGTCCCAAATTTAAGCAGCAAAATTAACGGGTTTTCTGTTTTCCCTTTATCAATAAAACGGATGTCAGTACAAACATACAACCAGATAGATTTTTAAATAAATCTTTAAATGTTTACCTGTATGGCCTATCACTTGAACTTCTGCCAAACTAAGATATCCCTTTCCGCTTCTCAAAATTTTCACATAGCGGCCTGAGATTGGAGTCTTGCATGTTAACACTATGAATTGTCCATTTTTACCAGGTCCTTTAAAATTACTACAATGTTCCATCTTATAAAGATTTTGTCCAACTGTAACCACTATATTCCTCAGTCTATTACCTAAAAAGATATCAATATGAAGAGTATAGACATTGTTCTTCAATCTTCAATTTGTCTGTGCCAATCCTCATATCACCGATTGTATAGAAAATAGTAAGTACACTCTTATTAATCAAACACTTTTCAGTATCGAAAATGTTTTAATTAAAAAAGACAAATTATTTTGTTTTTTGTATAAAAGTATATACATATCAAAAGGGTTTGCCAACTGGAAGATCAAAACCATATTCTAAAAAAACTCCATTCGATCATCAGGTTTCGATCTAGTTGATTTCTCCAATGTGTTATTAGAAAAATATATATACTTAAAGATCGTTCTGTATTAAACAGGTAAAGTTTTCACAATGAAGGATGAAACAAAGTAGACAATTTCACAATTTAAAATAATGGAGGCCTTTATCAAGAAGTGCGATCCAATAAGGATCAATTTGATTTGGTCTCTAGAACAAAAGCAAAAGTAGGGCAAATACCTGCTTTTCGCTAAAAATTTAAACAATTGAATTACATCTTTATATTGGGAGGGCAACGCAAATGCAAAATTTGGCTTTAAATTGGACTGTATATTAAATCTGAACCAATATTTACGATCTAATAGATGCACATTTTGATACACTAAACATTTTGTTTGTTTAACTGTTTATATTCTAAAAGTGCTAAACTTCAAAGGTATGAGATATACTACGTAAATAGTATACCAGTTTTATTCACGTTTAACTCCCATTTAGATCTATTTCCTTCTAAATAAAAAAAAAAAAAAAAAAACACCAGCCACACACGTGCACCGATATAAATCGTCATAAAAAAAATGGCGAGACACACATCCTCACAAATAACTACAGTGGTTCACGCATATGGCTAAAGTCGTTACAGGCAAGATCTGCCAAAACATTACTATATTTAGTCAAAACTATCGTATGATTGCTCTTCAAATCGTCTTATATGACATCATTGCTGTTGTTATACGCCAGAGCTTACAAATTTGTTATTTATTAGATATTTTACATTTTATATCTTTCTTCAAGTTAACACTTGAATAGCATAAATTAGATAACATGGAATTTTAGGACCAAACTCTTCCTATATCAAAAGCGTGTATTTTTACAAATGGAAAACTCCGATTTTTTTGAACGTTCTCTATCCATATTTCTTTTTGAGAAACAATTATAAAGCCACATTCAACAAGTGACTTTCAGAAAAGCCTTAATTTTACTGATCATTGGTTGATTTCTTGTGAGCCATTTAACATCCATTCGAAAATATTTTAGGCATATTCAAGACACATACATTTCAGTATTTAACGAACTGTTAGATGGTTAGTTTCAATACCCCTCCCCAATGTAAGTTTTGATTTAAGAGAGTTATATCGTCTAATTAAAATAAATTCTTAGAATGAATGATTTTAACCGTCGATCAAGTGACCCGAAAAATCAGCAGGTATCGTCCTCTTTATTCACTTAATCCATATGGCCCAAAATTCCAGAAAGGTTACAATTTCATATACTAGATCATGAAACCGCTTTTCAAATTTCATTCCTTTTTTAGTATCTTGTTTTCTTGATATTAAACAGAGTGACCTCATAAACAAAATAGATCGTTCTTTTATGAAATGTGACTAATATGTGAAATATTTTCTCTCAAGACAGTATTGTATTTAATTATATATATCCTGAAATTTAAAACAGTGTTAAAGGTGATTTTTTTATGAGCGGATTATTTATTATATGACATAAAAAAAAACTTCTAAAGATATGAAATCAGTACTAAACTTAAATCAATTTAGTTGAGAGTTTTATGATTAACATATTATCATATAAACGTGTCTATTAAAGTGCATTATTTAAAATTTAAAAGTTAACACTCATTTAACACACGTCAATTCATTTTGAATCTTATTACAAATGTACTTTTCTTCTGACTCCTTACCACAGCAATTTTTTCTGTTAATAATATTGATCTGCTTTACGCTGACAGTTTTCCCCAAATCAACACTCCAATATGGATTGTTTTGGTGCTTTGTGTGTGTAAACGTGTTTTCCACTCCATCGACTGCCTTTGAAGCAGGAAATCTTGAATTGTGTGTTGAACTCTGTGATGCTTTTCTTCGAAGGGCATAGTTATATCCTGTAGGAAATTAATACATTAAAAAATTAACATACGTACATGAGCAGCACAACGGGTGTCACATGCGGTGCAGGATATGCCCACCCTTCGACCACTTGATTTACCTCCAATCTTTTGAAGGTGCTCGTCTTACTCAGTCTCAAGTCTTCGATAAAGTTTTTTTACTATGACAATGTCAATTTCAATGTCCCTTTGATATCTTTCGCCTGTTTTTTTTTACCAGACACAAGCTAATGAATGAATAATGTTATTTCTGTTGTATTTAAATAGAATGCATCACTACATTAATAACTATCATTATCTTCTTGAATATCTGATATGACTGTTCAATTGATGTCAAATACAGAAAAGAACATGTTACAATTTCAGATTTGTTTACTGGACTAGTATCACGTTTTGCTTATACATCGTTTGCATCTATATATATATAACGTAACATGATCATTCTATTTCTCAACACATGCGAATGTATCTTGTTTTCTTCTTTTTCTGATACAGCTGTTCTGCCTTAGTAATCAATTAAGGACCTGCTATTAAGGAAGTTGTTGACCATAGTGGTTTCGATAGTAATATGGAGAGAAAAAAGATGTTAACAAGAAGTAAACGAGCCCAATGTACATGATGATTTATTGATAATTCAAATAACATCAAAATGTTTGCTCACATTTAAATAACACAATAACATATCAAAGGTAAAAACAGACCCATCAATACAAAGTTTAGTTTAAGCAAGACATGATACTAGGATTAACATTAAATGTCTTTCACGATCCGGTACCAGAGCTTTCACGATCGTCTCGCATGTACTTGACCACCGTTAGATATTCTTTCACGATCATTTCTCTCGTTAAACCGAATGACACCGTGTGATAGGATAGGTGACATACAATGTCTTAATGTTCTTTGTCGTTGATGGACGTACATTCACCAATTATATGTTGAATACATATGGATAATTTAATATAAATCATATAAAAATGTTTAAACCAACCTATAAATGATTCATTATTTTGTCTGGAGGAGAACCAAAATTGCAATTATATTTCAGATTACAATCGAACAAATCGAGATATTTCCAAATATTCAAACTAATTTTAAAAAACAACATGCATGCAATTTTATTTTTAGATTTGAATGCAACAAACATATTTTACATGTTTTAATTGCTCATTTTAAAAGATGACTTTTAGTGCGACATTTCCGCAATGTTTTCAATTGAAACTCCTTATGTATTTATATAAATTGTGAACGTTTTGTATATCTTCAAATGTATTTAGCTATGTTAAAAGACTTGTATAATGTAAAATCATACCAATACAAATATCTTTTCCTTCTGAAATTCATAGATCTCCACTGGTATACGTGCAAATTGCTTACCAGGTTTATTTTGGGATTCGAGCGTCACTGATGAGTCTTTTGTAGACGAAAGGTACGTCTGGCTCAAATATAATCCTGGTATCTGATGAGTTTGTTTATAGCCACTGGTCGATGCCACTGCTAGTGGAATTTTAATTCAATGAGGGTATCACCAGCCCAGTAGTCGTGTAGTCAGAACATCTGTATTGACTTGAGTTATCATTGATTTGTTCATAGTTATAAATAGATTGATTACAAAACTTGGACGTTTTGAAATGCTACGGCTTTTCTACCTTAGAAATAGATAACCACAGCTATATTTGTCAAAACTTTTAAATATTTTTGGTCCTCAATGTTTTCATTTTCGTTCTTTATTTTGATTCGAGTGTCACTGATGAGGGTGTTTTTTTAAGACCAAACGCGCGTCTGAAGCTAATGTAAAACTTCTGTCCTTGAATCTATGATGTGTTTATTTTCTAATCAATATGCATTGTAGTCTTATTTGTTGCTTTTTTTTGTCTTTTTATGTGTTTTATATTTATCTCTTTTCGCGTACTTCAGTTTTTTTTAAGGCGTGTACAATATAGTAGTTTTCAATATAAAATAACAGTAATGTACAAACGTTGATTCAATGATAGAAACTTATATCTTACCTTTCGGTTTTGCAGGTTTTACTATTTTCCCTAAAGATTAAAGAGCAGTAATTTTGAATTTTACAAAAGGTATACAAATAAATCAATGATTTTTTTTTTTATGCAATCTGTCTCAACTTTGATTATAACCTTCAATTTATATGTATAAAAAAATAAGGAATTTACTATATATGCAACATTTTTATTGCATGATAAACTTTTTTTTATGTCAAACCTAATTCCATTCCATAATTTTGTTTGAAAACTAAACAAATGATTATAAAGTAAAAAAAAACTCAATACCATTAGCTGGCCTCTGAAAAACATGTGTTGCTAATTATTTTTCTTGCTCTGTTCATCTTTTTAAAGGGTGACTAGTATTGTATTTTTCGATAGAGAATAACAGCAATATTAGCAGTAAGTTGATTCTATCATAGAAACTAGTATCTTACCTTTTGGTTTTGCAGGAATTAATTGTTTCCCTAAAATATAAGAGCAATAAATGTAAGTGCATGCAGATTTGTCAGTTCATGTTTCCATATTTGAACTGTACCTGTTAAACTAGGAAGTAATTTTAACTACTCAGACTGGCATTAAAACATGATTTATTTTATAAATACATGAGGCCATTAGTTTATCATGTGAACTGTTATACATATGTCATTTCAGGACCTGTAACAGATGACTATGCGGTATTTGCTTTTTTTTCTCATTGTTCAAGGATGTATGGAGACTGTAGTTGTTAATTTTAAAACATGTCTTTTGCTCTGCCATGGGGAATTGTTTCTTTGTCAATCATCCATACCACATCATTTAATTGATATTTTTTTATACATACATATGTCAGCTTTTAATCCAAAGACTTATATATTTTCCCCCTATTTTCGGAAAAAAATTGACTGGAAAATTAAAGGATTATCTATTTTTGTTTAAATGTCAACTGAGCCAAAATTAGCAAGAAACAGAGAACCAGATAGATGCTAGTTTTTCAAAAAAGAATATCTGAATTTGTACCTGTATTGCCTATCACTTGAACTTCTGCCAAACCGAGAATTCCTTTTCCGCTCCTCAAAATTTTCACATATCGGCCTGCGATTGGGCTCTTGCAAGTTAACTCTATAACTTGACCATTTTTACCAGGTCCTTTGAATTTACTACAATGTTTCATCGAATTAAGATTTTGTCCAACTGTAACCGCTATATTCTTCAGCCATTTGCCTGAAAAGATAGCAATATCAAGGGTATCTCATTGTTCTTCAATCTTCAATCTGTCTGTGCCAATCATCATATCACCGATTGTATACAAAAAAGTTACTCAGAATTCATAATGAAGGGTGACAATTTTAAAATTACAAAAAAATGAGGACTTTATGTGGAAGTTTCATAAGAATCAATTTAATTTATTCTCGCAACATTATCCAACATAATGACGCCCTTTGACGCCACCCCCTTTACTCAATAATGACGCCTTTTGATGCCTCTGTGCAGGATCTAAGTTGAAACGCTTTGTCTACGAAAATGCTTTATCAATATTATATATCAATGAAATTTGTATCAATATGAAAAGTATATTCCTGGTATTATCTGACTAGAATTCATAAAATATGTTACAATATTACTTAAAATATGACGATTTTATTTGTTTTTTAAATAGAAACTCTTTCGAAGTTTTTGTTGGCAACCAAGTTTGATAACACTGACATTGTCACGCGAATGACAATGTCAGTGTTATCAAACTTGGTTTGATTTTAATACTAGTTATATGCAATGCGTACGATAGTTAACGTTAAAATTGATTTTCTATTGATAAAAAATGTATATTCAAAATCTTCAGAATGTTCACTCCATCTTGAGAGATTACTGCAACAAAATTTTTCAAAACTGTTCAAAAAATCAGAAATTTAATGAACAACGCGGAGATATGCACTCGAGTCCACACAATTTTTTTCTTACCCATTATGGACAGAAATGTAGCAATTTGAATATAATCCCAGTTACAAGATACCAGTCCATTACCCACGAATTAAGTCCCTTAAAAAATCTACCTTCCTTTAAAGGAGATATATATCCAGAGATGAAATTTATGATTCACTCGGACGGTGAGTGTGTTCATTGACTGTCATACCACATCTACATATTTATTTACAAATGAATCAACGTCCTTTTTTTCTAAAATCTTCTGTTGATTAAAAAAAAAGGAGTGAGACGCAAAAAAATAACTGATAGAATTGAGAATGGAAATGGGGAATATGTCAAAGAGACAACAACCCGACCAAAAAGCAAATAACAGCCGAAGCCCAACAAAAAATTCTTCAACCAAGCGAGCAAAACTCCCGCACCCAGAGGTGGGCCTCAGCTGGACCTTTACTAAAAAAGTGTAAAAGTTGAGTGAAAATGGACGTCATACTTAACTCCAAAACGTATAAATGAACTTATATTAAAAAAACATACAAGACAAACAAAGGCCAGAGGCTCCTGACTTGGGACAGGTGCAAATCTCTGTGGATGTAGAAGAAGAAAATGTCTAAACATTGGGTAAAGGTTATTTTATTTTTTTAGTTAATGTCTTGTTTTTGGGGGAGGGGAAGAATTTGACTTTAAAGGAAAATATCTAATAGAAAAAATAATGCTTTATCTTAACAATTCCAATTGGAATGAATTGCACAGCAGGATATCAACATAGGAAAAAGTTTAATACTAGATTTCAGGATTCATGTTTCTTTTTCAAGGGGCCTTTTCTATGAGAAACAGGCAAATGCATAATAAGCAAGTATACAATAACAATGTCAGAATTCAATTAAAAACAACAAAAACCAGATGCAAAATGGTGGTGAAAAATGAGATAGAAACTATACTACATGCTGTTAATATAATATCGGCTTTTCAAACTGTGTCTACTAGTTTGAAAAAGGTATTATTTGGATGATAAGATCAAACATATGTTGTCTTTTTCAAGAGCAATGTTTTGATATTTGTTTTTGCATTTGTTATCATACCAAAAAGTTAAATTTCCATTTACTTTATATACAGGATTTCAGTTGATTTCTATGATGAGGAACTGTTGCTAGGGAAAAAGTAATGTACAATATAATTTTCCATAATGCATTCCAATTTATGACTCGTCTCGATGAAAAACCCTTAATCAATGTTATCACAACTTTCGGTTGCTTTGGAAATAATTTTCTTGCTATGAGGAAACAATTGGACATTTTTATAATGAAGATAAAGTTTCCATCCAGATAATTCATAAACAGTGAAATATTCTCAATGCTTTCTGAGAAAAAAAAATGATATTACAAGATTCAACCCATAAATCCATTACCATGGCAACAATGTTTAGCAAATTGTTTTAAGTTGGATCTAAAGATGAGACTTCGATGCATAACTGACAAAAACTTCACTTGTCTATCTGAAGAACGGTTGATATTTCATCAAAGTAAGCGTATTTACAACATTTTAATGAAATATCCAATGATATGAATGATTTTTTATGTTTTGTGTTTTAACGCCACTTTCAAGCACCGCGTTTAGGCTATTATGTGGCGGCCATTTTTTATTGATGGAGGCAGCCAGTGTGCTCGGAGAAAACCACCAACCTTCGATAGAAAAACAAACAATCCTAGTCAATTACAGTTGGAGTGCACCAGCACGAGCGGAGTTCAAAAACACCACCTTAGTGTTGACTGGCCAGTGATTACAGTAGGAACTACCTAGACCACTCGGCCGACTAAGCCCCGGAAATATCCTATGCAAATCAAGTATGTAAACAAACAGTTTCCATGGAGGAAAGAGTAAATCAAAAGCAATTGTATGGTAAATGTCTACTTTTATGCTTTCTTCAAAATGGGAGGACAACGAAAGCACTAAAGTTCACTGTAAATTGGACTGTATATTAAATCTGAACCAATAGTTACGAGCTAATAGATGCACATTTTGACAACTAAACAATTCGTTCATTTAAATGTTTGTATTAAACTTCAAAGGTATGAGATTGTTCACAATGAATCCGTTAACACTTTCCCGCCAGTTCAATCCAATTCAAGGTCTATTTCCTTTATAAAAAAAAAAGCGCTTGTTACACACGTCCACCAATAAAAAAGCATTATAAAGATAGAATAAATCTGGCGAAACACAATCTTACAAATAATTACAATTGTTCGTGAATGTGGCTGAAGTTGTTAGATGCAAAATCTGCGAAAACTCTTCTTAATTTAGTCAAAACCAGGAGTTCAATCGTCCGATTGTTCATTTAAATAAAGGCAACAGTAGTATAACGCTGTTCGAAATTCATAAATTGAGACAAAAAATAAAATCCGGGTTATAAACTCAAACTGACTGAAACCCATCAAATATAAGAGGAGAACTAGGACACAACAGAAACAAAACATTAAAATGTAACACACACAGAAACTCATATGGTTCGACCATACGCGTTTGGTCGGGATAATTAACAAGTTTACAGGTAATATTTAACTCTTCATAAGGTATAACCCTTGCAGATGTCACGTCATTAAAAAGACGATATCATTTCATTATATTATAATAAAAAAAATAAGCAGTTTCGTGCATTTAATTTTACACACTAGTCACTATAGTAAACCCATTTTATACATTTAGTCATTACCGACTTGTTGTTACGAGTGCATGGCAATATGTTGACTTAGGTAGATATTTCCATAATATCTTAATGACTGTTATGTAATTTCCCGAGACCTCGGTATCACTGCACGCAGCTAATAAGAAGGCTAGCTTTTCGCTCGAATGTAAATGTTGTCACTGCAAAGGATCGTGCACAATCAAGACGTGCAAATGCAGAAAAAGTTATGGTACCGTGTGGAAGTAAATGCCACCCTAAGCGTTAGTTTAAGAATACAATTCGCGATGAAGACTAACTGTGGCATCAATGTTTCTTTTTTATATAGCCTTTGACTTATAAAATTAATACATTTTCATGTAAACATCATTGTATTTTTTTAGATAAAGTTAATCATTATTTGAAAAAATACCTTTATGGTTCAAATAAAATTGAGAATGGAAATGGGGAATGTGCCAAAGAGACAACAACCCGACCATAGAAAAAAAACAACAGCAGAAGGTCACCAACATGTCTTCAATGTAGCGAAAAATTCCCGCACCCGGAGGCGTCCTTCAGCTGGCCCCTAAACAAATATATACTAGTTCAGTGATAATGAACGCCATACTAATTTCCAAATTGTACACAAGAAACTCAAATTAAAATAATACAAGACTAACGAAGGCCAGAGGCTCCTGACTTGGGACAGGCGCAAAAATGCGGCGGGGTTAAACATGTTTGTGAGATCTAAACCCCCCCCCCCCCCCCCCTTATACCTCTAGCCAATGTAGAAAAGTAAACGCATAACAATACGCACATTAAAATTCAGTTCAAGAGAAGTCCGAGTCTGATGTACTCATATGGTCCGGCCCGTTAATAACCAAACCAGTATATATACTCATATGGTCCGACAATACGCGTACGGTCGGACCTAGGAGTATACGCATATGGTCATGACAATACACGTATGGTCCAAATACTCATATGGTCCGGAACATAATTTTACAAATGAAAAACTGCCATTTTTTTTTTGGCAGTTATCTTTTTATAACCAATTTTATTTGCTAATTGAAAATTAAGCGGAATAAAATAATTTAAGACAAAAAAAAAGCTCAGACTCTGGCTTGTGTATACATAGTATGTTTATGATATCTAGCTGTCTGTCTTAAATTTCTTTTTTATGACAATTGAAAAGTAACCGACAACAAGTTGTTTTCAGAGTAGCCTTATGTTGACTTTTCATTGATTGATTTATGGTTGATTATTTAACATCCGGTGGAAAATATTTCAGGCATATTCAGGACGCATACATTTCAACATTCAGATAACTAGTTCTAATACCCCTCTCCCTATTATAATTTTGATTTAAGACAGTAAAATCGTCTGATTGAAATCAAATCTTAGTAGGAATGATCAAACTAGAATTTCAATGCATTTGAGTGATACCTTTTCAGAAACTGCTGACATTAATCTACCTTATGATCAAATAAAAAATAGGTGTCTTTCGCCTTATTTTTTTTGTGAAATTAGATCACAAAGTTTGTGCGACAAAAAGTTGGAAAAAAGCATTGCAATAATTGCCGATGTTTGGTAAGGATATTCTTATACAGACATTTTCAGAAAACGACATCTGTAACACGAATAAATTTTAAGCTACCTCTTTACAAGCAGAACACGAAAGTCGCTACTATGTATTGGCTTCCGAAGCTGCACAAAACACCTTTCAAATATAGATTTATTTCGTCTTCAACCCATTGTTCCACTTTTAATTGTCTATTCTTCTTACCAGTACACTTGGTACAATCAAAAACCTGATAACAAATTGTTCAACTAAGGCCTTTGAAAATAGTGGAATTTATTACTTTTGGAGTGTCAAATACTCGTTGGAAGTTCTTGACAAATTGCATGCTTATATTGGTAATTTTGAATCTGTTCAGTTTTGATTTTTCTACCCTCTATACAACATTGTCCACATTCTCATTAAGAAAAAATTAACACCTAATTAAATGAGCATTTAAAAAGTCAAAATGTGAATATATATGTGTAAACTCTTTTAGATCATTTTAAGTAGCAATAAACAAAAGCATTATGTCAATTGGACATGCTTTGATACTATATCTGCCCTTGAAATTTTACTAGATATCTTTTTTGTTCGCCTTGGAGATTCCGTATATCGTCAGGTTTTCTGAATTCCAATGGGGACTTACTGTGCACCACTTATTTCGGACCTGTTTTTGTATTGCTATGAGTTACAATGTATGACAAAAATCAGCAAGGACCCATTGAAACAACATCTGATACAAAAAATACTTTTAGATATTTGGATAATATATTGTCTCTCAATAATGACGACTTTAGTATATATACAAAAGAAATTTATACTGTTGAACTTAAGATAAAAAAGATGATTTTTCATTTCCTATCGTTAGTTATCCATTTTTAGATGTGGACTTCCCTTGTCACCATCTTACGGTGTTTACATATCTCAACTTGTACGATTCGCTCGTGTATGTAGCAACGTTTAAGATTTTAACAAGAGAAATTTATTTATTACTGAAAAATTAATGCACCAGGGTTTTCGATATCACTTACTAAATTTTATCATCGGTATAAGGACATCATTCGTAAATATAGCTCAACATGCATACTTCTTATACGATCAGGTATTTCACATTCAATCTTTTATGGTAATATGCTTTATAAAGCACACAAATGTCAGTATTTACCGCAGAAGCTAACAAAACTTTTATATAAACTTATCAAGTAGGGATAAATTTACGACACGGTTGTCAGGTCAGTAAAGATTGCATATTTTGGCTTTAATACTGATTCACTTATAGGGTCTTTGTAACACATTTATTTAAAAAACAGTTGTTGGCATGACACGGGTTCTCTCTCATTTATGTTATAATGGTATGATAATAAACCCCTAACGAAAGGGATTGTGCTTGATATTCATATGATGAAGACATAATCTTTCAATCAGTTTAATTGAAGTTTGAAGCTGGCATGTCAGTTAATTGTTAGTAGTCTGTTGCTATTTATGTATTATTGTCGTTTTGTTTATTTTCTTTTGTTACATCTTCTGACATCGGACTCGGACTTCTCTTGAACTGAATTTTAATGTGCGTATTGTTATGCAATTACTTTTCTACAGTGACTAGATATATAGGGTAGGGTTGAGATCTCATAAACATGTTTTACTTCGCCGCATTTTTGCGCCTGTCCGAAGTAAGGAGCCTCTAGCCTTTACTAGTATTGTATTTTGTTTAATTTTAGTTTCTTGTGTATAATTTGGAGTTTAGTATGGCGTTCTGAACTAGTACATATATTTGTTTAGGGGCCAGCTGAAGGACGCCTCCATGTGCTGGAATTTCTCGCTGCATTGAAGAGCTGAAGGTGACCTTCTGCTGTTGTCTGTTTCTATGGTCGGGTTGTTGTCTTTTGACACATTTCCCATTTCCATTCTCAATTTTATTTTTATGTCATGCAGAAAACAGCCTATATTACATACATTACATAATCTTGATATTCATATAAACCCCCCAAGAAGGTTATTTTTATCACCAGCTATCCAAAAATGAATTTTATTGCACGCTAGTTGTCATATTTGAACAATAATATTTCCTAGTACACGGATGCCCCTTCCACACTATCATTTTCTATGTCCAGTGGACCGTGAAAATGGGGTGTAATCTCTTATTTGGCATTAAAATAAGATATTTTTTATTATACGGAACATGTGTAATAACTTTCAAGTTTATTGGACTTCAACTTCATCAAAATCTACCTCGACCAAATCTCTTGAAACTTGAAGAAGACAGACGGACGAACAGACGTTCGAACGGACGGACGAACAGAAGCACAGACCAGAAAATATGATGCCCATAAATGGGGCATAATAATCCACAGGGGCAAAAATGCGAAACTTCACATTTAACTTAAGAGTGCTACCTTACACAGATTGACCTCAACAACAAAACAGATCGTACTATAATTAAATATGACTTTTTTCCTTGCAAAGTAAAGCAAGGCTTTAGTTAATAGAAAAGTTTCTATTCCAAGACAGTATTTTATCTAATTATCAATATCCTGAAATAAACAGAACTATTTAGAAGGTGATTATTTTCGATGAAGGATTATTTATCATATGATATTAAGTTTTTTCGAAAGTTTACAAAAAGTATTAAACCTAAAATAAATTTAGTTCATAGTTTGACAACTACAGAATATCATATAAACAAGTCTTAAATTGTGTATCATTTTAAAATAATTTTTAAAAGTAAACATTATTATTTATCACACGTCAATTAATTTTGAATCTTATCACGAGTGCAATTTTTCGGACTTCTTACCACAGCAATCTTTTCTGTTAATAATATTTATCTGTTTTACGTTGACTGCCTTCCCCAAATCAACACTCCAATATGCATTGTTTTGTTTTTTTGTGGCTGTAAACGTATTTTCCTCTCCATCAACTGCCTGTGAAGCAGCATATTTTGAATGATATGTTGAACTCTGCGATGCTTTTCTTCGTAGGGCATAGTTAATTCCTGAAGGAAATTAAAACATTTACAAATTAACATATGCATATATGCTCCAGTTGGAACAGTATTTCAGAATTTACATTTCATATCATGATTTCCAGAGTTTCTGCTTATAAGAAGCAGTACAACCAAGAGTACCGATATGTTTCGAATGTCGTAACCATTATCGCGTCCATTTTATCACATTTACATTTTATATCTCCACTGGTATAGGTGCAAATTTCTTGCCTGGTGCATTTTTGAATTCGAGTGTCACTGATGGGTCTTCTGTAGACGAAACGCGCGTCTAGCGCAAATATAATCCGGGTATCTATGCTGAGTTTGTTTATAACCACTGGTCGATACCACTATCATACATTTTTTATATCATGATATACATTTATATTTCAAAACTATTTTGTTCTGTAAATTCTTTTAAAAACTAAATGAATGACTACTTGTGAAAAAACTCAGTAAAGTTGGCTGGCCTCTGAAAAAAACCCAGGTATTGCTAGTTCTGTCTTCTATGTGGTTCATATTTATTTCTTCTTGCTCTCTTCAATCTTTTAAAGTGTGACCACTATTATATTATTTTATACAGAATAACAGTAATAAAATCAGTTAGTTGATCTTATGAGAGAAACTAGTATCTTACCTTTTGGTTTTGCAGGAATTACTTTTTTCCCTAAAATATAAGAGCAAAGATTTCATGTCCAAGCAGAATTGTCAATATCTTGCTTTCGTATCTAAATTGTCCATGCAAAAATTTAGCAGATAATTCAAACTACACACAGATTGGCGTTTAAACATGAAATTTTAGGGTATAAATAGATGCAATCATGTTGATATTGTTGTAATTATTATAATTAAGTAATAATAAGAGGCACGTTGTTACAAAAACGATTTCTTAATTTTTTTTAATTTGTTTTTTAGATTTTACATGAGTTACTAAAATAAAAAACATGAACTAAGGATTTGTTATTCATTGTTTATATACTGGATGTTATATTACAAATAAACATATTCCAAAGTAAAATAGCAAAGCTTTTAACGTTATAGGTACAAGTGTTCCCTTTTTTCGTAAAGTATTAAATTGATGAGAAGCGTTGATTTGAATCATACGCAAGCCTTCTAATAAAACAATACTTGTATCGAATTTTATCTTATGATTTTATTTCGTAACACATGCAGATGTATCTTCTTTTTCTCATCTTCAGAAGGAGTTGATCTGCCTATGTAATCAGTTAAAAACCTACTAATAAGGGAACTGTTGACCATAGTTGACCATAGTTGTTTAATTAGTAAAATTGAGAAAAAATGTTAACAAGAAGCAAATAGGCACAATCTACATTATCATTTATTGACCAATCAAAGAACATCAAAATTTTGGCCTGCATTTGAATAACATAATTACATATTAAAGGTTAAAACAGACCCATGGATATAAAAGTTCAGTTAACCAAACATGATCGGATATGTAACGGACAGAAAATTTGATTTCTTAATTTTTCCTTATCATTGATGGATGTACATCTATCAAAAATACATTTCTTTAAGATTCACATAATTTTTTAAACCAAATAAATTAAATTTGCTTGTTATGAATTAAGGCATTTGGTAAAGATATGTTTTTCCTAATCAATATGCATTTTAGTCTTCTTTGTTGCTAGTTTTGTCTTTTTATGTGTTATATATTTGTTTCTTTTTGCTTACTTCAATTTTTTAACTCGTGCACAATATAATTGTTTTCAATACAAAATAGCGGTTATATATCAAAAGTTGGTTCAATGTCAGAGACTCATATCTTACCTTTTGGTTTTGCAGTTTTTACTTTTTTCCCTAAAATAAAGTGCAATAGTTCTAAATTTTTCAAAATGTATAAAAATAATTACAAATAATTCATGATTTTTTTTAATTTCATGCAGTCTGACTCAACTTGGATTATAACCTACTATTCAAAAGTAAAAACACAAAAATACTGAACTCCGAGGAAAATTCAAAAAGGAAAGTCCAAAATCTAATGGCAAAATCAAAAGTCAAAACACATCAAACGAATGGATAACAACTGTCATATTCCTGACTTGGTACAGGCATTTTCTAATGTAGACAAGAGCAAGGAATTGACTATCTATGCAGCATTTTTATAGCGGGTATACATGGTTTTAGCAAACTTATTTTTATTATGTAATTTCTTTTGAAAACTAAACAAACGACTACTTGGTAAAAAAAATCGACAATTTTTTCAACGTGAGACCAATATTGTATTTTTTATTACTAACAGTAATAATAGCACTAAGTAGATCCTATGATAAAAACTAGTATCTTACCTTTTGGTTTTGCAGGAATTACTTTTTTCTCTAAAATATAAGAGCAATGATTTTACGTGCATGTGGATTTGATGATATCATGTGTCGATATTCAAATTGTGCATACAAAATTTTCACTGCCAAAAAACACAGCATTTTTACAGTGTTGTCTCCCCTAACAAGATGTATATTTAATCGAATTTTTAATCTAATTTTAATCATTTAACCTATTCTAATGGAAGCTAATTAACTAGTTTTGTCAAACAAATACAAAAAACATGATACTTTTCACCAAATATGTAAATAAAAAGGAATTTCCCTCCATGGTTATTTTGAGTCGGGGAATAACCCCTACTTTTTTTTATACGAAACTGTTAGCATTATAAAAAAATACAATGCTATTTTCAGTGTTTTGTACAGGTTGTCTGTCACTGTGCACAACAGGTAAACATAGAACTCAAGGCGATAAACCAGCGAACTCCAGGTCAGAAAACACTGTCAATTATCCAAACATATTATCAACACTGATCTGTTTTCATACTTGTTTGAACTCTAAATAAATTTGATTTATCAAAGTGATCTAAAATTACTAATGGAAAGATTGGAAGGAGTATGTGTATATTTTTACTCATAGTTTACTCTTCCATAGCATTGGTAGGGGACAACAAAAACTTGCTATATAAACACTATGGCATACTTGTTAGTTATATTACTACTGACTTGTCAATTTTATGTGTCCATGTTTAAATTGTTAGTGCAAAAATTAGCAGATAATTAAAACTAAACAGATTGGCGATAAAACATGATTTTTTTTTATAAATATATAAGGTCATTAGTTTTTATCGTCTAATACCGGCGTCACACATCAGCGTTTAGCTCCGACGTACGCCGGGCGTGTTAAAAAAATCATGTCTATCTGTCTATCCGCTAGTAATTTTGGATGCATTCAACCTGTCAATCGTTCCTTTAACGTGTTCATTGTATTGGACGTATTTGAAACGCGTCCCGGTCGTGTATTGTACGTTCTATTTTGGGGTGTTTGTTACAAACACAACCGCATACGTTTTAGTTAAATTTGAACGATCTTGAAGCGTATACAACGTGCCTTAAACGTATTTCAAACTTATCTGCAGCGCGTTATGTATAACGTGCGTGTAGCGTGAAGGTATACGCTAGACACACGCTTGAGCTGGATGAAAATTTTTATGCTGCATAAAAAATTCCTGAAGTTGTAGCGTTCGCCAAGCGTATTTCGACGTACTTAAAACTTATTTAACGCGCGTTTAACGATTGCTTAGCGTTCCTCTGGCGTGCAACTAACGCATACCCATTTTGTCTTTACGTTTGGTGCACGTCGGTCTGTACGCCAATGTATGACGCCGGCATAAATTGTTATTCATTAGTCATTTCTTGACCTTTCATAGTTTACTATTCGGTATTTCTTCTTATTGTTGAAGGACGTACCGGACCCTATAGTTGTTAATTTTTATGTCCTTTGATTGAAATATAGTTCCCTGCAAATGATGGGGAGTTACTCTCGAGTTGCTCACATTGATGTAATAGTTAAAAATCCGGCAGAAAAGATATAATAACCAAAAGGAATAAAATACAGAAAGACTACCTATATTTCTCAAAAGTTATAATGCATTTATATATTTGACCCATACAGATCAACGATTGCTGTTTAACTTTCCTGGGTGATTGTGTTGTTAATTCTTTTCTTTTCATTAAAATATAAGAGCCAGTCAAATTTTGAAAAAAAACGTCTTCTTAGATAAAACTATTTAAAGATAAAGCAGTATTTTGTTCCTCAATGCTCTTTGTACTCTTTTGGCTTTATACAGTGGAGATCAGTTCTAACCTCTCATAAATTCTGTCAGAATCTGTCAGGAGAACTGTTCTAGAACAGTATGTAGAACTGTCAGCCTGACACCTTTTAGTCAGTTCTAGGTTAGAACTGTTCTAGCTAGAACTGATTTGGTCAGTTCTACCTAGAACTGATTTGGACAGTTCTAGCTAGAACTGATCCTGACAGTTTTACCCTAGAACTGATCCTGACAGTTCTAGCTAGAACTGACCAGATATTTGGTCAGTTCTACTTCTAGAACAGTTCTACGGTTAGAATTGATTTCAAATTCTACGGCTAGAATTGATTTATAAATTCTACGGCCAGAATTAATTTATAAATTCTACGGCTACAATTGATTTATAAATTCTACGGCTAGAGTTGATTTATAAGTTTGAAGAAATATTTGTCATAATATAAAGGCTTCGGCAAAATAGCGATTAATATTATATAGAGTTTTGCTATTTTGCCGGTTTTATTTCAGATTTATAATCGGCAAGAGAACATGTTTAACCTCGCCATATTCTGCATGTATGTGCCTGTTCCAAGTCAGGAGCCTGTTATTCAGTGATTATCTTTGTTGATGTATTACATAAATTATTTGTTTTTCTTTCATTTTTTGAACATAAATTAAGCCGTTAATATTGGGGGGGGGGGGGGGCATTATTATTTCATTTATTTTACATTTGTCATTCGGGGAGTCAGGATGACTCGTTTTACATAACAAAATTATCTGACCTTAATGTAATACGTTATTCCGGCCCAAACCACCAGGGACGGATCCAGCAGTTTTAAAAAAAAAGGGGGGGGTGGGGTCCAACTAAAATTTATTGTCCTCATTCAAATGCATTGATCTTCCATAAAAAAGGTGCTGTACAGTAATTCAGTTATAATTTTAGGTCAAGAGGGACTGTAATATATACAAGTTATAGCAATATTGGAAAACAATGACCTCAAAATTTTGTACGCATGAATTTATAGTGCCAGCATGTCCTCTTTATATTCAAAGTATTGAATCCTAAACAAATATCAGTAGTTTTCATACTTCAGACTGAGTAGTGTAATAAAATCTTTTGACCGCATCAATCTAAACTGACCTTATTTGCTCTTTCGTTCTGCAAATCTATATAGCTGTACAGTAATTCAGCTATAATTTTACGTCAAGAGGGACTGTAATATATACAAGTTATAGCAATATTGGAAAACAATGACCTCAAAATTTTGTTCGCATGAATTTATAGCGCCAGCATATCCTCTTTTTATTCAAAGTATTGAATCGTAAACAAATATCAGTAGTTTTCATACTTCAGACTGAGTCGTGTAATAAAATCTTTTGACCGCATCAATCTAAACTGACCTTATTTGCTCTTTCTTTCTGCAAATCTATATAGCTGTACAGCAATTCAGTTATAATTTTAGGTCAAGAGGGACTGTAATATATACAAGTTATAGCAATATTGGAAAACAATGACCTCAAAATTTTGTACGCATGAATTTATAGTGCCAGCTTGTCCTCTTTTTATTCAAAGTATTGAATCGAAAACAAATATCATTAGTTTTTAAACTTCAGACTGAGTCGTGTCATAAAATCTTTTGACTGCATCAATCTAAACTGACCTTATTTGCTCTTTCTTTCTGCAAATCTATATAGCTGTACAACAATTCAGTTATAATTTTAGGTCAAGAGGGACTGTAATATACAAGTTACAGCAATATTGGAAAACAATGACCTCAAAATTTTGTTCGCATGAATTTATAGTGGCAGCATGTCCTCTTTTTATTCAAAGTATTGAATCGTAAACAAATATCAGTAGTTTTCATACTTCAGACTGAGTCGTGTAATAAAATCTTTTGACCGCATCAATCTAAACTGAACTTATTTGCTCTTTCTTTCTGCAAATCTATATAGCTGTACAGTAATTCAGTTATAATTTTAGGTCAAGAGGGACTGTAATATATACAAGTTATAGCAATATTGGATAACAAAGACCTCAAAATTTTGTTCGCATGAATTTATAGTGCCAGCATGTCCTCTTTTTATTCAAAGTATTGAATCGTAAACAAATATCAGTAGTTTTCATACTTCAGACTGAGTTGTATAATAAAATCTTTTGACCGCATCAACCAAAACTGACCATATTTGCTTTTTTATGTGAGTCTATATAGTTGAACAGTACTTCGGTTATATTTTTTTTACTGTAGTATATATAAATAACTGCAATATTGGAAATTGAACAAACATGACTAACTTATGTCTATGGGCGCTGATAACACAATAACGACAGAAGACCCATTACATCCAAACTTAAATTATTAAATAATGAACCGTCACAAAAAGTGAATTTTTATTTAGTCAGTAGTTCATGATGGGTTTTTTTTAAACAGAACTATTTAAGGGAATCATCCAACACTCACATCACTGATTCATATACTTTATTTTAAAATGAAAAGTACATGTATGAGAAGTTCTCTTCTTGGAAAGGTATACTGACTATACTGTTAATATAATTTGAAGAAGGAAAATGATTGGTTTTGTTTGTAGCCTTACGTCCAGTGGCAAATATTTCATTCATGTTCAGATCGAGTATATTTTTCTGACGTTCCAGACTCCCAGATATTATTCATTATCGTTATGGATAAGTTTGGCAACGAGATAATGCAAATCTGAGACCTCAGTGCAAATCTCGAGGTGCAAATGTACAAAGTTTTCTTGCTTTTAACAACACTGTGTTCATTACTATGATATCCCATAATTCATCCACTGTACAATTTTCGTTTGAGCATTTGTCCAAACAGAATCTTAAATCATGAATGTAAATCCAAGGCAAACAAGGTAAATTAAGATTAAATTTACTTGAATTAAATGCAGAGTTATAATTATGAAGAGACTGTTAAAAACGGGGAACAAAGAAACGCAAACAATGATGTTTCATTTTCAATCTCATAAAAATATTACTCCGATGAGTTGGATAACCTCCTATCCACCGATATTTGTATATGTAAATTTTGATCAGTAAAAAATATAGAAAAATCTGCTATTATATATAGTAAAGTAATTGGAACTGATTTTTTCTTCTAAATTCTAAATTGCCCTTTCTGCAGTGACGTCATTTAGAACTGTTCTACAGTCCTGACTGATTTGGTCAGTTCTGCTGACAGTTCTACGGTTAGAACTGATTTGGTCAGTTCTACCTAGAACTGATCCTGACAGTTCTACCCTAGAACTGATCCTGACAGTTCTATCTAGAACTGATTTAGTCAGTTCTACCTAGAACTGATCCTGACAGTTCTACCTAGAACAGTTCTAGGGTAGAACTGTTCTAGCTAGAACTGTTCTAGGACAGGTTAGAACAGTTCTATGACAGAATATTCTGACAGTTCTAATGAGAGGTTAGAAGTGATCTCCACTGTAACTATTTTGATCTGAGCGTCACTGGTGAGTCTTATTGAGACGAAACGCACGTCTGGCGTCTTAAATTATAAACCTGGTACGTTCGGTAACTATTTAGTTCATTTCAACTCAACAATTTTATAACAATTTTTCGATTTTCTTGGAAATCATAATCAACGTACTTTTTTAAATTCTTTGTCCCAAATTTAAGCAGCAAAATTAACGGGTTTTCTGTTTTCCCTTTATCAATAAAACGGATGTCAGTACAAACATACAACCAGATAGATTTTTAAATAAATCTTAAAATGTTTACCTGTATGGCCTATCACTTGAACTTCTGCCAAACTAAGATATCCCTTTCCGCTTCTCAAAATTTTCACATAGCGGCCTGAGATTGGAGTCTTGCATGTTAACACTATGAATTGTCCATTTTTACCAGGTCCTTTAAAATTACTACAATGTTCCATCTTATGAAGATTTTGTCCAACTGTAACCGCTATATTCCTCAGTCTATTACCTAAAAAGATATCAATATGAAGAGTATAGACATTGTTCTTCAATCTTCAATTTGTCTGTACCAATCCTCATATCACCGATTGTATAGAAAATAGTAAGTACACTCTTATTAATCAAACACTTTTCAGTATCGAACATGTTTTAATTAAAAAAGACAAATTATTTTGTTTTTCGTATAAAAGTATATACATATCAAGAGGGTTTGCCAACTGGAAGATCAAAACCATATTCTAAAACAACTCCATTCGATCATCAGGTTTCGATCTAGTTGATTTTTCCAACGTGTTATTAGAAAAATATATATACTTAAAGATCGTTCTGTATTAAACAGGTAAAGTTTTCACAATGAAGGATGAAACAAAGTAGACAATTTTCAATTTAAAATAATGGAGGCCTTTATCAAGAAGTGCGATCCAATAAGGATCAATTTGATTTGGTCTCTAGAACAAAAGCAAAAGTAGGGCAAATACCTGCTTTTCGCTAAAAATTTAAACAATTGAATTACATCTTTATATTGGGAGGGCAACGCAAATGCAAAATTTGGCTTTAAATTGGACTGTATATTAAATCTGAACCAATATTGACGATCTAATAGATGCACATTTTGATACACTAAACATTTTGTTTGTTTAACTGTTTATATTCTAAAAGTGCTAAACTTCAAAGGTATGAGATATACTACGTAAATAGTATACCAGTTTTATTCACGTTTAACTCCCATTTAGATCTATTTCCTTCTAAATAATAAAAAAAAAAAACACCAGCCACACACGTGCACCGATATAAATCGTCATAAAAAAAATGGCGAGACACACATCCTGACAAATAACTACAGTGGTTCTTGCATATGGCTAAAGTCGTTACAGGCAAGATCTGCCAAAACATTACTATATTTAGTCAAAACTATCGTATGATTGCTCTTCAAATCGTCTTATATGACATCATTGCTGTTGTTATACGCCAGAGCTTACAAATTTGTTATTTATTAGATATTTTACATTTTATATCTTTCTTCAAATTAACACTTGAATAGCATAAATTAGATAACATGGAATTTTAGGACCAAACTCTTCCTATATCAGAAGCGTGTATTTTTACAAATGGAAACCTTCGATTTTTTTGGATGTTCTCTATCCATATTTCTTTTTGAGAAACAATTATAAAGCCATATTCAACAAGTGACTTTCAGAAAAGCCTTAATTTTACTGATCATTGGTTGATTTCTTGTGAGCCATTTAACATCCGTTCGAAAATATTTTAGGCATATTCAAGACACATACATTTCAGTATTTAACGAACTGTTAGATGGTTAGTTTCAATACCCCTCCCCAATGTAAGTTTTGATTGAAGAGAGTTATATCGTCTAATTAAAATAAATTCTTAGAATGAATGATTTTAACCGTCGATCAAGTGACCCGAAAAATCAGCAGATATCGTCCTCTTTATTCACTTAATCTATATGGCCCAAAATTCCAGAAAGGTTACAATTTCATATACTAGATCATGAAACCGCTTTTCAAATTTCATTCCTTTTTTAGTATCTTGTTTTCTTGATACTAAACAGAGTGACCTCATAAACAAAATAGATCGTTCTTTTATGAAATGTGACTAATATGTGAAATATTTTCTCTAAAGACAGTATTGTATTTAATTATATATATCCTGAAATTTAAAACAGTGTTAAAGGTGATTTTTTTATGAGCGGATTATTTATTATATGACATAAAACTTCTAAAGATATGAAATCAGTACTAAACTTAAATCAATTTAGTTGAGAGTTTTATGATTAACATATTATCATATAAACGTGTCTATTAAAGTGCATTATTTAAAAATTAAAAGTTAACACTCATTTAACACACGTCAATTTATTTTGAATCTTATTACAAATGTACTTTTCTTCTGACTCCTTACCACAGCAATTTTTTCTGTTAATAATATTGATCTGCTTTACGCTGACAGTTTTCCCCAAATCAACACTCCAATATGGATTGTTTTGGTGCTTTGTGTGTGTAAACGTGTTTTCCACTCCATCGACTGCCTTTGAAGCAGGAAATCTTGAATTGTGTGTTGAACTCTGTGATGCTTTTCTTCGAAGGGCATAGTTATATCCTGTAGGAAATTAATACACTTAAAAAATTAACATACGCATATATGCTCCAGTTGATTAAATATTCCAGAATTTGTATTTCTTATCAATATTTCCACTATAGAAGGTTGCTGCTTACAAGAATGCTATACAACAAAGAGATCAATAAGTGATGTTAAAATCACCCCTTTGCAAAGTCTTCGACCGCCAGCAAGAATTGCATGCTTATATTGATGATTTTGAATCTGTTCAAAGTTTTGATTTTTCTACCCTGTATACCACATTGCCTCACATTCTCATTAAGAAAAAATTCACACACCTAATTAAATGGGCATTCAAAAAATCAGAATGTGAATATATATGTTCAAACTCTTTTAGGTCATTTTTTAGTAGCAATAAACAAAAAAACTATGTTAATTGGACATGCTTTGATACTATATATGCTCTTGAATTTTTACTAGATAACATTTTTGTTCGCTTTGGGGATTCCGTATATCGCCAGAGTATCGGAATTCCAACGGGGACTAACTGTGCACCACTTATTGCGGACCTGTTTTTGTATTGTTATGAGTTACAATTTATGACAAAAATAAGCAAAGACCCATCGAAACAACATCTGATAAACAAATTTAATAATACTTTTAGATATTTGGATGATATTTTGGCTCTCAATAATGACGACTTCAGTATGTATATTAATGAAATTTATCCTGTTGAACTTACTTTAAATAAAGCTAATACTAACAATGACCACTGCCCTTTTCTCGATCTTGATATCTATATCACTAATGGAAAGCTGAATACTAAAATTTATGATAAAAGGGATGATTTTTCATTTCCTATCGTTAATTATCCGTTTTTAGATGGTGACGTTCCCTTGTCACCATCTTACGGTGTTTATATATCTCAACTTGTACGATTCGCTCGTGTATGTAACAATGTTTTAGATTTTAACGAGAGAAATTTATGTATTACTGAAAAATTATTACACCAGGGTTTTCGAGATCACAAACTAGTCAAAACATTTACTAAATTTTATCATCGGTATAAAGACATCATTCGTAAATATAGCTCAACATGCAGACTTCTAATACGTTCAGGTATTTCACATCCAATTTTTTATGGAAATATTCTTTATAAAGCACAAAGGTGTCAGTATTCACCTCAGAAACTTACAAAACCTTTGAATAGACTTATTAAGAAGGGATATAATTACGATACTGTTGTCAAGTCATTAAAAATTGCATATTTTGGCGTTAATATTGAGTCACTGATAAGGTCTTTGCATCGGAACTAAACACATTTATTCTAATAACAGTTGTTGGCATGACACGGGTTATGTTCTTCTCATATATGTTATGATGGTATGATACTAAACCCCTTACGGGAAGGATTGTGCCTGATGTTCATATGATGAAATCATAATCTTTCAGTCAGTTTAATTGAAGTCTGGAGCTGACATGTCAGTTAACTGCTAGTAGTCTGTTGTTATTTATGTATTATTGTCATTTTGTTTATTTTCTTTGGTTACATCTTCTGACATCAGACTCGGACTTCTCTTGAACTGAATTTTAATGTGCGTATTGTTATGCGTTTACTTTTCTACATTGGTTAGAGGTATAGGGGGAGGGTTGAGATCTCACAAACATGTTTAACCCCGCCGCATTTTTGCGCCTGTCCCAAGTCAGGAGCCTCTGGCCTTTGCTAGTCTTGTATTATTTTAATTTTAGTTTCTTGTGTACAATTTGGAAATTAGTATGGCGTTCATTATCACTGGACTAGTATATATTTGTTTAGGGGCCAGCTGAAGGACGCCTCCGGGTGCGGGAATTTCTCGCTACATTGAAGACCTGTTGGTAACCCTCTGCTGTTGTTTTTTATTTGGTTGGGTTGTTGTCTCTTTGACACATTCCCCATTTCCATTCTCAATTTTATTTGTCAAGAAATATCTGATTCACAGATGACGATAGATATGTTTAGCTTGTCATAACCACTCCCCATATTATTTCCACAGTATAGGACTTACAGGATTAGCCTTATCACCGGGTTTGTACGTACATGAGCAGCACAACGGGTGTCACATGCGGTGCAGGATATGCCCACCCTTCGACCACTTGATTTACCTCCAATCTTTTGAAGGTGTTCGTCTTACTCAGTCTCAAGTCTTCGATAAAGTGTTGAGTATGCTGTTTTCCTTTTGATCAATTTAATTTTTTTACTATGACATTGTCAATTTCAATGTCCCTTTAATATCTTTCGCCTGGTTTTTTTTACCAGACACAAGCTAATGAATGAATAATGTTATGTCTGTTGTATTTAAATAGAATGCATCACTACATATTTGTTTATTGATAACTATCATTATCTTCTTGAATATCTGAAATGACTGTTCAATTGATGTCAAATACAGAAAAGAACATATTACAATTTCAAATTTTTTTACTGGACTAGTATCACGTTTTGCTTATACATCGTTTGCATCTATATATATATAACGTAACATGATCATTCTATTTCTCAACACATGCGAATGTATCTTGTTTTCTTCTTTTTCTGATACAGCTGTTCTGCCTTAGTAATCAATTAAGGACCTGCTATTAAGGAAGTTGTTGACCATAGTGGTTTCGATAGTAATATGGAGAGAAAAATGATGTTAACAAGAAGTAAACGAGCCCAATGTACATGATCATTTATTGATAATTCAAATAACATCAAAATGTTTGCTCACATTTAAATAACACAATAACATATCAAAGGTAAAAACAGACCCATCAATACAAAGTTTAGTTTAAGCAAGACATGATACTAGGATTAACATTAAATGTCTTTCACGATCCGGTACCAGAGCTTTCACGATCGTCTCGCAATACTTGACCACCGTTAGATATTCTTTCACGATCATTTCTCTCGTTAAACCGAATGACACCCGTGTGATAGGATAGGTGACATACAATGTCTTAATGTTCTTTGTCGTTGATGGACGTACATTTATCAAATCTTCATTTCTTCAAGATTCCCATAATTGTTAAAACGAAACAAAATAGATTTACTTGTTATGAATTAAGGCATTTGGTAAAGATATGTTTTTCCTAATCAATATGCATTTTAGTCTTCTTTGTTGCTAGTTCTGTCTTTTTATGTGTTAAATATTTATTTCATTTTGTTTACTTCAATTTTTTAACTCGTGCACAATACAATTGTTTTCAATACAACATAGTGGATATATACATAAGTTGATTCAATGATAGAGACTAATATCTTACCTTTTGGTTTTGCAGTTTTTACTTTTTTCCCTAAAATAAAGTGCAAATATTCTAAATTTTTCAAAATGTATAAAAATAATTACAAATAATTAATGATTTTTTTAATTTCATGCATTCTGACTCAACTTGGATTATAACCTTCTATTCAAATTAGACAAGAACAAGGAATTGACTATCTATGCAGCATTTTTATAGCGGGTATACATATTTTTAGCAAACTTATTTTTATTATGTAATTTCTTTTGAAAACTAAACAAAGGACTACTTGTTAATAAAAATCGATAATGTTGGCTGGCCTCTAAAAACATGTGTTGCTAGTTTTGTCTTTTTATGTGGTTCAAATTTATTTCTTCTTGCATCTTCGATTTTTTCAACGTGAGACCAATATTGTATTTTCTATTACAGAATAACAGTAATAATAGCAGTAAGTTGATCCTATGATAGAAACTAGTATCTTACCTTTTGGTTTTGCAGTTTTTACTTTTTTCCCTAAAATAAAGTGCAAATATTCTAAATTTTTCAAAATGTATAAAAATAATTACAAATAATTCATGATTTTTTTAATTTCATGCATTCTGACTCAACTTGGATTATAACCTTCTATTCAAATGTAGACAAGAACAAGGAATTGACTATCTATGCAGCATTTTTATAGCGGGTATACATAATTTTAGCAAACTTATTTTTATTATGTAATTTCTTTTGAAGACTAAACAAACTACAACATAGTGGTTATATACAAAAGTTGATTCAATGATAGAGACTAATATCTTACCTTTTGGTTTTGCAGTTTTTACTTTTTTCCCTAAAATAAAGTGCAAATATTCTAAATTTTTCTAAATGTATAAAAATAATTACAAATAATTCATGATTTTTTTAATTTCATGCATTCTGACTCAACTTGGATTATAACCTTCTATTCAAATGTAGACAAGAACAAGGAATTGACTATCTATGCAGCATTTTTATAGCGGGTATACATATTTTTAGCAAACTTATTTTTATTATGTAATTTCTTTTGAAAACTAAACAAAGGACTACTTGTTAATGAAAATCGATAATGTTGGCTGGCCTCTAAAAACATGTGTTGCTAGTTTTGTCTTTTTATGTGGTTCAAATTTATTTCTTCTTGCATCTTCGATTTTTTCAACGTGAGACCAATATTGTATTTTTTATTACAGAATAACAGTAATAATAGCAGTAAGTTGATCCTATGATAGAAACTAGTATCTTACCTTTTGGTTTTGCAGGAATTACTTTTTTCTCTAAAATATAAGAGCAATGATTTAACGTGCATGTGGATTTGATGATATCATGTTTCCATATTTAAATTGTGCGTGCAAAATTTTTACTGCCAAAAAAACCCAGCATTTTTACAGTGTTGTCTCCCCTTACAAGATGTATATTTAATCGAATTTTTAATCTAATTTTAATCATTCAACCTATTCTATTGAAGCTAATTTTGAAACTAGTTTTGTCAAACAAATACAAAAAACATGATACTTTTCACCAAATACGTAAATAAAAAGGGATTTCCCTCCATGGTTATTTTGAGTCGGGGAATAACCCCTACTTTTTTTTATACGAAACTATTAGCATTATAAAAAAATACAATGCTATTTTCAGTGTTTTGTACAGGTTGTCTGTCACTGTGCACAACAGTTAAACATAGAACTCAAGGCGATAAACCAGCGAACTCCAGGTCAGAAAACACTGTCAATTATCCAAACATATTATCAACACTGATCTGTTTTCATACTTGTTTGAACTCTAAATAAATTTGATTAATCAAAGTGATCTAAAATTACTAATGGAAAGATTGGAAGGAGTATGTGTATATTTTTACTCATAGTTTACTCTTCCATAGCATTGGTAGGGGAAAACAAAAATTTGCTATATAAACACTATGGCATACTTGTTAGTTATATTACTACTGACTTGTCAATTTTATGTGTCCATGTTTAAATTGTTAGTGCAAAAATTAGCAGATAATTAAAACAAAACAGATTGGCGATAAAACATGATTTTTTTTGGATAAATATATAAGGTCATTAGTTTTTATCGTCTAATACCGGCGTCACACATCAGCGTTTAGCTCCGACGTACGCCGGACGTGTTAAAAAATCATGTCTATCCGCTAGTAATTTTGGATGCATTCAACCTGTCAATCGTTCCTTTAACGTGTTCATTGTATTGGGCGTACGAGAAACGTCTGTTTGGCGTTCAAGAAACTACGTTGGCGTATGTCTGTCGTTTGTCTTATGTAGATGAAATGCACGCTACGAAGGAAAACAGTTTCTTGAACATATTTGAAACGCGTCCTGGTCGTGTATTGTACGTTCTATTTTGGGGTGTTTGCTACAAACACAACCGCATACGTTTTAGTTAAAGTTGAACGATCTTAAAGCGTATACAACGTGCCTTAAACGTTCTTCCAAACTTATCTGTAGCGCGTTAAACGCGCTTGTAGCGTATGTATAACGTGCGTGTAGTGTGCAGGTATATGCTAGACACACGCTTGAGCTGGATGAACATTTTTATGCTGCTTAAAAAAATCCTTAAGTTGTAGCGTTCGCCAAGCGTATTTCGACGTACTTCAAACTTATTTAACGCGCGTTTAACGATTGCTTAGCGTTCCTCTGGCGTGCAACTAACGCATACCCATTTTGTCTGTACGTTTGGTGCACGCCGGTCTGTACGCCAACGTATGACGCCGGCATAAATTGTTATTCATTAGTCATTTCTTGACCTTTCATAGTTTAAACAACGCATATTTTTTTTTTCTTCTTATTGTCGAAGGGCCCTATAGTTGTTAATTTTTATATCTTTTGATTGAAATATAGTTCCCTGCAAATGATGGGGAGTTACTCTCGAGTTGCTCACATTGATGTAATAGTTAAAAATCCTGCAGAAAAGATGGAATAACCAAAAGGAATAGAATACAGAAATACTACGTATATATTATTTAATGCCATCAGTTGTATTTCTCAAAAGTTATATTGCATTTATATATATGCTCCTTACAGATCAACGATTGCTGTTTAACCTTCCTGGGTGATTGTTTTGTTAACTCTTTTCTTTTCATTCACATATAAGAGCCAGTCAAAACTTATAAAAAAAAATTTCTTCTTAGATAAAACTATTTAAAGATAAAGCAGTATTTTGTTCCTCAATGCTCTTTGTACTCTTTTGGCTTTATAACAATTTTGTTCTTAGCGTCACTGGTGAGTCTTATTGAGACGAAACGCACGACTGGCGTCTTAAATTATAAACCTGGTACGTTTGGTAACTATTAAGTTCATTTTAACTCAACAATTTTATAACAATTTTTTGATTTTCTTGGAAATCATAATCAACGTACTTTTTTAAATTCTTTGTCCCAAATTTAAGCAGCAAAATTAACAGGTTTTCTGTTTTCCCTTTATCAATAAAACGGATGTCAGTACAAACATACAACCAGATAGATTTTTAAATAAATCTTAAAATGTTTACCTGTATGGCCTAACACTTGAACTTCTGCCAAACTAAGATATCCCTTTCCGCTTCTCAAAATTTTCACATAGCGGCCTGAGATTGGAGTCTTGCATGTTAACACTATGAATTGTCCATTTTTACCAGGTCCTTTAAAATTACTACAATGTTCCATCTTATGAAGATTTTGTCCAACTGTAACCGCTATATTCCTCAGTCTATTACCTAAAAAGATATCAATATGAAGAGTATAGACATTGTTCTTCAATCTTCAATTTGTCTGTGCCAATCCTCATATCACCGATTGTATAGAAAATAGTAAGTACACTCTTATTAATCAAACACTTTTCAGTATCGAACATGTTTTAATTAAAAAAGACAAATTACTTTGTTTTTTCGTATAAAAGTATATACATATCAAAAGGGTTTGCCAACTGGAAGATCAAAACCATATTCTAAAAAAACTCCATTCGATCATCAGGTTTCGATCTAGTTGATTTCTCCAATGTGTTATTAGAAAAATATATATACTTAAAGATCGTTCTGTATTAAACAGGTAAAGTTTTCACAATGAAGGATGAAACAAAGTAGACAAATTCACAATTTAAAATAATGGAGGCCTTTATCAAGAAGTGCGATCCAATAAGGATCAATTTGATTTGGTCTCTAGAACAAAAGCAAAAGTAGGGCAAATACCTGCTTTTCGCTAAAAATTTAAACAATTGAATTACATCTTTATATTGGGAGGGCAACGCAAATGCAAAATTTGGCTTTAAATTGGACTGTATATTAAATCTGAACCAATATTTACGATCTAATAGATGCACATTTTGATACACTAAACATTTTGTTTGTTTAACTGTTTATATTCTAAAAGTGCTAAACTTCAAAGGTATGAGATATACTACGTAAATAGTATACCAGTTTTATTCACGTTTAACTCCCATTTAGATCTATTTCCTTCTAAATAAAAAAAAAAAAAAAAACACCAGCCACACACGTGCACCGATATAAATCGTCATAAAAAAAATGGCGAGACACACATCCTGACAAATAACTACAGTGGTTCTTGCATATGGCTAAAGTCGTTACAGGCAAGATCTGCCAAAACATTACTATATTTAGTCAAAACTATCGTATGATTGCTCTTCAAATCGTCTTATATGACATCATTGCTGTTGTTATACGCCAGAGCTTACAAATTTGTTATTTATTAGATATTTTACATTTTATATCTTTCTTCAAATTAACACTTGAATAGCATAAATTAGATAACATGGAATTTTAGGACCAAACTCTTCCTATATCAAAAGCGTGTATTTTTACAAATGGAAAACTCCGATTTTTTTGGACGTTCTCTATCCATATTTCTTTTTGAGAAACAATTATAAAGCCACATTCAACAAGTGACTTTCAGAAAAGCCTTAATTTTACTGATCATTGGTTGATTTCTTGTGAGCCATTTAACATCCGTTCGAAAATATTTCAGGCATATTCAAGACACATACATTTCAGTATTTAACGAACTGTTAGATGTTTAGTTTCAATACCCCTCCCCAATGTCAGTTTTGATTTAAGAGAGTTATATCGTCTAATCAAAATAAATTCTTAGAATGAATGATTTTAACCGTCGATCAAGTGACCCGAAAAATCAGCAGGTATCGTCCTCTTTATTCACTTAATCTATATGGCCCAATATTCCAGAAAGGTTTCAATTTCATATACTAGATCATGAAACCGCTTTTCAAATTTCGTTCCTTTTTTAGTATCTTGTTTTCTTGATACTAAACAGAGTGACCTCATAAACAAAATAGATCGTTCTTTTATTAAATGTGACTAATTTGTGAAATATTTTCTCTAAAGACAGTATTGTATTTAATTATATATATCCTGAAATTTAAAACAGTGTTAAAGGAGATTTTTTTATGAGCGGATTATTTATTATATGACATAAAACTTCTAAAGATATGAAATCAGTACTAAACTTAAATCAATTTAGTTGAGAGTTTTATGATTAACATATTATCATATAAACGTGTCTATTAAAGTGCATTATTTAAAAATTAAAAGTTAACACTCATTTAACACACGTCAATTCATTTTGAATCTTATTACAAATGTACTTTTCTTCTGACTCCTTACCACAGCAATTTTTTCTGTTAATAATATTGATCTGCTTTACGCTGACAGTTTTCCCCAAATCAACACTCCAATATGGATTGTTTTGGTTCTTTGTGTGTGTAAACGTGTTTTCCACTCCATCGACTGCCTTTGAAGCAGGAAATCTTGAATTGTGTGTTGAACTCTGTGATGCTTTTCTTCGAAGGGCATAGTTATATCCTGTAAAAAATTAATACACTAAAACATTAACATACGCATATATGCTCCAGTTGATTAAATATTCCAGAATTTGTATTTCTTATCAATATTTCCACTATAGAAGGTTGCTGCTTACAAGAATGCTATACAACAAAGAGATCAATAAGTGATGTTGAAATCACCCCTTTGCAAAGTCTTCGACCGCCAGCAAGAATACGGGCTTTGTCAAGAAATATCTGATTCACAGATGACGATAGATATGTTTAGCTTGTCATAACCACTCCCCATATTATTTCCACAGTATAGGACTTACAGGATTAGCCTTATCACCGGGTTTGTACTTACATGAGCAGCACAACGGGTGTCACATGCGGTGCAGGATATGCCCACCCTTCGACCACTTGATTTACCTCCAATCTTTTGAAGGTGTTCGTCTTACTCAGTCTCAAGTCTTCGATAAAGTGTTGAGTATGCTGTTTTCCTTTTGATCGATTTAATTTTTTTACTATGACATTGTCAATTTCAATGTCCCTTTAATATCTTTCGCCTGGGTTTTTTTACCAGACACAAGCTAATGAATGAATAATGTTATGTCTGTTGTATTTAAATAGAATGCATCACTACATATTTGTTCATTGATAACTATCAGTATCTTTTTGAATATCATATCTGAAATGACTGTTCAATTGATGTCAAATACAGAAAAGAACATATTACAATTTCAGATTTGTTTACTGGACTAGTATCACGTTTTGCTTATACATCGTTTGCATCTATATATATATAACGTAACATGATCATTCTATTTCTCAACACATGCCAATGTATCTTGTTTTCTTCTTTTTCTGATACAGCTGTTCTGCCTTAGTAATCAATTAGGAACTGCTATTAAGGAAGTTGTTGACCATAGTGGTTTCGATAGTAATATGGAGAGAAAAAAGATGTTAACAAGAAGTAAACGAGCCCAATGTACATAATCATTTATTGATAATTCAAATAACATCAAAATGTTTGCTCACATTTAAATAACACAATAACATATCAAAGGTAAAAACAGACCCATCAATACAAAGTTAAGTTTAAGCAAGACATGATACTAGGATTAACATTAAATGTCTTTCACGATCCGGTACCAGAGCTTTCACGATCGTCTCGCAGTACTTGACCACCGTTAGATATTCTTTCACGATCATTTCTCTCGTTAAACCGAATGACACCCGTGTGATAGGATAGGTGACATACAATGTCTTAATGTTCTTTGTCGTTGATGGACGTACATTTATCAAATCTTTATTTCTTCAAGATTCCCATAATTGTTAAAACGAAACAAAATAGATTTACTTGTTATGAATTAAGGCATTTGGTAAAGATATGTTTTTCCTAATCAATATGCATTTTAGTCTTCTTTGTTGCTAGTTCTGTCTTTTTATGTGTTAAATATTTATTTCATTTTGCTTACTTCAATTTTTTAACTCGTGCACAATACAATTGTTTTCAATACAACATAGTGGTTATATACAAAAGTTGATTCAATGATAGAGACTAATATCTTACCTTTTGGTTTTGCAGTTTTTACTTTTTTCCCTAAAATAAAGTGCAAATATTCTGAATTTTTCAAAATGTATAAAAATAATTACAAATAATTCATGATTTTTTTAATTTCATGCATTCTGACTCAACTTGGATTATAACCTTCTATTCAAATGTAGACAAGAACAAGGAATTGACTATCTGTGCAGCATTTTTATAGCGGGTATACATATTTTTAGCAAACTTATTTTTATTATGTAATTTCTTTTGAAAACTAAACAAAGGACTACTTGTTAATAAAAATCGATAATGTTGGCTGGGCTCTAAAAACATGTGTTGCTAGTTTTGTCTTTTTATGTGGTTCAAATTTATTTCTTCTTGCATCTTCGATTTTTTCAACGTGAGACCAATATTGTATTTTTTATTACAGAATAACAGTAATAATAGCAGTAAGTTGATCCTATGATAGAAACTAGTATCTTACCTTTTGGTTTTGCAGGAATTACTTTTTTCTCTAAAATATAAGAGCAATGATTTAACGTGCATGTGGATTTGATGATATCATGTTTACATATTTAAATTGTGCGTGCAAAATTTTTACTGCCAAAAAAACAGCATTTTTACAGTGTTGTCTCCCCTACAAGATGTATATTTAATCGAATTTTTAATCTAATTTTAATCATTCAACCTATTCTATTGATGCTAATTCTGAAACTAGTTTTGTCAAACAAATACAAAAAAACATGATACTTTTCACCAAATACGTAAATAAAAAGGGATTTCCCTCCATGGTTATTTTTAGTCGGGGAATAACCCCTACTTTTTTTTATACGAAACTGTTAGCATTATAAAAAAATACAATGCTATTTTCAGTGTTTTGTACAGGTTGTCTGTCACTGTGCACAACAGTTAAACATAGAACTCAAGGCGATAAACCAGCGAACTCCAGGTCAGAAAACACTGTCAATTATCCAAACATATTATCAACACTGATCTGTTTCATACTTGTTTGAACTCTAAATAAATTTGATTAATCAAAGTGATCTAAAATTACTAATGGAAAGATTGGAAGGAGTATGTGTATATTTTTACTCATAGTTTACTCTTCCATAGCATTGGTAGGGGACAACAAAAACTTGCTATATAAACACTATGGCATACTTGTTAGTTATATTACTACTGATTTGTCAATTTTATGTGTCCATGTTTAAATTGTTAGTGCAAAAATTAGCAGATGATTAAAACTAAACAGATTGGTGATAAAACATGATTTTTTTTTATAAATATATAAGGTCATTAGTTTTTATCGTCTAATACCGGCGTCACACATCAGCGTTGAGCTCCGACGTACGCCGGGCGTGTTAAAAAAATCATGTCTATCTGTCTATCCGCTAGTAATTTTGGATGCATTCAACCTGTCAATCGTTCCTTTAACGTGTTCATTGTATTGGACGTACGGGAAACGTACTTAAACGTCTGTCGAGCGTTTAAGAAACTACGTTGGCGTATGTCTGTCGTTTGTCTAATGTAGATGAAATGCACGCTACGAAGGAAAAAAGTTTCTTGAACATATTTGAAACGCGTCCCGGTCGTGTATTGTACGTTCTATTTTAGGTTGTTTGTTATAACACACCCGTATACGTTTTAGTTAATTTTGAACGATCTTGAAGCGTAAACAACGTGCCTTAAACGTATTTCAAACTTATCTGTAGCGCGTTAAACGCGCTTGTAGCGTATGTATAACGTGCGTGTAGCGTGAAGGTATACGCTAGACACACGCTTGAGCTGGATGAAAATTTTTATGCTGCATAAAAAATTCCTCAAGTTGTAGCGTTCGCCAAGCGTATTTCGACGTACTTCAAACTTATTTAACGCGCGTTTAACGATTGCTTAGCGTTTCTCTGGCGTGCAACTAACGCATACCCATTTTGTCTGTACGTTTGGTGCACGTCGGTCTGTACGCCAATGTATGACGCCGGCATAAATTGTTATTCATTAGTCATTTCTTGAACTTTCATAGTTTAAACAACGCATATTGTTTTTTTCTTTTTATTGTCGAAGGGCCCTATAGTTGTTAATTTTTATATCCTTTGGTTGAAATATAGTTTCCTGCAAATGATGGGGAGTTACTCTCGAGTTGCTCACATTGATGTAATAGTTAAAAATCCTGCAGAAAAGATATAATAACCAAAAGGAATAAAATACAGAAAGACTACCTATATGTTATTTATTGCTATCAGTTGTATTTCTCAAAAGTTATAACGCATTTATATATATGATCCTTACAGATCAACGATTGCTGTTTTACTTTCCTGGGTGATTGTTTTGTTAATTCTTTTCTTTTCAATAAAATATAAGAGCCGGTCAAATTTTGAAAAAAAACGTCTTCTTAGATAAAACTATTCAAAGATAAAGCAGTATTTTGTTCCTCAATGCTCTTTGTACTCTTTTGGCTTTATAACTATTTTGATCTGAGCGTCACTGGTGAGTCGTATTGAGACGAAACGCACGTCTGGCGTCTTAAATTATCAACCTGATACGTTTGGTAACTATTTAGTTCATTTTAACTCAACAATTTAATAACAAATTTTTGATTTTCTTGGAAATCATAATCAACGTACTTTTTGTCCCATATTTAAGCATCAAAATGAACGGATTTTTTGTTTTCCCTTTATCAATAAAACGGATGTCAGTACAAACATAAAACCAGATAGATTTTTAAATAAATCTCAAAATGTTCACCTGTATGGCCTATCACTTGAACTTCTGCCAAACTAAGATATCCCTTTCCGCTTCTCAAAATTTTCACATAGCGGCCTGAGATTGGAGTTTTGCATGTTAACACTATGACTTGTCCATTTTTACCAGGTCCTTTAAAATTACTGCAATGTTTCATCTTATTCAGATTTACGCCAACTGTAACCGCTATATTCTTCAGCCTATTACCTAAAAAGATATCAATATGAAGAGTATATACATTGTTCTTCAATCTTCAAATCTTCAAATTATCTGTGTCAATCCTCATATCACCGATTGATTTCTCCAATGTGTTATTAGAAAAATATACTTAAAGATCGTACTGTATTAAACAGGTAAAGTTTTCACAATGAAGGGTGAAACAAAGTAGACAATTTTACAATTTAAAATTATGGAGGCCTTTATCAAGAAGTGCGATCCCATAAGGATCAATTTGATTTGGTCTCTAGAACAAAAGCAAAAGTAGGGCAAATGCCTGCTTTTCGCAAAAAATTTAAACAATTGAATTACATCTTTAAATTGGGAGGTCAACGGAAATGCAAAATTTGGCTTTAAACTGGACTGTACATTAAATCTGAACCAATATTTAAGATGTAATAGCTGCACATTTTGATACACTAAACATTTTGTTCGTTTAACTGTTTATATTCTAAAAGTGCTAAACTTCAAAGGTATGAGATATCCTACGAAAATCGTATAACAGTTTTATTCCCGTTTAACTCTCATTTAGATCTATTTCCTTCTAAATATTAAAAAAAAAAACACCAGCCACAAACGTGCACCTATATAAATCGTCATAAAAAAAAATGGCGAGACACACATCCTGACAAATAACTACAGTGGTTCATGCATATGGCTAAAGTCGTTACAGGCAAGATCTGCCAAAACATTACTATATTTAGTCAAAACTATCGTATATAGTTATCAAAGGTACCAGGATTATAATTTAGTACGCCAGACGCGCGTTTCGTCTACATAAGACTCATCAGTGACGCTCATACCAAAATATTTATTAAGCCAAACAAGTAAAAAGTTGAAGAGCATTGAGGATCCAAAATTCCAAAAAGTTGTGCCAAATACGGCTAAGGTAATCTATGCCTGGGATAAGAAAATCCTTAGTTTTCGAAAAATTCAAAGTTTTGTTAACAGGAAATTTGTAAAAATGACCACATTATTGATATTCATGTCAATCGTATGATTGATCTTCAAATCGTCTTATATGACATCATTGCTGTTGTTATACGCCAGAGCTTACAAATTTGTTATTTATTAGATATTTTACATTTTATATCTTTCTTCAAATTAACACTTGAATTGGGTAAATTATATAACATGAAATTTTAGGACCAAACTCTTCCTATATCAGAAGCGTGAATTTTTACAAATGGAAAACTACGATATTTTTGGACGTTCTCTATCCATATTTCTTTTTGAGAAACAATTTAAAAGCCACATTCAACAAGTGACTTTCAGAAAAGCCAATTTGATTGATCATTGATTGATTTCTTGTGAGCCATTTAACATCCGTTCGAAAATATTTCAGGCATATTCAGGACATACACATTTTCGTATTTAAAGAACTGTTAGATGGTTAGTTTTAATACCCCTCCCCCATGTTAGTTTTGATTTAAGACAGTAATATCGTCTAATCAAAATAAATTCTTAGAATGAATGAGTTTAACCGTCGATCAAGTGACCCGAAAAATCAGCAGGTATCGTCCTCTTTATTCACTTAATCTATATGGCCCAATATTCCAGAAAGATTTCAATTTCATTTGCTAGATCATGAAACCACTTTTCAAATTTCCTTCCTTTTTTAGTATCTTATTTTCTTGATATTAAACAGAGTGACCTCAAAAACAAAATAGATCGTTCTTTTATTAAATGTGACTAATATGTAAATTTTTTCTCTCAAGACAGTATTGTATTTAAATATATATATCCTAAAATTTAAAACAGTTTTAAAGGTGATTTTTTTATGAGCGGATTATTTATTATATGACATAAAAAAAAAAAAAATCTAAAATTTTTAGATCAGTACTAAACTTAAATCAATTTAGTTGATAGTTTTATAATTTACATATTATCATATAAACGTGTCTATTAAAGTGCATATTATTTAAAAATTAAAAGTTAACACTCGTTTAACACACGTCAATTTCATTTTGAATCTTACTACAAATGTACTTTTCTTCTGACTCCTTACCACAGCAATCTTTTCTGTTAATAATATTGATCTGCTTTACGCTGACAGTTTTCCCCAAATCAACACTCCAGTATGGATTGTTTTGGTTCTTTGTGTGTGTAAACGTGTTTTCCACTCCATCAACTGCCTTATTAGCAGCAAATTTTGAACTGGCTGTGGAACTCTGTGATGCTTTTCTTCGAAGGGCATAGTTATATCCTGTAAAAAATTAATACACTAAAACATTAACATACGCATATATGGTCCAGTTGATTAAATATTCCAGAATTTGTATTTCTTATCAATATTTCCACGATAGAAGGTTGCTGCTTACAAGAATGCTATACAACAAAGAGATCAATTAGTGATGTTGAAATCTCCTCTTTGCAAAGTCTTCGACCGCGAGCAAGAATACGGGGTTTGTCAAGAAATATCTGATTCATAGATGACGATAGACACGTTTAGCATGTCATAACCATTCCCCATATTCTTTCCACAGTATATGTCTTACAGGATTAGCCTTATCACCGGGTTTGTACGTACATGAGCAGCACAACGGGTGTCACATGCGGTGCAGGATATACATACCCTTCGACCACTTGATTTACCTCCAATTTTTTTGTGGGTGCTCGTCTTACTCAGTCTTAAGTCTTCGATAAAGTGTTGAGTATGCTGTTTTCCTTTTGATCGATTTTATTTTTTTACAATGACATTGTCAATTTTTATGTCCCTTTGATATCTTTCGCCTCTGTTTTTTTTACCAGACACAAGCGAATGAATAAAAAAATGTTATGTCTGTTGTATTAAAATAGAATGCATCACTACATATTTGTTCATTGATAACTATAATAATCTTCTTGAATATCGGAAATGACTCTTCAATTGATGTCACATACAGAAAAGAATATGTTACAATTTCAGATTTGTTTACTGGACTAGTGTCACGTGTTGTTTATACATCGTTTGCATTTATATACAGAGACGTGCAAAAAGTATTCGGTCACAATGGCGTCATGTTTACGTTTCAAAACGAAAGTTGTGAAGTTCATGCTTGCACTGTAAATAAATCAACCAATGAAATACAACAAAAATAAAAACTTACCTCTAATACTTTGTTAAGTGTCCTTTTAGCCTGATTACATTTGATATCCTTTTCGGAATCGACTTGTATAAGCACTGAATATAGACAGGGGAAATACTGACCCAAATACGGTGGATTTCTTGGAATAACTCATTTTAGATTTAATCATCCCAGTAGGTGTTTGAAGTTTTCTTTTTACATGTAACCAAACGTTTTCGATTATATATAAGTCGGGGGACTGTGCAGGCCAGCTCATACCGGTTATTCCGTTCCGAGCTACAAACTCTTGGGTGGACCTAGCACGATGGACAGGGGCGTTGTCATCCTGGAATAAATAATTTCCTCCCGGAAAATGCCGAGCTATCACTGGCCACAAATGTTCATCGAGTATTTCTTGATATTTGACAGCATTAATATTGCCTTCTACAGGAGTAAGTGTACTGACGCCATTCCAGCAAAAACAACCCCAAATCATGACTTGATATTTATTTTGTGAAGTCCGCGGTTGCACAAGGTCCGGTCTCCACCCCTCGTCTCTTTTTCGCCATACGTACACACGTTCATCATGTCCAATCATGATTTTACTTTCATCAGAGAAAATAACCTTTTTCCAGTTGTTATTAACCGTCCATCTTTTTTCTCTGCACCATGCAAGTCTTTTCTTCCGATTGACTTCCCGGATCACGATTTTTGTCTTATTTACACACCTGTGATACCCATGTATATGTAAATGGTGCTGGATGGTACGTTTAGACACGGGAACACAATTTTCCTCATTAAACTTGTTTGTTATGTCACATAAAGAGCTCCTCCGACTTGTCTTTACAATGCGTTCAAGCTTGCGGTAGTCGCGTGGTTTTACAAACAATGGTCGGCCACTTCTGGGTTTATTCTCCACAAAACCCGTGTCTAAAAATTTTCGAACATTGTCAATAACTGTTGACTTGGGAATTCTAAGTATGTCAGCGATTTTTCGGCGAGAAAATCCATTCTGGAACATTTCCACAATCATGTTTTTGACATCTGTTGACAGTTCCTTACCTTTTCTACCCATCTTTGTTATTTTACTTGTTTTAACGAAACTACAATGGCAGACGACAACAAACGTCACATGACAGTAGCCCATGTGATGCACAACGCTAAAAGACTAGTACAGTAATACTCAGTGACGTGATTGACGTGGGGCAAGGCCATTTAAAAGTCAGTCACCTGTACAAACGTAAACACGACGCCATTGTGACCGAATACTTTTTGCACGTCTCTGTATATAACGTAACATGATCATTTTATTTCTCAACACATGCGAATTTATCTTGTTTTCTTCTTTTTCTGATACAGTTGTTCTGCCTTTGTAATCAATTAAAGACCTGCTAATAAGGAAGTTGTTGACCATAGTGGTTTCGATAGTAAAATGGAGAGAAAAAAGATGTTAACAAGAAGTAAACGAGCCCAATGTACATGATCATTTATTGATAAATCAAATAACATCAAAATGTTTGCTCACATTTGAATAACACAATGACATGTCAAAGGTATAAACAGACCCATCAATACAAAGTTTAGTTTAAGCAAGACATGATAGGATAGGTAACAGACAATGTTGTAATGTTCTTTCTCGTTGATGGTGCACATTTATCAAATCTTCATTTCTTCAAGATTCCCATAATTGTTAAAACTAAACAAACTGGATTTACTTGCTATGAAATAAGGCATAAGGTAAAGATATGTTTTCCTAATCGATATGCAATTTAGGCTTCTTTGTTGCTAGTTTTGTCTTTTTATGTCCCTTTTTGCTTACTTCAATTTCTTAACGCATGTTAAATATATAAGTTTTCAATACAGAATAGTGGTAATGTACAAAATGTAATTCAATGATAGAAACTAATGTCTTTTGGTTTTGCAGGTTTTACATTTGTCCCTAAAATGAGAGAGTAATAATTCTAATTTTTTTAAAATGTATACATAGAGATCATAACAAAAAATTCATAATTTTTTTTAGACTATCTATAGTAAAGGATCCTACAAATTAATGTAAGGTACAGTCACATAAATAATTATATTTTTAAGTACGTCTGAACCAGTGACAACTCTACAACAGATTTATCAATCGGATCACCAGCAGTGATGGTGATACATGGCTGTGTACATTCTGTATATACAACTCGTCTAAATTTCAACCAAACAATGTTAGATCTGTAAATTTGCTTTCGCAATTTTTTTGTTCTTCCCTCGCCGGGATTCGAACCCATACATAATCCCTTAAACATTTCAGTGATTATATATAATCCCTTAACTAACCAGTGATTCTACATAAACCCTGAAAATTGCAGGGATTATGTAGAATCCCTGATTATACAAATTCACTTTAACATATGGACGAAGTATAACATTTTCATAAAAATATCTATAGTGATAATGGAAATTACATTTAAAGTACTTTTATACATAATAGTTCACTATTAAATAATTTAATGACTTTATCCCAGGGGTTCTAGTACATGTTATAGTCTTTCACACTCATATTTTTTGAGGAAATATGTTTGTTTTTCTAAATTTAAATTTTCTTTGATATAGTTTTAAAGTCCCTCTATACGAGGTTTTTCCTCTTGCATCTTTAATCTGTATATGAAATACTTTACAAGTAAAATGTCTTTATTCTTTATAAAATTTAGTTTATAGTTATCATAAAGACCAAACATAACTATATCCACAATTAATGGAATTTCAATATGTGTTGTTTTAAAAATCCAGGCGTTCCAATTGTGCCAAATCTCTCCTACAATATGACAGACCCACAATAAGTGTTCTATGCTTTCTGGTTCTTCCTTGCAAAATGTACATACATTACACTATACAAGGTTCATTTTTAAAAGTAAAGTATTAATACCTAAAATAAGGCGAATTCGGTATTGAGACCAACAGAGCTTGGTATTTTTTGAAATTTTAGTGACACAGTTATGGATTTTTTTCCAATCCACTATAACATTATTCAATATACCCTCCCATTTTCGCTCAGCTGTTATTACAACTGGTATCGCACCTTGATTTAAAATATTATACATGTCTTTTGAACCATTGTTTGACCTGAAAAATATTTTAATGTTTGGTCAGAATTAATTAGTTTGTTTTAAAGAATTTACTTTATTCTCCCTGCTATAGAGCTAGATGCTAATTTATAAGTTGAGTGTAAAAGGGTAATTGTACGCTTTTTTTTAAAAACTGTCTTGATTTACCTTCCTTTGGAATACATGTGATTACTCCTTGCTTCTGTGTGACGGACATTTTATTTCCCCTTTTTCATATGCATCATTTTTTGACCTAAAGACAAATTTCCAATATCTATCCAAAACTCTTTAAAAAGTTCTGCTGCGAAGCCATCTGAACCGGGGGCTGTTATTATTTTTCATCCTTTGCAATGATTGTGTTACCCCACTAAAGGTAATATTACCTTCTAAAGAATCTTTTTCATTATCATTTAATTTATGTGTTTGAAATGGTATGTCCCCTGATATATTGACATCTTTCGTACTCTCTTGTCGTCTGTAAAGCTTCTCATAAAATAATTTTGTTTGCGTCAAGATTTTTTTTTGATTTTCTACTACAGTATTTATCATTGATAATATTTTTTATTTTTCAAGCAATCTGACTCAACTTGGATTATAACTTTCAATTTATTTATAAGTACAAAAACAAGGGATTTACTATCTATGCAACATTTTGTTATTGCATGATAAACATTTTTAAATTAAACCTATTTTGATTCTGTATTTATCTTTTTTTTAAATTAACAATTGACTACTTGTTCAAAAGACTCAATAATGTAAGCTGGCCTCTAAAAAGACACGTGTTGCTTGTTCTGTCTTTTATGTGGTTCATATTTATTTCTTCTTGCTTTCTTCAATTTTTTAACATCTGACCACTATTATATTTTTTAGTACAGAATAATAGTAATGATAGCAAGAAGTTGATCCTAAGAGAGAAACTAGTATCTTACCTTTTAGTTTTGCAGGAATTACTTTTTTCCCTAAAATAAAGGAGCAATGATTTCAAGTGCATGCAGAATTGTCAATATCATGTTTACATATTTAAATTGTTCGTGATAAAATTCGCAGATAAATAGAACTACACAGATTGGCATTAAAACATTATTTTTTTTTTAAAAACAAGCAATTATGTTAATATTGTTGTCATTGTTACGCCTACTGTGATAATTAAGTAATCAAAAACAGGGATAAAAACCACATTGTTTCAAGAACGATTGCATCATTTGTGAATAACACAATAACATCAAAGGTAAAAAGAAGCTTATCAATAAAAAGATAAGTTAACCAATCATGATCGAATAGGTGACAGACAGACAATTTGATTTCTTAATGTTCTTTCTCGTTGATGAGGGTACATCTATCAAACATGAATTACTTCAAGATATTCATAATACTTGAAACTTTATAAATTAAATTTACTTGTTGAGAACTAATAAATTTGGTAAATATATGTTTCTCATTACAAATATGCATTTTAGTCTTCTTTGTTGCTAGTTCTGTCTTTTTATGTGTAACATATTCATTTCTTTTCGTGTAAATCATTTTTAAACTCTTGTACAATACAGTATGTTTCAATAAATAATAGCGGTACTGTTCTCAAATTGATTCCATGTAACAACTAACATCCTACCTTTTGGTTTTGCGGATTCTACTTTTCGAAATAAATGAAAGTGGAAGTTTTCATATTTTTTCATTTATATTTCTTCTTGCTCTCATTTATGTTTAAACGTGCGAAAAATATTATGTTTTTTAATACAAGAGAACAGTAATAATAGCTGTTAGTTGATTTTATAATAAAAACCAGTATCTAACCTTTTGGTTTTGCAGGAACTACCTTTTTCCCTAAAATATAAGAGCAATGATTTTACGTGCATGCAGATTTGTCTATATGATGTTTCCATATTTAAATTATGCGTGCAGAAATAAGCAGATAATTTTTAAACTAAGATCATTTTAATGAAAAAATTAGGCCATTAATTTTCTCTTCTAAATTGTTATACATTTGTCATTTCATGACTTTCCAGTGCTTAATATTTAGTATTGCTTTTTCTAATTGTTGAAGGACGTACGGAGGTCTATAGTTGTTAACCTCTATTCCCTTTGATTGATATAAAGTTCCCTGCAAATGATGTGGAATTACTCTTTAGATAATCACATTGACGTAATAATGAAATACCTTGCAGAAAAGAAGGAATAACAACAGGAATAAAATACAGAAAGCCTACATTTATGTTATTTACTGCCATCAGTTGTTTTCTCAAAAGTTATATTGCGAAAATATATTATATGTTCCTTAGAATACAGGATAACAGTAATAATATCAGTAAGTTATTTTTATGATAAAAACTAGTATCTTACCTTTAGGTTTTGAAGGAATTACTTTTTTCCCTAAAATTTAAGAGCAATACTTTTCATTTTCAAAATGTATACAAATAATCACAAAAAAACTTTTTTATTTCATGAAATCTGACTTCACTTGAATTTAACATTCAAATCGTTTGTTAGACAAAACACAAGGAACTAACTATCTATGCAATATTCATTTTTATATTAAACGTATTTTGATCTTGTTATTTAATTAAAAACTAAACAAATAAATCATATTAATGAATAATAGTTGATTCAATGATAGGAACTTATATCTTACCTATTGGTTTTGCAGGTTTTACTTTTTTCCCTAAAATAAAAAAGCAGTAATTCTAAATATTTCAAAAAGCATGCAAATATTTTGACTTTTTAATTCCGGGCGATCTGATTCAAATTTGAAACTAACCTTCAGTTCATATGTAGACTCGTTTGTTAAAGTGAGTTTGTTTTGTTTTTTTATTGTTTCTCGTTTTTGTATATAGATTAGACCATTGGTTTTCCGTTTGAATGTTTATACACTTGTAACATTTATGTCTCTTTATAGTTTGCTGTTCGTCGTGAGCCAAGTCTCCGTGTTCAAGACTGTACTTTGACCTATAACAGTTTACTTTTCTTAATTGTTACTAGGATGGATAGTTGTCTCATTGCCACTCATAAATAGATTCTTATATTTAAAAACAAGGAATTTACACTATCTATGCAACATTTTATATAGGATGATCAACATTTTTATATCAAACCTATTTATAGCTTGTAACTTAATTTAAAACTAAACAAATAAATTATAGTAATGAACAATAGTTGATGATATGATAGAAACTAATATCTTACCTATTGGTTTTGCAGGTTTTACTTTTTTCTCTGAAATGGAAAAGCAATATTTCTATTTTTTTCAAAATGCATACAAACATTAATAAATGAATTGATGATTTTTTTTAATTTCATTCAATCTGACTCAATTTGAATTGTAACCTTCAATTAATTTTTCGGACAAAACCAAAGAAAATTGTATCTATGCACATTTTTTATAGCGTGATATACATTTTTATATCAAACCTATTCTGATTCTGTGATATCTTTTAAAAACTAAATAAATGACTTCTTGTCAAGAAAACTCAATAACTTTAGCTGGCCTTTAAAAACATGTGTTGCTATTTCTGTTTTTCTATGTGGTTCAATTTTATTTCTTCTTGTTCTCTTCAATTGTTCAAAGCTTGACCAGTGGAGTAGTTTTTAATACCCAATAACCAAAAGGAATGAAAAACAAAAAGCCTATCTTTATGATATATAATGCCAACATTTTTTTTCTTCAAAAGTTGCATTACATTTATATATATGCTCCTTACAGATCAACGATTGATGTTTAACTTTCCTGGGTGATTGTTTTGTTATTGTTTTACTTTTCATTGAAATATCAGAGCCAGTCAAAACTTTAATTAAAAAAAACTTCCTTCATACACTAAACTTTTCAACCCTCCAAACAGTATTCAGTTCATTTTAACTCAATAATTTAATTACTTTTTTTCTTCTTCGTGGATTATGGATATCATTGCATCTTAAATGTTGTCCATAAACTTTTAAAATGATTGTTGAAGTCCGATACTAAGTATATATTATCAGAGTCTGTTTTTGTCAATGGTATTAACTTATTTAAAGTTTAAAAAAAAACCGCCAAGTAATACATACCACAATAAGGTATAGCACAATACTCCCATCTTTTGTTGAGATCAGTTGTATAGCACCATGGACCATATGGCTCATTATCTGGATTACGACAAAAGTTCTTTTGGTCAGCCAGTTTCTTACCAAATTTATGTTTTTGTGGAGTTTGCGATCCCCAGGCCTGACATGTTCTACCCGATCTGGTTTTACTAATATTTCCTCCATAATTAGCTCCTAACAGATTCATTCTACACTGTTGGCCTATAGAAATATTGTTTTCATTAAATGTAACTCAAGTATTTCAAAGATGGGTGAACAAAACATATTATGTATGTGTCTGTCCCAAGTCAGGAGCCTGTAATTCAGTAGTTGTCGTTTGTTTATGTGTTACATATTTGTTTTTCGTTTATTTTTTTATATAAATAAGGCCATTAGTTTTCTCGTTTGAATTAATTTACATTGTCATTTCGGGTCCTTTTATAGCTTAATTACTTTGAGGTATAGGCTTTGCTCATTGTTGAAGTCCCTAAGGTGACCTATCTATTGTTGTTAATTTCTGTGTCACTTTGGTCTCTTGTGGAGAGTTGTCTCATTGGCAATCATACCACATATTTTTTTTTTATATTAGAGTTATTGATACAAGAAAAAAATGCAATGCATTGGTTCTATTTCGCATTTAGGCATTTGGTAAAGACATATATTTTGTAAAGACAAAATGTGATTCAGTAATAGTAGCTAACATCCAACCTTTTGGTTTTGCAGGTAATACTTTTCCCCCTCAAATAAAAGAGTAATAATTACCATTTTTCAAAATGTATACATATTATTACAAATAGATTTATGATTTTTTAATTTTGATTATAACCTTCAATTCATTTGATAGACAAAAACAAGGATTTAATATCTATGCAACATTTTTTATAGCGTGATATACATTAATATATCAAACCTATTTTGATTCTGTAATTTCTTGTAAAAACAAAAAATAAATGACTACTTGTTAAAAAAAACTCAGTAAATTTAGCTTGCCTCTAAAAAACAAGTGTTTCTAGTGGTTCATATTGATTTTTTTCTTGCTTTCTTCAATTTTTCAAAATGTGACCAATATTGTATTTTTTAATACAGAATAACAGTTATACTAGCACTTAGGAGATTCATAATAGAAACCAGTATCTTACCTTTTGATTTTGCAGGAATTATTTTTTTCCCTAAAATAAAAGAGCAACGATTTAACGTGCATGCATATTTGTCAATATTATGTTTACATATTTAAATTGTTCGTGCAAAAATAAGCAGATAATTAAAACTACACAGATTGGCATTAAAACATGATTTATTTTTTAATAAAAAACATGCAATTATGTTGATACTGTTGTCATTGTTACGCTTACTGTGATAACTGAGTAATTAAAAACAAGAAACAAACATATTGTTACAAGAACGATTTCATACTTTGTGAATAACACAATAACATATCAAAGATAATAAAAACAAGCCCATCAATAAAAAGTTGAGTTAATCAAACATAGGTGACAGACAGACAATTTGATTTCTTAATGTTCTTTCTCGTTGATGGATGGCCATCTATCAAAATGCATGTCTTCAAGATTCTCATAATTCTTGAAACCAAACAAATTGCATTTTCTTGTTAAGAATTAATGAATTTGGTAAATATATGATTTTCATTACCAATACACATTTCAGTCTTCTATGTTGCTAGTTCTGTCTTTTTATGTGTTGTATATTTATTTCTTTTTGTGTAAATCATTGTTAAACTCTTGTACAATATAGTAATTTTCAATACAAAATAGCAGTAATGTACAAAAGTTGATTCAATGTAAAACTAAAATTTTTCATGTTTTACTTTTCACCCTAAATGAAAGTGCAGTTATTCTAAATTTTTCATATTTATTTTCTTCTTGCTCTCTTTAATTTTACACGTGTGAACAATATTGTATTTTTCAAAACAGAATAACAGATATAAAAGCAGTAATTTGATTCTATAATAGAAACAAGTATCTTACCTTTTGGTTTTGCAGGAATTACTTTTTTCCCTAAAATATAAAAGCAATGGTTTTACGTACATTTGGATTTGTCAATATCATGTTACCATATTTAAATCATGCGTGCAAAAATAGCAGATAAGTAAAACTAAAAAGATTGGTGTTAAAACAAGATTATTTTGATAAAAAACATGAGGCCATTTATTTTTAGTTCATTTTAACTCAATCATCTAATTACATATTTTTGATGTTTTTTGAAATTAATAATCAATGTATTCTTTAAACTATTTAACACCAGTTGAAGCAGCAAAATGAACGGATTTTCTTTTTTCCCTTTACCAATAAAACGGATTTCAGTACAAAAAAAAACCAGATAGAAATTCAAATAAATCTTAAAATGTTTACTTGTATGGCCCATCACTTGAACTTCTGCCAAACTGAGAAAACCTTTTCCGCTTCTCAAAATTTTCACATAGCGGCCTGAGATTGGAGTCTTGCATGTTAACACAATGACTTGTCCATTTTTACCAGGTCCTTTGAAATTACTGCAATGTTTCATCTTTTTAAGATTTACGCCAACTGTAACCGCTATATTCTTCAGCCTATTACCTGAAAAGATATCAATATCAAGGGTATCTCATTAATGTTCTTCAATCTTCAATCTGTCTGTGCCAATCATCATATCACCGATTGTATTCAAAAAAGTTAGTACACTTTTTGTATTGACACAAATTTTAATTCAAAACAAGTTTTCCTTCTTTTCGTTAAGATATACATGTCTTTAGTGTTCATCAACCAGAAAATAAGACTCGAAAAAACTTGACTCGACCACCAGATGATGATCTGGTTGATTTCTCTCATGTTTTATTTGAAAAAAAATCCACAGATATACCTAGAGATCGTTCTGGATTTTACAGGTACATTATTCACAATGTAGGATAATAATTTACCTAAACTTTCACCGATTTTTTTTTAAGGTGATTATTTACCGATAACAGGATTATTTATTAAATGATATAAAGCTGTTTTCCAAAGATAATAAAAAGGACTAAACATAAATTAATTTAGTTAGTTGATATTATCATATGAATATGTCTAAAATAGTATAACATTTGAAAAATTATGTAAAAAATGACACTCTTTTATCTATCACAGGTCAATTCAATTTGAATCTTATCACGAGTGCAATTTTTTTCTGACTCCTCACCACACTTATTTTTTCTGACTCCTTACCACAGCAATTTTTTCTGTTAATTATATTGATCTGCTTTACGCTGACAGTTTTCCCCAAATCAACACTCCAATATGGATTTTTCTGGTTCTTTGTGTGTGTAAACGTGTTTTCCACTCCATCGACTGCCTTTGAAGCAGCAAATCTTGAACTGTGTGTTGAACTCTGTGATGCTTTTCTTCGAAGGGCATAGTTAGTTCCTGTAGGAAATAATACATAATACATTTACAAATTAACATTTGCATATTAATTCCAGTTGAGAAAGTAATTTTCATTACATATCATGATTTCAAGAGTTTCTGGTTACAGGAAAGCTGTACAACCAAGAATACCAATTGGTGAAGTTAAAATCATCCGTTCGAAAGATAAAGACCTCACCAAGTGTTTATTGGTTGATCGTCATTGAATATCTGTTTCACAGATGAGGACAGATGTTTCGATTGTCGTAACCATTATACCGTCCTCTTTTCACAGAATGTAACCTACCGAAATAAACTTATCACTGATTTTGTTCTTACATAATCAATACAACTGGTGGCCCATGTGGTTTAAGAATTGCCAACTTCTTTAGAATCTTTATATCCCCAACCTTTTTTTTTTATTTAGCTTCCTGTTACTCATTCCTTTTTTGTTTTCTGATTTGTATGCTGTTTTCATATTTGATCGTTCTTCATTGTCATGATTTACAAAACGAAAGCCAAACACCGAAAACTATCATGTCTTGTATCAAAAAAGAATTCATTTCTTCATAATTTCTAATTTGATAATTATAAGTAACTTGTCCATAAAAATAACTGTATAATTGATTTTACATATAGCAAAGGATATGTCACGACTTCAGATAACTATAGTTTATATTTTCTGGACTTGTATAACATTCTTTTCTTCGTCGAAGTGAATCTGATCTATATACATTTAACGTGAGTGTACCAAAATGGCACATATTTTGACAGTTATCCACCTACTTTTATTAATGATCCTGACAAAGTCACCGTTCTGTGTTTATTTTGCAGATGTTCTCTATAAGGTTTAAGCAATTTAATTTTGAAAACATATGAATGATTTAATATAAATCATAGAAAAATGTGGTTAAACCAACCTATAAACGATCAATTATCATGTCTGGAGGAGAACCCAAATTGCAATTATACTTCAAATTACAATCGAACAAATCGAATTTTCTCAAAATAATCTAACTAATTTAAAAAAAAACTTCATTTCTACATTTATTTTTTTGAGAATTGAATGCCACGAACATTATTTACTTGCTCATCGTAAAAGTTTACTTTGAGTGCGACGATTCCGCAGATGTTTTCAAGTAAAACTTCATCTATATATATGTATATATATAAGTATAATGTGAACGTTTTAGCTATGTTAAAAGACGTGCATAAAGTCAAATCATAAATATACAAATAGTTTCACAGATTTCCACATGTATTATTGCTTATAGGTGCAAATTGGGTACTAGGTGCATTTTTAATTCGAGTGTCACTAATGAGTCTTTTGTAGGCGAACCACGAGTCTGGCGCAAATATAGAATTTCAATCCTGGTATCTATGATGAATTTGTTTATAATCACTGGTCGATGCCACTGCTGGTGGAGTTTTAATTCAACGGGGGTATTACCAGCAGAGTAGTCAGCACTTCTGAGTTGACTTGAGTTATCATTGATTTGTTCATAATTATAAATTAACTGTTAACAACTTTTTTTCACATTGAACAAACGACTTCCTGTTCAAAGAACTCACTAAGTTAAGCTGGACTCTAATAAGACATGTGTTAAAAGTTTTGTCTTTTTATGTCTTTTGGGTTTTTTTTTCTCTTCCTATCTTTTAATGCTTGCTCAGTATTGTTATTTTTAATACAGGATAACAGTAATTATAGCAGTAAGTTATTTTTATGATAAAAACTAGAATCTTACCTTTTGGTTTTGAAGGAATTACTTTCTTCCCTAAAATATTAGATCAATACTTTTGATTTTCAAAATGTAATCAAATAATCACAAAAAAAAACTGATTTTTTAATTATATGAAATATGACTCTACTTGGATTCAACATTTAAATTATTTGTTAGACAAAACACAAGGAATTAACTATCAATGCAATATTCCTTTTTATATGAACCTATTTTGATCTTGTTATTTAATTTAAGACTAACAAATAAATTATAGTAATGAACAATAGTTGATTCAACGATAAAAAAAAAATAGTATCTTACCTATTGGTTTTGCAGGTTTTAATTTTTTCCCTTAAATAAAAAAGCAAAAATTTTAAATATTTCAAAATGCATACAAATAAATTAATATCTTATTATTTTCATGCGATCTGACCCATCTTATATAATAACCTTCAGTTCATATGTAGACTGGTCTGTTAAAGAAACTTTTTTTTATTGTTTCTCGTTTTTTTTATAGATTATACCATTGGTTTTTTGTTTGAATGGTTTTACACTTGTAATTTTGAGATCCCGTTATAGCTTGCTTTTCGTCGTGTACCATTTCTCTGTGTTAAAGACCGTTTTTTGACCTAAAATGGTTCACTTAATTAACTGTTACTTGGATGGAGAGTTGTTTCATTGGCACTCATATTTATTGGCTTCTCATATTTTAAAACAAGGAATTTACTATCTATGCAACATTTTTTATAGCGTGATAAACATTTTTATATCAATCCTATTTTGATCTTGTAATTTAATCTAAAACTAAACAAATAAACTATAGTAATGAACAATAGTTGATTCAATGATAGAGACTAATATCTTACCTATTGGTTTTGCAGGTTTTACTTTTTTCACTGAAATGGAAAAGCAATATTTCTAAATTTTTCAAAATGCATTCAAATATTTACAAATAAATTCATTATTGTTTAATTTCATGCAATCTGACTCAACTTGAATTATTACTTTCAATTAAACTTTAGGACAAAACCCGGGAAAATTGTATCTATGCAACATTTCTTATAGCGTGATATACATTTTTATATCAAACCTATTTTCATTCTGTATTATTTTAAAACTAAACAGGTGACTTCCTGTTCAAAGAAACTCAATAAGTTAAGCCAGACTTTAATAAAACATGTGTTGTAAGTTTTGTCTTTTTATGTATTTTGTTTTTTTCTCTTTTTCTATCTATTAACACTTTCTCAATTTTGTTTTTTTCAATACAGGATAATAGTAAAAATAGCAGTAAGTTAATTTTGATTAAGACTTGTATCTTACCTTTAGGTTTTGAAGGAATTGCTTTTTTCCCTTAAATATAAGAGTAATACTTTTCATTTCAAAATGTATACAAAAAAATCACAAATAAATACATGATTTTTAAATTACATGAAATCTGACTCAACTTGGATTTAACATTCAAATCATTTGTTAGACAAAACAAAAAGAGTTAACTATCTAATATATGCAATATTCATTTTTATATCAAACCTATTTTGACTTTGTTATTTAATTAAAAACTAAACAAATAAATCATAGTAAATATATAATAGATTATTCAATGATAGAAACTAATATCTAACCTAATGGTTTTGCAGGTTTTTCTTTTTTCCAAAAAACAAAAACGCAGTAACTCATAATTTTTCAAAATGCATACAAATATTTACTAAAAAAATGATTTTTTAATTTCATGCATTCTGACTCAACTTGGATAATATCCTTCAGTTCATATGTAGACTCGTCTGTTAAAGAAACTTTTTTTTATTGTTTCTCGTTTTTTTTTTTATAGATTATACCATTGGTTTTTTGTTTGAATGGTTTTACACTTGTAATTTTGAGATCCCGTTATAGCTTGCTTTTCGTCGTGTACCATTTCTCTGTGTTAAAGACCGTTTTTTGACCTAAAATGGTTCACTTAATTAACTGTTACTTGGATGGAGAGTTGTTTCATTGGCACTCATATTTATTGGCTTCTCATATTTAAAAACAAGGAATTTACTATCTATGCAACATTTTTTATAGCGTGATAAACATTTTTATATCAATCCTATTTTGATCTTGTAATTTAATCTAAAACTATACAAATAAACTATAGTAATGAACAATAGTTGATTCAATGATAGAGACTAATATCTTACCTATTGGTTTTGCAGGTTTTACTTTTTTCACTGAAATGGAAAAGCAATATTTCTAAATTTTTCAAAATGCATTCAAATATTTACAAATAAATTCATTATTGTTTAATTTCATGCAATCTGACTCAACTTGAATTATTACTTTCAATTAAACTTTAGGACAAAACCCGGGAAAATTGTATCTATGCAACATTTCTTATAGCGTGATATACATTTTTATATCAAACCTATTTTCATTCTGTATTTTTTTTAAACTAAACAGGTGACTTCCTGTTCAAAGAAACTCAATAAGTTAAGCCAGACTTTAATAAAACATGTGTTGTAAGTTTTGTCTTTTTATGTATTTTGTTTTTTTCTCTTTTTCTATCTATTAACACTTTCTCAGTTTTGTTTTTTTCAATACAGGATAATAGTAAAAATAGCAGTAAGTTAATTTTGATAAAGACTTGTATCTTACCTTTAGGTTTTGAAGGAATTGCTTTTTTCCCTTAAATATAAGAGTAATACTTTTCATTTCAAAATGTATACAAAAAAATCACAAATAAATACATGATTTTTAAATTACATGAAATCTGACTCAACTTGGATTTAACATTCAAATCATTTGTTAGACAAAACAAAAAGAGTTAACTATCTAATATATGCAATATTCATTTTTATATCAAACCTATTTTGACTTTGTTATTTAATTAAAAACTAAACAAATAAATCATAGTAAATATATAATAGATGATTCAATGATAGAAACTAATATCTAACCTACTGGTTTTGCAGGTTTTTCTTTTTTCAAAAAAACAAAAACGCAGTAACTCATAATTTTTCAAAATGCATACAAATATTTACTAAAAAAATGATTTTTTAATTTCATGCATTCTGACTCAACTTGGATAATATCCTTCAGTTCATATGTAGACTCGTCTGTTAAAGAAACTTTTTTTTATTGTTTCTCGCTTCTCGTTTTTTATATAGATTAGACTATTGGTTTTCCGTTTGAATGATTTTACACTAATGTATTGTAATATTTAGGTCCCTTTATAGCTTGCTGTTCGTCGTGAGATAGGTCTCCGTGAAAACCATACTTTGACCTACAATGGTTCACTTTTATTTATTGTTACTTGGATGGAGAGTTGTCTCATTAGCACTCATACCATAGCTTCTTATAGTTATCAAAGGTACCAGGATTATAATTTAGTACGCCAGACGCGCTTATATTCAAAAACAAGGAATTTACTATCTATGCAATATTTTTATAATGTGATAAACATTTTTGTTTTGATCTTGTAATTTAATTTAAAACTACACAAATAAATTATAGTTATAAACAATAGTTGATTCAACGATAAAAACTAATAATTTTTCTAAAAAGCTTACAAATATTTACAAATAAATTGATGATTTTTTTTAATTTCATGCAATCTGACTCAACTTGAGTTATAACCTTCAATTCATTTTGGGACAAAACCAAGGAAAATTGTATCTATGCAACATTTTTTATAGCGTGATATACATTTAAAACCTATTTATAATCTGTGATATCTTTAAAAAACTAAAAAATTTACTACTTGTCAAGAAAACTCAATAACTTTAGCTGGCCTCTAAAAACATGTGTTGCTAGTTCTGTTATCTATGTGGTTCATATCTATTTTCTTGCTCTCTTCAATTTTTCAACATTTGACCAATAAAGTAGTTTCTAATAGAGAATAACCAAAAGGAATGAAATACAGAAAGCCTATTTTATGATATATAATGCTATCAGCTGTTTTCTCAAAAGTTATATTGCATTTATATACATTTTTACTGTGTATATGCCCCGATATATCAACGGTTGAATGAGGTTTAACTTTCCGCGGTGATTGTTTTGTTATTGTTTCACTTCTCATTGAAATATAAGAGCCAGTCAAAACTTTAAAAAAAAACTCCCTTCACGTATTAAACTTTTCAACGTTACAAACAGTATTTAGTTTATTTTACCTCAATAATTTAATTACATATTTTTGTTTGATCTTCTTGGAAATTTAAAACCATCATCGTATCCTTTAAACTCTTTGCCACCAATTTAAGTAGCAAAATGATTAGGTTTTCTGTTTTCCCTTTTTTATAAAATGGATTACAGTACAAACATATAAGCTGATAGATTTTTAAATCAATCTTTAAATTTTTACCTGTATGGCCTACCTTATCGAACCTACTTTTTGTTCAGATAAGCTCATATGGATATCATTGCATCTTAAATTTTGTCTATAATCTTTTAAAATGTTTCAAAGTCCGATACTAATTATCTATTATAAGGGTCTGCTTTTTCAATGGTATTAACTAATTTAAAGTTAAAAATCACGCCAAGTAATACATACCACAATAAGGTATAGCACAATACTCCCATCTTTTCTTGGCATCAGTTGTATAGCACCATGGACCATGCGGCTCATTATCTGGATTACGACAATAGTTCTTCTGGTCAACCAGTTTCTTACTAAATTTATGTTTTTGTGGGGTTTGCACTCCCCAGGCCTGACATGTTCTACCCGATCTGGTTTTACTAATATTTCCTCCATAATTGACTCCTTTTAGATTCATTCTACACTGTTGGCCTATAAAAATATTGTTTTCATTAAACGTAACTCTTATACTTCAAAGATGGGTGAACAAAAATTATTCAGAGTTATTGATACAAGAAAAAATACAATGCGTTGGTACTGTTTCGCTTTTAGTCATTTGGTAAAGATATGTAAAGAGAATGTTTGATTCAATAATAGACGCTAACATCCTACCTTTTGGTTTTGCAGGTTTTACTTTTTTCTCTGAAATGGAAAAGCAATAATTCTAAATTTTTCAAAATGCATTCAAATATTTACATATAAATTTATCATTGTTTAATTTCATGCAATCTGACTCAACTTGAATTATGACTTTCAGTTAAATTTTAGGACAAAACCAAGGAAAATTGTATCTTTGCAACATTTTTTATAGCGTGATATACATTTTTATATCAAACCTATTTTCATTCTGTATTTTTTTTTAAACTGAACAGGTGATTTCCTGTTCAAAGAAACTCAATAAGTTAAGCCAGACTTTAATAAAACATGTGTTGTAAGTTTTGTCTTTTTATGTATTTTGTTTTTTTTTTCTTTTTCTATCTATCTTTTAATTAACTCTTTCGTACCGAAATTGTCCTTTAGGCACTCTCGAGCGAGAGCCGAAATTATCCTTTTGGCACCACGGAGCTGAGGGCGAAATTATCCTTAAGGATACATGGATTTCTTTTTTTAGACGGTCACAGTGCAAACAGTAAAAATAACGTTTAGTGATGAGAAGCATATATTTGTAAAACAACTTGAAATCGAGACTTGGATTGTCGTCATCAGGTGCACGACTGTAAATTATTATTTCTCGCTGTCGTTTGATAGTCAACCTTTCATTGCCGATTGAATCAGAGTCTGTTGTCATCGTTTTAGACACTCTTAGGAGTCTGAAGTGCTACGGATTTTATTTCTTTTCATTGAAAGGCTGTACTGCAGTATGTAGGTCGACAAAACGAAAGTCCACTTCCATTAAAAATAGAACCGGAGAGTCTATAAATAGTGCGGTTCATAAAAACACGTGTTGTCACATCTCATAACTTTATTATTTAAACAGAAAAGTGGTTCGGAAAGATGAGACAATATTCTGCAATCTTATTCGTATTTAAATCGAGTGTAAATTATTTTCCATGATGTATCTCGTCTTGTAACAGAGGTTTTTAAAAGTCTGGTTCAGCATACACATTTTTTTTAAAACAACTGAAAGATGCCAAGATGATTATTTTTTTATATAACAAATAACAATTTTTATGTAACAAATTGTTTCATTATCTACTTTTTTTATAAAGAAAACATTGTCAAAGAAGGGAAGTGAAAAATGATATTTGTTTTAGAAGGGAAGGGAAGGGAAAATTGTTTTTCTTTCAGAATTGAGAAGGGAAAAAAAATATTTTTTTTTGGCTGAAGGGAAGTGATTTTTTTTCCAAAGTGAAAAAGATAACGTGTTGTTTGTTTCTACTGATTAATGTTAAGATGGCATTATTTATTATTGTAAAATAGTACTGTTCCTGTATGTTTCTGAAAACAATAGGGGTTCAATTATTAGTTTTGAAAATTATGTGGAACATAATAAATTACTCCCCCTCATGTTGCATACAAACACAAAAGATGAATGACCGTTGTGGCAGTGCCTATTGTTATTGTAATTCTCATATAAACAACCATTTTTGCACTAGAAAACACCTCTTTTGTATTCAAAAAGAGACTTCAAATGGTATTGAAATTGCTGCTTCTCTCAGAAGCCAAGTCATATAGGACTCTAAAGAGAAAAGACTGATCAAATTGGAAATGGGATATTGGGACCATATTAGGGTTTTGTGGCTGTTACCTTGTAAGTCAGCTTCTTACATTAACACTGTTTATGGGACTACTACATGTAAGCAGAATTTTCATACCACATTAATATATATAGGCTTACATGTATATGTAAGTAAGACTTGCTACTGGATGTAATAGTTTAATCAATAGACTGGTAACATTGGTTATAGTATAACAACCTCACTCAAGTTATTTTTAATTACCTTTTGACAAACCATTCCATTAAATAGCCCAACAACATAAACAGAAAATTAAAAAAAAATAGTTTCCATATGTCCTCACTCAATTTAAAAATTAGAATTTATGATATGAATCCTCCTATTCAAGACAGCATAATAAATTGAAAATAAAACAAATTTCATAGCTTCCAAATGTTATTACAAACTACATCAGCTCCCTGATGTAGCTTTCCATCAATGAATTTTAAAACTGCATTCTGCAGCAAAACATGTATTTTAATCCCTTTTTTAGCAATAGTTTTCAACGACCTGCATCTGTGTGTGCATATCATGATTTTTAATAAATGTCTGCATATAATATGATCTTCTTTGCCTGTACTTCATGTGATTAATAAATTGAACTATGATGAAAATAAATTTAAAATATCAATTGTCAGCTTTTGGTATTTATTTGTGCTGCTTTAACAAACATCAGTTGATGTATTTGTCAATTTCACTGTGCTTAAACGGCTGTGGGTAACTTAAGTTACCCACAGCCCAAGATGGAGCCGCCTTGCGTCGGTTAGATACTTTTCTTCTATAGAATCCCAATACCACGAATGCATCAATTAAACAATTGAATTTAAAAGTTTGATAATCGTTTAGGGAAACCCCTAAACTGGAAAGGTGATTAAATTCTACAAAATAAACGATCACAGCACGATTTAAAAAAACACTTAGGCTGTCCGTAACTTCAAAACAACTTGTCCGTAACTTTTTTCATCATACCAATAGAGATGTCCGTAACTTTCAAAGAATCGACATACGCGGATGTAATGTTTAAACTGATGATAGAGATTGCATCGAATACATATTCACAAAACGAAGTAGATGTCTAGTATGATATAATTCATTGTATCGATGGAAGACAAAATTGGGAAAAATATGAAAAAAATCACGATAAATCCGCAAAACTCGGGTCTCATTTCAACGTCGGGGTACCCGAATCGCCTAGTTCGGAGGGTTGTTTCCGATCATAGCAAATAAACTGTTGAAACATCATTGTTCGTTTTTATTTTTGAACAAGTAGACTACATAAGTATTTTTTACACATAAATGTAGCATGTATACACTTACTGATTATCTGCCAGCAACGACAAGGGTAGCGTGAATCCGGGATTTTGGAGGGGAACCCAAATTGCCCAGGCATGCAGTGGATAGACAATACGAGACTTAAGTGCACAAACTGTTCCCGTCTTTTTGAAAAAGCCAAAAACACTTTTCTCTCATCCCCACAAAAACAAATTCCATCAGCATTTACAGTAAAATGAAAGGGGTGTCAATCTGGACACACTGGGACGTTGCGCACGGTGATATTGCGGCACCCTGGCCAAGCTTTACAGTAAATGGGAAAACTTTAAAAAATGACATTTTGTATAAATGAATAAACCTTGTTTTACAGCTAGCTGCATATTTCATTTGTATGCATGTTGCATATGCAAGTTGCATTAAATCTCATTTAACCTAATAAAACTAAAAGACAGAATAGGTAAAAGTCAGTGACAATAAAAGGAAAAGAGCAGTCAACATAGTGTAACAATTCGACATAGTATATAAAAATATAAATAACTACGTAGGACAAAAGAATAATTTAATAGTCTAACAACCCCTGATAACATACAAAGAGAGAAAAAAACATACTAGGAAACATATTCAAAAAATCATAACACTATAACTAACTGGTGGGATGTATAAATACCGAGCCGCGTCAAAGAGTATTCATCAAAATACACATAGAAAGAAACAGAGGTGAAGGTAAACCGCAAACATATAATTAAACTCAAAACATTAAAGAGTATGGAAAAACCTTGGTCTGAAAAGCGAAAAACGTCGATAAGACGCACATCAGTAAATAAAAGTTCAAACCATAACCAGGATGGAGTACCAAAACCCCACATAAAACTTCTGTGGTGTAAGTATGATGCGTTAATAAAATCACATTTGGTGGTGAATGAGTAGTATAAACGGCCGCGAAGGTTACAAATATGATGTTAATTGTCTTCTAATTGTTGAAATTATAATTCTTAAAATTTTAAATCAAAAGTTACCCACATCTAAAAATAAAGTTACGGACAGTCTGCTTAGTTTCGATCAAAAAGTTACGGACATCTTATGCATTTTTTAAAGTTGACCTTGTGCTTTAGTGAACTCTATATTAACAAATTTATGGTAATTGTTAGTCATTTCTTTATTCAATAATCCTATAAATATTTACATTCTGCATGAAAAACGTCGCAAAAGGTACATTTTGTATGAATTAAATATCAACGAGTTTAGAGTCCGCCATCTTGGGCTGTGGGTAACTTAAGTTACCCACAGCCGTTTAAGCACAGTGAATTTTATGTTATCTTATACATCCTAAATTTTGACTACATATTCAAGATTTTAATTTTTACAATTTTCCAAAAAAATAAATTCACTAGCCTCTTTTTTTTTAGAAACAGCCGAATATTTGCTTATCTATAGTAAATTTATTTATGTTTAAATATTTTTTATATTATATAACCCCCATGACACAATTTCATGGATTTAGAAAAAAAGTCACTTTTTGGCTTGATTTGAGCGTCACTGATGAGTCTTGTGTAGATGAAACGCGCGTCTGGCGTACTAAATTATAACCCTGGTACCTTTGATAACTATTTACACCACTGGGTCGATGCCACTGCTGGTGGACGTTTCGTCCCCGAGGGTATCACCAGCCCAGTAGTCAACACTTCGGTGCTGACATGAATATCAATAATGTGGTCATTTTTATAAATTTCCTGCATACAAAAATTTGAACTTTTTGAAATACTAAGGATTTTCTTATCCCAGGCATAGATTACCTTAGCCGTATTTGGCACAACTTTTTGGAATTTTGGATCCTCAATGCTCTTCAACTTTGTACTTGTTTGGGTTTATTAATATTTTTGATTTGAGCGTCACTGATGAGTCTTGTGTAGACGAAACGCGCGTCTGGCGTTCTAAATTATAACCCTGGTACCTTTGATAACCATTGATTTAATACTTTTATTTATTGGAAAGCTTCATCTCATTCACATGTGGAAGAATTAATGCATTACTGGCGTTAAGTCATGAAGCAAGGAAGTCCCATCGATTTTTATTGCAGTTAAAAGCTTTTATTAATTAGTTTATGATCGCACATCAACGCTGGGGGTATTCATACAAATCGTCTGGAAGAGTTATTATCCGTTATCGAACCCGAGTTATCTTTCTTCTTTCGAAACCGTAAACAAATGGCGGCCAAAAAATCTACGTGAACGACAGTCTCGATTTACAAGTATTTTTTCCAAGAAAACGAAAACGAAAACGGTTTTTGAAGGAAAATAATTCAGTGGCTCATTGAAATAGCATTTTGAAACACACGTGTGCATAAGAAATGTTGCCGAATGTAAGTGAAAGTGATATACCGTACGCAATGACAAAAAAATCTTCTGACTCAATCAATCTACGTTATCGACACGCGTTTTTAAGGTAAACTGCTTCTTTCTCTATGAACAGTCTACGGACGCTCAACCTATGATATTTATCTTCATTTTATCAAAATTTGACCGCACAACTCGCTACGGTTCCCAAGTTTTCAATGACCAAAACTACGAGGTCGTTTTTGCTGTAGCACATGTCAAATTAATCCCGGTCAGGCAAACGGCTCGTGCAAATAAATTTCGGCCAGAGAATCCCGCGAAAAAAATAAATTCAGTAATGAAAGTGTTAACGCTTGCTCAGTTTTGTTTTTTTCAATACAGGATAACAGTAATAAAAGCAGTAAGTTAATTTTATGATTAAAACTAGTATTTTACCTTTAGGTTTTGAAGGAATTACTTTTTTCCCTAAAATATAAAAGCAATGGTTTTACGTACATTTGGATTTGTCAATATCATGTTACCATATTTAAATCATGCGTGCAGAAATAGCAGATAATTAAAACTAAAAAGATGAGTGTTAAAACAAGATTATTTTGATAAAAACATGAGGCCATTTATTTTTAGTTCATTTTAACTCAATTATCTAATTACATATTTTTGATGTTTTTGGAAATTAATAATCAATGTATTCTTGAAACTATTTGACACCAATTAAAGCAGCAAATTGAACGGATTTTCTTTTTTTCCTTTTACCAATAAAACGGATTTCAGTACAAAAAAAACCAGATAGAAATTCAAATAAATTTTAAAATGTTTACTTGTATGGCCCATCACTTGAACTTCTGCCAAACTGAGAAAACCTTTTCCGCCTCTCAAAATTTTCACATAGCGGCCTGAGATTGGAGTCTTGCATGTTAACACTATGAATTGTCCATTTTTACCAGGTCCTTTAAAATTACTGCAATGTTTCATCTTATTCAGATTTACACCAACTGTAACCGCTATATTCTTCAGCCTATTACCTAAAAAGATATCAATATGAAGAGTATATACATTGTTCTTCAATCTTGAATCAGTCTGTGCAAATCATCATATCACCGATTGTATTCAAAATAGTTAGTACACTTTTTGTATTGACACAAATTTTAATTCAAAACAAGTTTTCCTTTTTTTCGTTAAGATATACATGTCTTTAGTGTTCATCGACCAGAAAATAAGACTCGAAAAAGCTCGACTCGATCACCAGATGATGATCTGGTTGATTTCTCTCAGGTTTTATTTGAAAAAAATTCAACAGATATACCTAGAGATCGTTCTGGATTTTACAGGTACATTATTCACAATGTAGGTTGATAATTTACCTAAACTTTTACCGATTTTTATTTAAGGTGTTTTTTTTCCGATAAAAGGATTATTAATCAAAGATATAAAGTTGTTTTCCAAAGATAATAAAAAGGACTAAACATAAATTAATTTACTTAGTTGATATTATCATATGAATATGTCTAAAATAGTATAACATTTGAAAAATTATTTAAAAATTAACACTCTTATCTATCACAGGTCAATTCATTTTGAATCTTATCACGAGTGCAATTTTTTTCTGACTCCTCACCACAGCAATTTTTTCTGTTAATTATATTGATCTGCTTTACGCTGACAGTTTTCCCCAAATCAACACTCCAATATGGATTTTTCTGGTTCTTTGTGTGTGTAAACGTGTTTTCCACTCCATCGACTGCCTTTGAAGCAGCAAATCTTGAACTGTGTGTTGAACTCTGTGATGCTTTTCTTCGAAGGGCATAGTTAGTTCCTATAGGAAATTAATACATAATACATTTACAAATTAACATTTGTATATTAATTCCAGTTGAGAAAGTATTTCAGAATTTTCATTTCATATCATGATTTGAAGTGTTTCTGGTTACAGGAAAGCTGTACAACCAAGAATACCAATTGGTGAAGTTGAAATCATCCTTTGAAGTTAAAGACCTCACCAAGTGTTTATTGGTTGATCGTCATTGAATATCTGTTTCAAAGATGAGGACGGATGTTTCGATTGTCGTAACCACTTTACCGTCCTCTTTTCACAGAATGTAACCTACCGAAATAAACTTATCACTGATTTTGTTCTAACATAATCAATACGACTGGTGGTCCCTGTGGTTTAAGAATTGCCAACTTTTTTAGAATCTTTATATCCCCCACCCTTTTTTTTTTATTTAGCTTCCTGTTACTCATTCTTTTTTGTTTTCTGACTGATTTGTATGCTATTTGTATATTCATCGTTCTTCATTGCCATGATTTACAAAACGAAAGCCAAACACCGAAAACTATCATGTCTTGTATCAAAAAAGAATTCATTTGATAATTATAAGTTACTTGATAATTAAAAGATAACTGTACAATTTATTTTACATATAGCAAAGCATATGTCACGACTTCAGATAACTATAGTTTATATTTTTCTGGACTTGTATAACATGCTTTTCTTCGTCGAAGTGAATCTGATATATATACATTTAACGTGAGTGTACCGATATGGCACATATTTTGACAGTTATCCATCTACTTTTAATGAATGGCTATTATCTATTTTGAATTTATTGAACCATAAAACTAATTTTTGACTCTTCACATTGAATAATCCGCGAAGCGGATTATGTAAAATGTGAAGAGTCAAAAATTAGTTTTATGGTTCAATAAAATCAAAATAAATTATTGCCATTCATTATAAATAAATTTCTATCAAAAATAAGGCTTAAAGAACTTTTTATATTATTTATATTAACAATAACAACGTACACACATGTTGGCGTATGAATACACAACGTCAGAGTTGGCGTGTCGCCATCAAAATTGACAACATTGAAAATAAAACTAATAATTTTAACCAATCAGAAAACAGTAAATACACCAAATTTATTTATTTATTAATGATCCTGACAAAGTCACCATTCTGTGTTTATTTTGCAGATGTTCTCTATTTACTATAAGGTTTAAGCAACTTAATTTTGAAAACATATGATGGATTTAATATAAATCGTAGAAAAATGTTGTTAAACCAACCTATAAACGATCAATTATCCTGTCTAATGGAGAACCCAAATTGCAATTATACTTCAAATTACTATCGAACAAATCAAATTTTCTCAAAATAATCTAACTAATTTAAAAAAAAACTTAATTTATACGATTTATGTTTTTGAGAATTGAATGCCACGAACATTATTTAATTGCTCATCATAAAAGTTTACTTTTAGTGCGACAATTCCGCATTTGTTTTCAAGTAAAACTTCATCTGTATATATATATATATATACAACTCGTCTAAACATCAACCCAACAATGTTAGATCTGTAAATTTTTATATTATATATATTATATCATGTATATACAGATATATCTATAATACTAAAATTACGAGGTCCAATTTGTCAGCCGTCATCACGTAAAAACGACGAATCAAAGAATTCAACTTTATATATAACTAATATAGTACAAAGGTGTAGATTAAAAATTACACCACTCCAGGCCCCTTTGTTTTCCACGTAATTAATATTGCCAATAATTAAGAAGTTCCAGGTCGAGTCCGATACCGATACCAATAGTATATTCACCTGTTACCTATTACCTTATCTGTACGTTCCGCATATGACAGGCGCACCACCAAAAGGTGTATTTAATTTTGCTATATACACGGGTCATAATCACAGGGTTGACATAACTAATTGTAGAATTTTAATCAGTAAGACTTTACTAAAAATCTGGACTTGAAATAAGGCGTACAGGTACAGTTTTCAATGTGTTAGCGGGCATGACGTAAAACAGCGAATCAAAGAATTCAACTTTATTGGACAATGCTGTTGATTAGAAAATGCTCAATTCCAGGACATAAATATTACCAATAATAAGTTCCAGGTCGACGGGTTAAAACAAAAAGATTTGAAAGCAGATAAAATTGTGTATCTTATAATCGGCACGACTTTATCAGATGACAATACCAATACTAAAATAAGGCTTACACATAGTTATTTACTTTAATTCAGTCACGGACCCGCTATATCACGGGTGATCACGGGTGTGTTCTAGTATTTATATAAAATTTAGCTATGTTAAAAGACGTGCATAAAGTCAAATCATAAATATACAAATAGTTTCACAGATTTCCACATGTATATTGCTTATAGGTGCAAATTGGGTACTAAGTGCATTTTTAAATTCGAGCGTCACTGATGAGTCTTTTGTAGGCGAACCACGAGTCTGGCGCAAATATAGAATTTCAATCCTGGTATCTATGATGAATTTGATTATAATCACTGGTCGATGCCACTGCTGGTGGAGTTCTAATTCAACGAGCGTATTACCAGCAGAGTAGTCAGCACTTCTGAGTTGACTTGAGTTATCATTGATTTGTTCATAATTATATATTAACTGTTTACAAAACTTTTTTACATTGAACAAATGACTTCCTGTTCAAAGAACTCACTAAGTTAAGCTGGACTCTGATAAGACATGTGTTAAAAGTTTTGTCTTTTTATGTCTTTTGGTGTTTTTTTCTCTTCCTATCTTTTACCGCTTGCTCAGTATTGTGGTTTTCAATACAGGATAACAGTAATTATAGCAGTAAGTTATTTTTATGATAAAAACTTATATCTTACATTTTGGTTTTGAAGGAATTACTTTCCTTCCTAAAATATCAGATCAATACTTTTGATTTTCAAAATGTAATCAAATAATCACAAAAAAACTGATTTTTTAATTATATGAAATATGACTCTACTTGGATTTAACATTTAAATCATTTGTTAGACAAAACACAAGGAATTGACTAGCAATGCAATATTCCTTTTTATATTAAACCTATTTTGATCTTGTTATTTAATTTAAAACTAACAAATAAATTATAGTAATGAACAATAGTTGATTCAACGATAAAAACTAGTATCTTACCTATTAGTGGTTTTGCAGGTTTTAATTTTTTCCCTTAAATAATAAAGCAAAAATTCTAAATATTTCAAAGTGCATACAAATAAATTAATAACTTATTATTTTCATGCGATCTTACCCAACTTATATAATAACCTTCAGTTCATATGTAGACTGGTCTGTTAAAGAGATTTTTTTTTATTGTTTCTCGTTTTTTATATAGATTACACCATTGGTTTTCTGTTTGAATGGTTTTACACTTTTAATTTTGAGATCCCGTTATAGCTTGCTTCTCGTCGTGTGCCATTTCTCCGTGTTGAAGACCGTACTTTGACCTAAAATGGTTCACTTTAATTAATTGTTACTTGGATGGAGAGTTGTCTCATTGGCACTCATATTTATTGGCTTCTTATATTTAAAAACAAGGAATTTACTATCTATGCAACCTTTTTTATAACGTGATAAACATTTTTATATCAATCCTATTTTGATCTTGTAATTTAATTTAAAACAAAACAAATAAACTATAGTAATGAACAATAGTTGATTCAATGATAGAGACTAATATCTTACCTATTGGTTTTGCAGGTTTTACTTTTTTCCCTGAAATGGAAAAGCAATATTTCTAAATTTTTCAAAATGCATTCAAATATTTACAAATAAATTTATCATTGTTTAATTTCATGCAATCTGACTCAACTTGAATTATAACTTTCAAATAAATTTTTGGACAAAACCAAGGAAAATTGTATCTATGCAACATTTTTTATAGCGTGATATACATTTTTATATCAAACCTATTTTCATTCTGTATTTTTTTTAAAACTGAACAGGATAACAGTAATAAAAGCAGTAAGTTAATTTTATGATAAAAACTAGTATCTTACCCTTAGGTTTTGAAGGAATTACTTTTTTTCCTAAAATATAAAAGCAATGGTTTTATGTACATTTGGATTTGTCAATATCATGTTACCATATTTAAATCATGCGTGCAGAAATAGCAGATAATTAAAAATAAAAAGATGAGTGTTAAAACAAGATTATTTTGATAAAAACATGAGGCCATTTATTTTTAGTTCATTTTAACTCAATTATCTAATTACATATTTTTGATGTTTTTGGAAATTAATAATCAATGTATCCTTTAAACAATTTGACACCAGTTAAAGCAGCAAAATGAACGGATTTTCTTTTTTCCTTTTACCAATAAAACGGATTTCAGTATAAAAAAAACAGATAGAAATTCAAATAAATTTTAAAATGTTTACTTGTATGGCCCATCACTTGAACTTCTGCCAAACTGAGAAAACCTTTTCCGCCTCTCAAAATTTTCACATAGCGGCCTGAGATTGGAGTCTTGCATGTTAACACTATGACTTGTCCATTTTTACCAGGTCCTTTAAAATTACTGCAATGTTTCATCTTATTCAGATTTACGCCAACTGTAACCGCTATATTCTTCAGCCTATTACCTAAAAAGATATCAATATCAAGAGTATATACATTGTTCTTCAATCTTCAATCAGTCTGTGCCAATCATCATATCACCGATTGTAATCAAAATAGTTATTACACTTTTTGTATTGACACAAATTTTAATTCAAAACAAGTTTTCCTTTTTTTCGTTAAGATATACATGTCTTTTGTGTTCATCAACCAGAAAATAAGACTCGAAAAAGCTCGACTCGATCACCAGATGATGATCTGGTAGATTTCTCTCATGTTTTATTTGAAAAAAAATCAACAGATATACCTAGAGATCGTTCTGGATTTTACAGGTACATTATTCACAATGTAGGTTGATAATTTACCTAAACTTTTTTTTCCGATAAAAGGATTATTTATTAAATGATATGAAGCTGTTTTCCAAAGATACTTAAATTAATTTAGTTAATTGATATTATCATATGAATATGTCCAAAATAGTATAATATTTGAAAAATTATGTAAAAATTAACACTCTTATCTATCACAGGTCAATTCATTTTGAATCTTATCACGAGTGCAGTTTTTTTCTGACTCCTTACCACAGCAATTTTTTCTGTTAATTATATTGATCTGCTTTACGCTGACAGTTTTCCCCAAATCAACACTCCAATATGGATTTTTCTGGTTCTTTGTGTGTGTAAACGTGTTTTCCACTCCATCGACTGCCTTTGAAGCAGCAAATCTTGAACTGTGTGTTGAACTCTGTGATGCTTTTCTTCGAAGGGCATAGTTAGTTCCTGTAAGAAATTAATACATAATACATTTACACATTAACATTTGCATATTAATTCCAGTTGAGAAAGTATTTCAGAATTTTCATTATCATGATTTCAAGAGTTTCTGGTGACAGGAAAGCTGTACAACCAAGAATACCAATTGGTGAAGTTGAAATCATCCGTTCGAAAGATAAAGACCGCACCAAGTGTTTATTGGTTGATCGTCATTGAATATCTGTTTCAAAGATGAGGACGGATGTTTCGATTGTCGTAACCATTTTACCGTCCTCTTTCACAGAACGTGACCTACCGAAATAAACTTATTACTGGTTTAGTACTTACACAAACAATACGACTGGTGCCCCATTTGGTTTAGGATTTGTCTATTTTTTTTAGAATCTGATATCCTCCACCCCTATTTTTTGTTTTAGCATCGTGTTAGTCATTCTCGTTTCTTTATGGGTTTTTTTTGTATGCTGTTTGTATTTTGATCCTTCATAGTTGCCTTTATTTACACAAGCCAATATAATATAAAATATAATTCATTTTTGCATAATTGTTCATTGTTAATTTGATTACTATAAGAGTAATATTTACAGACAGAACTGATGATAAGCGTTGATTTATATTTTATGCACGCTTACTATTAAAAAAATACTTGATGGAATTGTATCAAATGATTCTGTGATCATTTTTTTTCAGCATATGAGAATGTATCTTTTATTCTTCAAAAAAAATCGTTCTGCCTGTGATCAAGTTAAAAACCTGGTGATAGTTGTTTTACTACGTCTGTTAATTGAGTTAAGCCATTTCAATTGATATTTTAAAGTGTGTTTCTATGTTGTGATGTTACGCTATTGTTTCAGATAAGGGTGAAGTCAGTAGTCTGATATTCAGTAGTTTCTTGACGTGGTTCATTACTATTTCTCGTTTCTGTTTTATATACATTCGACCGATTGTTTTCCCGTTTGAATGGTTTCACAATAGTTCTTTTGGGGCCCTTTATAGCTTACTGTTCGGTGTGAGTCAAGTCTCCGTGTTGAAGATCGTACTCTGACCTATAATGGTTCACTTTTATAAATTGTGACTTGGATGGAGAGTTGTCTCATTGGCACTCATATCAGAGTTCTTATATCTATTATAAGCCATTTGTTAACAATGTACATTAAAGTTTACGGAAATTCTGAAGAACATCAAAACGTTGGCTGGCAAAAAATAATGATCGATAGTTATAAGATAAACTATATGATAATTTTTACATATACTTTGTTTTTTAGTAAATACAAGAAAAGAAAAAAGCTTATTTGCTATACATTCATTAATCAAAGTAAAATTATCTCCCCTTATATGTCTTCTTTGAAGAAAATAATATTGAATCAAACGGTTGCCAAAAAAAACGGGCGTAAAAATAAGGTAAAAGACATAATTTTCTTTATCGATCGAAAAGTTTCAAAAATGAATTAAATTCCTCCTTCAAAGTACTAGTCTGGAACTTAAATACACGGCCCTGTAAAGGTGTTTTTTTTTTGTTTGTTAATTTAATTATCAACAGGGTTGGCAAAACACGGGTTTATTGAGTACTGCCCAGCTCAGTGGTGATTTCTTGGAAGACACAAGCTTTACAGGGTTTTAGCGGATATGACTGGCCAATACTGGATAATATAAAAAGCTGGCCATAATTCAAAAGAGGATTAAGTGATCAATCACAAATGCAATACATTCAAGACATTCAGTGCAATAGACAGGTGATAAAATAGTTATCAAAGGTACCAGGCTTATAATTTGATACGCCAAACGCGCGTTCCGTCTGCATAAGACTCATCAGTGAAGATCAGATCAAAATTATAAAAAAAGCCAAAAACTCCAAAAGGTTGTGTCAAATGCGGCTAAGGTAATCTATGCCTTGGATAAGAAAATCCTTAGTATTTCGAATAATTCATAATTTCAAACAGTAAATTTATAAAAATGACCACATAATTGATATTCATGTCAACACCGAAGTGTAAAAGAGTATAAACACAAAAATACTCCGTGTAATACTAGCGTCGCACATCCGTCTAGCACCGACGTTCGCCGGACGTGGTAAAAAAGCAATTTACGCTGCCAATACGCTAGTAATTTTAGACTCATTCAAATTGTCAATTATATCTGTATCGTGTGCGCAACGAGCTTTAAGAGTGTTCAGTGCGTACGAGAAGCGTACATAAGCGTTTATATGGTGTTCAAGTAACGTATGTTTGCGTATGTCTGGCGTTTGTCTAACGTAGTTGACAAGAAAGGCTACAAAGGAAAAACGTTCATTAAAATTATTTGAGACGTGTCCAGGTCGTATCTGGAACGATTATCCGATATTATGGGGTGTTTGTTACAAACACGCTCCGCATACGTCCGAGTAAAAGTCGAACGTTATTGAGGCGTATACAAAAGAGGGACGAACGATACCAAAGGGAGAGTCAAACTCATAAATCGAAAATAATTTGACAACGCCATAGCTAAAAATGAAAAAGACAAACAGACAAACAATAGTTCACATGACACAACATAGAAAACTAAAGAATAAACAACACGAACCCCACCAAAAACTAGGGGTGATCTCAGGTGCTCCGGAAGGGTAAGCAGATCCTGTTCCACATGTGACACCCGTCGTGTTGCTTATATGATAAAACATCCGGTAAATAGTCTAATTCGGTAGGTTACATTCATGAAAGGGAAGGGGATTGTAGTTACGACGTAAGGAACATATCCGATATCATTTGTGAAACGGTTATTCCATAACGGTCAACCAACTCGTGATGGCGTCCGTAAAATTTACCAAGGGATGATTTCAACTTCACCATTTGGAACTCTTGGTTTAATAGCTTCTTTGTGAGCAGCAACCCTCTATTACCAAAAAAAATGATAGGGAATGCAGGCACGGGAATATCGTATCAATTGGGAGATATATACCCCGTATGCAGGTGCTGCTGGAATGTTCTACTTAGAAATGGAAAGGTCACAATTGGAAAGCTGAAATCATCTCTTTTGCCGTAAAGTTTGGTTTTCAACCGACCTTCATTGTCAATTTCTAGATGTAGGTCAAGATATGAGGCCGACTTAATTGTATCTGTGTATCCTTTATCTATTGTTCGATGGGATAGATGAGTTCCAGATAGTCACCAAATTTTAAACATTTAGTGAAAGAACATCATCTATATAGCGCAAAGTAGAGTTAAAGGATATCGCTAACTTCTTATCTTTCTAAGAAGTTCCTGCATGAAGTCACGTCTTCTAAACGTGTCTCAAACTTATCTGTAGCGTTTTCAACGCGCTTGTATCGTGTATATATACTCATCAAACGAATGGATAACAAATGTCATATTCCTGACTTGGTACAGACATTTTTTTATGTAGAAAATTGTGGATTGAACCTGGATTAATAGCGCTAAACCTCTCACTTGTATGACATCAATTTTATTATTTTTACGTGAACAAAACAGACATAATAGGTAAAATAGTCAAACTATGTGTCACAATCTCATAAAAAAAACAAATATTTATCAAAAAAAGCACAAAAAGCATCTATCAAATATTTATTGCTTCTCATGTTTGATATCAGAAAATGTAAACGTCACATAGGAAGAAAAATATAATAGTTGTGTCGTTGAATGTATGAAAAGTTAACCAATTCTGTTCGCATGTTTCGGGTTCTGCTTTGCACCTTCTGGTTTTGCCTGTGTTCAATCTATTACAGTGTGGTTTGCAATTATGCAGGTGAAATTTTAGGGTTAGGGTTATTCAGTACTTCATTGTTTAAAAAAATGCAGTTTAAAAGATAAATTGATAACGTCATTTTAAGTTTTCAGATCAAGTGATACTGTATACACTAAAAACTCGATTTCTCCTTACCAATGTATGTGTCACCGTCAAAAGCAATGACTTCCTGTAACCTACTAGTGTATACGCAAAAAAGTAAAACCACAAAAATACTGAACTCCGAGAAAAACTCAAAACGGAAAGTCCCGAATTAAATAACAAAATCAAATGATTAAGACATCAAACTAATGGACAACAACTGCAATATTCCCGACTTGGTACAGGCATTTCAAATGTAGAAAATGGTGGATTGAATCTGGTTTTATAGCGCTAACCCTTTAATATGTACGAGTCGACAGTCTCATTAAATTCAAATATATTGACAACGATGCATGAACAAAATGTGACAAATATTGGAACAACAACAACACGAACACCACAAAAACTGTAGGTTATTGCAGGTTCTTCGGAAGGGTATGCCGATCCTGTTCCACCTGTCGTGTTTCTCATATAATTACAATTTCAAAGCGGGTAAATAGTCTAATTCGGTAAGTCACATTCGAAAAAGGGAAGGGGATGGTAGTTACGCCTAACTACTAACGGATTATTGAACTATTTTCTCATATGCTATAAAATACAATGTAATTTTTTTTGTCTTTTATAATGGACATGATAAAACTTTACTCATTCCAAGTGTTCCTTTATTTGAAACAGAAATAATCTCTGTTAAATTTTTTTGGAAAAGCGCACATTTAACAAAGACTAAGAGGGGAAACACAATTATGTTAATTATAGCTTGCTGTTCGTGTGAGCCAAAGCTCCATATTGAAGGCCGTACCTTGACCTGTAATGGTTTACTGTTATAAATCGTTTCTTGGATGGAGAGTTGTCTCATTGGCAATCCTACCACATCTTCTTATAAATATGTACACTGATTTTTTTTTCTTCAAATTGTTTTATATTTGCTTCATATTGCTTAAACATGGACAGGTCGTTACATAGCTTGAATGTTTGAATTACAAATTCTTTTCTAACGTTAATTTTTAGATAGTTTATGATATTCTATTGCATAACATATTACTATAGTTATGGAATTTTCAACAATACATTTTTTAATGAAGCCGGTCTTTCATTTTAACTCAGCAGTTGTAGCTTCATTTGTGATAAAATTATTTTCAAAAGATATGTTTTTTTAGTATAAGAAATCAAGTGAAACTGAAAGCTATTGCTCAGTGATGATACCTCCGCCGCAAGTGGATAATTTTAAAAGTGTAAAAATATGTAAGTGTTCGATAAACAGGAAGTTGCTGAGGGATGTATCTGAAAACAGTACAGCTTATATAAACCCTGAAACCAATTTTCAGAAATCCTTGAATTGTAGTTCCTGAGAAAATGCGGTGAAAATATCAATGGGACGGAAGGACTGACAGACTGACGGATGGATGGACGGACAGAGGTATAACAGTATACCCCCTTTTTTAAGCGGGGTATAATAAGAGAAAAAATTTCAATATAAATAATTTTTTATTTGCAATTTTCACAACATTCGATCAAATCGTCGTGTTCAATGCACTTAAATCGTGCTATCTTGTAGATTTATTGGGATCACATATATCTCTGTCCATGTAACTTTCCTTTGAATTTGACTCAGTGACTTAAGTCCGTATTAGAATCATGCAAAATTCGTTTCATTGGTAGAAAGCCTACAAAAAAAATAATATCTTATTTAGGATATAAAAATTTAATGAAATTCATATATAGTTTTTGGATATGGAAATTATCAGGTGAGTATTAATTCTTTAAAATGCATTTTGAATATCATTAGTAGGAAGATAACTTTGAATCATATAGAAAATATTTCTAAAATGTATGTTGTTATTTAGCCTCATAAGACGGTAAACGGAACATATTACTTTTTTAGCTAAATGTCCCTCATATTACACAACTGGTTGACAAAAATACACATTTTGAGCCTTTCGTGATATCACAAATTTAGATTTTGCATGATTCTCATCTGGACTACCACTTAATTCTTAAAGTTAAATTGTTTATTCTTATTGATTTATAATATATATTTGTTTTTTTTCTTCAACTTCTAATCTGCGTTATTTCGCTTTGATATTATTCACGTTCCTTATTAAAATATAAAACGTCACTATCAGAATGAATTTCTAAGCTTGGTCAGAAAAATCAGTGCATCACAACGACTCGTTATCAACCGATTTTAGTGTTCTACGAATGATCGGCGTAATCATTAGAAGGCTGAACGATCCTTTAGCTACCAACGTATGTCTTATGTTTCAAAAGAATTAGTTACAGATATTCAGCGAAAAGCAGGCAATTTCAATGTTAGTTTCTCTTTTTGTCTGTGTATCTGAATATTTCAAAATTCTTTAGAATCTTATTTTGTGTAAACTTCACTGTGAAGTATCGGTACTAAAGATGATACAAAGGTAAAAACAATTTTTCTGAATGAAAATCTTAACCTATTCATCTCTCCTATTTCCCAATAAAAAAATGGCAGAAAACTCCCACCTTCAGTACGACAGATTACAAATATATGTTGCACAATTGGTTTAATATCTCTCAAACTTTTCAATGTACAAAATAAAGAAATAATTCAGTAATGAACTTAAAACCGCAAAATATATTTATCAAAACAACTCGTTAGGAAATGATTGAAAACTAACAAAAACAAATCTGATATTCTCTTCAATGGGCGGTACACCTAAAGTACTTATAATAATTTGGCAAAATAAAGTTAGGAAAAAAATATTTTAATATCCCCTTTTCCTTGCTTTCTTACAAATTAAGCCGACTGTTTGTGTCGTATAGGTGCATATGTATGTAATCAGCACATATCTATCAAAAAATCATATTTTTTTAAGACATTGCATCAAAACGTTCCTGCGAAAAAGAAGTGCTTGCAAACTTTACAATAATTGCTGGACCATTGGCCTGTCTGGATGTGACAAAATGGACGGTCAAGTAGAAAATAGCCATAAAAACATGTAAAAAAATAATCTTGATATTCTTATAATTTTTCTTTTACAAAAATACTAAACTAAGAAGAAAATTAAGAAAGAAAAGGCCTGAATCAAATGGCAAAATCAAAACATGACACATTTAAAACGAATGGACAACGCCTGTCATATTATTGACTTGGTAGATGAATTTTCATAGGTAGAAAATGGTGGATTACACCTGGTTTCAAAGCGCTTAACCGCTCACTTTTATAACAGTCGCATCAAATTCCATTATATTGACAATGCTATGTTAACAAAACAATATTTAAAAAAATAAAACACTTTGAAAGCTAAATTAGTCATCTGCTGTCTCTATATAAATTTTATGGCACAATAACTTTCATGTTAGAAATATCCACCATGGCAAAATAACCGAAAATTGATTCTGCATCGAAACACTTCTTTTAGTGATCAAAGAGAATTCTATGAGATAGAATTTTGATATAAAATATGAGAAGAAAGGTTTTAAAATGTGATTTAATAAAAGAAAAGGAGAAAAGGTGTCACCGACAAGAACCTACAAGTAAAATTCAATCCTATATAAAAAATAATACTGTTTGAGTAAACTCCTCTTCAATGTTACGGGTGACAATTTGATTAAAAAAACACAAATATTTGGTATTTATAAAATCAGTCTACATAATGCAATAATCACGTTACTTTCTTTATTCAAACAAACAAGCTAACACATAATTGACAATCTGTATCAAAGCTACTAGTTTCAAGCAAAGATCTAGAAAGATTGTGAACTACGCTTTTTCAACCCAAGATGTGGGTATACAGTTAAAATGTAATCTAACGCAATTAAGGAATACAGTAACTCAAAATTTTTAAAAAATCGATAAAAAAAAATCCTACTCATTTGCTGACTTGAAATCTCATAAGTGCGGTCATTTACTGTCGATTTACCATAATTTTTTTTATCAGTGTCAATATCTTGTGTTAAGCTAAAAGAAATATACAAACAAGTGCTTTAGACCAAGTCATATTATTGGCACAACTTTTTTCGGCATTTTGGGGATTCCAATACTTTTCAACGTCGTCTTTGATTTAGTTTTAAATACAAAGTATCTTTTTTATTTGGACGCAACTGTTTATGATTATACAAACAAAACGCGCGATACACGGAAACGAATCTCGCCCTTCCAGAAAAGCTAGTTTGATTAGATATTACGTTTAAAGTAAATATTTAGGTTCAAACTACAGCTTAAACTAATGAACCTTAACGATAAATATCTCTAATATTTTGATGACACATGCATTATTTCTGAAATACATATCAAACATTTGATATCTTAAAGTATATGGAGCTTATTAAGGACAAAACAATCGTATTTCAGGTAGAGATCTAAAACGTCTTAGAACAGTGTTAACTCCAGGGAGTATTACTTATTATTCTTTTTAATATTTAAATTCTCTTTGGGAACAACTGCTTTTGGAGGCAGGTCAAAATAAAGCAAATGAAAACGGAGGAATCGGACCAATCCATTTTAATAATGGTTTGGAAAACAAGTGTTTTATCCTATGTTTTTACATGTAAAATATAAATCAATAGTATTTTTACACTGGTGCTGTTCTTGTTATTCATATTGTACATTCATAGAAAAATCCAATTTTTTGTATGTATACATATAGAATCTTGACGAATGTATGTTGCACCGTTTCTTCAATGTATTTCAAACTACTTTTTGCAACAAAAAAGTAGAAAGAAGTTCTGGTAAATTGAAATACTTCTTTTTATTGATATTGAAGGAATTAAACGACATCAATGCCAGTCTCCAAATATTAAACATCAGCAATCATATTTACCTTTTTGCATCATTTTCGTATGCTATCATTAGAGTAAAAATGTTTCAGTGTTAAATTTTGTAAGTTAACACGCAATCTCGAAATTTGAAATGTTTCTTCAAAATCGATGTTTTGTTGGTAGGTTTTAAGTCAAAATCCTTCAAGTGTACGAAAATTGGTTAAATGATAGAACTTTATATCTCACATTTTGGTTATCCAGGTTTTACTTTTACCCCTAAAATCAAGTGGCAATAATTCTAAACTTTTTAAAATGTATTAAATTAATTACAAATAAATTCATGATTTTTCTAATTTCATGAAATATGACTCAAACTGGATTTAACATCCAAATCATTTGTTTAATAGACAAAACACAAGGAATTAACTTTCAATGCAGTGTTGATTTTTTCATATCAAACCTATTTTGATCTAGTAATTTAATTTCAAACTAAACAAATAGATCATATTTATGAATAATAGTTGATTTGATGATAAAAACTTATATCTTACCTATGGGTTTTGCAGGTTTTACTTTTTTCCCTAAAATTAAAAAGGAATAATTTTAAAAAAATTAAAAATGCATACAAATAATTACAAATAAATTGATGACTTTTTAATTTCATGCGATCTGACTCAACTTGGATAATAACCTTCAGTTCATATGTAGACTTGTTCGTTAATGTGATTTTTAATGTTTCTCGTTTTTCGTTTGTAATATAGAGGAGACCATTGGTTTTCCCGTTTTAATTGTTTTACACTTGAATTTTTTTTTAATTGCAAGCAATCTGACTGAGATTGGAGTATAACCTTCAATCCATATGTAGACAAAAACAAGGAATTTACTATATGTATGCAACATTCCTTTTTGTGTGATAAATATTTTAATATCAAACCCATTTTTATTATGTAATTTCTTTTGAAAAATTACCTGGCCTAAAAAAATTTGTGTTGCTATAGTGCTTAACACGATTTTTAAGGTAGCCGGAATTGACCTTAGAACGATAGTATTGACTTTTGATGTCCAAAAATAGGCAGATCGAACATATTTTGACTTTATTTGCTGACTTTTTACGTTTGGGATAAATTGAAACTATGAAATTGATTATTTCAATGAGAATGAAATTTTTCTTTTTTTTGTTAAGATATTAAACAATAACGTTTACCTGGCGTACCCGTACGTTAAATGTATTTCGGCATTTCTCTTCGAAAAATGACCTTTTAATGGAATAAAACGTCTTATTCGTAAACTTTCTCTTTTTTCTCCTCAATAGGTCATTAAAAAAATATCTGTTAATTATGTGGAGAATTTTGTGAAAATGTAGGATTTGGCGATTCTAACCTTTCATACCTTTTGTTTCATTGATAAAACATGATATGGACTTGTCCAGTGCCTAGTTTAGAGGTCGTTTAAGTTACTGTACACATTCTGTACGTTTTGATTTAATCAATATAAATGGATGAAAAGCATAACCAGTTTAAAGGTAAACTAACTATAAGTTAATCCAATCAAATTGTGTAAGATTCAATAAAATAAGCGGTCCACATCAGGATAAGTAATGGGGGTACACTGGGTGGGGAGAAAATGAAAAATATTTTAAGGGATTTTTTTCGCAAAAACGAATAAAATATGTCAAACAAAAGTTTTGTTATAATTTTAACAACATGTTCTGTATTGATATACGTTTCTAATCTTTAATTTGTGTACTTAAGGCAGTAGAAAGTTTAGGCTTCAAAAGTCTACAAAAATGACTTTCACAGAATGTTCACCCATTCAAAACAATTATTGTTTCATAAATGATACGAAGATACATTGGCGAATAATTTCTTAAAAGACTGCAAAAAAAATCATTCTGATTGGTATAGTGGTATTGTCAAGTACGTTAGCATGAACAGTGGTATAGCAAGCATCGAATTCCCTTACTATCAGATTATTACATGGCTTTTTTCATATTAGATGTATTTTCAAGCCCAAGTTTCAATATCAGCCAAAGAGCCGATGATATTGACCGAGGGCTGATAAAACATCTGATATAAAAAATGACATGCTATGATCTTTATATCATATGCTTCAAAAATGGAGAAAAAAAAACAGTTTATACATACATTATGTACATGTAAATCATTTTTAGTTTGTTCTCACGTAAAAGTCCAAAAAGTGAAAATGTTTACTGACCTCCGACGCCAAATGTAGTGCATCCGATATGGAAATTTCTAACAAGTGTCTAAACAGAGGGGGGAAACAACAGCATGATATATTTTTATATTGACGAAAGAAAAAATAATCAACAAAACCTAATGCACTGTTTGGAAATTAACATTTGTAAAGTAACTTTGTAAATTATGCTGGAAATTTTTTAAAGTGCATTTATTAAAAACATTTTTTTTTTTTGCATTTTTCATAATATATTATCCTGTATCGTAATAATAGATGTATACCCTACTTCAATTGTAATGTTTTTCACTGAAAACGTATCAATGAGGTTTATTTTCCGGAATTAGCAGAGTATCGCCGGAATGCCATGTGATAACGTTACGGAAAGGCATGTGATAACAATCGAAGCATGTGATAAACTTTTCATATCAGCCCACTAAACACCATTTCGGAAAAATATGGAATTCACGTTAATTTTATGCTATTATCATACTGTAAAACATATATGTTATTTCCTCTAAGTATATGATAAAAAAAAATTAACACACACTATAGTTCTGTCTTTTTAAATTTTTTAACGTGTGACCAATATTGTCTTTCTGATACAGAATAACAGTAAAAATAGCCGTAAGTTGATCCTATGATAGAAACAAGTATCTTACCTTTTGGTTTTGCAGGAATTACTTTTTTTCCTAAAATTTAAGAGCAATGATTTTACGTGCATGTGGATTTTACATTGTCAGGTGTTCATATTTTATTTGTGCGTGCAAAAACTAGCAGACAATTAAAACTCAGCAGATTGGCTTTAAAGCATGATTTTTTTTATAAATACTTGCAATTATGTTGATATTGTTGTCATTGTTTCGCTTAATGTGATAATTAAGTAATTAAAACATTGAAGAAGAACATTGTTACACGAACGATTTATTTATATGTGATTTTTCAGATTTTACATGAGTGTCTGAAATTAAAAACATGAAGTAAGAATATTTGATTCATTGTGCAAATACTGTACGCAATATTTCAAATAAACATATTTCAAAATAAATTGTTAAAGCTTTCAACGTTATTGGTTAAAGTGTTCCCTTTTTTGTAAGTTATTAAATTGATGTAAAGCATTGATTGGGGTCATACGCAAGCTTTCTAATAATATAATATTTGTATCGAATTTTATCTAATGCTGTCATGATCATTTTATTTCTCAACACATGCTAATCAAGGTATCTTCTATTTTTCTTCAGATACATCTGTTCTACCTCTGTAATCAATTTATAAATCGCTTCACTGAGCGCAGCTGCATACGAACGCAGAGGTCCAACTCCGAATATCTAGGGCAAAATGGACATAATATTCCTGCTTGATACAGGTCTGAATTTAGATTGTAATTAAACATTTTACACATCATATGTTTCTGACAATTAATAACTGTAGTCAAAGAACTTAGAATTAGTTATTTTATTTGAATTTATATTCATTTTTTTGCTTTTGTGTAATACACTGTGCTGTTGCGAATTAACCCCCCCCCCCCCCCCTCCTAAAAATTATATATAGTATAGTATATAGGCATATTTAAGTTGAAAGATCAAAAATAATGTCATACAATTGTGAAACTTCAAGTCAAATAGACAAAATGATCTAAATATCTAATCTATACAGCCTCGACCATAAATAACTGTTGTTTCTTTTTAATCTTCAATAAGAAATGAAATAAAACAAATGTTTGCGTTATTAAAAAAAGGACAGGGCGGGGATGGAGGTAAAAGAAAAAAATTTGGGGCGGAGGTCAATACGCACAAGTAAAGTGTATCCCACTAAAACAAGAAAGAAAAAAATGTTTGCGTTAAGCGCAAAGGTTTGCGTTATTTCGCAAAGATTTGCGTCATAACCCAATAGGTTTGCGCTATAACGCAAAAGTTTGCGCTATATAGCATAGGTTTGCGTTATAACGAAAATGTTTGAGTTATAACGCTAAATGTTTGAGTTATAACGCAAATGTTGGAGTTATAACGCTAAATGTTTGAGTTATAACGCAAATGTTTGAGTTATAACGCAAAGGTGTGCGTTATTCCACAAATTTTGGTTTGCGTTATAACTCAAAGATTTGCGTTATAACCCAAAGACAGTAAAGAACATTCTTTAAAAAACTGTGTAACGCTAATACGCTTCCGTACACAACAACATTTCTTTATACATAATTTAAAATCAATGTAAGGGAGGTAATCCAAGCATACACAGCATTGTACATTTAATGTGTTTGATAAACTCCCTTACATTACTTTAAAATTGTCTTAATTGTCTATTAACCAGGAAACCTTTCTTTTCCCCTTATATGCACCTTATTCCTAAATGGTTTGAAATATAAACACCGATTGTCAATCCTAACCATCCCTATGTGGCATGGAAACTTGCAGTACAATTTCAGAGGGATCCATATAATTTACCTCAAGTTATTGTCTAGAAACAAGAAAAAAATGATTATTTTTGGCCCCATTTTCACCCCTAATTCCTGAACGTTTTTGACAATTAATCCCAAAATTCAATCCCAGCCTTTCGTTTGTAGTGTTGTGCAGTGCATTACAATAAAAGAAAGATTCATACACTTAAACACAAGTTATTGTCTGGAAACTAGAAAAATGCTTATTTGGAACCCTTTTTAGGGCCCCTAATTCCTAAACTGTTGGGACCATAACCCCCAAAATCAATCACAACCTTCCTTTTGTGATTTCAAACCTTGCGAGTAAATTTCATAGAGATCCATTCATTTTTACTAAAGTTATTGTCCGGAATCTAAGTGGTTCTGTACGACGACGACTACGACGACATGATACCAATATACTACCGCAAAAAGGACAAGGTTCACTTATGGCACAATATGGCCTATAATATCAACTTTATCATTAAACACCAAAAAGGTCATTATTTGGTTCGTTAATTGGTCTTTTTTTAGCCTTAACGCTAAATAATTCAGTCTTGTCATAAAAGTTCACAATATTCTCCAAAGTAAGCCGATTTTGGCTTTTCAAAATATGATGATTTTGTGCAATTTCCCGACCTAAAAGCTTGGGAAAACCTTGGCCGCCACCTACGATCCGAAATGTTCTGTAACCAAAAGATTCTAATTTTGATATGGAATCCATCAATATAAAGACTTTGAATCGTGGATGGCGGCCGAGCTTAATTATGCAAAAAACAATTACAATAATTAAAAAAAATACCAATATTTACCTGAAAATACACATAATGTTCATTTAAGGTGTCATAGCTTCATAAGTTTTCAAAGAAGGTGCAAAAAAATATATTTTTGTCTTTATAGTACAATCACAAATATTTCTATGTGAAATTTGTAATTTTGTTGGCCAAATTTTAAAAAACATAAAAAAAATTAGGGCCAATTTCAACCCTTCGTGAACCTTCTCCTTTGTTGTCGTATAAAAACTTACTTATAAGGAAACTGTTGACTATAGTTTTTTTAATTAGTAAAATGGAGAACAAAAATGTTTACAAGTAGCAAATAGGCCCTATGTACATAACCATTTATTGACGATTCAAATAACATCAAAATGTTGCCTGGCATTTGAATATCACAATAAAATAAAAGAGGTAAAAACAGACCAATCAGAACCAAATATGATCGGATGGTAGGTGACAGACAGGCTATTTTGATTTCTTTCGATTTCTATAATATTTGAAACTAAATAAATAAAACTTATTTGTTATTGCATTTGGTAAAGATATGTTTTTCCTAACCAATATGCATTTTTTATCTTCTTTGTTGCTAGTTCTGTTTTTGTATGTGTTATATTCTTTTCTTTTTGTTACTACATTTTTTTAACGCATGTGTAATATATTATATAGTCGTTTTTGGTACAACATAGCTGTAATGAACAAAAGTTGATTCAATGATAGAAATTAATATCTTACCTTTTGGTTTTGCCGGATTCACCTTTTTCCCTAAAATCAAAGATCAATAGTTCTAAATTTTTCAAAATGAATACAAATAATTACAAATTTATTCATGATTTTTTTAATTTCATGCTATCTCACTCAACTTGGAATATAACCTTCAATTCATATTTGCACAAAAACTCAGAATTTACTATCTATGCAACATTTTTTTACTGCGTGATAAACATTTCATAGCAAACCTATTTTCATTCTGTAATTTCTTTAGGAAACTAAACAAATGATTACTGGATAAAAAAAAATCAATGACATCAGCTGGCCTAAAAGAATATGAGTCGCTAGTTATGTCTTCTTTTTGTTATATTTAATTCTTCAAATTCTTAACGTGTGAACAATATTGTATTTTTCCTACAGAATTATGAAACTAGTATCTTACCTTTTGGTTTTGCTAGAATTACTTTTTGATTTACTTTTTTCCCTAAAATATAACAGCAATGATGTTTTACGTGCATGCAGATTTTTCAATATCATGTTTTCATATCTATATTGTGCGTGCAAAAATTAGCAAATAATTAATACTACACAGATTGGAGTTAAAACATGATTTTTTTTTTATAAATACATGAAGCCATATTCAAGTTTTCGTCTGAACTGTTAGACACTTGTTATTTTGGGATCTTTCATAGTTTACTATGGTATTGGTTTTTCTCATTGTTGAAGGACGTACGGAAATTTTTAGTTGTTTACTTCTATAGTTGTTCTTTGCTCTGCCCTGGGAAATTGTTTCTTCTGTAATCATATATATACCACATCTTCTAAATGATATTTTACATACATAAATAAACTCATCATAGATTCCAGGACTAAATTTTATATTTACGCCAGACGCGCGTTTCGTCTACAAAAGACTCATCAGTGACGCTCGAATCAACAAAAGTTGAAAAAAAAGCCAAATAAAGTACGAAGTTGAAGAGCATTGAGATCCAAAATTCCTAAAAGTGTTGCCAAATACAGCTAAGATAATCTATGCCTGAGGTAGAAAAGCCTTAGTATTTAAAACTATTCAAAAATACAACATACATTTTTTATACTGTCCGTTCGTTAAGGCATGTCAAGTAAAATGTCTTTTAAGTGTCATCCAATTGGGTCACATAATTAAAGATTTTAAATTTAGACTTCTTTTTTGTACTTTAGCAGTTTCCATGGCAACGGTAGCCATCTTGAAAATGCAATACCCGATTTAAAATCTGCTCTTGCTGGCTAACATTGTGGTGTAGTTCTAATTTCAAATTCCATGATAAAAGCTTGACAAATGTGGAATAAAAAATAATAAGAAAAAAAGAAACAAACAATTACAATATGTCACCCCAAATCCGATGAGGATGCCGTATATCTTTTTTCTTCATATTCTATAAATTGGATTTTATAAACCCTATTATTATAATTGTTCTGTTCATTTTGTGAATACACCGCTTTGGAGTTCTTGGAATTACTGCAATGAGATATATCTATGCTGATCCATCGTTTTCTATGTTTATCGACGACCTTCAATTTGCCAAAATAACAAAACACAAAATACTAACTAACAACTAAGAAATATAAACAAATAAAACACACCACTTTATTTAAAGCATTATATAATCAATAAAGCTTGCAGTTAGCCAACATCAACAATTATACTTACTTCTTGGTTTATGTACTTTTAATTTCGGCACTGCAATATATAACATAGTACTTAAAGGTGAATTTTTAAACCTGATCTGAATAGGATATGATAATTTAAGACAACATGTTTTTTTGCACATTCAGGACGGTCACATTTTAAAAAGAAATCGAGACCTACGACAATAGAAACTATTCATCTTTTAATATGTATTATTCTCTAAAAGCCATCTAGATATATATAAATAAAAAAAACTAGATCAATGAAACTGGCATATGCAGTAACAATCCTCATTTAATATTCAAATTGTATACATGTTGTCATAAAGATAATGTGTAATCTCAAGACACTTAATGGACATGAATAATATTTACCTTTTGCATAACTTTATTTTTGGTAATTAAACATTAAATGCACTTCACCAAATAGAATTATTAAAAAATAAATAATTAACGATTTTATAAAAATATCTAGCCATCAAAGACCCATAAATATCCATTTTGATCCATGTCATCGTTTAAAATACAACAGACATTCTTATTTCCATATGCACCCCATGATTATCGAAATGAGATCATGATTTTGTGTACAAAGTGAGGGAAAAGCATCATAAAAAATTGGTGTTTTTTTGTTATTGTACTTTCAAATAAAAGTCAAATTCTGTTATGAGTAACACGTTAACATTTTATTTCTTTTCTTTTATGAGTTTGATTCACTTTGTAGAGTAAGAATTCACTACGATATTAAATATTTATGTTGTACCTTTTTCGGTTATGTATTTCGACCTCCACTTCGCAAAATCAAATGACACTAGATTTGAACTTTCTAGCAATAACGGATGGCACATTTTCGAAGGTAACTGCAGCCATTTTGAAAATTCCAAAGTCGAACACCACATTAACATATGCCGTCTAACACTCTTGAAAATTTTATGAAATCTGGTGCATTTTTAATTTTTTTTATCCATAGTAATAGTGAACATTTCCGAAATTCTAAAGACGGGTGGTGCACTTTGTGACAAGCACTGTTATATACCATTAAAGTTTAATTGGGTTTAATGTTATATACTTCAAGAAAATGCAGTCTTGATGTGTTTTCCAGAAGTGTAAACTTACGACCTTTTCCCCTGGACAATGGCGGCCATTTTGGAATTTCTAAATACTGTCCGCTCGTTAAGGCATGTCAAGGAACATGTCTATAAAGTGCAAATGTGCTCTCGCTGGTTAACATTGTGGTGTAGTTCCATTACAATTGGTTCATTCAATTTCAAGATAAAAGCTTGACTAAAAAATGGGAGGGAAAAAGTAATAAAAAGAGAAAAAAAAAAAGAAACAAATAATTACAATATGTCACCCAAAATCCGATGTAGATGCCGTAATGTCTTTTTTCTTCATCTTCTGTAAATTTGATTTTATTAACCCTATAATTATATTATTTACTTCACAAATTTTTTGTAAACATCGCTTTTGAGTACTTGAAATTTACTGCGGTGAGATATAGCTATACTATTGTTTTCTGTGATTATCACCGACCCTCAATTTACCAAAATAACAAATCACATAAATACTAACTAACAACTTAGAAATATGAACAAATAAAACACATCACTTTATATAATGCATTATATAATCAATATAGCTTGCAGTTAGCCAACATCAACTATTAAACTTACTTTTTGGATAATGTACTTTTAATTTCGGCACTGAAATAGATAACAAAGTCCTTAAAAGTGAATTTTTGAACTTCATCTGAATAGGATATGATAATTCAAGACAACTCCTTTTTCAACTGATTTTTATAGTTCGTTCTTATGTTGTACTGTCATACCACTGTCCCAGGTTAGGAGAGGGTTGGGATCCCGCTTACATGTTTAACCCCGCCGCATTATTTATGTATGTGCCTGTCCCAAGTCAGGAGCCTGTGCTCATTGTTGAAGGCCGTACAGTGACCTATAGTTGTTAATGTCTGTGTCATTTTGGTCTTTTGTGGATAGTTGTCTCATTGGAAATCATACCATATCTTCTTTTTTATATTGTTGTTTTATAACTTCAGGACGGTAACATTTTAAAAAGAATTCAAGACTTACGGCAATAGAAACTATTCATGTTTTAATATGTAACATTCTCTACAAGCCTACAAGCATCTCGAATTCATATAAATAAAAATGATCAATGAAACTAGCATATGCAGTAACAATCCTCATTTAACATTGAAAATTGCATACATCTTGTCATAAAGATAATGTGTAAACTCCAGACACTGAATGTACATGAATAATGTTTACCTTTTGGCATAACTTTCTTAATTTATGGTAATTTATTATAAAATGTAGTACGTCAAATAGAATTAATGATAAATAAATATTTACGTTTTATAAAAATTTCTAGTCGAAAAAGACCCATAAATATCCATTTTGACTGATGCCATCGTTTAAAATACAACAGACATTCTTATTTCAATATGAACCCCATGAATAATTAAAATGAGATCATGATTTTGTGTATAAAGCGAGGTAAGAGCATCATTGAAAAAAATGGGTTTTTTTTTAGCTATTGTACTTTCAAATAAGGGTCTAATTCTGTAATAAGTAACACGTTTACATTTATTTTATTTTCTTTTATCAATGTGATTCACTTTGTAGTTTAAGAATTCACTTTATGAATGGCTATTATTAGGTCTTTCCACCTTTCCGAGGAAAGACCTTTTGATTTTGTTCTGATTATTATTATTATTGTTATTATTTTTTTCCGGCTAATTTTTTTCTTGCGTAGTATTGATGTTTCAAAAGATGTCGCTTAGATATTTGGAATATGATATCGTATTGTTATCTCCCTAAACACTGTTTTTCTTGTGGCCACTACTCCTTCGCAACCATAAAAGATAACGACAAATTTATTTTACCAAATTGCTCTTTACATCTTCAGGATTAGGATTTTAATTTTAACTGAAGCTATCCGGAGACTCCATATCAGAGTTATTCCCCCTAATGTATTTGATATAAGTGAAATGCCTTTCTAACTGGTAAACCATAAGTGATAGAGACCAAAGGTCTTTTGATTTGAGATCCTTGGTCTAAAAAAAATGAAAATTAGGTCAAGGTTATATTCTAAATTTTGATTTTGGCTTATTTTCAAACACTGTATAACATAACGACAAATTATTTTTACTAAATTGTTAGTTGCAACATGTCGTTACTTATATGTTTTGGTTGAACGGGTACGTAGACAGTTAATTTTCACCCATCCCATCCCATCCATCGTTACTACGTACAATCCCGTTCCCTTTTTACGAATGTAAACTATCGAATTAGACTATTTACCCCTATTTGTGACATTTTTACCTATTGCTTTTGTTTGTTTTGTTCACACATCGTTGTCAATATAATGGAATTTGATGCGACTAACATACAAGTGAGAGGTTTGGTTAGCTTTAAAACCAGGTTCAATCCACCATTTTCTACATAAGAAAATGCCTGCACCAAGTCAGGAATATGACAGTTGTTATCCATTCGTTTGATGTGTTTGAACTAGTGATTCTGCCATTTGATTTGGGACTTTCCTTTTTTTAATTTTCCTCGGAGTTCAGTATTTTTGTGTTTTTACTTTTCATTTAGAATTACGCGGCGTAAAGTGATATGACTCATTAACCATACATATTAAATCCCTAGGGTCTTTTGATTTAAGGTCATTTGTTAGTGACCTTGAAATTTAGGTCAAGGTCATAGGCTAATTGGACGTTCTAGATTTTGACCTTTGCCTCAAATTCATATCAATACATCATAAAGCCATAGGAACTAACATTTTTAACTGATTTTTCATATTTTAATATCAAAATAGATTTTTACTAGTGGAAAGACCTTCAATTGTTCTCTGACCAATTGGTTTTTAATTTATTTTGAATTAATTGATCGATAAAATTAGTTTTTGACTCTTCACAATGAATAATCCGCGAAGCCGATTATGTAAAATGAGTCAAAAATTAATTTTATGGTTTAATAAATTCAAAAAAGATCATTGCCATTCATTATAAATAAATTTCTATATAAAAAAAAAAGGCCAAAAGAACTTTTTAAATTATTTATATTAACAATAACAACGTACAAGCATGTTGGCGTATGCATATACAACGTCGTAGTGGTCATGTGGCCATAAATATTGACAACATTGAAAATAAAAAGAATACTTCTAACCAATCAGAAAACAGTAAATACACCAAATTTATTTATTATGATATGAAATGAATATGTTGTACCTTTTCTTCTATGTATTTCTACCTTCACTTTGCAAAAAAAAGCAAAACGAGATTTGTAATTGCTGGCAGTACGGATGGCACATTTTCTGGGGTAACGGCAATCATCTTAAATTTCACAGTCGAACAGCAGAAACATATGCCGTCTAACACTTGTGAAAATTTCGTGAAATTTGAGCATTTCTTTTTTTTTAATCCATGGTGACAGTGATTATTTCCAAAATTCCAAAGATGTATGCCACGTTGGGACATGCAATGTTATATACCAATAAATCTAAATTGGGTTAAATGTTATATTCTTTAAGAAAAAGCAGCTCTAATGTGTTTTCCAGAAGTGTAAACTCACGACCTTTTTCCAAGGACAACGGCAGCCATTCTGGAATTTCTTAATACTGTGCGTTCGTTAAGGCATGTCAAGTAACACGTCTATTAAGTGTTATCAATTTGGTTTCATGATGAAAGATTCAGAATTTAGACTTTTTTCGTATTAAAGCAGTTTCCATGGCAACGGTAGCCATCTTGAAATGCCATACCCCAATTGCAAAATTGCTCTCGCTGGTTAACATCGTTGTGTAGTTCCATTACAACTGGTTTATCCAATTCCATGATAAAAGCCTAACCAACAATGTGTAGGAAAAAAAATAGGAAAAAAAGAAAAAAAACAAGAATGTGTCCTCAGTACACGAATGCCCCACTCGCACTATCATTTTCTTTGTTCAGTGGACCGTGAAATTGGGGTAAAATCTCTAATTTGGCATTAAAATTAGAAAGATCATATCATAGGGAACATGTGTACCAAGTTTGAAGTCGATTGGACTTCAACTTCATCAAAAACTACCTCGACCAAAAACTTTAACCTGAAGCGGGACAGACGGACGGACGAACGGACGCACAGACCAGAAAACATAATGCCCCTCTACTATCGTAGGTGGGGCATAATTAAAATACGTCACCGCAAATCCAATGAGGGTAATGTAATGACTTTTTTCTTCATCTTCTATAAATTGGATTTTATTAACCCTATTATTATAATTACTTGTTTTTTTTTGTGTATACACCGCTTTGGAGTTTTTGGAATTTACTGCGATGAGATATATCTATGATGTACCATTGCTTTCAATGATTATCGACGACCTTCAATTTGCCAAAATAACATAACACAAAAATACTAACTAACAACTAAGAAATATAAACAAATAAAACACACCACTTTATTTAAAGCATTATATAATCAATAAAGCTTGCAGTTAGCCAACATCAACAATTAAACTTACTTCTTGGTTTATGTACTTTTAATTTCGGCACTGCAATATATAACATAGTACTTAAAAGTGAATTTTTGAATCTGGTCTGAATAGGATTTGAACATAAAATGAAGTACGTCAAATAGAATTAATGATAAATAAATATGTACGATTTTATAAAACTTTCTAGCCGAAAAAGACCCATAAATATCCATTTTGATTCTTGCCATCGTTTAAAATACAACAGACATTCTTACTTTCATATGAACCCCATGTTTAATTAAAATGAGATCATGATTTTGTGTACAAAGCGAGGAAAGAGCATCATTGAAAAAAATTGGGTTTTTTTTAGCTATTGTACTTTCAAATAAGAGTATAATTCTGTAATAAGTAACACGTTTACATTTAATTTATTTTCTGTTATCAGTATTTAATTCACTTTGTAGTTTAAGAATTCACTTAATGAATGGCTATTTTTTATTTCGAATTTGTTGAACCATAAAATTAATTTTTTACTCTTCACATAGAATAGTCCGCGCAGCCGATTCTGTAAAATGTGAAGAGTCAGAAATTATTTTTATTGTTCAATAAATTCAAAATAGATTATTGCCATTCATTATAAATAAATTTCTATAAAAAAAGACCCAAAGAATTTTTTAAATTATTTATATTAACAATAACAACGTACAAACATGTTGGCGCATGAATATACAACGTCGGAATGGGCGTGTCGCTATAAATATTGACAACATTGAAAATAAAAGTAATACTTCTAAGCAATCAGAAGGCAGTAAAGACACCAAATTTATTTATTATGATATGAAATGAATATGTTGTACCTTTTCTGCTATGTATTTCTACTTTCAATTTGCAAAAAAAAGCATAACGAGATTTGTAATTGCTAGCAGTACGGATGGCACATTTTCTGGGGTAAATGCAGCCATTTTCAATTCCACAGTCGAACAGCACATAAACATATGCCGTCTAACTCTGTCGAAAATTTCGGGAAATTTGGACCTTTTTTTTATCCATGGGTACAGTGACCATTCTCCAAATTCCAAAGATGTGTGCCACGTTGGGACATGCACTGTTATATGCCAATAAAACAAAATTGGTTTGAATGTTATATTCTTTAAGAAAATGCAGCTCTAATCGTTTTTCGGCTTCGCGGATTATTCAATGTGAAGAGTCAGAAATTAATTTTCTGGTTCGATAAATTCAAAATAGTTTATTGCCATTCATTATAAATAAATTTCTAAAAAAAAATAAGGCACAAAGAACTTTTTAAGTTATTTACATTAACAATACCAACGTACAAACATGTTAGCGTATGCATATACAACGTCGGAGTGGGCGTGTCGCCATAAATATTGACAACATTGAAAAAAAAAGTAATACTTCTAACCAATCAGAAGACAGTAAATACACCAAATTTATTTATTATGATATGAAATGAATATGTTGTATCTTTTCTTCTATGTATTTCTACCTTCACTTAAGAAAGATAACTAGATTTATAACATTTGCTAGCAGTACGGATGGCACATTTTCAGGGGTAACGGCAGCCATTTTAAATTCCACAGTCGAACAGCACATAAATATATGCCGTCTAACACCTTTGAAAATTTTGTGAAATTTGGAGCATTTCTTTTTTTTTTTTATCCACCAGGACAGTGACAATTTCCAAAATTCCAAAGATGTGTGCCACGTCGGGACATGCACTGATATATACTAGTTAAATTAAATTGGGTTAAATGTTATGTTCCTAAAGAAAATGCAGCTCTAATGTGTTTTCCAGAAGTGTAAACTAACGACCTTTTTCCAAGAACAACGGCGGCCATTTTGGAATTTCTAAATACTGTCCGTTCGTTAAGGCATGTCAAGTAACGTATCTTATTAAGTGTCATCAATATGGGTCTCATGATTATAGAATCAGAATTTAGACTTTTTTCGTATTTTAGCAGTTTCCATGCAACGGTAGCCATCTTGAAAATGTCATACCCCGATTGCAAAATTGCTCTCGCTGGTTCACATTGTGGTGTAGTTCCATAACAATTGGTTCATCCAATTCCATGATAAAAGCTTGGCCAAAAATGTGGAGGAAAAAATAATAAGAAAAAAAGAAACAAAAAATTACAATATGTCACCCCAAATCCAATGAGGGTGATGTAATAACTTTTTTCTTCATCTTTTATAAATTGGATTTTATTAACCCTATTATTATAATTGTTTCTTTCTTTTGTGTATATGTTACAGTAAATAGGTGAAATTAGGAATTACACGTAATTACTAAACATTTCAGTAAATACCTGTAATTACCAGTCAATTTAGTAATTACATGTATTTACTACTTGTTTCAGTGATTACTGGTATTCACTGATTTTTTGGGTCATTTTTACAGCTATTTACTAACTTCATATTTTTGTTTAAAAATAAAAGACATAATTCAAGATATCAAATAAGAAAGTAAAGGGCTGGGGATTTTTAGGGCTTACTTAAGGATTTAGGATTATAAGGCACATTAAAAGTGCATACACTTTAGTGTTTGTGAGTTTAAACTTGAAAATGGTTGTTTTATAAGTTTTGAAACTCCCTTAAAATCATTTTCAGCATGCAAGACAATGCCATGATATTAATCCAAAATTGAGAAATACATTTTTTAGAAGTTTATAGGCAACTTAGCCAGCTCTTTTTTAAGATATACATTACATTATGTCAAATTTGGTTAAATGATTTTGATGGTTTTTGAAACATTTATTGGATTTCATAAACCATCCTGAAACCCTTACAATTTTGATAGCTGAATACATCGGTAACCCATCTCCAGCTAGGGGTTGAATTGAGGGTCAAATGAATATGTATTCAGTAAGGTCCAATAATTTACTTCCAAGTACATAACTCATCAACCATGTTTCTCAGCTTATTTAACAAAATAGAAACTGATAGGCTGCTGAAAGTGAAATATAATTTCACTTTACCATTTTCATTTATGATTTAACTACAACAAAAATCATATATTTTTTTCAAATCTCGTAGCTAATGCACCTATAGCAAAAAGGTACATTTTATGCTGATCACTTTTTAAAAGTACTCACTGATTTCCTAGTATTACCAAAACTTTTGATCAGTTGACCATATTACAACATTGTTTTAACAGTTAGTAAAAAGGTGTAAAAATTCATTTTAAAATTAGTAATTACTGGTAATTACTGGGCCGTTTTAGGAATTACTTGTATTTACAAAGTGCACCGGGAATTACATGTAATTCCTAATTTCACCTATTTACTGTAACATAAACACCACTTTGGAGTTTTTGGAATTTACTGCAATGAGATATATCTATCATGTACCATTGTTTTCAGTCATTATCGAGGAGCTTCAATTTGCCAAAATAACAAAACACAAAAATGCTCAATAACAACTAAGAAATATAAACAAATAAAACACACCACTTTATGTCATGCATTATATAATCAATATAGCATGCAGTTAGCCAACATCAACAATTATACTTACTTCTTGGTTTATGTACTTTTAATTTCGGCACTGTAATATATAACATTTTTCTTTAAAGTGATTGTTTTAACCTGGTCTGAATAGGATATGATAATTTAAGACAACATTTGTTTTTGTAAATTCAGGACATTGACATTTTTACCTAAGGCAAAAAAAACTATTCATCTTTTAATGTGTAGCATTCTCTTCAAGCCATCTCGAATTTATATAAATAAAAACTAGCAAGTGCAGAAACAATCCTCATTTAATATTCAAATTGCATACATGTATTACCCGGCCACGTTCACTTGTATTTTTGTCCATCTGGTCTTTTATAGCTGACTATGCGGTATGAGCTTGGCTCATTGTTGAAGGCCGTATGGTGACCTATAATTGTTAATGTCCGTGTCATTTTGGTCTCTTGTGGACAGTTGTCTCATTGGCAATCATACCACATCTTCTTTTTATATAAAGATAATGTATAAACTGCTGACACTTAATGGACATGATTAATATTTACCTTTGTGGCATAACTTTCTTGGTTTTTTTCAATGAAACACAAAATGCACTACGTCAAATAGAACTACTGATAAATAGTTGTATGGAATTTCACCAAAACCAAAATGTTTTATAGCAAAATAGAATAGTTACTTCAGGATAGATATCACTATTTTCATAAAAGTTTCAAATCGATGTCCCCGCGGCCTCAAAGGCTTAGCAATCAGTCTATCCAGATGCGTTCACTATATTTTTAAAACAGTGTATATATTTAAGCAGCTAAAAAATAGCAAAAACGCTTAATGAAAAGAATTTAGAATATGAATTATGTATTATGACTCTCAGCGACAAAAATATCAAAAGTCAAAACGACGTGATTTAACAACTTTATCTCACCGTTATGGATTTAACAATGACTAAAACCCGTAATGCTAAGTAAGCCATCGAAAAAAATTAAACAATATGTTAAATTATTAAAAGCAAAAGAAAATAATGATATTACGACAAAATGTTAACCAAAAGCACAAAAAAAATGACAAACGTGTACAAACGACAACTGCTTTTTGTTGGACAGGAACATATAGAATACAGTGTTAATCATCTATATTTACCTAAGGGAAGGAGTTCATGAAGTAATAATGACAACATAATTTCAATTATGATTACCTTTTGGCATAACTTTATTGACTTTCTTTACTGAGATATATCAGTCGCAGAATAAAAGGAATGTTGTATATGTTCAGTTTATAAGAATGCCCAAAAACTGTTGCTTTGCAGTTGTGTAACTGTTGTGACTGTAAGTTGCATGTACGCTACACTGTCAATCACTAATTTAGAAAAAAAACTTCCATTCCGGGAGATGTTGTCTGCATTCGTGTATCTGACATTTTTTTTACAGAAGTACCAAAGACAGGGTTATTGCATAGCATTATAACTGCCAATCTTTTTAATTACAGAATAAATTATGTTTGTTTACATAAATGTAAATGTATTTACCTTTAAGCTTATTTTTCTTCTCTTTCTTTCCTGAAATATAAACAAAATACATTAGAATGAATCATGACATATTATGGTTCGTTTATTATGTGGTATCAAATCGACTTGGTATATCACAAATATGTTGAACATCTACAGGACGATGTCACTGTTATTACTAAGTTTTTGATACATTACCTAACAGTGTCTTAAAAATAAGCTTTTGGCGCTAATGGCTATCTGTGTAATATCTAGTTTGAGTTTCATAAATGTGCTGTTTATATAGCCAAGCTGCTCTGGTAGAACGGGAAGTTTAAACCTGAATAGGAATAATACAACTGTCGACTTTTTAATAACAGCATCAATTCAAATAGTTTACATAGATGTAATTATATTTACCTATTGGCTTATTTTTCTTCTCTTTCTTTACTTAAAAATATAAAATAAAATACAGTGGAATGAATTGTCAAATATGATCAGTTTATTATGTGGAATCAAATCGACTTGATAAATCACTATTATATTGCAAATTTAAGGGACAATGTCATGCATTATTTAGTATTTGGTAGGTAATATAACAGCTTCTAACAAATAAGCTATATAACCAAGCTGCTCTGGTAAAAGGAAAAGTTAAACCTGAACGAAAACTTTGAAAATTTAAATCAAATAGGAATAATACAACTGTCGACTTTTTAATAACAGCATCAATTCAAATAGTTTACATAGATGTAACTATATTTACCTATTGGCTTATTTTTCTTCTCTTTCTTTACTAAAAAATATAAAATAAAATACAGTGGAATGAATTGTCAAATATGATCAGTTTATTATGTGGAATCAAATCGACTTATTAAATCACTATTATATTGCAAATTTAAGGGACAATGTCATGCATTAATCAGCATTTGGTAGGTAATACAACAGCCTCTAACAAATAAGCTTGTTTGACCTGATGGCTTTCTATACTTTAAAAGAATACCTACATGATATCTAGTTTGAGTTTCATAAACTTGCTGTATTATTTGTCAAGCTACTTTAGTAAAAGGTGAAGTTTGATCCTGAACAAAAACTCAGAAAATTTAAATCGAAAAAAACGGTTCTCCGGGAGTGATTGGCTGAGTTTGTGATTATAACAAAAGCTTCACAGAAGTACCAAAGACAGGGTTATTGCATAGGAGTATATTTGTTGACCTTTTTAATAACAACATCAATACATATTGTTTTAGAGATGCAAATATATTTACCTGTTGGCTTATTTTTCTTCTCTTTTTTTACTAAAAAATATAAAATAAAATAAGTAAGAACGAATTATCACATATGGACAGTTTATTTTTTGGTATCAAATCGACTGGTTATATCACAAATATGTTGAACATCTACAGGACGATGTCATGGTCACTACCAAGTATTATAACAATTACTGAAAAAAAACCTGTTTTTGCCATAATGGCTATCGTTATTTTATAAGAATATATGTATGATATCTAGTTTGAGTTTCATAAATGTGCTGTATATATTGTCAAGCTGCTCTGGTAAAAGGTGAAGTTTGATCCTGAAGAAAATCTCTGAAAATTTAAATCGACAAAAAATGGCATTCCGGGAGACTGAGTTTCTGATTATGACAAAAGTTTTACAGAAGTACCAAAGACAGGGTTATTGCATAGGAATATATCTGACGACCATTTTTATTTGGAGTTTAGTATGGTGTTCATTATCACTAAACCAGTATATATGTGTTAAGGGGCCAACTGAAGGACGCCTCCGGGTGCGAGAATTTCTCGTTGCATTGAAGACCTGTTGGTGACCTTCTGCTGTTGTCTGCTCTATGGTCGGGTTGTTGTCTCTTTGGCAAATTCCCAATTTCCATTCTTAATTTTATTATAACAGCATAAATTCAGATAGTTTAGATAGATGTAAATATATTTACCTGTTGGCTTATGTTTCTTCTCTTTCTTAACTGTAATATGAAATAAAACATATCATAATGAATTATCACATATGGTCGGTTTATTAGGTGGTAGCATATCGACTTGTTAAATAACAATTTTGTTGAACATCTTTATCTACTTTATACGAATATCTGTATGATATTTAGATTGAATGTTAAAAATGTGCTGTCTATATTGTCAAGCTGCTCCAGTAAAAGGTGAAGTTTCAACCGTAACGAAAGCTTTAACAATTTAAATCAGAAAAAACAAGAATGTGTCCACAGTACACGGATGCCCCACTCGCACTATCATTTTCTATGTTTAGTGGACCATGAAATTGGAATAAATTCTCTAATTTGGCATTAAAATTAGAAAGATCATATCATAGGGCACATAAATACTAAGTTTCAAGTTGAGTGGACTTCAACTTCATCAAAAACTACCTTGACCAAAAACTTTAACCTGATGCGGGACAGACGGACAACCGAACGAACGGACAGACAGACGGACGAACGGACGCACAGACCAGAAAATATAATGCCCCTCTACTATCGTAGGTGGGGCATAACAAGAATGTGTCTACAGTACACGGATGCCCCACTCGCACTATCATTTTCTATGTTTAGTGGACCGTGAAATTGGAATAAATTCTCTAATTTGGCATTAAAATTAGAAAGATCATATCATAGGGCACGTAAAAACTAAGTTTCAAGTTGATTGGACTTCAACTTCATCAAAAACTACCTTGACCAAAAACTTTAACCTGAAGCGGGACAGACGGACGAACGGACGCACAGACCAGAAAACATAATGCCCCTCTACTATAGTAGGTGGGGCATAAAAACACTAGCATTCCGGAAGTGATTGGCTGTGTTTGTGTCTCCGACAAAATCTTCACAAAAGAACTCAAGACAGAGTTATTGCATAGGAATATAACTATTAAACTTTTTTGATATATTAGAATGAAAGAGTGAATTATCACATTGGTTTAGTTTATTATGTGGTATCAAATCGACGTGTTATAACATAAACAGGTTGAACATCTGCATGACAATATCCCTGTCATTACTTAGCAATTTGGTGCGTAGTATAACACTCTCTGAAAAATAAGTTTTTTTTGCGCTAATGGCTATCGTTACTTTAAAAGAATACCTGTATGATATTTAATTTAAGTTTAATAAATGTGCTGTTTGCGCTGTCAAGCTGCATTGGTAAAAAGTTAAAGTTTGAACCTGAACGAAAACTTTGAAAATCTATATGGGAAGATAATGGCATTCCGGGATTGATTTGCTGCGTTTGTGTCTCTGTAAAAAGCTTTAAAAAATTACAAAAGACAGGGTTATTGCATATGAATATAACTGATGACTTTTTTGATAACTGCATCAATTCAGATAGTTTAAATAGCTACAAATATATTTACCTGTCGGCTTATTTTTTTTCTCTTTCTTAACTGTAATATGAAATAAAACATTTCATAATGAATTATCACATATGGTCGGTTTATTAGGTGGTATCAAATTGACTTGTTAAATCACAATTTTGTTAAACATCTTTATCTACTTTATAAGAATATCTGTACGATATTTAGTTTGAGTGTTAAAAATGTGCTGTTTTTATTATCAAGCTGTTCTGGTAAAAGGTGAAGTTTGAACCTGAACGAAAGCTTTAACAATTTAAATAAAAAAAAGCATGCACAGGGTGATTGCATAAGACGAGTTTTCTGATAACAGCATTAATTCAGATAGTTTACATAGATGTAAATGTATTTACCTTTTAGTTTATGTTTCTTCTCTTTCTTTCCTGAAATATAAAACAAAATACATTAGCATGAATCATGACATATGGTCCGTTTATTATGTGGTATCAAATCGACTTGGTATATCACAAATATGTTGAACATCTACAGGACGATGTCACTGTTATTACTAAGTTTTTGATGCATTACATAACTGTCTCTTAAAAATAAGCTTTTTGGCGCTAATGGCTATCTGTGTGATATCTAGTTTGAGTTTCATAAATGTACTGTTTATATAGCCAAGCTGATCTGGTAAAAGGGAAAGTTTAAACCTAAACGAAAACTTTGAAAATTTAAATCGAATAGGAATTACAACTGTCGACTTTTTAATAACAGCATCAGTTCAAATAGCTTACATAAATGTAACTATATTTACCTGTTGGCTTATTTTTCTTCTCTTTCTTTACTAAAAAATATAAAATAAAATACAGCGGAATGAATAATCAAATATGATCAGTTTATTATATGGAATCAAATCGACTTGTTAAATCACTATTATATTGCAAATTTAAGGGACAATGCCATGTATTAATTAGTATTTGGTAGGTAATATAACAGCCTCTAACAAATATGCTTGTTGCCCTCATGGCTATCTATACTTTAAAAGAATACCCACATGATATCTAGTTTGAGTTTCATAAATGTGTTGTATTAATAACATTGACGGTATCAATTTTCCTGCACCAGATGCACATTTCGACAATACATGCCTCTTCATTGATGCTCGTGGCCAAAATATTTAAAATCCAAAGCTTATATAAAAGATGAAGAGCTTTGTCCAAAAGGTCCAAAAAGTATAGTCAAATCCGCGAAAGGAATCAGAGCTATGCATAAGGGAGATACATCCATTAATTCATAATAATTTCTTATATTTTGAAACAGAAAATTTTAATAACACAAAAAAATCCGTATTTTCATGCCAGTACCGAAGAACTGGCTACTGGGCTGGTGATACCCTCGGGGACTAACAGTACACCAGCAGAAGAATCGACCCAGTGGTAGTAATAAAATTGACGGTATCAATTTTCCTGCACCACATGCGCATTTCGACAATACATGTCTCTTCATTGATGCTCGTGGCCAAAATATTTGAAATCCAAAGCTTATATAAAAGATGAAGAGCTTTAATCCAAAAGGTCCAAAAAGTATAGCCAAATCCGCGAAAGAAATCAGAGCTATGCATGAGGGAGATACATTCCTTAATTAATGGCTATCTTGAAAAGTCCCTAAAAAAAGCTTTACAGAAGTACCAAAGACAGGGTTATTGCATAGGAATATATCTGACGAGGATAGTAACAGCATAAATTCAGATAGTTAACATACATGTAAATACATTTACCTAGTATTTGCTTAATTGTCTTCTCTTTCTTTACTGAAATATAAAACGAAACACACCAGAATTAATTACCACATACGGTCAGTTTATAAGGGGGTATCAAATCTACTTGTTATATCACAAATATTATAAATATCTACAGGACGATGCCTTGTTATTTCTAATTAACATTCGTTTCGTAATATAATAGACTTTAATTTAAGAAGAAGTTTAAGCCTGAACGAAAACTGTCAGTAATTGACTCGGGAAAAAATGGCATTCCGGGAGTTGTAGACTGCACCTATGTCTCTGACTGACCCAGTATAGAAGTACCAAAAGACAGGGTTATTGCATGGATATATTACTGTCGACCTTTTTATAGTTATCTTATTGCACTACAGGAACGACATCTTTCGGTGCCAGGTTAAGATGAAGTAAAATGATGTGGACAATCGGAATAATTTGAAGCAAATTTTTTTTTAGATACAAATGTTTTTTCATTAGATTTCATAGGTACAAAATGTAATCAATGTTATTATGCTGTTTTTGTTATTGTTTAGTCAACTCAAATTAATGACATATAAATATATAAAGTTATGGAAAATAAAAACATTTTTGTTAGCAAGTTCAGATAACCATTGAGGATTAAGTAATATCTAATGGGTATTAATTTTATCTGGGGATTAGGGCAGTATTGTACATCATGAGTGTAGAAACTTTATCTCCCGCCTGAGGCCAAGGTGTGCTATGGTCAAATAAGGAAATGGATTGGCCAGTTTTAGGGAAGGACAATTAAGATCAGATTATTGCATGAACTTGGATATGCAGTCATTCAGTTAATTTATCTGAAAGAAGAAACATCATTTATTTGAAACTTTGAAAATATTTTGTAACTTTTTGCAAAAAACCCACCCAACTTCCACCCAATTTTAATGACAGTTTTAATCCTTATTTTTTAATGTTATTATTTTATCATCTTGAGATACGGGTTGTGTGATGCTTCACAAGTTTGTTTTTATTGTATTTATATTAATATTTTACTTTTTGTTACTGTAATGTATGATATACTGGTTGAGGCATTTTCTTAACCCCACCTTTGCTTTTTAATGTCATTGTCATTTATTTGCTACTATCGATATTGTTAATATGTCATTCTCAATCAATTATAAATTTTGAATAAATGACATTTTGCTCAACTTGAGTTTTACATTAACATCAAACTTAGCTCGGCCTCCCCATAGGTTGTTGAACATCATCTTTAGGAACCTTGGCTTTCAAAAATATAATTTTGACGATTTGTTTTCATTTGTAACTTAATTTTAAATTATTTTTTCATTAATATCATTTCGAATCAAATTTCAAGTGTAAACCATTTTGAAGTTGTGTGCCATTAATATGATCTTTTGTATTTATATATAGCAACATTTTTAGCAATTATTACGAACCCCTTGTGAATAAAAAAAAAACAGTAAGAATCTTAAACAAAAAGAAATAAATCACTCATTCTTCATAGAATGTTTTATGAAATCGATTATTCAGTATACAGAACAAGATGTTATGATTTGTACAGTGTACATATCACCAAAAAATTGTACTTGTAAGGTAGCAAATTCTATACTTGAACAAGAATTTTTAATATTTCAGCTAACCACGAGTCTATTTTTACAGGTGATTTCAACAGCAGAACTGCTGCCAATTTAGACTTCTATAAAATAACAAATACCAATTATGACACATCAGATAATTTTAATTAATATTGGTTTTTCAAACAATCTACACAAGTTGACACAAGACGAACGTAGACAAATGCTATTAAAGCATTATTTTATTAACAGACCAAATGCTTTAAAATGTCGAGCTCTAATGAATAGCAACAACTCGTCTGAACTAAAAAAAAAAGCTGTGCAAGTTTATAAGAATAATTCTTAAATGCCTAGAATCTCCTGGGTAACTACTTTAAGTCTGTACTTTACATTTGTATTTTAAATTTATACCATGTATGTTAATTTATTTGTATATGTCTCTATACCGTTGTACTTTGGTTTACGAGAATAAAGATATATATAGTAAGTAAACATGGTATTTACCTTCAGGCATGATTTTTGTAGTTTTCGTCACTAAAAATATAAAATGCAATTCATTAAAGTCTAAATCAATTAATGACAATTAAGTACCTAAAACTTATCAATGAATATTGTTGAAAATTGCTAGTTAGTTTCTTTACGACCAATGTTTGTTGGAAGGTTTAAGATCAGTGTACAGCAGCCATTATTAACTAGCAAGTAAAGTGAATGACCATGAGTATTCTACTCTCCGGCTTTCTAGCTATTTTTTTTTTTATATAAAACAAGTTTCGAAATATTAATGTTATGGTCAATAATGGTTGAATTTAAGGTAGCACTACAGTCAGAATTTTCTGACTCCAATCAACAGTCTTTAAAGATTAATTTCTCCAAAACTACTCAATGGATTTTTAAAATCTTTAACTCATTTTAAAGCTGAAATATAACTCTTTCTTAATTTATAAATAAGTTAATTTTTGATTTGATTAATCTTAAAATATAGCTCATTAAATGCCAAAAAAGTGGTCTTCCAACTTGGATGAAAATGGCACATTCATGTCAAATGGTAGTAAAAATTTGTTTTCATCCCTGTATTAATCAACTATATACAATCTCCAAAACCGTGTCTCAGATTTTTGATATATGCCTCCAGAAAGAAGATATATTGATTTAACTGCTGAGTGCCAAACCTCATTTCACCTTTCATCTTTGGAGACCTATAAATTCTTTTAGAAACAAATTATCCAAAAACTGGGAGACTTTATTGTAGAAAATACATCCTTTAATCATATATATCAAAGTCAAGGCAAAGGGGGTACCCATAAAGTTTCTATTTTCATTTTTTCCTTACAATTTTCATGAAAATTTTTTCTGAGAAATGACCTAAAAACTGAATTTCCCCCTTAGAACCCCTATAAAGTCAATATAAATACAAACTTCCACTGGGAACACCCCAGGAGTGTTCTGATGTACCATTACTATGTCAATAGAACCACACACTTTGTGTCTTTGATGCTCTAATGCTGTAAATTTTGCATTACATGTGAACTGTCCAACACTAACTTGGCATTTGGCGGGAGTTTGACGTCACAGATATGATCAACATCTGTGATGAAGTAATTAAATATAGACAAAGCTCTACCTCTTTCCAGACAGTCTCAGATAAGAGAAAAACATGCTGCATTAAATCAATGTTTAACATCATTATTCTCTATATATAAAGAATAATTTTCATTTGAATTTAAAAAAAGAAATAAACTATGTCTGAAATTAGCTGGAACATTAAAAGTGTGCATCAAAAAGCATGTTCATTAACCCTTTCGCCGATGAGTCCCGGTTTACCGGGATTCACGCTTCAGACTGCTGACGACGAGTCCCGTTTTACCGGGATCGGAATACATCTTTTATATTTCCCGCTCAAACAGTGCAAACATGAGTTATCTTTCTTTGATGAATAACCCGGATGAAAGTGTAAACATGACACTTCAGTTTGTTGAAAACCGTGTCAAAATCAGAGGAAATTTACGAGAATTTGAAATGAGGGAACAATTTTTTGGAAAGAATATGGAAGAATTGAAGCCAAACTAGTATACTTTTTTGACATAAAATGTCGTTTTATGTTCAAAACACTTGGAATGGACATCGTTCAGTGTGAGGAATTTGTACAGCCTCATAATTTTTTTCAAAATTTTGCCATTTTGGGTTAAAAAAATTACGATTTGGGGTCAATAAGCAGAATTTTGAGAATTTCACTGGAATAATGCCGAAAAATTGAAAATTTGAATATTTTATGAGGAAAAAATTATCAAAACATAAAAAAACCTGTGAACTTGGTGTTAGTGAATGAAATAAATAAACAAATAACTACAAACAAGTTTTTATTGACATTTATTATGAAGATCTCCCACTTGAGTAAAAGTAGCCAGGGAAGCCATCGTCTCAGAGTAGCTTCTGTCTGGGCAGCAATCGGTGAAAGGGTTAAAAGATCAAGACCACCCTTTTCTTGAAAATACATTTAATTTAAATAGGACTGAAAAAATATACATGATCTGAAAATTAGTTAAAATTCATAAAACTGTATTCAAATGAAGAAGACCAAAGAGAAGAAATTTATACAGGCAGTGAGAGGCTTTCAAAAATACTTCCTCTCGAGATCTCTTTTCCATAGTACTTTTTTTCCGTTTTGGTAGATTTTTTCCCTTTTAAGTTTTTTCTTTTTCTTTGTTCTCTTCCATGTTATATAAAGAATATTTGTTGCAAAACAATGAGATAAGAATACAATATTTATCTTGTGGTCAGGGATTAACAGCTGGACACTGGTATCAACAGATGATTGACATATTAGCCCCTCCCAAATGCCTATATATTTAGATTAATTACCATGTGCTTTTATTTACATAAATTCATTATCAATTTACTCCCTGTTGTGATATGATAATGACTTTGGGATTTTTACAAACTGTTCAGAATAATACTTACTTCAAAATTATGTGATCAAAAAAATATGATCAAAAAATCATTGTTAGACTGTAGTGCTACCTTAATATACAATTTGGTATGTAATAGAGTACTGTCACATTTGAAATTGTTTGCTATCTAAAAATATCAAATCTCATTTGATTACAAATTATATTTTAAGATAGAAAATTTTTAATATATTTCAACTCAAAATAAAATGATGTGTATTACCTGTATTTGACTGTACATGATTCTGTAACTGGACTGGACTTCGAACAAGACTGGACTCACACATTTTATTTTTTATATGCGCTCATGTCGGAGCCTTTTATAGTTGACTATTCTATAGTGCCTTCGTTCATTGTTGAAGGTTGTACGGTGATAAAATGATAAAACAATCGCTGTTTTACATTTATTGGGTATAATATATAGATAAAAGAAGATGTGGTATGAGTGGCAATTAGATAACTCTCTATACAAGTCACAATTTACAAAAGTTAACCATAACAAGTTAAAGTACGGTCCTTAAACACGGATCCTTGGCTCATACCGTATAGCAAGCTATAAAGGGCCAACAAAAATGTTTGTGTAAAGTTGTAGACCCTATTTTGTCTGTTGTAGAGAGTTGACTCGTCATAAATCATACCATTTATTATTATTTTCATTTTGCCTGTAGTAACACTAATATCATGATAATTTACATGCATACAAACATATTACCTTTTGGTTTAATTGTCTTCACTTTCTTTACTGAAATATAAAATGAAACAAATCAGAACGAATAATTACATTGGGTCAGATTATTAGACAGTATCAAATCGACTTGTTTGATCTCGAATCCGGGGGGCGATGTTACTGATAAATCCCTTAGCATTCATACCGTAATATTTCGGCCTTTAAGAGAATAGCTTGTTTTTTTATTTAGTTTAAGATTCATAAATGTTCCCTCAACCTAATACTGTTTATATTGCCCACCTGCTCTGGTTTAAGGTGGAGTTTGAGCTTGAATATTGATTTAAAAACTGACATTCTGGGATAGATTGGCTGCCGTTTTGTCTCTGACAAAAGCTTTACAGAAGTACCAAAGACAGGGTTATTGCAGGTGAAAAAAATTGCGACCTTTTTAATCATCTTAATTAATTTCTGGAGCGATTTCTTTCGATTCCTAGTAAATATGAGTTAAATTTAAAATAACAAAATGTCGATGTCCGCGCAAACTCAAAACTGAAAGTGATTTGGATCATCGGTATAATTCGTAACAATCATTGCTTTTAGAAACTAGTGTTTGATTCCATAGATAAAATATAATCAATGTACTTAAGCTGTTTTTGTTTTTGTTCAGTTAACTCAAATGTTTTGGCAGGTAAATAGACAATATGACAATTTTCTTCATTCTTCTTACATTGTAACTTGATTTTAACATTATTTTTATTAATACTAATTTGACTCAAAATAGTAATTTCGGTAACGGACATATTTCAACCTGATAACAAAGATCAATAATACAAGATAAAAATTGTTTAAAGTTGACTTATTGACATGTGAGAATTGTAATATAACCAGTTGCGTCAAATTTATATGCTTAAACGTTGATTTTTCAATCCAAAATAGGACGAGATAAGAGTTTAAAGCAAAATTTTACAAAATAGCCGGATTTCACAAAAAAAACATCGGACCAAGAAATATAGCACAAGCGTCGACAAAAAAAAATATTTAAGTTAGACATGTAAAATGTCTTTACCCACATTATTTGAAATGATCTTTTTTTATCGAAGTAGCGCTCTTTGTTTCCTGTACAATAATTAATGGAAATTTACTCATTTTCATTGGTTGATGAAAAAAAAATAAAATGAGTTTTAAAGGTGTCACGTCACGAATAAAACGCTTGAATGGAAATTTTCAGCAAAAGGTGGGTTTTTTCCCTTATGTAATCATTGTATTAGCTATGATTTATTGTAATATTGGTCATTAAATTCTCAATTGAAATGTTAGCTAAAAATAAGGGGCAATTTTAGGATGTCTTTGAACCTACTCGTTTCATTTGTTGACACTTTAGAGGATATGTGCTTTTAATACAATGTTTTTTTAATTATGAATGGCTCTTTTTTTCTAACTATTTCAAACCATTTTTTAATAAACAAAGATACAAGTAAGAATCGGAGAGAAAAAAACAAATGAACCACTACCTTTTCATAGAATGTTTTATAAAATCAATTATTCAGTATTAAATAAGCAAACATGGTATTTACCTTTTGGCATAATTTTTGTAGTTTTCGTCACTAAAAATAAAAAAAAGTCATTTCATTAGAGTCTAAATCAATTATTGATCAAATTTAGTAAGTTTGCGTTTAAAGAATTCGTTGTATTAGAAATAAATTGGAAAAATTAAAAGGTTACATATACTTAGGTTCAGGCACCTATAATTAATGTTTGATACAGTGAGCATATAATAAATATTCTTCATCAAATCAACTATTACAGTAGAAAGAGCAAATTCCAAGAATAACAACAACAAAAAAAAACTTTACATGAAAATGGTATAAAGCTGTGTGCGTATAGTTGCTCACCCCTTACGTCATATGGTCCCTGGTAGAGAGTTGACTCATCGGCAATCATACCATATATTTTTATTTTGCTTGAGGTAACAACATAATGAATATAGTTCACATACAATATATGCAAATATATTTACCTTTTGGTTTGACTGTCTTCACTTTCTTTACTTAAATATAAAACGAAACACATCATAATGAATTATCACATATGGTCAGTGTATACGAGAGAATTAAATCGACTTGCTATGATGAATATCTACAAGACGACATCACTGTTATTCCTTATCATTCGGTGGGTCATATTACAGCTTCTAAGAGATAACCATTTGTTCTCTAATGGCTATCGTTAAGAGAATAGTTGTATGATATTTAGTTGGAAATTCATAAATGTTCTCTCAAACAAATGCTGTTTCTATTGCCAACCTACTCTGGTGTAACGTGAAGTTTGAGCCTGAACGAACACTTTGAATATTGAAATCGGAAAAAGCGGGCATTTCGGAAAAAGCGGGCATTTCGGAAAAAGCGGGCATTTCGTGAAACGTTAACTGCACATGTGTCTCTGACTAAAGGAGTATAGCAGTATCAAAGAATGTGTTATTGCATATGATAATAACTGTCAAGCTTTTTAATTTAATATCTAAATACACTTCAGGAACGGCTACTTTCGGGTTAAGGTTAAGATGAAGTGAAATGATGTGGACAATCGGAATAATTCCTAGAAATAATTTGTTTTAGAAACGAATGTTTTTTCATTAGATTTCATAGGTGCAAAATGGAATCCATGTTATTATGCTGTTCTTGTTATTGTTCAGTCGACTCAAATGTCATTGCAAGTAAATATATATAACTTGAAAGATTTTTTTCATTTATCTTCATTCGTAACTTTGATTTTAAAATTATTTTTCGTTAATATCATTTTGAATCAAATTTCATGAGTTAACAATTTGTTGAAGTTGTGTGCCTTTAATATGATCTTTTATATTAATATATGGCACCATTTTTTTCTAATTATTTCGAATTTCATACATAAACAAAGAATAAATTTGAATTAAACAAAAACAAATACAGAATTCCTTTTTTATAAAACATGATATTTACCTTTAGGCATAATTTTTGTAGTTTTCGTTACTAAAAAATATAAAATATATTTCATAAGTCTTAATCAATTTAAGATTTGTTTAAGTAAGTTTATCAAATCAATTCATAATGTTGAAAACTGCTTAGCAACATTTGTTCTTCCAAGATTAATTTCTGTAAGCAGGTTTAAAGTGAAAGTCCCGACTAAGGCAGACAGTTTTGTATATATTTCAAATCAAAATTAAATCATACATTATAATAACCGTGATTTCGTCAGCAAAAAACAAAACAACTAGCAATAAAACATTATAAAATAAAGAAAAATATTTTATAAACACAAAGGCGTCTTTTGAACCTCCATATTTTGAAGTACATAATTCGTTTAGGTATCATTTTCGTCACTTAAATATAAAACACAAATCATTAGAGTCAAAATCAATAAATGTTCATTTAAAGTAAGTTTAGTCAACCTCTAATTTCGGGAAGATTCCATTATTTGTAATATTTCATTGAAATATCAGTCGTATTATGCAAATCATTTTGAATCAAATGAGTAGGGGCATAAAAACCCTTATTTGGCCAAAATGCAAATGCAAATTTACATTTTAGCATGCGTTTTCTAAAAATTTTGTCCAACCTAGACTTAGGACAGGTACAAGATATTCAGAAATAACAAAAATGTGCCCATAGACTTAGGTACATAAGGTAGCAAAACAGTATGTGCCAATTCAACATAGGTGTAAACTTTTTATGTTCTTAAGCAAAAACTGGGCCTTGATGCCACTAATCCTTTCATGTGTTAACATTTTTGAATATTGTGTCTTTAATTTGATACTTCATATCTATATATAACAATATTGTATCTATTTTGTTCGAATCCTTTTTTTTTTTAAACCAATGGAACCGGTTGAGATTCAAATTAGGAAAACCAAACAAGAAAGGTAATTACCTTTGGGCATAATCTTCTTTATTTTCGTCACTAAAATATAAAACAAAATTCATTAGAGGTTCAATAAATGATTAGTAAAAGTAAGTTTATTTTACATTGCAAAAGGCACAACATAAAAAACTAAAGACTTAGCAACAAAAACCCCAACAAAAACTGGGGGTGATCTCAAGTACTCCAGAAGGGTATGCAGATCCTGCTCCACATGTGGCACATGTAAACTAACTTCAAATTATAATCAATTATCAGCCGGTTAATATCAGGAGAAATAGAAATAAAAAAACACATGACGACAAAACAATCCCATAAAAGGTAAATAATTTTGACATATTTGCATCTTGTTAATCTCCTCATTTTGCAGAGTTTGTGTTGCTCTGTCTTTTAGCATCCTTACTAACATTTTGTGAAATTGATCGTCTCTTTGAGATTTTTCGGGGTTTTTTTTGCCATGCCGTTATCAATAACTGTTGGATGTCCCCATGATATCGGCCGACTCTAAGTTGTAAACGGTTGTTAAAATCTAAATACAAACAATTCTTGTTGTTGAACGAATATGTTTTGTATGAAAATTGAAAGGTTACGAATTCCTGCGTTCATGCTTTTCTTCTTCGTTTATTTATGTTATCTAAAAGCTAATAGTACATCTGTATTTTGAATTCTTTTAAAAGAACAGACTAACGATCAATCATCATATAAATAATACTGATATTTACTATTAAGAGAGGATGGATCTGCTTGTCTATATATTTATAACCCGTGGCATTGTCAATCATACTATATACGTTTTTTTAAGTATATTTACCCTTTGGCTCAACTGTCTTATCTTTCTTTACTGAAATATAAAACAATACATATCTCAACAAAATTTCACCTATGGTCAGTTTAAAAGAGAGCACTTAATTGAATTGAAATATCACAATTATGATGTACATAGGCAGGACGATATCACTCTTACGCCCTTGGACGAAGTTTTAAACCGTACCTAACCAGTCATAGAAACACATTTGATAAAACACTTCACGACTACGTCAAATATCCCGTTCATACACCTAGACATTGAAAAAAGGTTGGAAAATGACCGAAAAAGGTTGGGATAAACTTGAGTTGATTCTTTCAGTAAGTTGTGCACACATTTCGTGGTGCCTCAATTCATCGTTATGAAAGAGTTAAATTTCATTCATATTTTGAAATTATGTCTATAATTCGATATTACATATCTGAATATTGCAATATTTCATTTCTTGTTTAACAAACCTTTTTAACAAAACGAGGTACAAATTTATATAAAAACATAAACAAACTCTTTTTTATGTTATGTTTAATGAAATCAATTATTGCGTTACTAAACATGGTATTTACCTTGAGGCATAATTTTCGTCTTTTTCATCACTAAAATATAAAACACAGTTCATTAGAATATAAACTAATAAATGATTACTAGATTTTAAGATAACTAGGCACCCCCATAATGTCAAGAACTCATGTACAATGACTGTTGTTGGGTTTTAAGTTCAAGTCGCCACAACCATCATTAACCATCCAAGTAATTCCATATATAGTCAGTGTTTTAATCAAATTTGCTGTTGTCATTCCTAGTTTGATTTGTAATCAATTTAGTGTAAAAAGAGTATTGTTCCATTTTCATTTGTTTTCCGTCTTAATATATTTAAGTTAATCATTTTCGACAAATATAATTTTTTTTAACTTTTAATAAAGAAAATTCTTTTTATTCATACTTTACTCAAAACATGATCAATTATCAGCGTGTTAACATCAAATGAAAACAAAAAACATCTGACGACAAAACAATTACAAAACAAATGATATATAACCTCAATATTTTGCAGAGTTTGTATTGCTCAGTCTTTTAGCATTCTTACTAGGGTTTTGTGAACTGGATTGTTAATTTTCCGTTTTGTCACAAGTGAGAAATGAAAATAGAAATTTTAAGACAGAATTTAAGGCAAGTTCTTTTGTAAACCATTTCGTGCTATAAAATTACTTTTTAAGTCCCTTCAGAGCAGGTATTTATTCCTAGTAAGTGGCCAATTAAGGACTCGGTCAATCTGTGGTTTAATGTTACATCATTTCAATCAAATTAGGCAATGTCATTTGCAACACTATCAAGGTTACAACGACAGTTTTTTGGATGTCATGGCAGGCAGATTTACATAATATTTTTTTCTCGTATAATGAAATGCCACATTATCCGCTTTAGTGTTGTTTATAAGATTTTAGTGTTTACCACATTACTGCAAAAAACAGACAGAAATGTTTGAATATTGGTAAAATTAGAAAGAGGAATTACTGAAAACATTTCCAACAGTATTGGTTGACCCTTCTGTCAATCATTTAAGGATTTTTAATAGCTGCCGTTGTCTTTGACGATTGACACGACCAATAATGAAGGAAAAGCAGGATTTTAGTGCAAAAAAATGATTTAAACGTTAAGTGTGTCTTAATCAATTCAACTTTTGTATTTCCAAATTACCTTAGACGATGAAGAAATAAATCAGCATTATTTTCAGTTAAGTGTTATATGTGGAATGTGCATTTTGAAATGAAAAATTAAACAAAACATCAATTGTTGCGTTTCTAAAGTCAGTCAGCATATGCATGATATATAATATTTTTTGTTTTAGTTAAATTCTAAACATATGTTTAACAAACAAATGTTGTATCAAAATTCTATTTCATTGGTATAAAAAGTAATCGGCGTACTTACTCGATCTTGTTATTGGTCATTCATAATCGATTAAATTTTATTAGTACAAAAAATATATAGAATTTGCACACTTATGGTCGTTCTTCTTTATTCATGTGTAAATAATTTGAAGTTGTGTGTCTGTAATACAATATTGCATACTAATATATATTGCAACATTCCTTTTCCCCCCAACCCTTTTTTAAATTCAAAGAAAGGGACAGATTTACATTTAAAACCGAAAACAAATAAATACTCTTCTTTTACATAGAATGTTTTATATAATAATTTTTCCAGTATCCAGTAAGTAAACATCAGCAACTATTATTACCTTTAGGCATAATTTTCGTAGTATTCGTCACTAAAATATAAAACATAATTTATTACATTCTTAACTAATGAATGATAAGTAAAAGTAAGTAAATTTATGCAACCCATTATGTTGAGAATTGCTTTACAATATCATGTTCAATGTTTGTTCGTAGGTATTAAGTCCCAACAGCTATGATTTACTTGACAATAAAATGCACCACCATAAGTACTCACTACCGATTGTGTGATTTCTATCAAATAGAATCAGGGTTTTTTATATCAGTATTGTTGGTGTCATATTTAATTACATTTTAACCAATTTAGTAGCAAAAGAGTATTGTCAAATTTTCATTTTTTGTTTTCTTAATATGTTTAATCAAGTCTTTAAAAAATAATGACTCATACATAATTGACTAATGAGGGTTGCAAATACCTGTGCTATTTCATACATAAATGTTATACACGGTTTGGTAAAATTCAAAGACATATAGCTCCAATTTTGTTGTTATTAAAAGAATATGTTTTTATATGCAAATTGAAAGGAAAAGAATATTTATATCTATATGCATGCTACTGTGTTTGGGGTGGGTTTTTTTTTAGGTATGTTATTTAAAAACAAATGTACATCTTTATATCAAATTCTACTATTAGAAACAAAAGGCCTATTGATCAGATCGTCAAATTAAAAATATTGCTACTTGACATAAAGTGAGATTACAGCTGTTTGTTTATAGTTTACAACCCTCTATGTCGTTCGGTCTCTGATAGATAGTGGTGGCATTGACAATCATACTATATTATATATCTTTATTCAAATAATGCCTGTAGTTACAATAACCGCATGACTACAGATAGTTTACAGAGATACAAATATATTTACCCTTTGGCTTTACTATCTTAACTTTCTTTACTGAAATATAAAACGATACATACATATCTCAATGAATTTTCACATATGGTTATTATATTAGGAGAGCATTAAACCGACTTGTTATATCACAATTATGTTTTACATCTGAAGAACGATATCTCTATTATTTATGAACGTAGGAAACGTTATATTACAGCATATACAATAATGTACTTATTTTGGGTCTCATATATGGATGTTAATACATTTTCCTTCATACAAATGCTATTGAAGTTTTCCAGTTAATCTGGTTAAAATTGCAGTTTAAGCTTCAATGAAAATTAATATGAGAGAAAATTCGTATTGCTGGTGTGGTTGTCTACTCTTGTGTGTCTGACAAAATCAGAACAGGTATATATAAATAACAAAAGATAGTGCTATCTCTTCGGAATCTCATTTTAAGTATTAAAATACACATTGGGAACAACTACTTATGGTTCCAGGTTTAGATAAAGTAAAACACAGAGGATTTTAAAAAAAACTCACAAACAATCATTTGTTTAACGAACAAATGTTTAATCAAAATTATATTTCATTGGTATAAAATGAAATCAGCCTACTGATGTTGATCTTTTTATTGTTCACTCATAATCAATTATTTTTTTTGTACAAAAAAAGATAGAATTTGGACGATAAAAGTTTTTCTTCTTTATCTGTAACTTTATATATTAAAATGGCATTTATATTATTAATATTTTTTTATCAAATTTCATGAGTTGATAATTTCGAAGATTTGTGTCTTTAATGCTATATTGCATATTAATATATATTGCGCCATTCCTTTCATTTTTTCCCCAACACGTTTTAATACAAACATTGAAAGGGACATGTTTACGTTTGAAAAAGAAAACAATTAAATACTCTTCTTTTTCATGTTTTATATGATAAACTTTTCAGTATACAGTAAGTAAACACCAACAATTGCATTTACCTTTAGGCATAATTTTCGTAGTATTCGTCACTAAAATATAAAACATAATTCATTACATTCTTAATTTATAAATGATAAGTAAGTTAATTTATACAACCAATAATGTCGAGAAGTGATTAATTACATTAAAATGTTCAATGTATGTTCGTATGTTTCATCTAATTACTAAACACAATTCTATATTAATATTCTAAATACATCAAATAACAAAATACAAACCTAATCTTGATTTATATCCATATTTTAGAAATTTACCTGTGACGTCACTTTTGTGGCGTTGATCAAATCTTGTGGCGGACAGTTCGTAGTTCTGTTGTACATTTTTTGTGTGCTGTCCTATGTTGTTTTACGTGTTAGTTTTTAGTTTTAGTTTGTAACCCGGATTTGTTTTCTCTCAATCGATTTATGACTTTCGAACATCGGTACACTACTGTTGCCTTTATTAAGTCAAAGTTCAAACACCCATCATAAACTTTTCATTTCTAATTTAAAATAAATTGTACATCTGTATTTCAAATTCTACTATAAGAAACACAGGGGCAATAATCGAATCATCTATTTAAAAATATTGCTGTTTGCTTATAGTTTCCAACCCTCAATAACATTTGGTATCTGAAAGATAGTGGTGGCATTTGCAATCATACTATATATTTATTTTAATAATGAATGTAGTAACAATAGCAGCATCAATTTAGATAGATAGATATACAAATGCAAATATGTTTACCCTTTGGCTTAACTATCTTAACTTTCTTTACTGAAATATAAAACGATACAAATCTCAATTAATTTTCACATGTCGTCAGTTTATAAAAGAGTATTAAATTGACTTGTTATATCAAAATTGTATTGGGTAATCTGCTAGACAATGTGATTGTCACTGCTATTCATGAAAATTCGGTACGTATTATTACAGCCTATACAAGGATAGACCATTTTTGACTCTGACATATAATATGGCTATTATCAATTTTAAATACCAACTGTATGTTATTAGGTTTGAAAGTCGTACATTTTCCCTCAAACGAATGTTTTAGACAGTCTAGTTTCTCTGGTTAAAAATGCAATTTAAGCTTAAATGAGAACTCTGAAAATTGATACCGGGGGGAAATCTCATTTCTTGAGAGGTTGGCTGCGATTGTTTGTCTGACAAATGCAAGACCAAAGTATAAAACTGTCAAGGATACTGTAATTCAATTCAAATATCAATATTAATCTTTTTATGTATCTAAAAAAACAACGGTTACTACTGCTTGTGGTTCTACGTTCAGATGTGTAAAACTATAGGCTCCCAAAAGTCTGAGTCGCTCACCTGATTGTACTTTGGTTTTTGAAATCAAGTAAAAAGAAATTAAAAACATAACATATAACCTAATAATGATTGAGACCAAATTTGGTTTAATAGTTGCCCCGTAATTTAACCAAAAGCAGGAGACTTTGGTAAAGTTCAAAGAAATTACAAATAAATTCTTTGAAATTGTAATAAATGACTTTACAAGGACAATGCCAAATCATCTACAAAGTAACAACACTTGGTCAGTACCTCAAAAGAAACATCCATACCATGTGTGGTTTTAATTCATGAAGCGGGGTTATAGAAGACGACATTTGTGTATATTTTCACATAGGTTTCTTTTTTAAACTTAGTCCCCCGTTGTTAGCCATCTTGTTTGATGGATTTGAAGTAACCATGACATGTTTATATTTCATTTCATTTCGTGGTTCTCTTAACCCTTTCAACGCTACACAAAAAAAAAAGAAAAATGGCTGCTGCTGCATTTTTTATTTGTGTTCATTCATTAGAACAGTATATTCCTTTTCAGACTGCTGTATCTTTTTTATTATAAGAGATACAGAAAAAGTTATTGCATTAAAAATGCTCAGGAGTGTATGAACTGTAATGTTAGGCAGTTATTTCAGTAAAATTTTTATCAGGTTACCTGCATTTTCAGGTAATTAACAGGTAAAAGGTGTAATTTATTACATTTGTGTTGAATTTTGAATAAAAACTACTTTTAGTCATCTATTTTGTTTTATTATCTGCCATATAATAAAGAAGACACCAATTGCTCGATTCCGTAGCGTATTGCACCATACACAACGTATTATATAATCATGGCACAAATCAGTGGCTCCGTCCTCAAAACTCCGTTTTCCCCCTTTTTCTACGTCTCGTAATGATCGATCAATTACAAATCATATTTCCCACACGAATTGAATGTAATAAACACATTGAGATAACAAGAAACTTTTAACTAATACTCGTCGTCAGTTTCGCCATAGAAATGCTGAAATATTTCCATATTTACAGCTTCGTTTCCGATTTCCGCCATTTGCATTTGTCAAAATATTTGTTTTTATTTTCCTTCAATTTTCCTTCTACTGCATGATTTTACAATAAAAATTGCCGGGATTTCAAGCGCAAATGAGACCTTGTATATCCTCGATTCATTCAAGGAAAAATGAGAGAGAACCCGAATCAAAACCGAATGGTTAAGAGTCCTTATGAAAAATCCGTTGTCATCGCTGCATATGCCGCGAACAGCAGTGGCGGACGGCGTATGTCATCGCGGCATATGCCGTGTATAGCGTTGAAAGGGTTAAAGAAGACATGGGTATGTATTTCCAATAGGATCTTGTTTTAAACTAGTACATTTCTACGTAACATTCACGCCATGTTTGGTTTCATTCCATTTTTTGGTTCTTCAAAAGAAGACTTTTGTATGTATTTAACATATGGTCTTTGGTTAAATTAAGTTCCCCGCTGGCAGCCATCTAAGATGAGTGATTGCCTACATAGTAACAAAACTATAGCTTTTCAACGATTTTCGGTACTTATCCATCTTGGCATTTCAAATGTTTGCCCTTGAGGGTTACTGATGAAGGAAAATCCAGAAAAGCGCTTCGGACCCAATAAATTATTGAACGTGTTGTTTTCCATTTTTTGACCAGCACCTCGTTTGGAACAGCCATGTAGGTTTCATTCCATTCAGTGGTTCTCTAAAAGAAAACATTTATTTGTGTTTCCCGTTGGATCCTATTTTAAACTAAGTCTCTCTGTGATGGCCATCTTAAATGATTGGTGGGTCTCAAAGTAACAACACTTGGTCAGCATCTCACAACGAATATCCATATAATATTTGATTTCATTCTATTCAGTGGTTCTCTAAATGAAGATATTTGTATGTATTGTCCTTAGGGTCCTATTTCTAACAGTCCCCCTCTGGCGGCAAATTTAGATGATCGATCGACTATATTAAAGCTACAACACTTGGTGATTTCCTCATCAGAAACATTTATACCTTGTTTAAGTTGGAGTTAAATTTACTGGCGTATATACTTAATTAAGTCCTGATATCTATGATAATTCTCTGAAAGAAGACATTCGTATGTATTTCCAATGTGTTCCCAGCTGTAGTCCATCTTGGATGGATCACCTTCAAATCAACAACACCGGGTCAGCACATCATGATGAACAAGGAACATTCACTATATTCAGTGGTTCTCTAAAGGAAGATATTTGTATGTATTGTCCAGACGGGCCTATGTTTAACGATGCCCCCCCCCCCCCCCCCCTTACCCCCGCAGACATGTTGTGAATTAATTTGTATTTTGTGAACTTTCATGTTTTTGCCATGGCGATGTAATTTCTCTCGATGTATGAGCGTTAAATATCTCCATGGTTTAATACGTTCGAATCTTTTCTATACGCAGTTTGCAGAAATACAGACATATAACTCCAATTGTGTTGTTGAAATTACGTGTTTTATATGAAAATTGAAAGATAACGATTACTTTTGTTCATGCAATGTTGTCCCTTTTTAATATGTTTAGACAAATTGTACATCTGTATTTCCAATTCTACTTTTACAAAAGAAAGGGCAAACTGTCAAATAATAAAATAAACAATATTCCTATTTAACATATAAAGAGGGCATGGAACTGTTTGTCGATAGCTTTGCATGTCATGTGGTCTCTGATAGGGTTGAATCATCAGCAATCATACCATATTTTTTAAGATGAATATCAGTAGTTACAGTATTAAAATGACATCAGATAACACATATGCAAATATATTTACCTTTCGGCTCAATTTTCTTAACTTTCTTTACTGAAATACAAAACGAATAGATCAGAATGAAATTCACACTTATGTTTTACATGTAGAGGACGATGATGCGTGTTATTCGCTGCGTAACATTACAGCTTATACAAAAATACGTTTTTTTTTATTTCAATGGCTTTCATAACCATCTCGAACCAAAAATACTGTAATTCCTTGGGAATAAAACTGTTCACGGCTCCTATTATCAAAAACACTTTGGGTACGGCTTCAGATGAATTGAATAGAAAACCAAGTGGAAACGAGAAAATTCTTAGCAATCATTTGTTTTATTCAAAGAGTGTTGCATCACAAGATTTCATACGTACTGATACTGTTCTTGTTATTGAACAATCATAGTCGATTCAAATGTACTTCTACGTAAACAGATAAAACTTTGACGATTACATACTTTTTCTACATTTTTAATTTGATTGATATTACATTTTGATTTATAGATTTATATATTATGCCTTATCAAATTTCATGTGTTACCCAATTTAAAGGTTGTGTCTTTAATACATTTTATATCCATATGTTGCACAATTTATCTATTTAACCGAATCTATTTTATATACATAAAAAGAACAAATTCAAATTTAACACAGAAACAAACGAAAAAACTCCTTTTTATAAAATGTTTTATGTATACAATTACGCGGAAATACAATAAGCAAATATCGGCAAAGGTACTTACTTTTTGGCATTATTTTCGTAGTTTTAGTCACTTAAATAAAAAAAATCACTTTAATTATAAATGATCAGTCTAGGTTTATCAATTTAATCAACGCATACTGTAGATAATTGCTATGGTAGCTCAAGATCAATGTCTGTTGGAAGGTATTAAGTCAAAGTCTCTAGACATCATTAACTTGACAAGTTAATTGCATGATCATAAGTACTTCTCAGTACCGATCGGGAATCAGTTTTCAATATTATAGTGTTGATCTTTTTCTCACTACCAATGGTTAACTATTATATATATATATATATATAAAATCAGCATTTGAATATTATGGTTATGGTTATTTCTAGCTGGAATTCAATCACATTGACAGCTGAATAAGTATTGTCACGTTTTCATTTATTATCCGTCTTAAAATAATTAATCACAATTTTGTTATTAGTCGGAGAAATATGTGTATATATTTAAACTAAAGAAAAACAATAATCAATCATCAGCGTCTTTACATCAAAAGAAAACCAAACACATAGGAGGTCAAAACAATCACAAAGTAAAGTGATAGTTAAACATATTTGCATCTTATTAACCTCCAAATGTTGGTGGAGTTTGTGTAGCTCAGTCTATGAACATCCTTAGTACTGTTTTGTGAACTAGTTTGTTTGTTATCATTCATTTTTTTTTGTCATGTCATTTTTTATTTCTCTCGAGAGTGTTGAAAATCCGCTTCCATTCTTATTGTTTTACGTGGTTTATTAATTTTCCAAAGAAAACAGCTCCAATTTAATTGTAGTTAAAAGAATATGTTTTTTATTTCATAATTGAAAGGTTACGATAATTTATGTTAATGTAACTTTTGTCTGTTTTTTTTTATGTTGATGTTTTTCTAATTCAACAATTTCAAAAAAAAAGTGCAAACGTTTAAAAAAGAAAAGAAATAAACAGTATTGCTATTGACCCTGACGAAGGCATGGAGCTGTCTGTCTATAGTTTCTAACCCTCTGCGTCATTCTGTCTCTGAAACAGAGTGGTGTCTTTGGCAATCTTATAACATATTGTTTTTCTAATAATGATTGTAATTTGAAGTTACAATAACATCTTGACTTCAGATAATTAACACACATTTACATTTATTTACCTTTTGGCTCAACTGTCTTAACTTTCTTAACTGAAATATAAAAAGAAACATATCAGATTGAATTTCCACATACTGTCAATTTACAAGAAAGCATCAAAATCGGGGCGTAATATATAAGACTATCAAAAAATGCTTGTTGCCTCTTATATATTTTATCAATGTTTAAGAACAACTGTATTATATTAAGTTTAAAATCCATTTATTTTCACTCTAACTAATGCTAGATTAACTTATCTGTAGATTGTCCAGTTGCTCTTGTTTAAGGATCAGTTTTAGCTTAATGTGAACTTTGAAAGGAAAGGCCATACAGTGGCCTATAGATGTTAATTCCTGTGCAATTTCGTCTTTTACGAAGAGTTATCTCATTGGAAATCATACCACATCTTCTTATTTTCTATTTCAAAATTGATAATGGAAAACTGGCTATGCTGGAGAGTTTGGCTACCTTTGTGAGTCTGACAAAGACAGTTAAGAATTATAGAACTTCTGATGATACTATTGGGAAAATAAATTTCAACCTTTTTGATATTCTTATTACACTTTGGGAACAACTACTTTTTAGTTCCAAGGGGAAGTTAAAAAACTAGGGAAATTTTAAGAAATTCACAGCATTCACTTTTTTAGAAGCCAAAATTTTATTAAAACTTGATTTTTTGGTATAAAATTTACCCAATGTACTTATGTTGTTCTTGTACATTAATCAGTTGATTCAAATGTATTTGTTTGTAAGTAGATTGAATTTGAACAATAATATTCTTTCTTTGTTATTTGCAGTTTTAATTTGAATTACGTTTATATTATTATTATTTTGAATAAATTTCAAATAAAAAAAAAGGAAAACGTTTAGATTTAAAAAAAAAACACCCAAATAAAAACTCTCCTTTTTCATAGAATGTTTAGGATATCAATTATACAGTATCCAGTTAGTAAACGTCAGGAATGGTACCTACTTTTAGGCTTAATTTTCGTAGTTTTCGCCACTTATATAAAACAAAACCATTACAGTCTAAATTAATAAATAAGCAGTTCAAGTGAGGACATTTAATCAACGGATAATGACAATTAGTTTTTACATACGTTTGATTCTAAATTGAAATATTGAAATCAATTATTTTTCTCACCGTATTTGAACAAAATTTTGTTTTTATTTAAGAAATTTCTTCATATTTAAACAACAGTAAAATCATAATCATTGATTATCATGTTTACATAAGGAGAAAATAAAAATCATCTGATAACAAAACCATCACACAAAAAAAACAACATTTATACTATATTGATATAAGAAGATGAGGTTTGAGTGATAATGAGACAACTCTCCATCCAAGTCAAAATCCATTAAAGTAAACCATTTTAGGTTAAAGTACGGTCTTCAAAACGGAGTCTTGGCTCACACCGAAAACAGCATGCTATAAAGGGCCTCAGAAATTACAAGTTTCAACCCTTTCATCCATGGATTTTTTTTACATACTTGAATCACATAGAAATTTTCAATAAAATAATAATCATCACGTTTACAGTATGAATGCATTGCGAAAACGAATATTTCATTAATGAAATTCCCGTCAGATATTCTCATGAATATTCTTTTATATTAGATACAATTTTATAGCGGTCTGATAAATATTTGTCGTTGGCAAGACGTTTCAACTAAGAAACTACACAGGCGTCAAAAGGCGTCATAATAGAGTAAAGGGATGGAGTAAAAGGACGTCATTATGGAGGAAAGGGTTATATATAGACATATTTGTATTTCTAAACCTTTTTCTTGTTCCTCAATTTGTAAGCATACTTGATTAAATTTGAGAAAATGTCTTTTTTCTGATTTTTCGTTTTTTTTGCCATGGTGTTGTCAATTTTTCCCGACTAATGAGCGTTAAATATAGTTACTTTTGCATCGCTTAACATGCAGTTTTCTTAAATCCAAAGACATATTGTTCGAAATTTGTTGTTGAAAGAAAGTTTTAATATGCAAATTGAAAGTTAATGAGTATTTATATGTTAATCCAAATTTGTAAGTTTTTGTTATGTTTATACGGTTTTTACATTTGGATGAACTAATGAAATTATTAACCTTGCTGTTTAACATTTAGATGTCATGAAGTTGTTTGTCTATAGTTCAAACCCTCTACCTCATTACGTCTCTGGAGAAAAGTTGTCGCATTGGCAATCATACCTTTATCTTTTGATTCTATGATGCAATTAGTAACAATAATCGCATGAAATCAGATAGTTTACACACATGGAAATAAATTGACATTTTTGCTTAACTGTTTTAATTTTCTTTACTGAAATATTTTTATTGAACAAATCAAAATGAGGTTTTACAAATGGTCTTGTTATATCACCATAATGTTTTACATCTACAGGATGACGTTACTGTTATTCATTTGCATTCGGTGCGTAATATAAAAATTTAAATAAGAAAAATACTAAACTCCGAGGAAAATGTAAACGGAAAGTTCCTGAGTAAATGCAGAATCAAAAGTTCAAACACATGACACGAATGAAAAACAACTGTCATATTCCTGACTTGGTTCTTTCATTTTCTTACGTAGAAATTAAACCCTGTTTTATAGCTAGCTAAACCCCTCACTTGTATGCTAGTCGCAAAAAGTTCCATTATATTGACAACGATGTTTGAACAATACAACCTTTATTAAAATATCCGATTTATCGGCCCATATGGCTCTCGTCACTTCAAGAAACTGCAGTATTATTTTTTGAAATCAGAGAAACCGGCATTCCTGAAAAGGTTGGCTTCGTCTGTGTATACCAAAAGTCTTACAGTCTAGACCTACCAAATCATATGTTTTAAATTTCGTACGCTAGACATGTTATGTCTACAGTTGACTCATCAGTGACGACCGAATCAAACAAGTTCCAAATTCTAAATAAAGACTAATTTTTGAGGAAATTCTATAAATTCAATTATGATATAATACAGTACTAAGGTAAACATCTGCACGAATGGTATTTACCTTTAGGCATAATTTTCGTAGTTTTCGTTACTAAAAAATAAAACACAATTCATTAGAGTCAAAAACAATAAATGCCGACAAAACAGTCACATGATTTGTTTACAATTCAGACATATATCAATATTATTAAATAGATATAGGAAGATGTGGTGTGAGTGCCAATGAGACAACTCTCCATACAAATAACAATTTAAAAAGTAAACCATTATAGGTTAAAGTACGGCCTTCAACACGGAGCCTTGGCTCACACCGAACAACAAGCTATAAAGGGCCCCAAAATTACTAGTGTAAAACCATTCAAACGGGAAAACCAACGGTCTAATCTATATAAACAAAACGAGAAACGAGAAACACGTATATATTACATAAACAAACGACAACTACTGTACATCAGATTCCTGACTTAGGACAGGTGCAAACATTTGCAGCGGGATTAAACGTTTTAATGGATCCAAACTTTCTCCCTTTTTCTGAAACAATAGCATAACATCACAACAAAGAAAAACATACGATAAAATATCAATTGGCAGACTTAACTCAATCAAAAAACTCCACATTTCGGTGGAGTTCGTGTTGTTCAGTCTATAAACATGATAAGAAGGGTTTTTCAAATTCTGTCTTTTTGTGGTTCATCTGTTATAAATTTCCCGACTTATGAGTGTTGAATATCACCTGCCTTTATCTTATTTGCGGTTTGCAAAAATCAAAAGACAAACAGGTCAATTTCTATTTTTTTTAGAAAGAATGAATTTAATATACTGTGACGATTTAAGAAGACAGCTGCGCCAAATTTTTTGTTGATATTGTTTATTTTGGTAACAACTATTTACGTAACCTTGTCAATGCGTTATGTATAATGAAGATTTCGTAGTTTACATTGTTTTGTATCTATTTCTGCCAACTGTACTTTGAATTATTGCAGTAAATTATTAATGTGTGTATTTCCTTTTTACATAGTTACCTATTAATTATATAATTAATTAAATAGTGTATGATTCAGAACAAAAGGAAAAGTGTGTTTTATTTAGAGACAGCATTTGAACAAGGGTTACTTTCACTTTTGCTTTTACCAGAATAACGGGTTTTGTTCTTCAAGTAATGTCAAAAGAAATCTTTTGTTTGGCTTTATAACTATGTTGATCTGAGCGTCACTGACGAGTCTTATGTAGACGAAACGCGCGACGACGTAGTAAATCATAATCCTTATACCTTTTATAACTGTATTGAGTTATATGTGTGTATGTTTTTCGAACTAGTGATTTAAAGTATTTTAGGTAAATGTATGTATAATGTAGCATTATTTAGATAAGAGAAAATACTCCATATGGTCTATTTTCGATTCGATGTTGCGCACTCTTTTGCAGTAACATCGTTAGAAGGTAATAAATATTTGCCGTATAAGGAAGTTTCCCTATTCGGTAATACATTTTAACCTTATTTCGAATTTCATGCGCGCGATATAAATCAAAAGAGTAAGATTAATAGTAATTAAATTCAGTTCCAGCTTGTCCCAATCGCCGGTTTGCAGCAAATAAATACTGACTTGTGTGTTTAAATGTTAAGGTAAAGTTTCTCTAATACAGAAGCATAAAGTTCCTAAATAGTGCATTGAATTATTTTATAGTAGGAATCTAATTATTCCAGTTTCCAGTTTTCAACGGAGTCAAAATGTTAAATAGTTTTCTTGTCGTCTTAATAATCTTAGCTTTTAGAATAGAGTTAAAAATGAAATTTAACTTTAAAAAGGATAAATGTACGTGAAGTTGTCAAAAGTGTCCGTTTGTTTGAATAGTTGGGTTACTCTTAATCAAATAATATTAAGAGGGTTACAAAAATTGTGATTTGTTTTAATATTTGCGTAGTACTTTTAAATCCATGTATTTTCGAAAGTTGCCGATGGAACCCTATGTATTTTATAATTGTCGCTTTTTGGTAGATTTAAGGTAGATTCATGGTATACCGCCATCTTGGATTGTACAATGACAGTACACAATCGGTCTAGTTATTTGCCTAAATCTGCAAATTTGGAGACAGATTTGCAATTTAATGATAAGACTGTTTTCTCTATTTAGAGAAAACTTGTTAAGTAATCGTATTATTCAAAATATTTTAACAAATATAATTTTTTTTGGTTTTAAAAATCATTATTTTCAAATGAGCCATTTAAGGGAAGATAACTCTTTTAGTACAAAATTTATACTGGGCTAATAGGGAAATTTTTTATTTTTACTTGTAGCAAGAAAACAAGTACGGTGACACCTTGTTTTCTTTTTATTTTCTTAAAACATATTATGAAACCTTTCTTCTCACAATTTATTTCAAAATTCTATCTCATAAATTTTTTTTTAGTCACACTAATGTGTTTTTTCATGAACAAACTAACCAAACTTTGGCAATTTTCAACGCCTCATAGCTTGTAAAATAGCACGGTGACCTATACTTTTTATCAAATATTTGAAAAGAGCATAGTAAAATCTTCATTTTGGCAAATTATAAAAAAAATCTGTCTCAAAAAATATATACTTGTGATCTACCTTAAATATTATTAATGTTGTTCTTCAAATCAAGACGGAAAATTGTTGATTGTTGATTGAAGAACATTCACAAATTTAAACGACTGTTAACTCTTGTTTAACTTGTTATTAATATTGTGCCAGTATTGGAAAAAAAGGAGACTATGCGTTAACCAAGAAACGATAGTAGGCTGTTGAGTGTTGAATGCTTACGTTCAATGCAGTAGTAATAATTCCGAGCGTTTAGTTTTTCTATTAAATTATTATGGTCATTTGTTGGTTCCTGAGGGTGTCTGTCTGGTCTTGTGGTTGATTTAGTCGGAAAGAAAGGCCTCACCGGTTTTCGAACACGTTACAATACAATTAATTAGCACCAATGGATGGAAACGTCCATGCACTGTAGTTTGTTGTACGTTTTTTGTAATATTGAGACAAATTGAAAAAAGATATTTCATATTCTCCTTTTGCAAAAGACAGGGAAAACAAACAAATAACGAAATTAGCAATATTGCTATTTAACAAGGGGCATGGAGCTGCTTGTCCCTCTCCATCATAGGATTATGAGAGCGAGTTTTCTTTTTTGCATGCGTACCATATATTCTTCATTTCATAATGCTTGTATTAACAATAAAAGCATGCCTTCAGATAGCTAACACGCATGCAAATATATTTACCTTTAGGGGAAACTGTCTTCATTTTCTTTACTGAAATATAAACCGATACACATCATAATGAATTTTCACATATGGTCGGTTTATGAGAGAGCATTATATTGACTTGTTATATCACAATCATGTTGTAAATCTGCAGAACACTGTCACTGTTGTTCGTGAGCATTCGATGTGTAATAATACAGCCTATAAAAATATATGTTTTGGTTCTAATGGTTCTTATCACCATCTCGTTCATTGAGAATATCACTGTTGACCTTTTTAGTTCTTAAGATACACTTCCTAAACGACTTCTAACGGTTTAACTCTTAGATAAAAAAAAAAAAAAACTTAGGTCAAATTGGAAATTATCTAGCAATCACTTGCTTTAGAAACAAGCGTTTTTTCATAAGATTTCAGAGGTACAAAATGTGCGCATTCCTAGTGTTCTAGGCACAATTTCAGATTAAAAACAATCAGAGGCTTCCAAGAGCCTGTCGTTCACCTGTATCTACTGTTATTTTCGAAATCATGTAAGCTAAGGTTCCAAAATAATTATACAGTATCCAGTTATTAAAAATATCATAATTTTATTTACCTTTAGGCATAATTTTCGTAGTTTTCGTCACTAAAATATAAAACGTAATTCATTAATCTGTCTAAATTATTAACATCTATTTTATCAGCAATGAAAGACGGGCTTCAAAGTTATTGTGAAACTGCCTATTCTAGAGGTGGCGTGAATCAGATGTGGATACTTAAAAATTCCAAAGATCTTTTAGAGTACATACAATCTAACTCTCTTTCATCTTGTAACAGTATTAAAACATTTGACTTTTCTACTCTTTACACAAGTATTCCACATTCCAAACTAAAAGACAAATTGAAAGAGTTGGTATTGCTTTGCTTCATAAAAAAGAATGGCCAACGTAGATACAAGTATCTTGTCTTAGGGAGGGACAGATCCTACTGTGTAAAGAATCACTCTGATTCAAACAAAAAATTCGCTGAAACTGATATTATCAAGATGCTTGATTTCTTGATTGACAACTTATTTGTTACGTTCGGAGGACGTGTTTTTCAACAGACTGTCGGTATTCCAATGGGAACAAACTGTGTCCCTCTACTTGCCGACTTGTTTCTTTATTATTATGAGGCTGACTTCATGCAGGAACTTCTTAGGAAGAAAGATAAGAAGTTAGCAATATCCTTTAACTCTACTTTCCGCTATACAGATGATGTTCTTTCACTAAATAATTCAAAATTTGGTGACTATGTGGAACGCATCTATCCCATCGAGCTAGAGATAAAGGATACTACAGATACAGTTGAGTCGGCCTCATATCTTGACTTACATCTAGAAATTGACAATGAGGGTCGGCTGAAAGAAAACAAAACTTTACGACAAAAGAGATGATTTCAGCTTTCCAATTGTGAACTTTCCATTTCTAAGTAGCAACATTCCAGCAGCACCTGCATACGGGGTATATATCTCCCAATTGATACGATATTCCCGTGCTTGCATTTCCTATCATGATTTTCTTGATAGAGGGTTGCTGCTCACAAGGAAGCTAATAAACCAAGAGTTCCAAATGGTGAAGTTGAAGTCATCCCTTCGTAAATTTTACGGACGCCATCACGAGTTGGTCGACCGTTATGGAATAACCGTTTCACAAATGATTTCGGATATGTTCCTTACGTCGTAACTACAATCCCCTTCCCTTTCATGAATGTGACCTACCGAATTAGACTATTTACCTGATTTGTAATCACATAAGCAACAAGACGGGTGCCACATGTGGAGCAGGATCTGCCAACCCTTCCGGAGCACCTGAAATCACCCCTTGTTTTGTAGTGGGGTTCGTGTTGTTTATTCTTTAGTTTTCAATGTTGTGTCATGTGTACTTTTGTTTGTCTGTTTGTCTTTTTCAAATTTAAGCCATGGCGTTGTCAATTTGTTTTAGATTTATGAGTTTGACTGTCCCTTTGGTATCTTTCGTCCCTCTTTCATTAAAGTCTAAATCTATTCATAATCCGTTAATCTCCAGAATTGTATTATTACTTCAAGATAAAGGTTAGATAGAAGGTTAAATGTCAAAGTCACCATCGCCATCGATAGCTTGGCAAGCACAAGCATTCGTCAGTACCGATTGATAGGCTATTGTTTCATGCAAGACAAGTTTTCATATATTGTTATTATAGATATAAGAAGATGGATAAATCCCACAAATTGAGGCATGTATTTTAACTACAGTAAAATCATGAAAAAACAAAAACGTCTTTACATCATTATAAAATAAACATAGAACGATGAAATTATCACAAAAATATGAAAATTCATTAAAACAAATTTGCTTTTTTCAACAATTATATGTTGTTGAGTTCGTTTTTTTATTCTATTAGTATTCTAAGTACCGTTTTGTCAGTTTTATCTTTTTATGGTCGTTTTGATTAATTGCTCGGCGTTATGTTTTTCTATTGACTTATTAGAGTTGAAATCTCAATGGAAGCTTTTACTTTTTTTTCATACACGGCATGCTAAAATCCAAAACAAATCATTTCGGTTTTGTTTGTTGTTGAAAGAATGTTTTTAAATGAAATAAATTGTTATCGGTAACCCATGTTTATGTTCTTACACTGTAGTTCGTCTTTGATATGATTAGAAAAATTGTACATCAGTAGTTATTTCCAGTTTAACTATTGCAAAAAAGGGCAAACGATAATATAAAGTAAAACTACCGCGATTTTTAAAAAAACAAGAGTACATGTTTGAGTAACAATAACAGCATGTCTTTAAACAGATAACATGCAAATTTATTTACCTTTTGGTTTAACTATTTTAACTTTCTTCACTGAAAAACAAAACAAAACACATTATAAGACATTTTTAAATATGGTCAGTTAATAAAAGTGTACAAAAGCAACTCGTTACATCGCCTTTGCATTATTACTTCGATAGCTTGGTAAGCACAAGCAGTCTTCAGTGACGATTGGTAGGCTATTGTTTTATGTAAGACCAGTTTTCAAATGTTATAATTATACCTATAAGAAGATGTACTGGATAAATAATTTTCTCAAAGATTAAAGCATGTATTTTAACTACAGTAAATGTTTATGCTCGGCGTTATGTTTTTCTATCGACTTATTAGAGTTGAAATCTCAATGGAAGCTTCTACCTCTTTTTCCATACACGGCATGCTAAAATCCAAACAAATCATTTCAGTTTTGGGTTTGTTGAAAGAATGTGTTTTTAATTTAAATTAACTGTTGTAGATTGAAGTTGACAAATTTCTTATGTCTGCGCTCTGTAGTTCGTTTTTGATATAAGACAAAATGAACATCTGTAGCTTTTTCCAGTTTATCTAGGGAAAACGATAATATATAATACAACTACCGCGATTTAACTACAACAGGACATGCATGTAGTAACAATAACAGCAGGTCTTCAAACAGATAACATGCACATGTATTTACCGTTTGGTTCAACTTTCTTAATTTTCTTCACTGAAATATAAAACGAAACACATTATAAGACATTTTTAAATATGGTCAGTTAATCAGAGTGTACAAAAGCAACTCGTTACATCGCCTTTGCATTATGTTGTACATCTACCCGCGTTATCACCGTTATTCCTTATCATTTGATTCGTAATAGTACCAAATATACCACAAAAAAAGCATTTTTTATCAGCTAGTCACCAAAATGTCGTGTTATGGAATATTGCCTTTCTTATTATTTTTTTTTATGTCAAACAGAAAACACTGATGCTTTGATGGCATCAAATTACAGTTTGTTTTACTGATGTTTAATAAGTCCTGTATTTTACGATAATATTGAAAATAGAAAAAATAGATTGATTGATTGTAAATGAAAAAGTTAAAGAAATCATTAACTATTTCACTAGTTAAAATGAAAATTACAAATAAGCCAATTAAACTAAAGGTCACCATTGCAGTCTCACAAAATTAACTGAAGACCCCCTTATCATCATTGGTGAAATAAGTTGTAGCATTTCAGATTGTTTTATTTAAATTTTCCCTTAGACTTACCCATATATTTTATGTTTAGCCATGGCGGCCATTTTGGTTGGATGAAAGGATTATCGGAGACACTTTCTCAATCAAGATTACACTATTTGAAATTTCCTTAAATTATCAATTCAGGGACAGCAACCAAACATGAGGTATTCTGATTCGTCTGAAAATTTCAGAGCAGATTGATCTAAATATTATGGACATTTTTATCCATGTCAGATGTGTTATAAATGCTAGAGTTTCAGATATATAGGCCAAAAACATCGGACACATTTTGAAACTTGATTCCTTAATAATGATATTGGTCATGTGTGGTTAAATTTGCCTCAGTCGTTTCAGAGAGAAGATTTTATAACAAACAAATTTAAAATTTATGAAGAATTATGAAAAATTGTCTATCAAGGGGAATAACTCCTTATGAGGTCATTTGAAAATTTTGGGCATGTTGACTTGTTAGTAGATTTTACTATGCTGAACATTATTGCTCTGTTTATTTCTATCTATAGTAATATTAAAGATAGTTACAAAAGCTGCAAAATTACCAATTCAGGGGATGCAACAAAACAACATGCTTGTCTTATTCGTCTGAAAATTTCAGGGCCGATAGATCTCAACCTGATAAACATTTTAACTCTGTCAGAATGGCTATATATTCATTAGTTTTAGATTGCATGGTTCTTCGATATGAAGTGTCTGATTTGGTATATCAAATATCAAGTTACCAGTTGGATGGGTCTGATATGTAAATAGCGGTATATTATATTGATACCGGAACCCCCCAATGCATCGAGGAAAGTGATGAAAAAATTTATGTGGAAAAGAATAGAGAATGCTATATGAATTTAATTATAAAGTATCCAGTGAGTAAACATCATAATTGTATTTACCTTTCGGCATAATTTTCGTAGTGTTCGTCACTAAAATATAAAATGTAATTCATCATGTTCATTTTAGTCTGAATCCATTTAAAATCCGTTTTCGTAAGTTGATCTAATCAAGGCATACTCTCCAATATTGTAGTAACAATTTAAGTTAAAGGTTTGGTTGGAGGTTTTATGTCGAAGTCATCATCGTCATCGATTGCTTGTCTAGCACAAGCAGTCGTCAGTACCGATAAGTAGGCTATTGTGTCATGTAAGACCAGTTTTCAAACATTATCATTAATATTATCGATATAAAAAGATGTATAAATCCAACAGATTTAAGCATTTATTTTACTACCAGTAAAATCATGAAAACACAAAAATGTCTTTACATCATTATAAAAAAACAAACATAAGACGATGAAATTATCATAAAAATATGAAAATTCATTAAGACATAATTGCTTTTTTTGGACAATTATATTTTGGTGGGGTTGGTGTTTACTTTTGTATTAGTTTTCTTAGTACTGTTTTGTCAACTTTGTCTTTTTACAGTCCTTTTGATCATTTACTCGGCATTAAGTATTTCTATCGACTTATGAGAGTTGAAATCTCAATAGTAGCTTCTGCCTCTTTATCATACACGGCATGCTACAATCCAAAACAAACCATTTGTTTTGTTGGTTTTTGAAAAATGTGTTTTAAATGAAATTAATTGTCATAGGTATCCAATTTTTATGTCCTTGGACTGTAGTCGTTTTTGATATGATAAAATACATTGTACATCTGTAGTTATTTCCAGTTTGATTATTGCAAGAAAGGACAAAGGATAATAGAGAATACCACTACCGCGATTTAACAACAAGAGGACATATTGTGTTCTTATGTTGTACTGGGCCCCCACCCTCCCAGGTTAGGGGTAAGGTCGGAATTCCGTTAACACGTTTAATCCCGCCACATTCTATGTATGTGCCTGTCCTAAGTCAGGAGCCTGTAATTCAGTAGTTGTCGTTTGTTTGTTTGTTACATATTTGTTTTTCGTTCCTTTTTTGTACATAAATTTGGCCGTTAATTTTCTCGTTTGAATTGTTTAACATTGAATTTTCGAGACCTTTTATAGCTGTTTATGCGGTATGGGGTTTGTTCATTGCTGAAGGCCGTACGGTGAACTAAAGTTGTTAAATTCTGATATTTTGGTCTCTTGTGGAGAGTTGTCTCATTGGCAATCATACCACATCTTCTTTTTTATATGCATGTTGTAACAATAACAACATGTCTTCAAACAGATAACATGCAAATCTTTTCACCTTTTGGTTTAACTATCTTGACTTTCTTTACTGAAATACAAAACAAAACACATTATAAGACATTTTTAAATATGGTCAGTTAATAAAAGTGTACAAAAGCAACTCGTTACATCTCCTTTGCATTATTACTTCGATAGCTTGGTAAGCACAAGCAGTCTTCAGTGACGATTGGTAGGCTATTGTTTTATGTAAGACCAGTTTTCAAATGTTATAATTATACCTATAAGAAGATGTACCGGATAAATAATTTTCTCAAAGATTAAAGCATGTATTTCAACTACAGTAAATGTTTATGCTCGGCGTTATGTTTTTCTATCGACTTATTAGAGTATAAATCTAAATGGAAGCTTCTACCTCTTTTTCATACACGGCATGCTAAAATCCAAACAAATCATTTCAGTTTTGGGTTTGTTGAAAGAATGTGTTTTTAATTTAAATTAACTGTTATAGATTGTAGTTGACAAATTTCTTATGTCTACGCTCTGTAGTTCGTTTTTGATATAAGACAAAATGAACATCTGTAGCTTTTTCCAGTTTAACTAGGGAAAACGATAATATATAATAAAACCCCCTTATCATCATAAGTGAAATAAGTTGTAGCATTTCAGATTGTTTTATTTAAATTTTCCCTTAGACTTACCCATATATTTTATGTTTAGCCATGGCGGTCATTTTGGTTGGATGAAAGGATTATCGGAGATACTTTCTCAATCAAGATTACCCTATTTGTAATTTCCTTAAATTATCAATTCAGGGACAGCAACCAAACATGAGGTAGTCTGATTCGTCTGAAAATTTCAGAGCAGATTGATCTAAACATTATGGACATTTTTATCCATGTCAGATGTGTTATAAATGCTAGAGTTTCAGATATATAGGCCAAAAACATCGGACACATTTTGAAACTTGAATCCCTAATAATGATAATGGTCATGTGTGGTTTAATTTGCCTCAGTCATTTCAGAGAGAAGATTTTTATAACAAACAAATTTAAAATTTATGAAGAATTATGAAAAATTGACTATCAAGGGGAATAACTCCTTATGAGGTCATTTGAAAATTTTGGGCATGTTGACTTGTTAGTAGATTTTACTATGCTGAACATTATTGCTCTGTTTATTTCTATCTATAGTAATATTAAAGATAGTTACAAAAGCTGCAAAATTACCAATTCAGGGGATGCAACAAAACAACATGCTTGTCTTATTCGTCTGAAAATTTCAGGGCCGATAGATCTCAACCTGATAAACATTTTAACTCTGTCAGATTGGCTATATATTCATTAGTTTTAGATTGCATGGTTCTTCGATATGAAGTGTCTGCTTTGGTATATCAAATATCAAGTTACCAGTTGGATGGGTCTGATATGTAAATAGCGGTATATTATATTGATACCGGAACCCCCCAATGCATCGAGGAAAGTGATGAAAAAATTTATGTGGAAAAGAATAGAGAATGCTATATGAAATTAATTATAAAGTATCCAGTGAGTAATCATCATAATTGTATTTACCTTTCGGCATAATTTTCGTAGTGTTCGTCACTAAAATATAAAATGTAACTCATCATGTTCATTTTAGTCTGAATCCATTTAAAATCCGTTTTCGTAAGTTGATCTAATCAAGGCATACTCTCCAATATTGTAGTAACAATTTAAGTTAAAGGTTTGGTTGGAGGTTTTATGTCGAAGTCATCATCGTCATCGATTGCTTGTCTAGCACAAGCAGTCGTCAGTACCGATAAGTAGGCTATTGTGTCATGTAAGACCAGTTTTCAAACATTATCATTAATATTATCGATATAAGAAGATGTATAAATCCAACAGATTTAAGCATTTATTTTACTACCAGTAAAATCATGAAAGCACAAAAATGTCTTTACATCATTACAAAAAAACAAACATAAGACGATGAAATTATCATAAAAATATGAAAATTCATTAAGACATAATTGCTTTTTTTGGACAATTATATTTTGGTGGGGTTGGTGTTTACTTTTGTATTAGTTTTCTTAGTACTGTTTTGTCAACTTTGTCTTTTTACAGTCCTTTTGATCATTTACTCGGCATTAAGTATTTCTATCGACTTATGAGAGTTGAAATCTCAATAGTAGCTTCTGCCTCTTTATCATACGCGGCATGCTAAAATCCAAAACAAACCATTTGTTTTGTTGGTTTTTGAAAAATGTGTTTTCAATGAAATTAATTGTCATAGGTATCTAATTTTTATGTCCTTGGACTGTAGTCGTTTTTGATATGATAAGATACATTGTACATCTGTAGTTATTTCCAGTTTGATTATTGCAAGAAAGGACAAAGGATAATAAAGAATACTACTACCGCGATTTAACAACAAGAGGACATATTGTGTTCTTATGTTGTACTGGGCCCCCGTCCTCCCAGGTTAGGGGTAAGGTCGGAATTCCGTTAACACGTTTAATCCCGCCACATTCTCTGTATGTGCCTGTCCTAAGTCAGGAGCCTGTAATTCAGTAGTTGTCGTTTTTTTGTGTGTTACATATTTGTTCTTCGTTCCTTTTTTGTACATAAATTTGGCCGTTAATTTTCTCGTTTGAATTGAGACCTTTTATAGCTGTTTATGCGGTATGGGGTTTGTTCATTGCTGAAGGCCGTACGGTGACCTATAGTTGTTAATTTCTGTCATTTTGGTCTCTTGTGGAGAGTTGTCTCATTGGCAATCATACCACATCTTCTTTTTTATATGCATGTTGTAACAATAACAACATGTCTTCAAACAGATAACATGCAAATGTATTCACCTTTTGGTTTAACTATCTTGACTTTCTTCACTGAAATACAAAACAAAACACATTATAAGACATTTTCATATGGTCAGTTGAGAAGAGTGTACCAAAGCAACTCGTTACATCGCCTTAGTATTATTAATTCAAGATAATAGTGGGATAGAAGGTTTTATGTCAAAGTCACCATCGAGATCGATAGCTTGGTGAGCACAAACAGTCAACAGTACCGATTGGTAGGCTATTGTTTTATGTAAGACCAGTTTTCTAATATATACTAATCATAAACATAAGAAGATGTTATGGATAAAACTTTTCCCACAGATTAAAGTAGATATTTTAACTACAGTTAAATCAGAAACAAACAAAAACGTCTTTACATCATTATAAAAAAAAAATAGGACGATGAAATTATCACAAATATGAAAATGTATTCAGACATATAACATTTTGTTGTGGTTCGTATTAATCATTCTTTTTATTATTCTAAGTACCGGTTTGTAAACTTGGTCTTTTTATGGTCGTTTTGAATTTTTGCTTGGCGCTATGTACAGTTATAGGACAAAAGTGAGTTCCCACTAAAAAAATGTCCTATCATATCAACTAAAATCGTTATTTTTCAAAAAAATATTAACAAGTGACATTATGAGCGATTTTAATAAAATAAATATCATAAGATGTAGAGATGTATGAAGTTTAATTGTTTATTTGGCCATACCGTTCACGAGGTTTGTTTTCATTATCTGATAGGTTAAACACAAATAAAAAAAAAATACGATTTTAATTCAAGGTAAGAAAACATAGCAAACTTTTAAAGAAATATCTTTCTTTGCGTTCACCTCACCAGAAAATTAAAATGTGCTTAATAATATCATGGACAAATAAACAACAAAACTTAACATTTCTACATCTTATCATATTTATTTGAAATGAATAAGTCATTTAGTTACTTGGTAATATTTTTTTGAAAAGTATTGGTTTTAATTGAAATGATAGGACATTTTGGGGTGGGACCTCACTTTTGTCCAATGACTGTATTTCTATTGACTTAAGAGAGTTGAAATCTTAATGGTAGCTTCTGCCTCTTTATCATACACGGCAGGATAAACTTCAAAACAAACTATTTCAGTTTTATAAATAAACAGCTGCGCCATGAGCGCATGATACGCCCGACGTCTTGTGTGGAAGTTTTATGTAATAATCATAAATAGTTTCTGAGGAAGTTTTAAGCAATAACCATTTATTGTTTTTGAGACACGGCGGGACATGTGAACCCCCCCCCCCCCCCCCCACCCTGTTTTTTTTTTTTACAAATATCATTAAAATAAAATTTTGAATCAAACCAAAAAGTATACAGATCTTTAAATTAGTATAACAAAGAAGTGTGTACAGTTTCAAGCAATAATCATAAATTGTTTTTGAGATACGGCGCCACATGTTAAAAAAAACCTCCCCTTTTTTACAAAATACTCAAAAACTCAAAAAGTAAAATTTTGAGTCATCACCAAAACGTATACAGATCTTTAGATTAATATAACAAAGAAGTGTGTAAAGTTTTAAGCAATAATCATAAATCGTTTTTGAGATACGGCACGACATGTAAAAAAAACCTTCCCCCTTTTTTACAAAATACTCAACAACTCAAAAATGAAATTTTGAATCATCACCAAAAATTATACAGATCTTTAGATTAATATAACAAAAAAGTGTGTAAAGTTTTAAGCAATAATCATAAATCGTTTTTGAGATACAGCGCGACATGTAAAAAAAACCTCCCCCTTTTTTGCAAAATACTCAAAAACTCAAAAATGAAATTTTGAAACATCACCAAAAAGTATACAGATATAAAGATTAATATAACTAAGAAGTGTGTAAAGTTTTAAGCAATAATCAAGAAACGTTTTTGAGATACGGTGCGACATGTGAAAAAAACCACACCCCTGTTTTAGTTACAAAGTGCCGTAACTCAAAAAGTTTAAATCTTATTTTCACCAAAAAGTATACAGATCATTTGACCATCATAAGAAACAACGATATTAAGTTTCATGAAATTTGGATAAGTCGTTCTCAAGTTACGATGCGACATGTTTACGCCGGACAGACGGACGGACGGACAGACAGACGGACGGACACCGGACATTTGTATACCATAATACGTCCCGTCAAAATTTTGACGGGCGTATAAAAAAGAAGATGTGGTATGATTGCCAATGAGACAACTGTCCACAAGAGACCAAAATGACACAGACATTAACAACTATAGGTCACCGTACGGCCTTCAACAATGAGCAAAGCCCATACCGCATAGTCAGCTTTAAAATGCCCCGATAAGACAATGTAAAAAAATTCAAACGAGAACACTAACGGCCTTATTTATATAAAAAAAATGAACGAAAAACAAATATGTAACACATAAACAAAGGACAACCACTGAATTACAGGCTCCTGACTTGGGACAGGCATATACTTAAATAATTTGGCGGGGTTAAACATTTTAGCGGAATCCCAACCCTCCCCCTGACCTGGGACAGTGGTATAACAGTACAACATAAGAACGAACTATAAAAATCAGTTGAAAAAGGCTTAAGTCGGCAGATGGACAAAAATACAAGTGGACGTGGCCGGGTACTTGTACATGCGGACAAAAAAAAGACATTAGGAATAGATCTGAGAGTACTTGCAGTTATCTGACTGCTAGTTCAAAGCCACTAGCAAATAATAAAACAAATTATGCATCTAAAACTAAAGTATCAACCCGTACACATCCAACACCCAATGGATTTAGTGTAAAGAATGTGTTTTTAAATGAAATAAATTGTTATAGATTGAAGGTAACGAATTATTATGTCTGTGCACTGTAGTCCTTTTTTGATATGATAAGACAAATTGAACATATCTAGCTGTTTCCAATTAACTATTGCAAACTAGGAAAAACGATTATATATAATAAAACTACCGCGATTTTACAACATCAGGACATGCATGTAGTAACAATAACAGTATAATATCAAAAAGATTATATGCACATGTATTTACCGTTTGGTTCAACTTTCTTAATTTTCTTCACTGAAATATAAAACGAAACACATCATAAGACATTTTTAAATATAGTCAGTTAATAAGAGTGTATAATAGCAACTCGTTACATCGACATTGTTTATGTTGATAATCTACCTGCGATATCTGACACCGTTATTCCTTATCTTGTGGTTCGTAATAGTACCACATATACCACAAAAAAAAACGCTTTTTCTCTAATGACTCACTTTGAGATGTCAGCTATATGATAGTTATTGAGTTTGAATTTGATTTCATTGTCCCTCTTTTATTTGAATTTCATATATTTTCATACAAACTAATGCTATTTATATTGTCAAGTTGTTACAAATACATCATGACACGAACTTAGCAAGTTATTATTTACAGATGCAGCATTGACATTGTGCTGCTTATAGTAACAGTGTTACTTATTTCCTCTGGTTCGCCCTACATATAATACCATGCAATACTAATAAACTATTGGGGAAAAAGTCAATAAAGTAAAATAAAGAAAAAAATATAAAAATGGCTTTTTTTGTCTCCAGCGATGAATTTAGCAGGATAGGAGAGATCAGGAAGGCTTTCATGTATTCATGGTCCAGGGACTGCATAAAAACTGTAGTATGGGTCTGTCTTTACGAGTAAATTTCTAATTCATAAATAACGGGATACTATCTTTTCTCATATAAAAATCATTGCTATGTCTATTACTTCATGTCTACAGACAAATTCAAATGACCTTTGCCTTATTTCATGTTTAGTGATTATGATTTTAGAAACTTAAGGTAGCAATACACAGTTAGAAAAAAAACTTAAAATTGACACTCATAATTTTTAAACACCCTCTTTCGCCTCCTGTCTAACAAAGAAGGCTTATTTGTGTTGTGCATGTATATATTTATAGAAAGAGAATCTTCCATAGATTTGATTTCTAATAGTCATAATGGTGAAATATAATCCCTTTTGAGTGTAACCATGGCAACAATCTGCATTTCTTTGATACAAAATATAGCAAACAAGGGGGGTGAAAATATCACAAAAGTCTCCAAAATTTGGTCCAAAGGAAAATTTCAATCAATTACAGTGATACCTTTCTTGAAACCATAGGTTTATATCTATCAAGTGGTCCAAAAAAAAAAATCATATGCATTTCTGCTCGTTTTTCCATAAAATTGAATTGAAAAGATCGAGCGCAAAATCTTTGTTGATAAACACTTGAATAATTTATGGACCTATGGGCGGTACGGATAGGAAAATACGGACTGTCAAACTGATAAATGGCCTATAAAACATGCTAAAAACAATCTAAATGTTCATATAAACCCCCTAAGAAGGCCATATTATTCTTCAATTATCTAAAAATCAATTTTATTGTACAAAAACTTTAATATTTAGAAAATTCACCATGGCCATAATGCGAAACTAAACTTCTAACTGTGTATTGAAAGTCAACTAATTAAGGAAATCATTGATATATGTAGATGCATCTGATCCGGCAGGTTTCATTTTGACCACAACCTCATTAGTCAATGATGATTTTGTCCAAAAAAATATATATCAAAAATAACGAACTGGGAGGAAAATTCAAAACCGAACGTCCATAATGAAAAGGAAAAATCAAAACTTCGAACACAAAAAACGTATGGATAACAACTGTCATATTCCTGCCCAGTTATAGGTAATTTCTATGTAGGAAATGATAAAATATAACTGGTTTAATAGTTAGTTAAACCTCCCACTTTTATGACAGTCGCATAAAACTTCTATTATATTGACACCAAACATACAAAATAGAATCATTCTTAAATACAATTAGCAGTGGGTTAATTATATTTGGTGAATTCAATGATCGTTATTTGTACCAGTCTTTCTGTTGGTGTTGTTTTTACCTTGACCTCATTTGCATGGCTCATTGTTTAAAGTAAAGCTTACATGGTTAAATAATTTTCTTAATTAGTATACTATGTATAAATGGGATTCTTACAAGGTCTTTATGTATGTACACAGTGTTCAGCTTATAAGCGAATCAATTCACATAAAATACTTGTCATTCATAAAAATTTCAGTAAAACTGACAATCAGTCTTTGTCCTTAGATCTTTTTTAAAGACCCCATAGCCCTCACTTCAGGCAATAATGATTAAGGTTCTAGTTTTGTGTTATATACGTCATGATATTAAAAGCAATGGTCAACACTATTTGGTGTATGGAATGAGTTAAAAGTGTATATGTCTCTTTGTAAGTGCTCATCTAATCTGAACTTGGAAAAAGAGTTGTCTCATTGGCACTCATACCACATCTTCTTATATCTATTAACCTCATGTCTCTGAATAAGTCAGTTTCTCAGATACATTAAGTAATTAGTTTAAAATATTTAGTGTTAGTTTATGTGATAATTGTAGTAAAACATTCACCTAAAAGACATTAAAAATAAAAGCAGTTGTACTGTAAAACAGTCTGGATATTAAAGATGTGCATTATTGTTCATACGAGCAGTAATTAAGTGCTGTTTTCAGCAACTCTTTGATTAAAAATTTGTTGAAATTTATATTAAATAGGAAGTTATGCATACAATTATTTACAAACATCATTATTCGGAAATAAAGGCGATACATGACTCCCTACAATATATCAATATTCACCGGTAATATTTGTGCTTTTGTATTTATGTTCTATCTAAATCATAGTGAGTCTAGCAGAAATATTATTATGAAAAACTTGCTTTTGAATAAAGGAAATGAAAGCTTTAACATGTATCTATTAAAGTCAAAACTCATAGCTGTGGTCAATGTCATACATACTTCAAGACATTTCTTCATTGCAAACGCATAAAACAACATAAAATATCAACACCTACATACAAAGGATACTTATAAATCTTTCAACAAGGAATCGTTTTTCGATAAAGCATTTATAAGTCACATGCTGAAGATCGTAGGATAAGGAATAAAGGGGAGGGGGGAAAGTACTGAACTATAAGAGGAAAAAATCAAATTAGAAAGTATATAATCAAAAGCAAAGAAAAAGTAAAATAACGAAAAGACCGAACTCCGAATAAAATTCAAAACGGGAGTCCATAAATTGGCATAAGCAAATTGCAAAATCAAAAAGCTCAAACACATCAAACGAATTAGGGACTAATATGTGAATCCTGATTTCGTTAAGTAAAGACGTTGAAAATAGTGGATTAAACATAGTTTTATAGCTAGCAAAACATCTAACGTGTAGTACAGTTGCATTAAGTTCCATTAAACTGACAACAATGTGTGAACAAAACAAATTGACCTAATAGATTGAAATGTCAAAAATAAGAATATAGCAGTAAACATTGTGTTATAATCTTAATCACTATAAAACAAACAAATAGGTAAACAAAGACAAAGCACATCTATAGCAAAATCGAAAGACAAGAATACCAAAATGTATGATAGCACAATAACACAATGACGGGATGTATGAATACCGAGCTACTCAGCTGGATATTACAAAAATATGCTGTTGATTGCGAGTAAAGTAATTCACTTGAAGTTTATTTTTGTGGATGTCCAGGTGATCCAGATCACTGAACAAAAGATTTGACTGGAGGTACCCTTCTTACATTAAACGTATTATGTACAAGTGGACATTTGAAAATCAAACGTTACTTACAGCGAGGTGTTAATAAATGCCTGTAAGGAACTTAAAGAGCAGAGCAGCATTATTTCGTGGATAAACATTCACAAATACAACTGTTCACAAAAATGTGAAAAGATACATGCAGACTTACATAAAGATTTTTTTTTATTATTTCCTAACAACCAAAAGACAACATAACTATCCTTTTAAACCCCGATGTCGCTTATATGCAACTGATATTCCTATCCGTCTTTTTTTTAATCGGATCATGGCTTAGTCAACTAAACGACAGAAGAGTGCTATATTAGAATGCATCCTTTAACAGGTCGAGAACTCTAGATATCCTGACGTCAGAATATATTTACATAGTAATTTTCCAAACACAAGGCCAATATGGCCTCGAAAAACTGACCAATCGACTCAATAAACTACAATGCAATGTGGGCTACAACGGAGTTTACTAGCACTTGACGTGGAATTAGTGCAAAAACTGTCAACTAAGATAGTGTCTAGGACTCTCAAAAAATTGTTATTGTTCTGTGAATATGCTTATTTTTAAATATATAGCATAATCCTCAATTTGCATATTCAGATTAAAAAAGTATTGTTTACAGGCTTCACATTTCTACTTTCTTTTTCGCCTCATAAAAATTGTTGAACAGGTTTTTTTCCAATGTTATGCATTGTGCCTGTGCAATAATTTCACGTGAAATGACCACTGCCCTGTATGGAAATTTGTTTGACTCTTTAAAACCTGTATAATGTCATTTCAAAAACATTTATGCTAAGAAAAACACGAAAACTGGCACTAAAAGACTTCTATCGGTAGTGAATGTGTAATCTTTTTATCAGGACCTCAACTAAAAGTAATAATATCATAATACTCAGTATGCTAAAAATAAGTGTTTTTAAAGTATGGACGATAAATAGCTTAGTATATTTTGTATAGTTTCATCCATCGATAAAGTCCGTCTGTTGCATGCTTATTGTATTCCAAAATATACCTCAGAGATATTTTCATCGGTCGGCAGCTGCTGTCCTATTGACGTATTTGCAATATCTCCAATTATTTAAATCCTCAGGATCATAGTGGGTTTAATATACCCTATTAAGTTTTCTAAAACGTGCTTTGTATATAGAATTAAGATGATGAGGTTTGAGTGCTAAATAAGACATCTTTCTATCTTTCCATTGTTGTTTCGTTGCTGTCTAGTGGAGGAATACCTGAAATCTCTGTGTCATCATCAAACATAGTCATGGCTATATAACGGGTAATTCAGACACTTAGAAACAACTCTCATTAAATCTGAGCATGGCACGGACTCTTTATATCACGAACTATAGATGTAGATACATAAAATGGAAAATTAAGTGAAATTGTGAATCCCGCAATGCACGAAAAAATGTGTTGTATTTTATGGAATAACACGTGTTCTTGGTTGATTGTAAATACTTAGTATTGTTACTCATTAAATGAATTGGTCAAAATCCAAGGTAAACATAAATTGCTTCACACGTAAATAAACAATAACATGTGCATAAGTATGCTAATTCATGCATTTCCATAAGAGGTAGTGTTCCCGACCTGTTTATGTATTGAAATTGAAGCTTCACGTTAACAATTGTGTTCTTCTTTTATAAATTTGATTTAAATAACACTATTACTATTAAAAAATTATTGTCAATCACTTTGTATCTCAAGAATTCATTACGATAAACGATTTATGTTATTCCCATTTCCAATGTGTATTTTTACCGTCACTTAGCAAAATATAAAGAATTAACTAATCACTCAAGACAAAAACATATAAAACATACTCCTTACTTTTAAAGAAGGAATTATTTCAACAACGTAGTATCCAATTAGTCAACATCGACAACTATATTTACCTGTTGGCTTAATTTTGGTAATTTTCGTCACTGAAATATAACACATAGTCAATAAAAGTGATTTTTTATATTGGTACGTATAGGATATTAACTCAAAACAACTCGTTAGTTCACCACTTCAGGACCGACAGATGATTTTAAGAAGACTTCAGGATCTGTGACAATAGAAAGTTTTAAATATGTAGCACCCTTTCACGCTGTAATGAATTCATTAAGATGTTGATAAATCTAATAATTGCAGTTAACATCTCTAATTCAACATCATAATGATATGCATATTGTCACAACAAATTGAATAATATAAACTGTAAATAGTAAATGTATATTAATTATGTTTACCTTTTGGCTCTACTTTCTTTACCTTTGTAACTGAAAAATATAATGTAATCAACAAATGTGAATTATTTTTTATAATTTGTATAAGATATTTTAAATCAACATTCTTTCACAAATTCAGGACCGACACATTTGTAGTTTTAGAAGGCTTTAAGACTTGCGTAAGTGATAACTATTACGTTTGTGATATGCAATTCATTTAAAAACAAGAATCTGTCCATAGTACACGGATGCCCCACCTGCAATTATCATTTTCTATGTTCCGTGGACGTGAAATTAGTCAAAATTGTAATTTGGCATTTAAATTAGAAAGATCATATCATAAGAAACATGTGTACTAAGTTTGACTTCAACGCGTTCCGTAGCAGTAGCACAGTGGTTTTGTTACTTCTGCATCGATGTCCTTGTTCGAAAGTTACAAGTCAATGTCCACGTGCCTTTACTAACTTGGCAATCAGTTGATCTAGATATGTCGAACCATATTGTATATCTCTGTTTTATCACTTACAAAACAAAAGAAAACGATCAAATGAAGAGGATTTGCAGAAAGACTTCTAATGGTGAAACTAACCACTTAGTTTCGAAGAATTAACTATGATATTATATAGTTATGTACATTTTTCTTCTATGCATTTCGACCTTCGCATTGTGATAAAAACTATATATAATGACATTTTTTCTCTTATTGATAAATTTGATATTTCAATAACAAGATTATTATCATCGAGGTTGTTTTCTATGTATTTAGACCTTCACTAAGCACAAATTAAAGAAATAACTACTAATTTAAGACAAAAATAAATAAAAAATTCTTTTAAAGAAGGCATTATTTCAACAGTATTGTATCCAATTTGTCAACATCAAAAACTATATTTACCTTTTGGCTTAATTTTGGTAATTTTCTTCACTGAAATATAACACATAGTTCATAAACGTGATTTGTTTATATGGTGCGTATAGGATATTAACTCAAAACAACTCGTTAGTTCACAACTTCAGGACCAACACATGCTTTTTAGTAGGCTTCAGGATCTATGTCAATAGTAAGTTTTTTTTAATATGTAGCATCCTCGACACGCTGTAATAAATTCATTAGGATGTTGATGAATCTAAAAAATACAGTTATCATCCCTCATTCAACATTATAATGATATGCATATTGTCACAACTTTAATTATATAGACTGTTACTGTAAATAGTAAATGTATATTAATTATGTTTACCTTTTGGTGCCACTTTTTTTATCTTTGTAACTGAAATATAAAGCATATTCACAAAATGAGAATTGTTTTTTATGATTTGTATTGGATACTTTTTTAAATCAACTTATTATTTAAAAAATCCAGGACCGAGTCGACACATGTTTAGTTTTTAGTAGACTACACGACTAACGTTGATGGAAACTATTACGTTTGCGATATGCCATTTGATTTATAAACAAAAACAAAACCAATTCTGTGTAATTTCTTTAAGGAAGTTTGCTGCTCAGTTTCAAAATAAATAACTTTCCATCAAACTAAAATATATCAGTAGGGCATAAATTGAGGAATCAAAAGAGCAAAAAAAATATAGGGGTCAATGTGCTTGTTTTCGAGATATTAGCCATTGAAATTTTGGCGGGAAAATGTTCTCTCTTGATTTTTCATAGCTTTATCATTGACCAGTTAAAGTTCTCAGAAACTATTAAAAAATAAATAAGATTTTATAAGACTTTTACAAATGAATTATAATTACACATGTAAAAGATTTATAAAATACAAAATGGGGGTCCATGGGCAAATTGTTTGAAAGCATTCAAATGGATCAAACCAGAGGATTTCGAAAATCTGACAAAAATTCCAAACATGACAAGTAAACATCCTGATACGAATGAGTTTTGTAGCAAAATAGTTTTGTTACTTCAGGATTGATGTCATTGTGTGTATGTTTCTAGTCAATGTCACGTGCCTTTACTAACTTGGCAATCAATCGATCTAGATATGTTAAACCATTTTCTATATCTGTTTTATCAATAACAAAAGAAAAGAAAACGATCAAATGAATAGGATGTATAAAAAATGTATTTGCCAAAAGACTATCAATGATAAAACTAACCACTTTGTTTTTTAAGAATTTACTATGAAATGATATAGTAGTTATGTTGTTACTTCTTTTCTTTGTATTTTGAACTCCACATTGCAAAAAAAACTAACAAATATAGTAACATTTTCCGTCTTCTTTTTTAAATTTGATTTTAAAAACACGATTATTATGATTGTGATGTTAATTTCGTTTGTACACCAGTTTGCTGTTCTATTATTTTACTACGTAACAATATATTTAAGTTGTACTATGTCCTCTCTGTGTTTCGACCTCCAATTTGCAAAAAAAAAACAAATAACTAACCAAGAACAGTTGAAAATTACTCCTCACTTTAATTGAAAGCACTATATCAGTTATATAGTTTTCATACTGCCAACACCGAAAAATATATTTACCTTTTGGCGTAATTTTGGTAATTTTCTTCACTGAAATATAACACATAGTCAATAAACGTTTTTTTTTATATGGTACACTTTAGGATATTAACTCAATACAACTCGTTAGGTCACAACTTCAGGACTGACACATGATTTTATGTAGGCTTCAGGATCTATGTCCATAGTAAGTTTTTTTAGTATCTAGAATCCTCTACACGCTGTTATGAATTCATTAAGATGTTGATGAATCTAACAAATGCAGTTAATATCCCTCATTCAATATTATAATGATATGAATATTGTCACAACCAATTGAATTATATAGGCTGTAGATAGTAAATGTATATTAATTATGTTTACCTTTTGGCGCCACTTTCTTTATATTTGTAACTGAAAAATAAAACATATTCAATAAATGTGAATTGTTTTTTATGATTTGTATTGGATTCTATTTCAAATCAACTCATTATTTAACAAATTCAGGACCGACACATGTTTAGTTTTTAGTAGACTACACGACTAACGTTGATAGAACTATTACGTTTGCGATATGCCATTTAATTTAAAAACAAAAACAAAACCGATTTTGTGTAATTTCTTTAAACGAATGAGTTTTGTAGCAAAATAGTTACTTCAGGATTGATGTCATTGTATGTATGTTTCAAGTCAATGTCCACGTTACTATCTTGGCAATCAATCGATCTAGATATGTTAAAGCATATTTTATATCTCTGTTTTATCAATAACAAAAGAAAATAAAACGATCAAATGACGAAGATGTATAAAAAATGAATTTGCCGAAAGGCCATAAATGATAAAACTAACAACTTTGTTTTTTTGAATTTAATATGACATGATATATTTATGTTGTTACTTCTCTTCTATGCATTTTGACCTCCATATTGCAAAAAACTAACAAATGTAGTGACATTTTCCGTCTTCTTTTTTAAATATGATTTTGATAACTCGATTATTATATCATTGTGAGGTTAATTTCGTGTGTACACCAGTTTGTTAACGATATATGTATGGTGTACTATGTCCTTTATGTATTTCGACCTCCATTTTGCATAAAAAAATAAACAAGAACTTTGATAAAAAAGAATTGAAAATTATTCCTCAATTTTATAGAAAGCACTATATCAGTTACATAGTTTTCATACTGCCAACACCGAAAAATATACTTAAGTTTTGGCATATTTTCTAAATTATATAAAACGAAATAGATATTATATTTACCTTTTGGCATTACTTTATTGATTTTCTTTTCTGAAGTATTAAATGACATGTATTAGAATAATTGTTTTCAAATTTGATTAGTCAACAACAATCGATTTGTTAAATCGGAGTTATGCAGACCACTAGAGGACCGAGGCCACTGTTAGAAGGCTGGAAAGTACACAATATTTTAGTCTTTTTTTTTTATCTTTGCAACAATACCTTTTTACTCGAGTTTTATTTTTGTTCGAACTTCGAACTTTACAATATGGTAATACGGTATAAGAACTTTTATACTGACTTTACTGCACAAGTGAATTTGCAATAGAAACAAAAGGTTTACAGATTTTCTTGTCATTTTACACTTGTATTTTATTTCTATTATTGTGGAACTAATTTGAATTTATTTTATTGGGAATCTTATAAACCAATTCATGTGGAAACTGGTAAAATATAAATGCTTGATGAGTTATATTACAAAAAGGGGCATATGCAGAAAAGTTTTAAGTTATATGAATGGTTATTCATGACAACACAGAAGTGCTGACTACTGTGCTAGTGCTACCGTCGAGGAGGATACCTCCATTAGCAGTGGCATCGATCGAGTGGTTGTCAATAAAGTCTTTATAGGAACCAGGATTAAAATTTTGTGTGCGAGTGTGTTGAATGAGCCGAACGAATAAAATTCATAATATTTCTTCAAATAGATTATTTGTTACGTATGCAATTGCAGTGTTTAAAACTTATAAAACCACACATTCAAATATGTATGGAGCATAAGTGTTAGTGTACATTGTAACGTGCACGTATATTTTGAAATTACTCCTACATTAAGATAAACAAAACTCATCATAGATACCAGGATTGAAATTTACTTTAATTGACACGTCCTTGATTGTTCATAACCATACACAATATTCTACGTTATATTTTTAACTTATTTTAATGTAGAATCATGAGGAAGGTTAACCTCCTGCCCTCCACCTAAAAAGATATGTTAACTTGCAAGAGTATGCCAGGAAGTTTAAATGTCAATTTTATTTAGTCGTACAGTAGAAATCAGGGTAACAACAGAACAATTAGCTAGAATACATCAGGATACAAAAAAGTATCCAAATCTGTATCAAAATAAAGGTATTAATTGCGAAGTATAAAAATTAATGACCCGGCATAGCAACAAGTGATATTGAATATTCAATAGGCCAAACAATTATTTCATTGAAAAAAGCGTTAAAATCAAAAGTGTAGATCTATTTTGGTCAATTCCTACTTTATGTAATCAATCTTATATGGGGTTTTTTTCTGATTTTCAATTTAAGAAAACACTTGAGAGTATACAAAATTGAGCGATATTCGGATTTTTTTTTCAAGAAATTATGCATGCAACTTAAACTCATTCAACTGCATCTGAATATAGAAAAGGTACATGTTATAATTGTACTTCAAGAGAAAAATTACAATTTGGCATAATTGGTTGTAAATGTATGAACAAAGCAGTGAATATATGCTTTTGTCATTTTTGTTTGGAAAATCCGATCACGAGATTTTTCTTGGATTTTTTTTTAAATTTCTTTTGAAATTTATATCTACTGATTATCGTTACTATGATAAAACATATTAAATCTGCAATAAATTCAACACTGATTGTATTTTATATAGTCATATGTCAAACAAAGGTCATAACCATATAAATCTATAACATGTCCATCCCCAGGTTCCCGGTATTTGAATACTGGAGAGAGAAAAATGATTTTTATATAAGATAGATCATTAAGAAAATAGCTCCTCAGGTAGAATTGTTTTGCAACTTTTCCAAAACAGATTTTTTACTATGCTTTTTTAACAAATATAATAACAAGTAACAGTACATATTAGGAAAGGTTCCTTTACTTCATAAGAGTATACCTATTTGTGAATATAAGGAAATCTATGAAATACGATAATGAAATAAGATATGAAAGGACAGGTTCACTTTATGCTTTTTAAAGAAAATAAAACAGTCTTTAACATTCCTTGAAAACAATAGTTATTTCCCCCTTTTGAATTATAAATACATTTGTACCTACCTTTTGACATGTTTTTCTTTATTTTCTTCACTGAAAAATACCCCCAGAAAGGTATTAAAGATTATATATGGTTTAGGGGTGCGGATCTCAACCATTTAAAATGTTTTCAAACATAAGGGGTGGGGCTGACCCCACTGAACTCTCCCTGTATTTCATTTTATGTGTTTTATTGTTCCATACTAGAATATATATGGTTAAGGGGTGGGGATCTTGACCATTTACAAGTTTTCAAACAAGAGGGGTCGGGGTGACCCCTTATGGACTTCCCTTTTATTTCATTTAAGATTACAAGAATATATATGGTTTAGGGGTGGGGATCTGGACCGTTTACAAGATAATAGCTCGTTCTTAGAATTGAACGGGGTGGGGTGACTTCCATGGATTTTCCTTTAATTTCATTTGATTTGTTTTATTGTCCCATACAAGAATATGTATGGTTTAGGGGTGGGGATCTGGAACGTTTACAATATACTAGCACATTCTCAAACTGAACAGGGTGGGGACGATCCCCAGGGACTTGATTTCATTTGGTTTGTTTTATTGTCCCATACAAAAATATATTGTGATTCTGGGGTGGGGATCTGGACCGTTCACGAGTTAATAGCACTTTTTCAAATTGAAGGAGGTGGAGGCGACCCCAAGGGACTTCCCTTTAATTTCATTTCATTTGTTTTATCGTCCCATTGAAGAATATATATGGTTTAGGGGTGGGGATCTGGACCGTTTACAAAATAATGCACCTTCTTAAATTGAACGGAGTTGGGTTGAATCCCAGGGACTTTCCTTTAATTTCATTTGATTTGTTTTATTGTCCCATACACGAATATATATGGTTAAGGGGTGGGGATCTGGAACGTTTACAATATACTAGCACATTCTCAAACTGAACAGGGTGGTGACGACCCCTAGGGACTTCCCTTTGATTTCATTTGGTTTGTTTTATTGTCCCATTAAAAATATATTTGGTTCTGGGGTGGGGATATGGACCGTTTACAAGTTAATAGCACTTTCTCAAATTGAAGGGGGTGGGGCGACCCCAAGGGACTTCCCTTTAATTTCATTTTATTTGTTTTATCGTCCCATTGAAGAATATATATGGTTTAGGGGTGGGAATCTGGACTGTTTACAAGATACTAGCATATTCCTAAATTGAAGGTGGTGTGGATGACCCCCAGAGACTCACCTGATGTGATGTGTTTTGTTGTCCTATAATCATTTCTGAAGACTGCGTGTGTCTATCACTTACAGTTTTCAAGTTATATTTATTTGAAAATTTTAGAAAAAAAAATCCCATAGTGTTCTATAGTTTACCCCTCCCCTCTTTCTGCCCCCCCCCCCCCCCCCCCCCCCCAAGTAAATACCCCTTAATAGACCCCAATGCACAAACGAATGATTGATGGCTCACCTAGATATATTAGTCTAACATTTTATGAAATCCTAAGTAAATCTGACCAGCGGTTTTGGAGAAACGCTGCGGACAAGTTCATTTTTAAAGTGGCGGAAGAAAAAGAAAAAGAAAGAGAAAAAGAAAAAGAAGAATAATAAAAATGATAAGAACTGAGCAAAAACAATAAGTCTCCAAACTTTGTTTGGGAGACTTAATTATGGAAGCACTACTCCCATTTAAAATATCAGGTTAGATCTTATATAAGGTTCGTCCAGTAATATACATAAATCAATGCATGTCCGCGATCCCTTACGAATCAATGTGCTTTTATCTTAATCATAGCACTATTATATCTAGGTAGATTGTTACTCAAATGATTATATACAAGCTTACATAAAAGTTGTGCTGATATGGCAAATGCTTTAATGGTTTCTCGGTGACATTTGTAAGTAAGACATTTTTAAATTGTTTCATAACAACAAGCTTATTGAAGAACCAAACAGATAAATGCACCTCATTTTGTACTGAATTGAAGTTGGTTTTTGTAACTAACGACCAATGGCATATGTCTTCTATGTACTCGAACCCATTCTCAATCAAGGACACAGAAAGAATAGTTATGTATTTTATACATCTATTTCTCTCATGGTTAATATAGATTTTGACCTTTTTCCTGCAATTTTAAATTAGGGAAGGGAAAAAAATAAATATAATACAGTCTAAACAGAGTCGGAGACTTATTTGTGAAATAACCATAAGACCTATATAGAGTGCATTTATTTTGGTATATATATAAACATAAAATTATTTTCAGGACGGGACTCCAAAAATTTATCTGATGTCTGGGGCCGTAACAAAATATACGGGTACGCCTCGATTAACACTGTGCAGAATGAATACATTCCGTGGTTTCATAAATTCGAAATGGAGCGAGCAATGATTTTCTTTTACTTTTTACAGTCCCTATAATTGTTCAGATAAGGATTGATTATGCATGTTGTTGTCATTTGTCAATGTCAATAATTGCGTATCTCGTTATTTGTATAGTAACTAAGATCCGGTTAAAGCGCACGTCACTCAAATAAAACCAATGCAAGATTTAATTTGGAACCAATGTTTTGCACTCTACGATCTAATACATTTTTTGATGGTGGCCGTTTGTAAAAAAAAGTCCTTCCATATGCGCCTGTTTCACTGTAACAATCAATAAATAAATCCGTTTCAAACAAATAAAAAGTGTATGGCCCTTCCGAGAAAACACGTCTGGTCAAAAGAGTCATTAAACTTTATAACACCGCAGAAAAAACAAGTCCCGCGAATTTTATTAATCTTCATTCAGTCAAAAAAAATGGGCCTTCTATTATCATATTATTTAAGAATTGAATGCTTCTTTTTGTAAATTTATTGGGGTGTAAAAGCGTTGACCGAAGTACATTTTGTATGAAGCGCGCAAGCGCTTCATTCTAAAAATGTACACACGGTCAGCGCTTTTACAACCCTATAAAGGTACAAAAAGAAGCATTCAATACTTATAATTACATTTTTTAGCTATGATCATGAAAACACGAATTTTATATATTTTATTATTTAATTCACCTGTGCACTTTATTGTAGGAGCACGTGTTATCATGAGTGGAAAGTTGTATTGAGCATTGCAACTGCTTACGGAATAACACGTGATGTGCAGTTAGCCAATCAGAATAAAATATTATAATGAAACATACATCTAATGTAATTATTATAACATATAGAAAAGTCTGTTCCTATTTATGTTGACCTTTGTTTTGTTGCAGTTCAGTGTTTCCTTTATTCCGTTGTTTTCCTTAGGATTTAGTTTGTAACCCGTTTTTATTTTCTCCTAATCAATTTATGACTTTTGAATAGTGGTATCCTACTGTTGCCTTTTAAGCTCACCTGGCCCGAAGGGCCAAGTGAGCTTTTCCCATCACTTGGCGTCCGTCGTCGTTGAAACTACTGGGCCAAATTAAACCAAACTTGGCCACAATCATCATCGGGGTATCTAGTTTAAAAAATGTGTGGCGTGACCCGGCCAACCAACCAAGATGGCCGCCATGGCTAAAAATAGAACATAGGGGTAAAATGCAGTTTTTGGCTTATAACTCAAAAACCAAAGCATTTAGAGCAAATCTGACATGGTGTAAAATTGTTTATCAGGTCAAGATCTATCTGCCCTCAAATTTTCAGATGAATCCGACAACCCGTTATTGGGTTGCTGCCCCCTGAAATGGTAATTTTAGGGATTTTTTGCTGTTTTTGGCTATTATCTTGAATATTATTATAGATAGAGATAAACTGTAAACAGCAATAATGTTCAGCAAAGTAAGATTTACAAATAAGTCACATGACCAAAATGGTCATTTGACCCCTTTAGGAGTTATTGACCTTTATTGTCAATTTTTAAACATTTTTCGTAAATCTTAGTAATCTTTTACAAAAATCTTCTCCTCTGAAACTACTGGGCCAAATTAATCCAAACTTGGCCACAATCATCTTTGGGATATCTAGTTTAAAAAATGTGTGGCCTGACCCGGCCAACCAACCAAGATGGCCGCCATGGCTAAAAATAGAACATAGGGGTAAAATGCAGTTTTTGGCTTATAACTCAAAAACCAAAGCATTTAGAGCAAATCTGACGCGGTAAAAGTGTTAATTAGGTCCAGATCTATCTGTCCTGAAATTTTCAGATGAATCGGACAACCTGTTGTTGGGTTGCTACCCCTGAATTGGTAATTTTAAGGAAATTTTGCTGTTTTGGGTTATTATCTTGAATATTATTATTGTAGATAGAGATAAACTGTAAACAGCAATAATGTTCAGCAAAGTAAGATTAACAAATAAGTTAGCATGACCAAAATGGTCAGTTGACCCCTGAAGGAGTTATTGCCCTTTATAGTCAATTTTTAACCATTTTTTCGTAAAACTTAGTAATCTTTTACAAAAATCTTCTTCTCTGAAACTACTGGGCCAAATTAAATTAAACTTGGCCACAATCATCATTGGGGTAACTTGTTTAAAAAATGTGTGGCCTGACCCTGCCAACCAACCAAGATGGCCGTCATGGCTAAAAATAGAACATAGGGGTAAAATGCAGTTTTTGTCTTGTAACTCAAAAAGCAAAGCATTTAGAGCAAATCTGACGCGGTAAAAGTGTTCATTAGGTCAAGATCTATCTGTCCTGAAATTTTCAGATGAATCGGACAACCTGTTGTTGGGTTGCTGCCCCTGAATTGGTAATTTTAGGGAATTTTTGCTGTTTTTGGCTATTATCTTGAATATTATTATAGATAGAGATTAACTGTAAACAGCAATAATGTTCAGCAAAGTAAGATTTACAAATAAGTCAACATGACCAAAATGGTCAGTTGACCCCTTTAGGAGTTATTGACCTTTATAGTCAATTTTTAATCATTTTTCGTAAATCTTTGTAATCTTTTACAAAAATCTTCTCCTCTGAAACTACTGGGCCAAATTAATCCAAACTTGGCAACAATCATCTTTGGGATATCTAGTTTAAAAAATGTGTGGCCTGACCCTGCCAACCAACCAAGATGGCCGCCATGGCTAAAAATAGAACATAGGGGTAAAATGCAGTTTTTGTCTTGTAACTCAAAAACCAAAGCATTTAGAGCAAATCTGACGCGGTAAAAGTGTTCATTAGGTCAAGATCTATCCGTCCTGAAATTTTCAGATGAATCGGACAACCTGTTGTTGGGTTGCTGCCCCTGAATTGGTAATTTTAGGGAATTTTTGCTGTTTTTGGCTATTATCTTGAATATTATTATAGATAGAGATTAACTGTAAACAGCAATAATGTTCAGCAAAGTAAAATTTACAAATAAGTCAACATGACCAAAATGGTCAGTTGACCCCTTTAGGAGTTATTGACCTTTATAGTCAATTTTTAATCATTTTTCGTAAATCTTTGTAATCTTTTACAAAAATCTTCTCCTCTGAAACTACTGGGCCAAATTAATCCAAACTTGGCAACAATCATTTTTGGGATATCTAGTTTAAAAAATGTGTGGCCTGACCCTGCCAACCAACCAAGATGGCCGCCATGGCTAAAAATAGAACATAGGGGTAAAATGCAGTTTTTGTCTTGTAACTCAAAAACCAAAGCATTTAGAGCAAATCTGACGCGGTAAAAGTGTTCATTAGGTCAAGATCTATCCGTCCTGAAATTTTCAGATGAATCGAACAACCTGTTGTTGGGTTGCTGCCCCTGAATTGGTAATTTTAGGGAATTTTTGCTGTTTTTGGCTATTATCTTGAATATTATTATAGATAGAGATTAACTGTAAACAGCAATAATGTTCAGCAAAGTAAGATTTACAAATAAGTCAACATGACCAAAATGGTCAGTTGACCCCTTTAGGAGTTATTGACCTTTATAGTCAATTTTTAATCATTTTTCGTAAATCTTTGTAATCTTTTACAAAAATCTTCTCCTCTGAAACTACTGGGCCAAATTAATCCAAACTTGGCCACAATCATCTTTGGGATATCTAGTTTAAAAAATGTGTGGCCTGACCCTGCCAACCAACCAAGATGGCCACCATGGCTAAAAATAGAACATAGGGGTAAAATGCAGTTTTTCTCTTGTAACTCAAAAACCAAAGCATTTAGAGCAAATCTGACGCGGTAAAAGTGTTAATTAGGTCCAGATCTATCTGTCCTGAAATTTTCAGATGAATCGGACAACCTGTTGTTGGGTTGCTGCCCCTGAATTGGTAATTTTAAGGAAATTTTGCTGTTTTGGGTTATTATCTTGAATATTATTATTATAGATAGAGATAAACTGTAAACAGCAATAATGTTCAGCAAAGTAAGATTAACAAATAAGTCAGCATGACCAAAATGGTCAGTTGACCCCTGAAGGAGTTATTGCTCTTTATAGTCAATTTTTAACCATTTTTTCGTAAAACTTAGTAATCTTTTACAAAAATCTTCTTCTCTGAAACTACTGGGCCAAATTAAATTAAACTTGGCCACAATCATCATTGGGGTAACTTGTTTAAAAAAATGTGTGGCGTGACCTGGCCAATCAACTAAAATGGCTGCCACGGCTAATAATAGAACATAAAGGTAAAATGCAGTTTTTGGCTTACAACTCAAAAACCGAAGCATAAAGAGAAAATCTGACGCGGTAAAAGTGTTAATTAGGTCAAGATCTATCTGTCCTAAAATTTTCAGATGAATCGGACAACCCGTTATTGGGTTGCTGCCCCTGAATTGGTAATTTTAGGGAATTTTTGCTGTTTTTGGCTATTATCTTGAATATTATTATAGATAGAGATTAACTGTAAACAACAATAATGTTCAGCAAAGTAAAATTTACAAATAAGTCAACATGACCAAAATGGTCAGTTGACCCCTTTAGGAGTTATTGACCTTTATAGTCAATTTTTAATCATTTTTCGTAAATCTTTGTAATCTTTTACAAAAATCTTCTCCTCTGAAACTACTGGGCCAAATAATCCAAACTTGGCCACAATCATCTTTGGGATATCTAGTTTAAAAAATGTGTGGCCTGACCCTGCCAACCAACCAAGATGGCCGCCATGGCTAAAAATAGAACATAGGGGTAAAATGAAGTTTTTGTCTTGTAACTCAAAAACCAAAGCATTTAGAGCAAATCTGACGCGGTAAAAGTGTTAATTAGGTCCAGATCTATCTGTCCTGAAATTTTCAGATGAATCGGACAACCTGTTGTTGGGTTGCTGCCCCTGAATTGGTAATTTTAAGGAAATTTTGCTGTTTTGGGTTATTATCTTGAATATTATTATTATAGATAGAGATAAACTGTAAACAGCAATAATGTTCAGCAAAGTAAGATTAACAAATAAGTCAGCATGACCAAAATGGTCAGTTGACCCCTGAAGGAGTTATTGCCCTTTATAGTCAATTTTTAACCATTTTTTCGTAAAACTTAGTAATCTTTTACAAAAATCTTCTTCTCTGAAACTACTGGGCCAAATTGAATTAAACTTGGCCACAATCATCATTGGAGTAACTTGTTTAAAAAAATGTGTGGCGTGACCTGGCCAATCAACCAAAATGGCTGTCACGGCTAATAATAGAACATAGGGGTAAAATGCAGTTTTTGGCTTACAACTCAAAAACCGAAGCATTAAGAGAAAATCTGACAGGGTTTAATTGTTTATCAGGTTAAGATCTATCTGCCCTGATGTTTTCACATGGATCGGACAACCCGTTGTTAGGTTACTGTCCTGAATTGGTAATTTTAAGGAAATTTTGCCGTTTTTTGTTATTATCTTGAATATTATTATAGATGGAGATAAACTGTATACAAAATAGTCAATTGACCCCTTAAGGAGTTATTGCCCTTTATAGTTAATTTTTAAAAATTTTCATAAATTTTTGTAGATTTTTAGAAAATATTTTCCACTGTAATTACTGGGCCAAGTTCATTATAGATAGAGATAATTGTAGCAACAAGAATGTTCAGTAAAGTAAGATCTACAAACACATCACTATCACCAAAACACAATTATGTCATGAATTTATCCGTGTCCATTGTTTAATATGCACAAGACCAAGGTGAGCGACACAGGCTCTTTAGAGTCTCTAGTTTTTTACACTAATCCCATGTAATAACATATAAATAAACGTTTTACAAAAATCCCTATCAAGGTCAACGTGTTGGCACTTTCGTAAACAAAATTTAAAGTAGGAGCATATTGAAGAGAAAACGTGTTACGTTTCTACAAGAGTTGACAGAGGTGTGTGGATCAACATTAGGGCACTGTAAAAACCTGTGTCGTTATTTTTCATCCATAATCAAATATTTCCCTCATTTCAGGACAATCTACGTGAGAATGTTTGAAAACATAGCAGACACCAAATAAAAAATGTTATATACTTTGAAGGTGTGTCAGATCAAACGTATATCAAACAAACAAAAACTCAACATCTTTTTGTTAAATTCTAGTGAAGTATGATTCCAATTGTACTATTTGTACATATTTAGAAGATTTCAATTGACGTTTATATTATGCAAGACAACGGACATAAAATAAGGTAGAATGCTTTAAATTCCCATGCCTGGTAATTAATGTATGCAAAAAAAATCATTATAACCTCAATGTTTACAAATTCCATATACTTTATGTCATACAAATAGTAAATAGATTCTTTACAAAAAGCCAATAATTTATGGTTAAACAGACAATATATAATATGTTTAAACAATAAACTATATATTTTACATTAGAAATAATAATAATAAAATGTTTAAAAATATTCTCACCTTGTTTAGTTATTTTCTTCTGATTCTTAACTAAAAAATAAAATAAAATGTGTGAATTCAAATTATACGGTTATTGTACTACTCACTTAAACATAGTAGATCATAGTACCATAGAAACTAAGCATAATAGAACTCGTGTTGCTTAATAAATACCGGCTGTTTTACAGATAACGACGAATATTTTCTAATTGGTCTAATCACAATCATTCACATACTATATTTCCCGAATGTGACCGATCAACTGTCCATCGAAATAAGACTTTATCATCAAGTTTTGACTTTCTTAATCATCACTTCTAATTTTTGGTGGGGTTTATGCTGGTAAGTATTTGGCTTTAAATGTAAGGTTTATTTTGTGATTTGTAAACTGTTGTTTGTCTTTTGATCGATTATTTTTCTTCAGTTGTTTAGCATGTCCTTGTCAGTTTGTTTCCGACTATTCAGTTTGAATGTCTTTATGGGTGTCTTTCGCCTCTCAGCTATTTTTTAATGCTTAATTTGCTTACTGCAATTTTTCAGTTTGACTGAATCCGTTATCGTCACAGTTACTTTAAAAACAACTAGAACACACCCGCGAAATCGTGAGGAAATAGAGCGTATGTAAACTGTAAAAAAAGTTATAACTGGAGAATTCCAGGAGAGGTATCAAAAGTCAAAGGTTCTTGGGGACTGGGCACATTTTTTTTTTGCCCTCCCCCTATTTTCCAAATACCGATTTTTATTCTTTCTGCTTTTCTGTATACTATGAACATACATATATATATATATGTACTATAGTTACTATATAAAACGGACACTGACATATTAAAAGTCACCCCAATAAACTATTTGAATTTATAGTAAATTATAGCAAATTTATACAATTTATTCATAGTATATATGTATCAGTGGCGGATCCAGAAATTTTTTTTAAGTGGGAGCCCATTGACTTCCTAAGAGGGAGCCCGCTCCAGTCACGCTTCAGTGATTCCCAATATAAGCAACCAATTTTTTTCTCAAAAAGGGGGGCGGGACCCCTGATCATAGTATACAGAAAAACGCAAAAAATAATTGTTCTGTCTCAAGTACTAATTCAAATTATGTTTAATTTCAAAATAGGCCTAAAGGACAGCGGAAGTCTTTTGTATTTCTCAAAAAGTCAGTCCGATGACGGAAACAATATTTGGACGCATTTATTTTCGTTTTCCTCCCAATATAACCCAAACAGAAATACTTTAACCAAGGATGATAAATGCTAGAACACACCCGCAAAATCGCGGGCATTCAAGGGTGGTTGAAAGTATGTAAAGGGTTGTAGGGGGAATTTTTGTAAAAAAAAATAATGACTGGAGAATATTTCAGGAAAGCTCATAAAAAGTTATAGGTACTTGGGGACAGGACAATTGTTTTCAACCCCTTCTCCTTTTTTCCCAAAATTTCCATTTTTTTTTTTTTCTATTTATTTCAATATGAACATACGTTTAGGTTGTTATGAACATACATTACTATAAATAAAGTGTGTTTGCTTTTAACTATCAATTCTCAGTTAACTAATCAATCCAAGGCGGTCATTGATATATTATATAGACCCTCTCTATTTAATATACTTAGTGACCCGATGAATTTTTGTAAGATTTTATGACTGAAGAATTTCAGAAAGGTATCAAATGATTTAGGAACTTTGGGACATGACAATTGTTTTTCTAGCCCTGCTCCTAATTTTTTTCCTCAGAAACTCCTATAATTACTCTTCTATTGATTTCAATAATGTAAGCGTTTAAACTGTTACAAAATGATAGAAATTATTATAAATTAAGGAATGTATCTCCCTCATGCAAAGCTCTGATTCCTTTCACGGATTTGGCTATACTTTTAGGACCTTTTGGACTATAGCTCTTCATCTTTCATATAAGCTTTGGATTTCAAATAGTTTGGCCACGAGCATCACTGAAGAGACATGTATTGTCGAAATGCGCATCTGGTGCAAGAAAATTGGAACCGTTAATTTTATTATCTGTATATTATTAAGATACATTACTATAAATAAAGTGTATTTGCTTTTTACTATCAACTCTCAATTTACTAATCGATCCAAGGCGGTCATTGACATATTAAATAGAACCTCTCTATTTAATAAACTCAGTGACCGCCGTGGATAGTTAACTTGAAAATGAAAGCAGATAGCAAATACACGTTATTCATAGTCTTTGGTATGTACAAAGTACAGAAAAAAACGCAAACCGGATATCTAGTCCGACTTAAAATTTCGTCCAATGACGGAAAAATATCCGGAAGCAGTTTTTTTCGTTTTTCTCCCAAAATAACCCAAACTGAATAGTCAAAAGAATGGATGACAAACGCGACAATATATGGTACCTATAGGACACAGAGGCTTGATGATTAATTTATTGTGGAAGGAAGAGAAGCGACATACAAAATGAGGTCTTCTCGTTTAATAGTATAGATTCCGTAGAATTGCTGTTTAGAATTTTCCTCAGTGTTCGGTTTCTGTTATTTTACTTTTTAAAACTTCAAAAAGATTTCGGTGTAAAATAAATAATAAACTATGTTTTGATATTGTACTGGTCTTCCTTACAAATATATATCGTACAGTTTTCGATGAATTAAAACAAATAGGCATCTTTATCGATATTACATTTTCGTGTATATTATTTGAAATTTGTGCTATTATTTAAATGAGCTGTATTACTATGAGTGTTTGCATTTTCTTTAAAATTCAACACACAATTTTTTGTTATCTGCATGAACAACATCGTTGTAGGACTTGGGCATTATCGTTTTATATTGTATGGATACAAATAGAAAAGAGGTAATTAGGTGACTAACACAAAGTAAATTATATCAATAGCTCTTTTGTTCATAAGAATAATAATTTGCTTTTGAATATTTTTTAAACTACCATAGTTCGTTCATTATTTACGATGATAACAAACTATTTGTAAAATGTGCGGTCCCTAAAAAGCTATTAAAAATGTTGCTCTTTACAAGACCACCAATGAAAGTTTCTCGTGATAAGAATACTCTAATTGACTTTTAAATTTACGATTTTCCTTTCTGCAATTCTTTACAAATTATACAAATTCTTTGTTTCGGCAAAATAACATAAGTAATTTCACATTAAAGGCAATCTCATCCCCCTTTATCATGTTTTATAGCTATGTGTCTTACATAAGTTGCCAAAAGGTTAAACAGAGAAGTGGTTAAAAAGTTTAGGTTCGGTAAAAACTGGTAATTTCAGATGGTTTTGTTTTACTTATCGGGCAGACAGGGCAAGACAAGAGGTAATGATATTTAACACTGATCACCAGACCATATATTTAATGGCTTTTGTATCGATGAGCAGACTAACCATCGACTCTTATAGGTTGAAGGATTTCAAGAAATTGAAATATGTAAATATCAATTAAACAATACATTTATTTCCGGGTATACGGATTTCTATATTCATTTGATATATTACAAAACCTAATATACTGACCTATTGGTTTATTTGTCTTTATCTTCTTTATTTTCTTCACTGAAAAAAAAAGAAAACTCATGAAATAGAATAAGGCATTCATTTAGAGTTTCGTTAATATTTTCGTATTTTAACAGTATACTGATATTTCAATATTTGCTAACAGTAATTCAAAATACTGTAATATTTTATTAGCAAATAATAAACTTCTAAAATACGACATTTTTCGTGATATCTAAAAACTTAATGAAACTGCTATGATTTCTATCATAATCAGTACCTAAATGAAATATATCATCTTCATTTTTCTTTATTGTACAGAACGGGCGAACCCAAAATCATTGTGTTTCCTTTAGTTGGAGAGTAAAAATCTAACAATAAATAGAAAATGGAGAAGTAAACTAAAATGAAGATCCATACCATCAATTTTTGTTTCCTCGAAAGTGATGTGTTTATGGGTCCTTGCTACTGGGTGTATATTTCGCAGTTGGTATGATATGCGATCGTGTGTAGTAAAGTTTCGTAGTTCAATGAACGTTATGTATTTATCATTAAATACTTTTTTCAGCAGGAATCTTAATATCACTAATTTGAGAGAACTGTTCCTTTTAAACAAACATGGTACAGCAAGAATGCACTTTCAAATAGAATAAAATCTATAGAGGAACATTTTTAATGTCACCAATATCTTCACTGTAAAACACCCAACTAAAGATGAAAGTTCAAAGTGTCTACCCTTATTCAATGCGTTTTAATTCAACGATTTATTCCACGTGTACATAAATATGATTTTTAATTTCAAATTACTTATATACTACACTACGACAACACACGTTTGTTGTTTTCTCAGTTACTACATTCCATACATTTGATTTTAGGCAAATGATTCGGTTGACTAATTTTAAAAAAAATCATCATATCTTATAATCATGCAATCCTAACATAGTGCACTTTATTAGAAGACATTATTATTGACCCAAAGCTAATCTTAAATAAGAAGGAATATTGTAACGTAGAAAAATATATTTAGCTACCATTAAACATTTGAACCTAATGTTAACTCCCCAACTCATATATACTGTAAAATAATATTTTTTTCATTGAATCAAACGAGAAATAAAATGTAGTATATAGGAGAAATTAATATCATTTAAGTGCATAATATTATGATATATGTAAAGCAAGAAATTATAATCAATAAATAGCACATATTTAATGTAATAGGAAATATACTGACCTTTTGGTTTTATTTCAACTGAAATATATATAAAAAAAAAAACAAGCATTAGCGTTATAAAATATGAAGTAGCTATCACATTTATTTTGCTTACACAATTTGGCTTGAATTTGTTTAACCAAAACAAAATAGTGTCAACAGTTTTACAGCAATTTCATTCTTTCAAATAAGTAAAATAGTATGCATGGCTACCGAATGCGCATGACCTTTCGTATAATTCGACATCCTGCATGCTTTTTTATTCTGCAACTATTTTGCAACTAAATAAAATTGAGAATGAAAATGGAATGCGTGCTTCAGTTGGTCCCTAAACAAAAATGTGTATTACTTCAGAGACAATGAAGGACTCCAAAAAATATAAATCAACTGAAATTAAAATCCTACAACTAGTCTATAATGATCGATTGGTTCCCATCAAAAAGAAATTGTTCGTTTTTCTATCATTCAGATGCTTGTTGTAAATATTGATTCTTCAAATTTCAGATTTAACCCGGGAAAAGGGGTTTCTGTGTGAATATGAATGAGATTTTGTCATTTCTAAATTTAATATCCATTTTTCTGGTAATGTATGCAAGTAATAGCATTCAAGTTTTCAGTTAAGTTATATATATAACCCCTGTTGACGAATTCACGTATTCAATTCAGGAAAAGCGCAGATTTACGTGTATTTAATATGTCAATGAGTTAGGCGTGGCTGTATATGATTTGTGAAATTCATGGGCTATGGCATTTGTAAAAGGTTAAATGCTGACCAAACAAACTGTACAGACAGTTCATTTCAATGTCAATGAAATAGAGGTTCGATACTATATATAATTTTCAGAAAATGAACACATGTAGCAGATGACAATTGGATTTGTGTTTTAGATAAATGTTCATTTAAATGGATAGCCAATCATGGGTTATTAAATAGATATAGTCTACCCGAAAATTCTTGAGGGGTTGAGGAGCAGGAGGGGCATAGATGCAAAATTTAAGTCATTTTTTTTTTTTGCATTCAAACCCGAACAGGTCGTGTGGAAAGGGATTAATATAAGTTGCAAAACTTGTTTCCCAATCCACTATAAATAAATATGTTTAAATAAAAAAAATTAAAAAAATGGTCGTGTAGTTTCAAAAATGATTTAAAACTGTGATAAATAGGACATATTCTACAATACCAATGAATGGAAGCCATAAATTCAGTACAAACTACCAAACAATGTAATACTATTTTTACATTTCCAACACACAAATATATGAAGCATGATGAATTCATGGGTATAGACTTTTATAATATGAGAAAATAACTGAAGTTCCAGTGACATGTGTTTTTTTAGTATTTGCGCGGTTGCAGAGTGCAATAACTAAAAAAAAGCATTCAGTTAACGCATTCTTCTAGCAATAACCGAAAGTAACTCGCTTCAAAGGAAAAATTACTTAACTAGTCATGCAATAACAATCCTCTTTTCATAATATAACAATGGCAATGATATTACAGAGCATGCGAATATAAGCAATTAGAGGCAACCCCAAAAGTGTAAAACAAGAACTATTGAAAAATAATAATTAAAATTGAAAAGAAACTTAATAATGATCAATGGAATTGTATTGCCAATGTGATTTAGCTTTTCTTTTATCTTAGTTGGTTATACTACGTAACTAGGAATATTTTTGTTTTTATAATGAATTTAAAGAATTGTTTTAAAATTTTGCACTTTTCCTCGTTTCATTTTGTCCAGTAAAACTAAAATTGTTGTTTACTAGCGCTTTACAAACTTGAAAGTCTGACATAATTACGGTTTCTGAGTTTAACTGATATTATAAAGGGGGCGCAGGACATTTTAGCGAAATTTTTTGAACTACTGGGGGACATTTTAGCGCCAACATTAGAGCCCATTTTAGCGCCAGATTAATCCGTACACCTGTATTTTCGATAGCCCATTTTATCGAAAAAATTACCTTGTTGAATAATACTCACTAAGATTTGGGCAGAAGTTCACTGTCTTTTAAAGGGAACAAATAATGGTCCAGAGTCGTTCCATGACCATTATAATGAGCAATGTTACAGTTGTCACCCAGCTATTTACGTTTTTCTTGATACTATTATCAAATTGCAAACAACAACATATACAAAAATACGAAGTATAGACGAATGTGCATCAAAATCTAGACAAGATAAGAATAACAGTTCCTAATTGCAATTCAACAGTATTGTACAGGGGGTAAATCCAGAGAAATACGTACGTTCTCTAGGATTTCAGGCTAGAACGAACTTTTAACATTTGATTAAATCTCCTTTAGACATTTATAGTGCTGTATTTTAATGGACATCATATGTTTTATATTGTGCTGTCTTGAGTCTATTAAGTTTTTTTTTATTTATATATTATAAAGGATTAAAAATATTTCGCTAAAATGGGCTTTGACAATTTTACTTTTCGCTAAAATCGGTTAAAAATCAGGCGCTAAAATGGGTTCTACCTTGGCGCTAAAACGTCCGATTTTTTTCGCTCAAATGTCCAATCAATGCGTTAAAATGTTAATTAATATGGAGATCTTAATCATTAATCCAAAGACCTAAAAGTTCAGCTGTATAATATAATGACGTTTTGTACTCAAATTATTCTCAATGATTTACAGGCAATATATACCCGGTAGTTGAAATCATAAAAGACAAGGTTTACTGTTCACAGAGCAATATAATCATTCATATGCTTAATGATTACCATTTTAAATTAACTTCTGGCTATATTTTAAAATTTCTACAAAATGAAGAAATCGGTTGTTTATGAATTTATGTACTGAAAACTCTGCCTGCTTGGTAGTTTTTCAAACATTGAAAATGAAGATATCAACGAAACAACAGCCTGAGTTCTAATTAAACACTTTAAGAACAGAAATTAATATCAGAGAAGCGAATCTGATAATTTCAACATATTTTAAAAAAATGAAACTCATTTTAATTCATCGTGTCCATCGTATAACGATTTCAAAAAAAATATTTGATGAAACGTGACAATTAAAAAGCGATTTTATGTCTTTTGGTGATAAACTGAAATTATTGGTTTTATTTACAGATATTGATATAATTCGTAATTGTGTCATCATCTCTTATAAACAAAAATGTACAGAATGGCTCGTTGGAAGGCTTTATATCTATATATTTAACTTAAAAGTATATTTTTGTTTAATATAATTGAGTGATGAGATTTAAACAAAATAAAATATTAAATTGGATAAAAAAGAAATAGTAATGATTATGACGTGACATCAAGTAGTCATAATGTCACTTTGTGATTGTGCTTATAAACGCAGTTAAAAGTAACAGGACCTGGGTCAGCTACCAACAGTCCTCTTATCAATGCCATAGGAAGACACCTTAACTTTAAATGAAAGAGAAAATATACTGACCTTTTGGCTTAATTGTAACTGAAACATGTTATATTCAATAAAGTAAATAAAAGGCATAATATATGCATTTGAAAATGAAGACAGTTTTGAAGGTTTTTTAGTCATTATTTCACATGTTTTACCAAAGAATATACAAACATAGAATGAATATGATATTTGATATTTTTTCGAATAAAAGTATTTGTAGTTATAATATTTATATATTAAAATTAAAATGAAATTTGTTTTAGTATAAAAGAAGCAGATATCTTGTTTCCTGTATTTATCTGTTTCGGTATTACTGTGGACTCATTTTTTTCGTGGGTATCAATTTTCGTGGATTGCTGAAAACTTGCAATTACGTGGATACTCGATTTCGTGTTTTTGCCGATCTCTGCCTATCCTTTTGAAAATGTGTTATTCGTTGAACATTGAATACGTGGTTCACCTATACCAACGAAACCCACAAACATTGGTATCCAACGAATAATGATGAATTCACAGTAATTGAAGAATATTTTAGATATAATATATAACATTATTGACCTCACAGTGACACAAAGATACATTAAAGTATGCATAGAATAAAACACGTATAAAGCAAAAATACTGACCCGTTGGTTTAATGGTCACTGAAAAATAAAATAAGAATGTAAATCAAAACAATTTAAATAGTTTAAAAAGTACTCCAGTGTATTTAAATGTATGTGGACTATATTATCTTTTTTTTTTAGACAGTTCAGTTTTATTGGTTTTTTTAATTATCTAGTATTTGCCAATAATTTACAGGTCATTGTGTAAAAAAATCATTCAAATCGGGTCTACTCTATCAAATTTGAATTGCAAGTTATATGATACATATTCATAAGTAAATTTACTAAAAGAAAGCAGTATCTCATCAATAAGACAGTCAGACTTGTTCGAAATCCTACATTTGGACAATCCTTTGTCTGCTCTCCTTGTTGATACATAGAAATAAAAAAATCATCCAGACATAAATAGATGATATTTTATCTTTTGATTAGTTTTATTAATATTTTGATTAGCTTGATCAAGTGCAAATACTTCATTGGCGTACCAAAATGCAAGTATTCCTGTATTCAAATAACATTTTTTTAGTCAAGATTTTTTGGAAAAAAACCAAAGTGACTTATATGTTACATAGGCCTATCTCTTTGTTAAAATTACAAATCTGTATCATCATTGGTATTATAATGAACAGTGTAAGAGTCTTGTTAAGAAAATACCAAAAACATATCTTTTTAAACGGAATTAAAATGTCCAAATAAAAACAAAAACATCAGTATAAGACAAAGACATACATAATGTAGCTTGACAACATACCTTTCGGTGTAATATTCTTTATAATTTTCACTGAAAGATAAATTAAAGAATGCATAAAAACATCAAGAGGTATATAACGTATTTACCCACAATAAGATTTTTAAATCAATAGCAAAAACCCTGTTTTTTCTTTATTCAAATTCAAGGCAGAGTCAAGACTTTTTTAACTCACTAATTCACACGTTAGGTTCACAGGAAGGCAGGTCCCATGATACACTAGTTTAACGACGAACCAACCGGTCTTCTTTCCAACCCTATTACTCCTCGTGCTTAGCAGTGAAGAAGGTAGATTATGTTTAGTATTTGGCATTACCGAATAATGAATCTAATCCATTTTATGAAAGCAAATTTTATTTAACACACTGTGCTTGTGCTAATACAACTCTGACATACGATTCATGAAATTAAGTTGGCTGAAACTAAATGTGTAACAGGTCAAACACAACCAAAACAATGCCTATATAAGTTAGCTGAGACTAAATATGTAACAAAGCAAATCCGACTCAAACGATTCATGTATTTATGTTGGCCGACACTAAATGTGTGAAAACTTAATACAACTTAAACGATTCATGAATTCAATTGTCTGAAACTAATGTATTTTTCGATATTATTTTTCCCCTTTATAACAATCACTTATGGTTGATTATTACTAGATCTTATTTTAAAATAGTGGCATTTTTGTATATGTTTGTATTGTTGGCCATTTTGTGGACAAAACACACGTTTTGCGTACCAAATTATACGTCAGGTATTTTTTTCACTGTCAAAAGTTTATACTTTCTAGTAAAGCTTTTGAGATGAAAAACGTCGTTTAATGCCAATAAATTCTAAAACTAGTGTAGTAATTTTGCCGTGATGTCATTTGTAAATGGTAGATCTATTGTGCTCGGAGCGAATCGGTATTATATATGTAACACTCCCAAACGTGCCCTTCCCCCCCCCCCCCCCCCCCCCAACGTGTCCGATTCCCCCAAACGTGTCTATTCTCCCAAAACGTGTCCATAATATTCCTTATTCCCCAAACGTGTCCATAATATTCCTTATTCCCCAAACGTGTCCATAATATTCCTTATTCCCCAAACGTGTCCATAATATTCCTTATTCCCCAAACGTGTCCGATTTCAGAACCCCCAAACGTGCCCGATACTATTGTTATTCGCCCAAACGTGTCTACTTTTAAACGCCAGAACGTCTCGCGTCTTTTAGCGCTAATACATGTCCTAAACGCGACATTAATAACGTTTACGGCAGATCTCAATTTCCGGCGCAGAGTTCATATCCGTTCCATACATACTCCGCAATACTGCAATTAATGTGAGTGTAGTGTTACAAAGTATTGAACGGAACGGATATGATCTCTGCGCCGGAGATTGGGCAGTTCTATGATGGGGGACACAGTTGATGAAATGGTCATTTATTAGCATTAATTTGTTCAATGCCGGTTGTTAATGATTATCATTACTCAATACTGAAAATTTAATATGTAACATATGCATTAACTTTTGACTGAATTTGCTTATAGTACAGTTACAAGTATTTCATGCTCATTTAAAGCGAACATACAAATAATTCTAGTACAGTTGAATTAATCGTTTACTATGTAAATTATTTTATACTAATAAACTCCGATGATGCCTATTATATTAATCAGAATATTGCACGGTGGGATTTCAGTTGAATTGACCTCCCATCTTTTTTAAACAGTTCTAATTTTAATAAATTTTAGGTTATGAGCGTCACTAAAGACACACGAACAAGAGAAATAACGTCCAGTGCCAAATATTTCATTCGTTATTTGAACGATATCGTATTAACGATATATACTGTAGATAGGTTCTATTATCAAACCGGGAATTTGAAATTGGGTATTAATTTTTACGGTTATTTGGGATGACCACTAAAAAAAATAAATGCGAGTAAAGACCGATTTGTTTATGACTTCAGTAAGAAACTACTTGTATGTTATGTAATATAGCGGCCGTTTCAAATAAAAGTTGCAGAAATTAAAAAAAATCTTGCCTTTAAAATTACAACTTATGGCACATTATAAAGAGTGAAATGCTACAAACATGTTAATGCGCATAGTAAAAGATCGTAAAATGAGTATAAAATAATAATAACAAAAAAGACACACAAATAACCTACGTTTTTATAATATGATAGTTCCAGTAAAATAAAAAGTTGATATGGACACGTTTGGGGAATTGAACTCGATTGGGGGTTTATTAAAAAAAAATGGACACGTTTGAGCGTTTATACAAATGACATGCTTTTGCGCCCTTTGACAACTAGACATGTTTTTTGCAGTTCAGTGACGTCGATGTGGACACGTTTGGGGGAATCGGACACGTTTGGGGGGGGGGGGGGGGGGGGGACACGTTTTTGAGTGTTACATATATAACACTTTTAAACACTCAAAACTAGTATAAACAAAACATACTGACCTTTATTTGGTTTAACTTTGTTTGGAGCTTTTGTCTCTGAAAGATACAAATTTGCTTTTAATAGAGAAAACATTGAAATATGTTCTGACTTTATTAAACATAAGTTTGTTATTGCTGGTAAATTGTGTGTAATAATGGAATGCAATCATGTAAAAGGAATATTTTTTTCTTATTCTTTTTCATGTTTTTCTTTCTCTTCTAACAAGAATATCTTTGATTTATGTAGATAATACTAGATATATTGTTCAAGTGTTAACATCCCAAAAACTGACAACCGATTCTGTAATTATGAAAACAAATAAAGATGGAAATGTAACTAAATGAGCCAATTTTTAAATGTCTGCATATTTAAGTTAATCATTGAATCCACCACCTGTTACGCAGTTGGATAGTATGTTAAAGTTTTATTTAAACTACGACAGTTCATAAGGTGAATCAGGAATTTAATCATTAAAAAGTCATCAAATTAAGTTCAGTAACTGTAATTGTAACTTTTAAGTTATACTCAGACTTTTGATTGTATCAGATAAACATACCTTTTGATTTGCTTTTCTCTGTATTCTTTTGCTTCTTGTTGAATATCTTGACCACAGGTGTCTTGGTGGCTTAAAAGTATTGAAATAAATTAAAAAAAATTATGCGGTGTTATAGCAGTCTCCGTGATTAACTTTTTACAAACATTTAGTTGAAGTCTGTTGGCTTGTAGAGAAGAATTTTACAAGCCTGAAAGCAATTTAACAAGCCTTGGCTTGCGGACTTATGGTTAAGCGTGAGGAGTCCAAGACGATTGTTCAAATTTGTTTATCCCAAATGTATTGCTTTTTATGAACGAACCCCTGGTCACTATATTTCGGACTAATTCTCATTTTTGTCAAGTCTGTGACATGTATGTAAGGTAGCTTGTTACCCTGAGAAAACATTGTCACTGAGACGTAGCCATGTGATCAAGTAAATTATCGCCGTCAAAGTCCGGCATTTTGACATGAAGTACACGCGTATGGCCAACCGTTTTTGTCACCTACCTTTTTCGCTATATATCTTTGAAGATCACATATTTGCCTATAGAATTCATAAATGATCATAAATACCAAAATGAGGACAATTTCATCGTATTAGTATCATTCGTCATTCTAAAGAAATTAGTTTGTGTTTATGCGGGTACAGGTTTCCATATGCTCAATGTCATTGGGAGAATAAAAATTTAAAGATTTTATCATTTATTTTGACATACAAGTAATTTTGGTGTGCAAATAAGTTATAAGTTTTGTCTCGGATAGAACTCGATTGTGTTTAAGTCACATATTTTACTCGTGGAAAAAAGCTATCTGTACATTTAGTTAATTCAAATTTCTTAACAATATTTTCAATCACATCGTAATAATTGTCAACTTACCATTGCCTAATTTGTCTTTTAATCCTTTTACCTCTTCAAGCAGATTCTTGTAATTTGCTGTGAGTTCTGTAGTTTTTGTCTGACGAAAAAAATGTTGAAAGTCGATTTCATTTGTCAAAATGCAAAAAAATCTGATATATAATGTATAAATGTAGTGGGAAAAAAACGAAGGTAATCCCATGAGCTAAAAATTTACGAGAAAAAAGTGATCGGATTTGTCAATTATCTGTGGCACCTGTGTTTAAAACGGATCGAAATTCTGAAAATATAATAGAGTTTAAAATGCGTTTTAATTAATGTAAAGTATAAAAAATAAAGGTGAACCACATTATAAGCATGAATATTTTGTGTATTTCTTTTTTTAACGACTACTCTTTCTATCTAGTGTTTTGTAGACTTGATATTATATCCGTCGTTTCTCCTTTTGCCATGGCATTGTGCGTTTTGAATATCTCCTTGGTTTATCCCTGTATGCTAACATTGCCCATGTGAAATTTTAAAATTGTTTGTATATACATTAAACGACAAATATATGTGACGTATAAAATTTTCTGACGTCAGACACGCGAATCAATGAATGTGTTTGTAGATAGATGTTTTTGTGTTCTGTTAAATTGTTCCTTTTAAAATTGTTACATGATGATGACTGCTGTACCATTATTTTGACTTATTTTATTTAGTATGTCTGTTAAGACACGTCACGCATCATTGTAAATATAACGGAATTTGATGAGACTATAAAACCAGGTTTAATCCACCATTTTCTACATTTGAAAATGCCTGTACCAAGTAAGGAATATGACAGTTCTTGTCCTTTCGTTTTTGAAAATACATGAATTCTTGAATCATTCAATAATTTGGATAAAATTAAAATTTCCAGAAACTCGGTTCAAATGTCTTTGCATATGATGTTTCATATAAAATGAAAAGAGATGACATAAAAAGAAAAATCACAAAAATACTGTACTTGGAGGAAAATCCAATCGGAAAGTCCATAATCACTTGGCAAAATCAAATAACAAGAATTCATGTATATACTATACATACTAAACTAAGTCTTGCATGCAATATTTATTATACATTTGTAACATATAAGCGACAAATTATATTTTATTTAGTGGTTGTTGATCAAAAACGTATGAACTTTCAAATTTGTTGTTGAAGTTGACCAGATCTCGACATTGACTAACAACAGAAACAGAGCGCGTGGAAAGCGTAATAGATAATTGAAAGAACCATGACATTTGTGTTCATATATGCGTTCCCATTAGGTAAACTGTTCCTTACTAAACTGTTGTTAAAGGATTCGTTGCAATAAATTTGTCAAGAATTTGTTATTTCTGTTAACCTTCGGAGCACGTGTGTTTACATTCTTTCACCACGTTTTTCTTCTCGCACTTGTGCTGTGCGGTGGACGAAGTTATAACAAGAGGAACTGTAAACTGAATTTTAGCTATTTTCGCAGTATGATTTGAAACGCGAAAATATAACGAGCGCGAATATTACAATGAAATCCAAACAAAAATATGAAGACAAGACATGAAAGTTGGTAAAATTAACGTAATAAGCATTAATTCTGTCATCATTTAATTCACTCTTATATAAGCTAATTCCTCTTTCTGTATTGTGACTTTTACAAGCAAACATGACTAATAGTTTAAAAATGAGAACCGATAAAAAGGAATGTTGGTTGGTTTTATTAAATTAAATACACTTATTAACACTTTACAGTTTCCAAATCATTTATGATTTGTTTTATATTGTTCACCGTACGGTACATCGCGAATTCAAAACGGCGAAAATCTCGATTTTGTTGGTAAATCGCGAAAAAAAAGTCGGTGCGAAACACTGATAACAGTATATAATTTATTTTTTTTAAATACATTGTTACTTATGATCACTTATAAGTTTACAGACGGTCAACTCTCCGACTATCGAATTTATAAACATGATAAACTAGCAGACGTTTGAGAAACTCCACTCATGTATTAAATACTGTGAGTAGTATTGAGTTAATAGACAATAGATGGACAAAAGACATCTACAAACAATATGTGATTTACAATGTGTAACTGAGTGGCCGGATCAAATGAAACTGGCGTGTTTGTTTATTTTGCTATCTTCTGCAGACTGGAAAAAATGCAAATCTGACAAAAGTCGGGTAAGTTTTTAATTTTCTGAAACATAAGACTATAAATTACTTTTAAGTTTACAGACTGTCAACTCTCCGACTATCGAATTTATAAACATGATAAACTAGCAGACGTTTGAGAAACTCCACTCATGTATTAAATACTGTGAGTATATTGAGTTAATAGGACAATAGATGGACAATAGACATCTGCGAACAATATGTGATTTACAAGTGATATATATCTAGGTCCTACTATGCTTTAATTTTTTCCTTAATGCATCACTTTGTCTGTTATCAAAGTAGATTTTGATTTCGTGAAGAAAACATACCTATATATATCAATTCCTTTTGATGGACCTTAATGACGACGACGACAGTCGACATAGAGTAAATGACTGACAACAATTATTCGTTAACTTATTATCTCCTCGAATAGACATATTACGAACAGGTATATGTTCGTCACTGAGACTTGAAATAATATGGATATCGTACCAAATCGCAGAAATTATAATCCTGTACATTAACTTCATGATTCTTCAAATTTATAAAACAAGTTTAATGTGTTTTATATACTGAAATGGTTAAGTCTTTCTGTAATATACATGTACATCGACTTTCTATTAAAAGAACATGTTATTTCTTCTCAAAACTTAAGATATGTACGTTATTTAGTTATTGTCTTTCCATACTCCAATTGGCTGATAGGATTTCCGTATGTGACCTTAACCACGAGAACTCTATTATGTACTTTGGCAACCGCACAGTGTGAGTTCGAGGGAAAACCATAATGAAAAGAAAAAAGTTAAATCACAAAAATACTGAACTCCGAGGAAATTCAAAACGGAAAGTCCCTAATGAAATGGCAAAATCAAACGCTCAAACACACCAAACGAATTGATAACAACTGTAATATTCCTGATAGTACAGCCATTTTTTTATGTAGAAAAGGTGGATTAAACCTGGTTTTATAGCTAGCCAAACCTCTCACTTTTATTAGAGTTGCATAAAATTCCAGTAACTTTCCATCACTTACAACAAGAATATCAATAATTGTTTTAAACATAAAACTTTTAATCAAAAACACATTCGAACTGACCACCATTTATTTAAAATTAACTTCATTAATATGTAAACAATAAACTGAAAGAATCCCCAACGAATCATTTAGTACATATAGTAGATAATGCAACACCAACTAATAAATCTATCTATTACCCTGATTCACAGCTGGGATCAAACCCTCTGCCATTGCTCCAAGCGTTTTACTCGGATTTCTAAAATTCCTAAAAGTAGTGCCAAATACAGCTAAGGTAATCTATTCCTGAGGTAGAAATGCCTTAGTTTTTTCAAAAATTCAAAAAAAAATTAACAGGTAATTTATAATTATGAACATATCAATGATAACTAAAGTCAATATTGAACTGCTTACTACTGGGCTTGTGATATCGGGAAATAAATCTCCACCAGCAGTGGCGTCGACCCAGTGGTTGCAAATAAACTCATCATAGATACCAGGATTAAAATTTTATATTTACGCCAGACACGCGTTTCGTCTACAAAAGACGCATCCGTGACGCTCGAATCAACAGATGTTTAAAAGGCCAAATAAAGTACGAAGTTGAACATGTTGAAGAGCATTGAGGACCAAAAATTCCTAAAAGTAGTGCCAAATACAGCTTAGGTAATCTATTCTTGAGGTAGAAATGCCTTAGTTTTTTCATAAATTCGAAAAACAATTAACAGGTAATTAATAATTATGAACATATCAATTACAACTCAAGTCAACACAGAAGTGCTGACAATTGATTTGATCAACAAAAAAAAAAGAAAAGATGACAAGGATATACGAAAGAAAAAAATCCCCTTAAACCTTATAATTCAAGATATATAGTGACATGGTATTCTTGAGATTTATTTTCTATACCTGCTTGTATTTCATCTTGGTTATCTGTTTCGTTAGATCATTCACAACATGGTTCAATCTTCTGTATTCTTTTGTCGTTCTTGACATCAACTTTTAGAAAATGGAATAAAAAAATACGAAGTTTTAGATCTTGAATAAAAGGAAAATTGTCTGATAACATATCAGGCGAATCACCAAATTCCTTACAAATTGCAGTATTCTAAATTTTTATCGGAAAAAATGAATGTTGGACAAAGCCTTATAACATCACCTTATATGACTTATTACGAGATTGGTACTAACCTTTAAAACACGAGTGTAGCAAGCAGAGCAAATGTTACCAACTCTTTTGGATTATTCAAGTTGAATCCTAAAAGGTTTGGTACTACTTAATTGTTCTGTGTTGTAAATAGAGCCATCTTCTTTTTTCTTTTCTATTTTGTTTCTATCAATCAAGACAAAAATGTCAAGAAAGCAGTCCTTCATGATAAGTACTCTAGTCCAGTTAAAGTAAATAGTTATCAAAGATACCAGGATTATAATTTAGTACGCCAGATGTGCGTTTCGTCTACAGTAATCTATATGATACCGATTTATGATTTTCATAATAGCAATGCAAAAAATGCTCGTCTGTAGCCGGCGTACGAACTTTGCAATAATACATGTAATGTTTGGTGAAGTAATTAAAACAAAATTGTACTGGTAAATATTTATCAGAAACAAATATTGTAAAAACAAGAATGTGTATTTTTATTATACATCCCTATCATTTTGAAAGTATAGATCGATCTCCAGTTTCTGTTCATCATGATCAATTTAAGGCCCATTTTGAACAATTTAAGAGTTTAAGAATCCCAGTCATTACACTACTAGTTTCTGAAGCCATAAAGTAAAAAAATGTAACAGAAAATCCATTGCATATATAAATATATATATTCATATGAACTTTAATGTAAAATAATGTGTTTTCACCGCAGGTGGCATTTATAAAATGAGTGATGTATGAACATCATCCTTAATTTATATGAAGTATCTGCTCGATTTGCAAAACATTAATTAGTAATTTTTCAAAAGTCACATCCACAGCTTCATAACTCTAATCCGTATGATTTTTTATACACAATATCTTTAAGAATTAAGTATTTTAATTTAATTTACTTTTTAAAGATGAATAGTAGCATGGATTATTGCCGGAATAGTTGGTGAATTCAAGATCTCAGATATATGCTACATTTTTTTAACACTACAATGATGTTTTTACCTCTTGTTTTGCTTTATCAGATCCAGCATTAGTCACTTTTCGTCTCTGATTATTCATTTTAATTTTGTTATTCAGTTTGTTTATGGTGGCATTGCTAGTTTGCATTGCCTTAGACAAATCCTTAATTTTGTTATCTAAAGCATCCATCTTTTTCAATTGATCTTTCTGACTGACATTCTCATTATTCAGCTTGTTAAAGATGAAAAGTTGTCTCTCTTTCAATTTGTTAATACTACCAGTTAGTCCTCCCTGAAATAAACGATGTCAAACAATTTAATCTTTGAGTAAAAATAGATTTATGGTACTTGACGAAATGTTTTGGACAGTTTTGCAGATTTTTTTTTTATCGTAACACATAATGTTAGAACATAGCCAGTAAGACTGTGCTCAGATATCTTGCTTATATTTCGTTCATATCAAGGTGTAAATGTCTGAGTAATAATGCTCCTATACAATCAACAATAAAATTTTACCATAATTAATAAATTAAAACAACACGTTATAAAAGTCATGCGTCCTAGGCGCTTTTCTTGATTATCCTTCATCAGGAAAGCTCGAATATTTGGAAGTCAATGATATATAAGAACCGAATTAGTTGAAGAGCTTTATGACACAACGATAGCCAAATCAATATAAGGTTAAATGTGCATGAGGGAGCTGAAACCTTAGTTTCTTTATCATTTCAAAACATTTTTAGAAAAGTCTTGTTATAAATCATGTCAGTTCATAAGTTGATGATACCTAACCCTAGGCGACTGATAGTCCAGGTATCGACCCAGTGCTACAGAAGATGAAAAGAACACAGTATAAAGTTTATGCATCCGAAGCGCTTTTTTGGATTTACATTCATTGAGAGGTTCAAAGCATAAGAATACTGACAAATTCATTATAAATACGTAAGTCTATACTGTATAATGAAATACCTTATCCAACTGTTTTTCCATCAGTTTTAGTCTGCCCATTACAACTGTCTGCAGTTTTGATAATTCTGCATATTTCGTGTTAAAGTCCTTTGACATCTACAATATGAAATAAACAGACAAAGAAAAACAATTTTCAGTACCATTAATGAAAAATCTTTAACCCTTACCTTAATGGGATTTTTTTTATTTGCATACTTGATTCGCATAGGATTTTTTTTTAATAAAATGCTAAAAATATGCTTTAAAGTATTATTGCATTGCAAAAAACAAACGTCAAAAGGCGTCATTATGGAGGAAAGAGTCAATATTGAATTACTTTTTAGTTTGTAACTACAACTTATTGTAATATTAACGGCAGTATAATTCTGAATCTGAAACTTGGCATATGGACCTTTGTTCTTTTTATTTGTCCCGCTATGACAACCGTCCTAATTCTAAGGTCTGCCTAAATGTCCTTCAAAACTAAGGACCTATTTAATGTGTTGATGATATTGTGCATTTTGTATTATCTCACTCTAGTTAAAGAGCTTACAAGAACTTACCTGCGGATCGCCTTTAACCCTTACTACAGGTCTATTCTTGAGATTTTCTACTAAATCAGTCAGTGTTTTCAGTTTATCCTTCAAATATCTGTGTCTCCTGTAACCTGATTTCATTGCAGTCCATACACGACCAATTTTAGAATGGAATTGTTTCAAATGCTTTCCGAAAGACTTTCCTTTTCTATGTATTCCCATGATCGTTTTCACTATCATTATTTGGTTATTTTTTATTTTCTGTACGGTCTCATTATCCTACAAAATCAACAAAAACATGGATTTATATTTGTAAAGACAAACAAACAAATAAGACAAAAAATTAAGGTCATTTCATTATGTTAAAGTCAACTTATTTGTTTTCTTTTCAAGAAGCTTTTGGTTAATTGAGATTACTGAAATATGAACCTGATATTGCACATGATCATCATGTACTTGATATATCCAATAAAGACCGTTTTCAATATGTTTTATGCAGTACCTGGCCAAAAGTATTCGTCACCTGCATTTTTTTTTTTTTGCTATATATATTTCATATAAAAACAAATTTTTTCGAAAAAATATTTTAGGGCATTTAAGGTTGGATTTTTATCAACAAGACCATAAAAGACAATTGTCTAAAATATGTTTGTTTATTTGGTAATAGTTTTGTCTTCGGGTGTTTTTGTTTTCTCTTGATGTGAACACATACAATATTTTTTTTAGAATTTAATTTGGTTGAATATATAGAGAATTTCTGAGCAAAAAATAATATTTGTGTTTATTTTGTGAAAAAATGAAAATGATCCACAAAAAAATATATACAAATAAACAAATACATGTGACAATTCTGCTTCTATTGGTACCAAGTTGCTTAAAATCAAACCAACAATGACCCCAAAATATTATTTTTTTTTTAATATAGTTTTATATACAGTATATAGCGAAAATTCTCAACTGACGATATGTTATGGCCACACTCTGTATCTCATTACAGAGAAGGAATAACAAGTAAAGGTCTCATTATTGGCAACTTAAATTCGAAAATCAAAACTTAAGGTATTTAAATCTCCAACATAACATCCTCTAAGTTCATAAATTTAGTGCAATAACAGCAACAAAGTTCTGCAAAAAAAGCTCATTTTGAGATCCTGTCATTCATCTTCAGATATTAGCCATGGCTTCCATTAAAAAGATATGTTGTAAAAAATGTAATTTACAAAGTATGTAAAATATCTGTTTGTGTTAAAGCAGTTGCTCTTATATATTTGACTAAAACTATACGCGAAAAGACCATAAAAGGTGAACAAAGGAACATCACACGTGAATTTTCTTAACTTAAATGTCCATTACAAATTAACCAGTTCATTTCAAAACCAAGGGGGGATATCAGATGCTCCTGGATGATCGAGTAGATCCTGCTCTACATGTGAAGCTCGTTATGTTGCTCAGGGAAAGTACATATTCAGTGATTAGCGTCATTCGAAATATCAAAATCGAGGAAAGAGTGCGTGATTGTGGATACGACAATTACAGCATATCCGTGTTCCTATGAAACCAACTGGCCAGGTATTTAATTGAACGGTCAACCAACTCATGTTGCCATCCTTAAATTTTCAAAAAGACGACCTACGAACATTATATCTTAAAACCCTTGTTTCAAAAGCTGAAAGTAATATGTTATATAAAGTATATACTTACACTGGTGCCATTTATTGAGGATTTTATCTTTTGAATCTGTGTGGCGATATTGTTGGAGTTTTTCTTCATTTTATCTAAATGTGCTTTTAGCGACTTCTCAAATTTTCTTATCTTTGTAAGTTCTGACCTTATGTCATTTGTAGACGAATTGAACTTTTCTGTATAAGTGTATAATTTTTCGTACGTATCCTTCATTTTCTTGACTATGTTCATCAGATGTTTTTGAGATACCGCAGTTTGGTTAATTGTTTCTATGTTTTCATTTATTTTTTTATAAGCTTTGTGAAGGAACTTATGTAATGTCTGTACTGAGCCTTCTTCTGCTTTGTATTTTTCCGTAAGATGTTTAACGGTAGTTTTAATTCCTTCCACATTATCATACAAATTGGTGATTTTTGATTTTGCCTCCTGCAAAGAAATAATAAGAAAATCGAATTGAATGATAAGAATACAAAATGTGTTTGGTTGTCGAGAAAACAGTCCAATCAAGTAAAGCACCAGTATATATGAATTTAGACTTTTTTGTTTTCAATTTTTTTATGTTATATACTTATTCGAAGACTGCATTCTAAAAGCTTTTAAAACTTTCGATGAGTAGTAACCAAAAAGAATGGTCTTTAAATGTGAAAACAATTGTGGATGAAAAGTGACTAATTATGAATCCGACGGTAGCCATGATTCCTGTGACAAATAATACAAACCCGAATCTTGGAAACGATATATTAGTCCAGACTCCAACCGGCACCATTGAAACGATATATTAGTCCAGACTCCTGGGTAAAATATGTCTGGGCAGACACAAATCGCAAGTATACAAATATCCATGTTTACATGACTCACCAGTAAATTTAGTATAATTTAGTTATAAAAGTGCCTACATTTTCCTTGGTTAACATGCCAATGTCCTCAAATTTTATGCATTTTACAAATTATAGATTCTACATACAAACCACATTTTGAAAGGACTTATTCTATAATTAGGTTTAATAAACATTCTTTCTTGTATATATTTTTTTCTTCATTTTCTGATTAAAATTTAAAAATCGCCGTGAACATGGATAAAGTATTTGTCATAAGAAGTGTTAGTCATGTGAAGCAACCAAAAATCCGTTAAATTTCAATATGAGGAATAATATTCAGAATTAGTTGTAAAGGGGCATATTTTTTCAGCTAAACTAATTTTCTCTAGTTGTAAACAGTGTTCCAAGTCTTTGCTTTCTGTCGGTAAGCAGGTCCCGAACTTGATGCGTAAACCAGTCGATGGCCTATGTTAAGCCAAAAATGAAATATCCGTCCAATATTTTCCTATACTGGTTTATAATTTAAAGATTTAAATATAACTGTTGAGATCAGAAAAATATCGTAATACACGAGTTATAGTGATGAAATTTGTTTTTCTAAAGATTTTTATTCTTGCTTTTCAAAGATTTGCATAAAGTTGTGTTTTATATATATATGACGTCTATTTCATGACGTCAAATTCAGAAGAAATCAAGAAAATATGACGTCATTATTCAATTTCGGCATGCAACGATTGGCCAAGAAAAGATATTTCAGTAAATATTTTTTTTCAACAATCGTTTGGGAAATGTGAAGATAGTTAAAAAAAAAAATAGAAAATCCTTTTTATGAAGATTAGAGGAGAGTGGTGCAGACAGAACTTTGGAACACCGATAATGTATGTTAATTTATTATAGATATTTTTTCTATTTATGGTGTACTGTTGTTGATTTCCAGTCAAAACTCGCCTTCACTCCATGATGTTTATTGTAAAATAACTAAATGAATAGTAGCGTCTCATATAAAAAACTGAATGGTAAAACGCTTACAAAAAGAATACACTATAAATATATTGGACAAAACACTTTCCAAACTAATACATTATATTGCTTACCTTTAATTTTTCAACGTGTTCCTTGATTTTATCTACATATTCATGCATATGCTTAACGAGTTTTGCCTTTTGTTTTTTTAAATCTTTACTTATTCCGGTTTGGGGCTTTTTGTCTTCTTCTTCTTCTTGCTGTTCATCATTTTTCGACGCTCCATGTTTTGAAGCTTTATGCCTTAATACTTTTCTTTTGGGTGGAACTCGTCTGCCTTTTTTGTGTCTAATGATTCCTACTTTTTTGTGTCTGATTATTCTGCCTGTTTTGTGTTTTACGCTTCCTTCTTTTTTGTGTACAATTTTACTGTCTGTCTTGTGTTTGTGGCTTCCTCCCATTGCGCCATTTGGGGCCACATCTTAAAGAAATAACATAAATTGTCAATAAAACATGCCTTTAAAAAATTAACGCGTTTTGTGAATAAGAGTGAAATTAGTTTTTAACCTGTCTTTTAATTGGATGTAAGGCTTCGTCACCTCATATTTTGTGGTACGATTGTTTAAGAAATAATTGATGCAGGCTATACTTTACTGTAGTTTAAACATGGGTAGGCATTATATTTAAAATTATTTTTGCCCGAGCGATAGTGAGGGGTAAAATAACACGATTATAATTCCTACTCATGTTAAAACTACAATACAGTATAGCTTGCACCAATTATTTCGATTCTGATTGGGACAATTAAGATAATGTCTATGTCCGATGTGTAGAGCGTTTGTGTAGGCTCTACCATGAACCTCCCTTTTTGTTTGTAAACAAGCAAACGACTGGGAATGTGATTTTTCAGAGGAGGAATTTTCAACACCTAGCATGAACGGTTGTCGTATCTAGGTCAAATATATATGTTAATCAATCTTGAATTGCAACACATTATAGTCATAATAAATGAATAAGTACATGTGCACAGTGAATAAGTACATGTGCACAGTTAACAGTTTAGAAGTGTTTAAGTTAATGAAGTATTAAATGCATGCCAATTTGATAAAATTCATAATTCTGCAGTAGTCAATCAATATACGCATGTGCAAACAAATTTTATTGGAATTTGAGCATGTGTTTATTCACAAAGCGAAAAAAGCACATCATATTAGAATTTTCAATGAACTAGAAGATGTCCGCGAAATCGCGAGGTACAATTTGACAAGTATTGAAACAAAGACTTTTTTAAATTTCACGTGCAGAACGTCAACTGAGCATGCACGAAAGTATTTAAGACACGGATTTATAACGGTCTCCGAATTGGGTTATTTTCTAAAATAAATGACGTTTTCTTTAGAAAAAAAAGGTTGTTTTGATGACAAATGTAGGAAGTACAAAACAACACATTTATACGTCAGATAACAAAAAAAATCTGACTTTGTATGGTTTCAGAGGAGTTGCTGTTCAATGAAATCGGTATCTTCCGTTAGTAGTATTGATATTGTTTGATTCAAAATATCTTGTGGGAAATAATTATGTAGGGAAGTGAAAGAACACTTTTCTCCATTGAAAAGTAGTGGGAAATAGATTTAACATTACACTGAGTTTTAAAACAAACAAAAGTAATTAAAAGAATAGTATTAAATTATTTCTTTTAAAGTTTGACCTGAAAGAGAGAGAAAAAACACCACACAGCCCACCCGGCATACACAACATTTTAAATGATCGGAACATAATGTCGTCTATTGTCTGCCTATTTCACAGTCGTTTCTCTTCTAGTTTAAACATATTTTTTTGTTCAAAAATGACAAACGGATTAGACACAAGTTCTTCAACTTAGTAACGTCTTCTCCAATGGGACATACAAACTATAGGTAGTCTATAGGGGGTTTCAGACACTATCTCTATAGAAAAAGTAAAAACTTTTGATTTATTTCTAACACTATAGCTAATTGCACCATGTTTCATACAAAAATTTCTACTCCGATTATGGTTTCAATGTCATTCTCAATTATTCCAAAGAGAAATTTTCATTGTAATGTATCTCAAAATCGCATTTTCTTTCACAATTTGCATTAAATTTTATTCAGACCTTTGCAAACCACCCGGAAAGAAAATTTCGCGAATTTATTACTTTTATAAACTGCTACCTTTCACTTTGATATTTTGACACAACATAATTAGAGGCTATTACCCTTCCCTAATGACCTATATTTTCCATCTCATATCAATTTCGTTCCCATTTCAGAAGAAACAGAAGAAATAGTAAACGGTCAGGATTTGATCTGTACAAATGAAGACAGTGCGATAAGTGTATAATAAGAAATAGTGTACCATGAAAAGAAGTAAAACGTTTAAATTTAAAAAAAAAAGAATTGCATTTTCAATAAACCATGTATTGTCAATCGTTCTTGAGTTGTATTTTTACACCACTGTACCAGGTACGGGGAAAACGGGGGGGAAAGGGGGGGGGGGGGGTCCGCTAACATGTCACAAGTCAGGAGCCTGTAATTCGGTGGTTGTCGTTTGTTGATGTGATACATATTTATTCGTTCATTACTTGTGTACATAAATTAGGCCGTTAGTTATCTCGTTTGAATTCTTTTACAAGATGATTTTAACGACCTTGACTGGCTTTACATCTCTCGCACGTTCGTTTCTTTTACAATTGTCATTTCGGGGTCTTTTATAGCTGACTATGCGGTATGGCCTTTTCTCATTCTTGAATGCCGTATGGGGTCTATAGTTGTTAATTTTTGTGTCGTTTGGTCTCTTTCGGAGAGTTGTCTCATTGGCAATCATACCACATCTTCTTGTTTATATGAATAATTTTCTGAAGTTTATTTGTAAATAATTACATTAGATGTATGTTTCATTATAATACGTTATTTTGATTGGCTAACTGCACATCACGTGTTATTCCTAAAGCAATTGCATTACACAACGACTCAACGCAATAAAACTTGTCATTCATAACAGGAACTGCATATGATTTATATTGACTGTTCCCAGTTCATAATAACACGAGGTCCGACAATAAAGTGCACAGGTGAATCAAATAAAAAAAATGATAAAATTTGTGTTTTCATGATCCTAGCTAAAAAAATGTAATTATGAGTATTGAATGCTTCTTTTTGTAACTTCATAGGCAGTCTTCGGGCTGAGTGGCAGCCCAGGCAGCCTAGGCTTGTAAAATTGCTCTCGGACCTGTAAAAATCATATTTACAGGCCAACAGAATCTAACTAAAAAATAAAAATTATGCTGCGGGCCTGTGGATTTAACAGTTCATCGTAAAGACTGCATAGGGTTGTCATGAAAAGCGTTGACCGTGCGCACATTTTTAGAATGAAGCGCGGAAATGTACTTCGGTCAACGCTTTTACACCCCAATGAAGTTACAAAAAGAAGCATTTAATTCTTAAATCAAAGTTTGTAATTATTATGTGTTCAGTAGCTTTAAAATTTAAATCATAATGACCATAAATGCCACATAAACAGGTCCAATTGAGTCGGGGCCCGGCTATAACGCCTTCCTTACTTTAGGGGACCAACGACATATCTCAATTAAAACAGTACGAATATCCTTGGGTATAAAAGTAGTGTTGTTAATAAGTGTTTTATCGAATGTCCTCTTTAATCATAAGAAAACGATTTTTTTCCGATCAATGTTTATATCGAGCAAAGCAATGCTGTATTAAATATAATTAAGGTTCGAATCAGTGTATCAAAAATGTATACTTACGGTGTGAGTCCTCGTCAACAACTTGACGGACTTCTGCTCTATCAGTTTCGGATAAGTAGCAACTTTTTGTAGTATTTACAAACTTGAAAAAATGGCATTTGATTGTATTCGCCTCAAGACAAGCCTTGGCACAACCTTCAAGCGTCGGAACCTCCTTTCTTATGATTCCAGGTGTTTTTAAAATTTTAGTCTTCGCTGTTATAACTGTATGTGTTTCTGTCCCAGAGCCATACCCTATAAAAATAATGTAATTGAACTAAAGTTGATTAATTGTACAAAGTAATTCTATGTTTTTCAGCATTTACAGCTATTTTGTCGAATGTATTGGCAAACATTTCATGTTAAAATGATACCTTTTCCAGACTTTTGCTTTAAAAAAAAACACAATACCTTTACTTTCTTATTACAGCGCACTGGTTTCGAAGGTTTGTAGTATAAAATCAAGTACTTCATAGGCTTTCGGTCATTAAATTTTACCAACTGTCTAGAGTACACAATTTATGCTCGAAACACTCAATATTGAATACAGTGTTTGATTGAACTGTGCAACAGGGCAAATATGCACACTTATTTTGTTTCATATTTTGTTTTTCGTTTATTCAAAGAAATATTCAACAAGTGCATAGATCCTAATTCTTAGGCTTTCATTTCATATCAAAACTATCAAAATTACAGAGTTCATGCGTAGGAACGATTATGTTTAAAAAGTGTACTACAGTCTACGTTGATAATATGTTCTGTCAGACCTTACCCGAATAAGTGTTTATACCTTTACACTAGTCTACCATTACTAATTGATAAGGATTTGATTGATTGTTGGCTGGTTGCGGGATGTTCAGTAACAAATATTTCATGCATGCTCAAGACTACAAAAAAGGACAAAAGGAATCCCGAAAAATATCAAACAGTTCAACAGACTAAATTGATACAGGTAAAGCTGCTTCGGAATTCTTTAATCTCATAGTTATATGCAATAATCTTAATAATAAAATAATTTGTTTAAGGATTTCTCGACTTCAAGCCGACATGTATTGGTCGCCTATGTCTTTGCGCATCATCAACAATGGACACTCTCCATCATTGTGGACTAGTTTATCATTCCTGATAAGATTATCTGTTTTGTGTACCTTGTATTGCCGATTATTAGTTTTGTGTACCTTGTATTGCCGATCATTTTTCTATGTACAGTCATAGGACAAAAGTGATTTTCCACTAAAATAATGTCCTGTCAATTCAACTAAAATCAATATTTTTCGAAAAAATATTACCAAATAACTACAAGACTGATTCATATCAAATAAGTACCATAAGATGTAGAAATGTTTAAAGTTTTATTGTTATTTGGCCATGATATTATTCAAGCATATTTACGCATCTGGTGCAAGTAAATTGGTACCGTTAATTTTATTACTACCACTGGGTCGATGCCTCTGCTGGTGGACTTTAAGTCCCCGAGGGTATCACCAGCCCAGTAGCCAGTACTTCGGTACTGGCACGAACATGCGGATTTTTTGTGTAAATAAAATTTACTGTTATAAAATGATAGAAATTATTATAAATTAAGGAATGTATCTCCCTCATGCAAAGCTCTGATTCCTTTCACGGATTTGGCTATAGTTTTTGGACCTTTTGGATTATAGCTCTTCATCTTTTATATAAGCTTTGGATTTTAAATATTTTGGCCACGAGCATCATTGAAGAGACATGTATTGTCGAAATGCGCATCTGGTGCAAGTTAATTGGTACCATTAATTTTATTAATGTTCTAATGACTGTACAGTTTCTCTCTATTTTTTATATAATTTTTCCCAAAGCACAAAAAGGTCAAAAAAATAATCGTCATTTAATAGCAATCACTCCTATAGTCTACTTACTAATTTCAACAAAATTTGAGTTATTTCAAGGTCTTGTCTTATTAATAATCTCTGCTTTTTATAGTTTTCAAGATAAAAAGCAAAAACTGAAATACAAATGTCATTAAAAAGCAAAAACTATAATAAGCCGTCAACTGACAATATCGTCCATGTTGACTTATATGCAGATATGTGCTTGCTTTACGAGTGTCTATCTATTATAGTTAAAATATAATAGGCAAAAAACACAAAATATGTAAAAATATTTGAATAAGCTCTCGCCGTGATATAGCCTTTATGTGCTCACGTGGCTCAAAGCAAACACCAATTAATCAATCAATTTAAAAATGGGTAAGAATCTTCATTACTCCAAAAGGAGTCTACTGATCATTTCGACCGTGTACAAAATTATGTGTAGATCTGGCCTTGCTGATTGCGAGTTCAAGTTTTTGTATTTTTAATCCTTATAATTTCTAAGATATTAGAAAAAAACACCAAAAAATGGTAAAAGCCGTCTTTAGGGGACAACAACCTCATTATCGAGATGTCGGTCATTTACAGTTACTGATGCGTTGACCTGTTGGTAAGTCTTGTCTTGCTCACCATTTAAGTTTTGAGAGTGTCTCTCTTAGTATCTTCTTACATATTTCAAGATATTAGATAAAACATCATGGCTAAAATCAACTTTACAAAACAATTACTTAAACAAGGACGCTTCGGACGATTGCAGCGCTATGAATAATTTGTAGATCTTGTCTTGCGGGTATTTTTTTTTTAACTTATTTCAGTTTTATCTATCTAATAATACTTTTGGACAAAAACGCAAAAATCGTCAAATGAAATGCTACTTTATATTAAAAGACAGTAACTCAAATAGGGTCTACTAATTCTGTCATGATATTTATTTGTAGACGTTGTTTTGCTGACTTTTTAGATGTTTTTAGTTTCTCATTATATATCATAATTTTCATGATAATAACTTAGTTATACAGTCTTCACTTTTAAACTTTGAATCTACGAGCTCGATTATTGGAAAAATTACTGGGCATGAGATTTAGCGTGAATACTGAACTCATATAAGAAGTCGTTTGACAGTTTTGATGTACAATTGAAAATAGGTCGATCACGTCATTTTAAACATTTTTGTCACTAACTTTTTGCTATTTGGAAACCTGTGACGGTTGACCCGAGAATCTGTTCTACTTGAACTATTGACGTCATACAAAATCACTTTTCCACAAAGCCACTTGTCTCATATCCCCCCCTTTTTTATGTACCTTAATATAACAGGTATATGTATGAAATCTTTTTCTGAGACAAGTGCCTGTGCTTTTCCATTGTGGCGTCAAATATTTTATATTATGACGTCAAAATTTTAGGGGAACGTTTGTGATGTCCATACTGGCGGAAAAATAGCGATAAGGTGTATTAGTTTTTCCCTATTTAATAATGTTCAATTATAGCGATTTTCTAAATAATAGAATAGGCAAAACTTGCATTTTATTTCATATTAAAAAGTTCTATTTTTTAACCTATGTGGGCCATGGTGTTTGCAGGCGAGGTCACCCGGGTTGCGTTCAATATCGTAGCGGCTACATAGGACAACGTAGATTTTGTTTAACTAGTGAACGTGTAGCCACCCTAGCTGCTACATAGAACTTGATAGCAGTTAGGCTAGCTACTCGTCAAGGGCAGCGTTCAATATCGTAGCTGCTACGAAGTGCTACGTAGATTTTGACTATTGAACGTGTAGCTATAGACTAGTTGCTACATATATATTGATAGCAGCTACGTAGCGGCAAAAATCTACGTAGCTCTATGTAGCTTCTACAGCTACGTAGAAGCTACATAGGGCTACGTAGATTTTTTACCAATGAACGTGTAGCTAGCCTAGCTGCTATCTAGATCATTTTAGCTAGGCTATCTACATGTTCAGTAATCAAAGCCCTATGTAGCTGCTACCGGACATTGAACGCTACCAAGTTTAACACCAGTGAGGGACAGCAAACTGTTCAAGAAACATTTTTTCTTTCACCACATCATTTAATCAAAATAATATCATGTTCAAATAAACAATAAAACTTTTAACATTTCTACCTGGTATGGTAATCATTTAACATAAATCGGTCATATAGTAAATTGGTATAAACTTACTTTTGAAAAATGTCGACTTTTGTTGAAATGATACAGATAGGACATTTTTATTAGTGCTACGTATAGTGCTATGTAGATTTTTTAGTCTACTGAACGAATAGCTAGCCTAGCTGCTATCAATATCTATGTAGCAGCTAGGCTAGCTACATGGGTTCAGTTCAATGTCGTAGTAGCTACGTAGTTTTATGTAGATTTTTACTATTGAACGTGTAGCTATAGACTAAAATATAAATATTGATAGCAGCTACGATATTGAACTCAACCCTTGTTCAAGTCTTAAATCTATGTAGCTGACTACGTAGTCGCTACGATATTGAACGCAACCGCGGAATTCACTTTTGTCTACTGTCCGCACTGACATGTTGATGTTTTCATTTTCATTGATTTATCAATTTGGAAATCGATAAAGAAAATAAGATAAATAATAAGACATAAAGTTGAATCACTGAATAGAAAATGGCTAAAGGAGAAAAATATCATTAACAGAAAATAAATAGAAAAATGAGAAAAATTAAAATAAATATCATTATCAAAATAGAAAAAAATAGAAAAAAGATAATATTCCCCCGATGTCATGTATTATAGAACTGCCTTATATAGAAATAGAAATGACGTCAGAAAATGAGATTGACAATCGCGACGTTTAATATATTTTGTTTTTTGTTTTGCACGACGTAAATGTTAAAATGATAAGGGAATTACCCTTTTATACGCTGGGCAGCGACTATGGCACTGAGATGGCGATTTTGTAAACGAAGTTTAAAGTCTGGTAAAACAGGTTAATTTGGCCAATATAAATAAGCCGTTAATAAACAGTTGAACCGCCAAAAATTATTCCTCCATTTTGTTTCCCCACTTGATACTGTCCGCTATCTATACCACGGCAATTCATTATCATTACTTTTAAATTGATACATGTATTATTCAAAACGAGTATAGCACTTTCAGTAACCTACCTATAACAGGAAAAATGCACAAAAATAAGTATAAATGATTCATTTTTTCTTATATAATGCAATAATTCATATCTTCTCCATTTTTGCCCTTTACCAGACGCGTTATGACGTCAGAGATAGAACCGGAAACTCCGTTAAAAAATCGGTTCGTAAGCGGTATGCTTTTCCGTATTTTCCAAAAGCCTTTTTTTGTTCCTGCTCTGTAGGCTTTTTGTTATTAGAGACGTTAATTCTGAAGAAAGTTACATAGATTCTAATGATTCGAATTAATTGCCAGTTTAATGATAATCCTGAAGACATGGGCTACTTTAACTATGAGGATCAATGAAAAGGGGGTAGTTATTTTGTAAAAATCCCTGAAATTTTTAATAATTTTACACAAAAAAATAAAAATCAATGAAAATATCGCTAGGAATTTTGTTAAATCTCTAATTATACTGTTTAATCATATACATTTTGCGAATTTAGAAAAAATATACTAGAACTGTAACCGATTTTTAACCGGATTAACTTTATGTATCATTGTTATTTTCCTTGTATTAGTTTCTTTTGTTACCTTTTCTGACATCGGACTCGGACCGGCTTCTTTTAAACTGAGTTTGTGCGTATTGCTATGTGTTTCTTTATTCTACATTGACTAGAGGTATAAGGGGAGGGTTGAGATCTCACCGGCAAAACATGTTTAACACCGCCGCACTTTTGAACCTATCCCAAGTCAGGAGCATTTGACCTTTGTTAGTCTTGTATGTTTTTTTACTTAAGGAATGACTGTAATATTTTTTCTGTATAGACAGAAAAAATATTAGTTATTTCTTACTATTTAATTCTTAATTCCATTTTAAACCGAGGTAAACCATGAAAAAATGTGATGTCACATGACTAAATTATGTCTATGATCTGTTAAACAAAACGACGTCAGCCAATCAGAAGACGCTTTGCATCCAAAATTAATCTTTTTTTAGTTCATAAATTTGTGACTTGGAGTTTAGTGTGACTTCCATTTTCACTGAACTAGTACACAATTTTATTTAGGGGCCAGCTGAGGACCACCTGCGGATACGGGATTTACTTGCTGCGTTTACGACCAATTGGTGGCCTTCGGCTGTTGTCTGCTCATTGGTCGGGTTGTCACGTTGTCTCTTTGACACAATATTTCTATTCTCAATCTTATTCAAACATTGTCAAAAGAAAATATCGGTTATAAATTCGGTGTTGTACATCAGGGTGCGGTCGAGTGGGCGGCTGCTAAACAGGGTCATCTTTCTCTTGTCTTTTGACATACGTGTTGGATTATTCCTTTGATGGCGTGCACAAAGATGAGTCCACAAACTTCGTCTTCAAATTTTTAAAATCATTTGCGACGTCGGCATTTTCCCCCAGAAAACAAAAGCGTAACAAAAACACTGGACACTTAGTTTATAACATAATTTTAAACATAAACGTTCAACATATATCTATTTTTTCGAACAACAAAGCACAACAAATGCACATTCTGGCAATCTAAAAAAATATATGCTAAGATCAGTGTAAATGATATATAGTAAGCGGCTATGTCGTGGACCCTATTCAGAAAATAGCGTTAAAACGTCATTTCTTTAAACTGTAACATAATAGCTGGGTCGTGTTCAATGTCGTAGCAGCTACGTACTGCTATTAATATCTCTGTAGAAACTAGGCTAGCTACACGTTAAATAGTCATAAATCTACGTACCGCTGTAATGCTACGTAGATTTTGACTATTGAACGTGTAGACGTTACGCACGTTATTGCGTCAATACTGTGTATTCAACAAGTCCACACTAACAAACAGCTTTTCTATAAAATCATAACAGTTAAGATATATAAAACTTATATCCATAGACTAGACAGGTAAATACTATTTCTAAAAAAAGTGCAATATTAGTTACACAGTGTGCAATTGTCCTAATACGAGAATTTATCGGGTCAATAAAATTCATATCGGGTGAGGCGAAGCCAAACCCGATATGAATTTTATTGACCCGATAAATTCCGTATTAGGACAATTGAACACTGTGTAACGAATTTATCCTGATTTTGTTATATTACATATTATTATATTCAAATTCAATGTAAGGACAATATCAATACATATAATTTAGATATTAAATAAAAAAAAATGGGAAAAATAAAAAATATTATGACTACAAAGCAACTCAATTGTTTTTTGTTTTTTTTTATTAGGTCAGTGGTATAAGGGAGATAATACCAATTGACGTAATATATAAGGGAGATAATTCCAATTGACGTGATAAAAAATTGTACTGAAATTTATTAGGACAATATCAGCCAATCAAATTGCGAGAAATTACTCTAAATCAGGATAAATTGTTTTATCATACTTTACTATAGTCTAAAATAAGGACAACATATTGACAAAACGTCAAAAATATGCGTGTCAGACGTAACAGACTATACGCATAATAACTTTAGCAGGGGTGTTTGTGTTTTCAAAACAGTGTTATATCCACGAAAATTCGAATAAATGATATGCTTTATATATAAAGTATTAAAATATTACTGAATTTGCGTTCCTGTAACGATCAACGCTATTTTTTGGTAAAAACAAATAGTGGTCATTATGGTCAGATTTTGGAAAATGTTAAGTTATCAAAATTTATAGGTTTTAAAATATAAGATTATATGATATTTCGTTTGTGTAAATTATGCTCACAAAAGTACATACATAGACCATATCAGAATCGAATGTTTGCAGCACTCACACTTCATATAAAAATGCAACGGCGTCTGGCAAATGTCTTGCAAGATGTCCAATGTCGGATTATGCCGCTTTTTACAAATAAATTGGCATTTGCGACGCTATTCATTGAAAAATTAGATTAGTTGCATGCTACATAGTGCTTTTCCGTAATTGTGCTTTAACTTTGCAAAACAGCTACATAGTTTTTAATAATTTGCGTAGTCAAAAAGACTTCGTTTTTAAAGAAATGAAATGTCTTGCAAGTTTGTCCACTGGACGATTTTCATACGTTTTCAACGTTGCCTATTCGGGGTACGCTATTTATGGTGAATCATCTGTATTTTACCTCAGCCAGAATTTTCTTGATGGTCAGATGCTATCAATAAGATCACAAAGTATTAATAAAAATCCGATGACTGGGGTTGTTCGTTTAGATGAGGTTCTTAAGTTGTGAAAAGTTAGTATCATGAGAGGATAAAAAAATCCTCTTTTTCAAATTTTCAAATTTGGGAAGCGTAAAACTTCGATTTTTTTTTATTTCTCTGCAATAAGATTCATATGTATAGAACTTGAAAGTAAAAATAAAATTGGGCCTAAAGCGTGCCATTGGCTATTTACACCTCTCCACATCATACAAAGCTTGTAAATATATGAGAGGAATTATAATTAACCTTTTCTGTCTGACAATCGTTTCATTTCTTAATCTAATTGTATCACTATTAGTAAATTGAATTTTATAATCAAGACCCGTTTAACTTGTAATTCCCGACAAACTTTTTATAGTAAAGCAAAATATATATCTTCCTCCTTTCCGGATCTAAATGGGGAAACTTGCATTTTATTACGTGTTATGTCAATTGGTCTCTGGTAGAGAGATGTCTCATTGGCACTCATCATACCGTATATATCTTCTCATTTCATATAGATTTATGCATTACCCAAATACGATATATTTTGTTGTTTGTTGCTTACGTTACTTTCAGTGGGAAATATTTCATGCATATTCAGTACAACTAATCATTAAGAAGTATCCATATTGATATGCAAAACAAAAATTACAAGCGAAATAAAAAAAACTTATCCCAAATAATCATTAATCGCCGTAAAACGTAAGAAATTGACGTTACCATAGAGACGTAATATCGTGCTTAACGTCGTAGCTATAGACTAGTTGTTACATAGATATTGATAGCATGCAGCTACGTAGCCGCTCCGGTCTTTTTGTATTATGTGTTGGTTTATTCCATTGGCATTTTTCTTCTGTCTATTGACATATGTGTTGGTTTATTCCTTTGTCGTCTTTCTTCGGTCTACTGATTTATGTTGGATTATTCCTTTGTAATCTTTCTTCTGTCTTTTGACATATGTGTTGACTGTGATTATTCCTTTGTCATTTTTTCTTCTATTTTTTTTACATGTGTTGGAATATTCCTTTGTCATCTTTCTTCTCAATCTGTCTATTGACATATGTGTTGAACTATTCCTTTGTCATTTTTTTCTTCTGTCTTTTGACATATATGTTGAATTATTTCTTTGCCATCTTTCTCCTGCATATCTATTGACATATGTGTTGAATTATTCCTTTGTCTTTTTTCTATTGTTTTTTGACATAAGTGTTGGATTATTCCTTTGCCATCTTTCTTCTGTCTATTAACATATATGTTGGATTATTTCTTTGTCATTTTATTTTAGCCATTGATCACCCTTTAAATTTGACGTCACCCCTGTTCGGGATTTATGTTTCTTTATTATTTTTAGCTCGGGCCAATGGGAGCTTTTCTCATCACAAGGCGTCCGTCGTCGTCCGTTAACTTTAAAAAAAAATCTTCGTCTTTGAAACTACTGGGCCAAATAAAACCAAACTTGACCTTAATCATCCTTATATATGGTATTAAGTTTAAAAATTATATTCGGCTTGTATCTCTGAAACTTAAGCATTTACAGCAATCTGTGGTAAACATGTTTATCAGGTGAAATGTAAATGTGCTGAAATTTTCAGACGCATCAGACAACTTGTTTTTTTGGTGGCTGCCACTGAATTGGTAATTTAAGGAACTTTTGCAGTTTTGGGTTATTATCTTGAACATAATGACAGATACAGATAAACTGTAAACAGCAAAATTGTCAATTTTTAACAATTTTTTGTAACTTTTTGTTTTCTTTTACAAAAATCTTCTCCGCTGAAACTGCAGGGCCAAATTAATCCAAATTTGATATAAATCATCCTTAGGGTATCTAGTTGGAAAAATGTATGTGATGACCCTGACCATCAACCAAAATGGTCGCCATGGCTAAATATTTATTTTTATTTTTGCCTACTATCATGAAAACAATAATAGATACAGAGTTGAAGATGATTAACAAGACAAGTTCTACATATAGGTCAACCTGGTCGAAATTGTCATTCCTTATTAGAGTTATTGCCCTTCGATGATGATTATTTACTAATCTTTGCGTTTTTTGCCTTCTATCTTAAAACTATATTAGAAAGATAGAAAATTAGCTAGGCAAACATGATCAGCAAAACGAAAACTAGTACAATGAAGACAATATAGAATAAATGGTCAGACGACTCCTTTTGGAGTTATTGCCCTTAAAAGACGATGTTCACCTTTTTTTTTGCGTTTTGTCATAAATGATAGAAAATGATAACAGATAAAGATACACTTTAAATCACAAAATGATCAGCAAGTCAAGATCTACTAATAATTTAAATTTTGCCGATATAGTATAGTAGACTCACTTATTATATAGGAATGATTGCCTTTAAATTAGAATTTTATTTATCCTCTTTTGTGTTTTGAGAAAAAACTAAAGAAGTTAGAGAGAAACTAAACATGATGATAAATGATAAGCAATACAAGATCATTTAAACTAATTTTTGTCATGAATTCTATTCTTGTCTTCAATGTTGGTGAGTGTCCGTTGTTGAATATGCACATAGACCAAGGTGAGCGACACAGTTAGTTTTCAGTGTTGCTGGTCTATTGTTTATGTCTTATAATATCTGTTTCGGGTTATGTCTTTTGTTCATTAAATTGCCCTTCTTTATAACTATTGTCTTACGGTTGCATTTTATTTGTAAATAAGTCTTTTTGGTTTAGACATGAGTTTTATTACATTTAAGGACCTTTGTCAAAACTACTTTAAATAGTAAAAATATTTGAAATTCGTATCTATAAACATAAGACTTGGAAGGAAATCTACGATGAAGGATGAGTGAACGGGTGTGTGGTTTATTACATGTTCACCGATATCCATAGTTTGTTAGGGAACTATTTTGAGAGGATACGATGCTGCTGGACTTCAGTTCGGTTTTTTTTCATGGACAATTAAACATTATAATAATGAATAGAAACAGTAAAATTGAGAATGGAAATGGGGAATGTGTCAAAGAGACAACAACCCGACCAAATAAAAAACAACAGCAGATGGTCACCAACAGGTCTTCAATGTAGCGAGAAATTCCCGCACCCGGAGGCGTCCTTCAGCTGGCCCCTAAACAAATATATATACTAGTCCAGTGATAATGAACGCCATACTAATTTCCAAATTGTACACAAGAAACTAAAATTAAAATAATACAAGACTAACAAAGGCCAGAGGATCCTGACTTGGGACAGGCGCAAAAATGCGGCGGGGTTAAACATGTTTGTGAGATCTCAACCCTCCCCCTATACCTCTAACCAATGTAGTAAAGTAAACGCATAACAATACGCACATTAAAATTCAGTTCAAGAGAAATCCGAGTCTGATGTCAGAAGAGTATCTTTTTCTGTAAATAAAACTAAAAGCTGACATGGTTTATTTAAAGATAGACAACCAATCTATCGGATTCAAATCATTTAAAAAGAAAAATAATGTATTGCCGTATATGACCTTTTAATTGCCGATAGGGTTAAATGCATTAATTTATTTAAGGGGTAGGGTATTTTTTCATAAGAAAACTGTGTCCGGGATACATTTAAATTAGTTGATATTATCAACGGACGGTATTTACTATTGAATGTCCGGTGGACACTATTTCATGCATTGGCGGACATTATTAAATCTCATAATACTTTGTTACTCTGTTCTGACGTCAAATTATAAACTTGAGTTACTTCATTTGGCCCATACTTTAGCATTTTAAGTAATGTGAATTTAAATGTTAAAAATAGATAAAAAGCCTCAAGGTAAACAATTAATGGAATATGGTGATATGTTCTTTGTTTTTGTTTTATACGTTTTAGCACAAAACTGTTGAATACAACACTGATGCATGCAAAAGGATGAAAACGATTATAATAAGATTATTTTTTTTTTATCAAAGTTGCACTGGAAACAAATTCAAACAGATCAATATTTTAGCTTTTCGCATTAAATGTCGTAAATGGTAATATATATTCGAGATAGTAAATAATGGACACATATCTGTTATAGCTCGATACTATAATTTATGTATCAATAGTTATGACAGTTTACTCAAGCATTAGAATATGCAGCTGCGTTTCACTTTAAAAACATAGTTATGCCGGAACAATCTATCTTTATAATTTCTTTAATATAGAATTCCATTTCTATCGCGCAACTGTTACTCTTGAACTAGATTGGGGTGGGGTGGGGGCGTCTAAATTAAAATCCATATATTTTTTTAATAATTTGTCTAAAAGTAATCTATATCATGCTTTTTTTTTAATTTGATTAAATGTATAGGTTACCGGGCAATCATACCACATCTTCTTTTTTATATATTTTATTCTCACGCTAGTGATTGTTCAAAATTGTCAGATTTTGTATAAATTATGCATGGAAAACACAAATTAGTGCTACATTGAAAACGAAAACTGCAACATATTTTGAGATAAAGTATGAAAAGATAGCTCTAATGATATACTTTGATATAAGAAAAAGAAAAAAATTGGGTCACTAGACTCGTTTTCTTGAAGAAAAAAATCAATTACGTACACAGAATGAACACAATATGGAGCTCTTTTTCGGCAGAGTAAATGCATGATATATAACTGAGCATTGGATCTAAATTGTGTTGTGTACACGGTTCAACCATATACTGAAAATATTTCTTTCAATAATTTCTTTAAGCTCCACCTACAATGTTTTTATGTTTTATGTTTTCTGGTCTGTCCGTTCGTTCGTTAACTCCGTTCGTCCGTCCTTCCGTCTGTCCCGCTTCAGGTCAAAGTTTTTGGTCAAGGAAGTTTTTGGTGAAATTTAAGTCAAATCAACTTGAAACTTAGTACACATGTTCCCTTTGATATGATCTTTCCAATTTTAATACCAAATTAGAGTTTTTACCCAAATTTCACGGTCCACTGAACATAGAAAATGATAGTGCGAGTGGGGTTTCCGTGTACTGTGGACAAATTCTGGATTAATCACTATTTATCCCTGTCCCTTTTTTTCTAAGAGTCCTCAACCCCCGATCTTCTATAAACTGTTCTTGTCTATCAATGTCGATTCAGGAAAAATGGCAGTTTATTGACAGTTCGGTGATTTTGTACAAACTATAAGCTCTGATCAGCGTAACTCTCCATGTTCCGTGCCTGTTATTCCGAGGGCAGAGGTTGTCGTTTGGTGATGATCTTTTTCATATTTATTTTTCGTTCATTGTTTTGTACATAAATCGGCTGTCAGTTTTTCTCGTTTAAATTGTTCTGTTTGTCATTTCGGGGTCTTTTAGCTGACTATTCGGTATGCTCATTGTTAAAGGCCGTACGGTAACCATTAATTGTTACCATGTATGTTACTTGTTATCTGGCGGAGAAATGTCTCATTTATAATCATACCACATCTTATTTAATATATTTACACTGTATTTCACATTAAAGATAACAACGTGCATCAATTAATCAATCAATCAATAAACTTGCATTTTTGTTTTATATAAACTTGCCGGTTGTTATAACACAAATAATAAACTATTTAAACAAATCGGATTAATATTAAGAGTCTTATTTTAAAGTTAAAATCAATACCATCAGAAATTATTTTGACATTTTCCCTACAATAAATTAGATCCGCCCACCTCTGTGTCATGTTCACTTCCTTATGATCCGCCAGTTAACACGGTGACAGTCAAGGAGTAGATACATTCACAATGACAGCAATCGACAGAGAATCTATATATGATGCCTATGAAGAAGTACGAAAAGACGGCTCAGAAACTAACTGGTAAGATTTTTCAAAATAAAAACAAATCTCGCTATTTGAGATTCAAATAAACGAATACCGGCGTTTTGACCTTTGACTTTCGGTCACATGATATTTTTTTTCTTTAATTTGAAATATATTTTTAATATTTCTTTTTTTGCAGGCTGCTTTTGAGTTTTGACGATGCTAACAAAATAGTTTTAGATTCAACCGGTGTAGATTTTGAAGAATTTCGTGAAAAATTTACAGGTGAGCTTTCTTTTTGATTTTGTTCAATTCAATTTTTTCAAATACCTTAATCCCCAAAAATGTAATAAAATACCTGTCTCATATATATGCATGACGTATATAATGTTATTTTTATGATGAATTACAAATCTGTAAAACGTACAAGGCTTGCTCTAACAGATTAATAAAAGGGTGCGGTTTGACCCTTTTCTGTAATGTTTCCTTTTTTATTTCTTATTTAAAAAAAATCTGAAGTAGATATTTACACGCACATTGTACTATTATTCATTTAAGAATGCAATTTACAACCCATACAATTACGTACATGCATGTAAATCATGACCTGTCATTATATGTTAACACCATATATGGTAATGATATTGTCACTATATATAGGAGATACTTTTCCAAATGTAATCATGCGATTTTTCTGTTGTTGTAATTGAAATTCAATGAAATTATACGACCTTGTAATATTTGGTCTATCAGAATTAATTTTTTTAAATTTTTGATCAATTTGAATAAAACAAAATTAAAAATGAGACATTTTTTGTTCTTTTTTCTACATGCATACTCACGGTCATTTTGTCCGTGTACTAAGGGAAAATATCATAAAATATACTTCAATATAAAGATGAAATGTATCCCATAAAATTCAATTAAGCAATATCATTATACTTATCAAAAAATTGGTCAAGGAAACTTAGCTTCTCGTATATTGTAATGTAAAACAAAATAATATAATACCCGAGAGGGAGGCTCAGTATCTAAGGGGGCAATAGAACATAATTTGAAGGAGCGACAGCACGAGGGTTGTATCGCCTACCAGTGGAACATATATATATACAAGCGGTTATGTCCTATAGAATATCCGTGGTTATAATGATGGCGTTCATAAACTTTCGAAAAGATTTTGTCGATTCTTTTCATGTTGTTTTGTATCAAAATTACCAATAGGTTTTGCTTTCTTCCGTTTACAAACAACATATAATAACTGCATATATAGCTGTACTTGGCATACCCTTTGACCTATTAACCTTTTGTACAGAGCAAATATTTGAATTAAATTTTAACGTATTTTTAAAAGTGATAAACTGATATTGATGGTCCCTCGACATTAAATTCATATAAAATGGAGATAACCTGAAGCGGATTATGTTTAAAATATGTTTCTCGAGCTTAGTATGACGTGTTTTCCTGTAACATTGACCGTTTCAGTACAACAATTTTAGTTTAGTCATAAGTACATACTTTTATTATATAATTCTGTTGTTGATAACGTGTTATTTAGTTATTTCAATGATCACATAATTGTACGTCTCATTTCATTGACAGGGAAATAATTGTTGGTGTTTTAAATAAATGCGGTATTTCCTTGTATATCAATGCTTTTTTAATCAATTTCTTAAACTAGTTCCTTCCCTTTTATTTAGGCATATATCATAAAAAAAAAGACTACTTGTGGTAAGCTTAAGAGTTTATTGTTAACTCTGCTAAGCCTATTTTGATTCTCCAAAAGGTCTCCTCTTAAAGTTTTGATTGCACTTTGGGCATATCTTGATATCGATATATACTGAAGGTATAAAAATGAATCCAAATTAATGTGAAAACAAATGGAATTATCCAACCAACCTTTCACAAATATGTGTTGTTAGTCCTCACATCGGTCACTCAAGTTGAATATATGATATACGAATTCGGCCTTGAGTTTAACTGAGTGCGGACAATCTCCAAAAACATATGTCTACGTTTGTCAGGTCGTTGAGTTGTGAATCTAAGTAAATATATGTCAACAAAAAAGACTCTGTTTTTATAAGTTTCCTCCGTCCAGTTTGTCTTCCGATAACTTTTTTTTTCACGAAGATTGTTTAAACATTTTCGGATAAAGATTTTAAATTATTTATGGACAGTTTTAACAAGAATGTTGTTTGTGTAAGTCATACACTGAATTTTCAAAAAAATAAGTGCACCATGTTACCGAGATCTTTTTCAAGCTATAGGCTCAAGGCTCAAGGCTAGAGATCGTCTGAAATAGTGCACACAAATGACTAACGTTAGAGACCACTTCAAAAGTTGAATGTAGGATAAAAAAAACTTAATTCATATAGTTTTTTCACTGACCCCCCCCCCCCCCCCCCCCCAAAAAAAAAAAAAAAACTCGCAAACTATTTGAATTAAGTTTTTTATCCTTCATTTTGATGTCGTCCCTTAGCAAGTCTACCAGAACGGGCTTTGTGTTTAAGATTTTGTAGAAAATTATTTTTAAAAATTACTCTTGGTGAAAAGTTTTGTTATTGCACTTATTCTTGCAATTTTACAATCATTCGCTGTAGTTGAAGCCCTTAACTCGTACTTCCCGCTTCTTCTCTTCTTACGGGAAGTAAAAGTAAAGGGCTACCATGTATAAATCACTTAAATGTTTTAAGTAAAACATATCGAAAAATCTTGAGACACAAACAAGGGGAAAGAATGTTCATGCCCTAGTTTATGTGGCTTAAATAGCAAAAACATCTCTTTCAAGATTAAACTGGCAAGGCGAAAAGTTAAAAAAAATGGAAGATTATATATATATATTTTTAATATATGTGAATGTTTTCTGATTTTTATGGAACATTATAAGTCGTTTAATACTAGTGTGCCTCTAAATGGTAGACAAAACAATTTTGTAAAAGTAAAATAGGGAGGAAGTAAATCCAACTAAGAGACAGGCGAAAAAGATTCAGCATATGATTATATGTGAAATGATATTTTTTAAATAAAGCTCGAAATATTTATGCATTGAAAACATTCTTTTGTAATAAAATGTTGCATTCAATAAAATGTTGCATACGAAGACGACAGAATCGTTTTATTGTAGAGTGATTATTAAATGTTGTCAACTATACTAGTGTATATGAAAAACTTCTTTCAATACAATTTGTATAACTGAAAACGTGGTTGGAATATCAAATTATAGACCCATCACCTTAAGAACGTCAATATAGCATTTGATTATAAGATTAAGATTTGTTGGTTTACAAAGTTCATTTAAAATATTCTCTGCCCCAAAATAAATATATTGATAAAGCAAGCTATAATAACTAATATATGCACGGTACACTATAGTAAAAAAAAACATAATACACACTACAGTAGCAATTATGTAGAAGGGTTAAATTGAACATAATATTTAAAAGGCTTTTGTGATTGAATGACGAATTTCCGTTTTATAAGAACATCCTCTACATTTTCCTGTTGAAGTGTTAAGATAGGACTTGTAATATTTTCAGTATTCCGGTTACTAGCAAATTTCACCCGTGTAGTTAGCTTAAGAGCCAAATAATTTTTAAAGTTTTTAAAATGTATTATTTTGTGTTTATTTTGCATAGTTAGCAAAAAAAGCCGATAGAAATGATCTGTAAAATATGTATAAGATCTATTATTGCATGTATTTAATAAGATATTATGAAAGTACAATTACTAAAGTTTTTTCTTCATACATTCGAAGAAGTAGGGATGTGTGGTATAGGTCAGTAAGACACTAATACAACAACAAAAATAACCATTGTTGAAGATAGTACTTTGACCTATAATTGTTAACTTTTTATACATTTTGACTTGAATGGAGATTTGTCTCATTGGCCTCGTACTACATTTTCTTATTCATATTCGACATAAATAAAGTTGTTAGTTTTCTCTCGGAAAAAATAGTAAATATAACATGTTATGAAACACAAACATTGTGCAAGCATCATACCAAAGATGGAAATAGTGAGAAAGATTTATCTGGGATATCATTGATTAGTTTTTTTTACATTAATAAAAATCCTTGATGATACATACTTTTTTTGCAGATGAGGCACGACTGTTTGGTTACCTGAAAGTTATAAGTGGAGATGAGTTGAGCAAACGATCAAAATTCGTCCTCATCACATGGATAGGTCCAAAAGTTTCAGTTCTGAAAAAAGCAAAAATGTCCGCTGATAAAGGAGTAGTGAAAGAAGTTTTACGAGTAATATCTTGTTCTAAATATTCATTTAATTTCATTAGAGTAACTAGTTTTGCTGGAATAAACCGGTCTAAAGTTATTAATATTTATTAGAATTAGAGTGTCGATATTGTAAATTCATTGTAAAAGTGTGGCGAAAAATACCAGAGGGACACTAAACCTCAAAGATCGAAAATAAACTGACAACGCCATGGCTAAAAAAGAAAAAGACAAACAGACAAACATAATACACATGACACAACATAGAAAACTAAAGAATAAGCAACACGAACCCAACCCAAAACTGGGGATGATCTAAGGTGCTCCGGACGGGTAAGCAGATCCTGCTTCACATGTGGCACCCGTTGTGTTGCTCATGTTATTACAAACCCGTTCTAAATTGCTGCAAAAGAAATAAATATTTGACATGTAATACTCTTAGCTAAAGGATTGTATAACGTGATCAAATTGAAATGTTATTTATATAGCTGTTCTTAACATGTTACCGTTTATTTTCAGAACTTTGCTATAGAAGAATTATTTACTGACCGTAGTGAAGTTAGAGAAGAAAGTATTAAAGCAAAAGTAGCAAAGGCAGGAGGAGCAAATTATGGTACAGGAGCCCGATGATCTCAGTTAATAAAATGGCGGGATGAGAACGGTCTATAACAAACATAAAACCAAAGACTGTGAAATTGTGTTGATTTATATCCCTGTATGTCTCAGAGAGTTTTTAAAATTTTATATGAATGTATCTACAAAATTTTCTCCCAATAAGCTAACAACAGGGAAACAATTGGGTGCTGTAAATACAGGGATAGCAAGTATTAATGGGACATCGAAATCTACTGTTTTAATATATAGTAATATTTGATAAATATTTGTTTTACCCATTTCAACCATTCCTTACTTGTATTTTATATTGTAGGTTAATGTTCTTTCATATTCATATGTCTCATTCCAGTTATTTATGAATATTTTACAAATACTTTATTATTTTTACAATAGAATAAAGTCGTATATGACAATTATATTGTGTCAAGTGTTTCCTTATGCGTCCTAGGCATCCGTGTAAAAGGGCTTGAGATTGGCGATAAAGTGAACACATGTACTAGACATTAATTTAAAAGAAACTGTACATGTATTTGAATACACCACCGACTTACTAAATCAGCGGTACTTGTTTAAAATACAAATAAAATAAAATCTTATCAAAGTTTTATTAATTGTCGAAACATTGCAAACAAAGTAACACAAGCTCTAGTGAGCTTTTAAAATCGACATTATTATATATTACACACACACAAAATGGCATGCAAACAAACACACATATCAAGATAGACATACATATAAAAAGACACAAAACAACAGGTATTCAAGCTCACAAGCACATAAGCAAAATAAGATAATACTTCATGCACTTTACTATATAGTAACCCCCGCCAAAAAAAAGGGTAACTGGGGAATAAGTATGATCACTTAGTCTTCTCCCAATCGGCAGTAAAACGCATGAAAAAGTGGGACGTGCGGGATGTATCAAGTTTGAAGCCACATCCGGCCAGACTAGGCCGTTAGATCCGATGCCTCGTGTAAAGATAGTGCCAGCTCTTTGTATAAACGTTGCAAGGGCCAAAGGTGGCCTGTTGCAAGGCAACATTTCTGTCCCTATCCAATATACCCTCATTTTCCAGTGGCAGTCCCAATTTCCCCGACCCTCATCCCGGATGGCCTCTATTACAAGACCTATCTGTTGTAATTATTGTTTACTTGGTATCGTCCTGAACATGCTTGAAATATTTACCACTGGTCGTTAAGCAACCAGCAACCAATCGATCTATGTAGTAAACAAACATAAAAAAAACCACATCACAACCTAAGGTCTCTCCTGGACATTTGAAGGTCCCTACTATGTAGTGGTTACCTGAACTACACAAAAACCAGTAAAATACCGTTCCATCTCGGCCTCTAGAACGTGTTCTACAACTAATCTTTCAGTGTTTTAACTAGTTCCTTAACTATTATCAAAGAACTTACCGTAAACGTTTGTAATAAAATATATAAAAATAGTGGAATTAACTATTTTCGGAGTTTGGAATATTCTTTGGATGTTTTCGATACATTGTTTGCTTTTGGTGGTCTTTTTGACGATTTTGTTGATAGTTCTAACTTTTCAACTCTTTACACTACACCTCCACACAATATCATACATCAAAAGGTGTCATATTTAATTAAATGGTTGTTTGGTAAATCTGAACGCAAATATATTTGCTGTAACTCATTTAAAGCCTTCTTCACTAATGAGAAAGGTAGATATGCTAGATATACTTACTGGAGGTGTGATGAGAAGATTGAAGCTGCTAATTTTCTCCTTACTAATATTTATCTACGTTTTGGCAACACAACTTATCTGCAGATTGTAGGTATTCCTATGGGCACTAATTGCGCCCCTTTAATAGCAGACTTATTTGTGTACAGTTATGAATCAAAATTTATGACTAAACTCAGTAAAGACACGTCAAAATTGCATTTCATTGACAAATTCAACATCACTTACCGTTTTCTTGATGATGTTTTTTCGTTAAATAATCAATAATTTTCTATACAGCCGAAATTTACCAAAAGAAACTTAAATAAATCAAATTTAAACGCTAACTTTTTTCCCAGACTTATAAATTCACGACAAAAGGAACGATTTTTCGTCCCCTATTATTGATTTTCCTTTTTTGGACTGCCAATACGTATTGAGAAATACTCTTAATCGACACTCAAGATTTAACACACAAAAAGCTTGCAAAATTAAAAAAGATATACAAAGCACTTTATTTTATTTTTTGTAGGTATAAGCGAATTTATAAGTCTGGTATGATCAATGAAAGAATGAGATGATCTGTGATTTCACTTCGGTTATGATGAATAAACGAATCGATGCTATTTAAATCTTAATTGTAAGCACATCGAAGTTGTAACTGAAAAAGCAAAAACAGCTGCTTAAACAAAAAACACGTTCGTTCAAACTTTCATTGAACTCTTTTTCATTCCGCTCACAATGATCATTTTTCTCGAGCCTGCAACTTTTGTTGCAGAAAGCTCGACATAGGGATAGTGATCCGGCGGCGGTGTTAGCTAACTTCTTAAAAGATTAATATTTTATAGTGTGGAAGACCTGGATGCTTCATACTTTGTATATAGATGCCTTGTGTTACGAAGTTTCCGTCAGTCAATGTTCAATGTCCTTGACCTCATTTTCAGGGTTCAGTGACCACCTGAAAAAAAAGTTCAGTTTTTTTGTAATGTTGAATTCTCTCTTATTATAAGTAATAGGATAGTTTTATTTGGTATGTGCGTACCTTGCAAGGTCTTCATGCCCGTCAGACAGTTTTCACTTGACCTCGACCTCATTTAATGGATCAGTAAACAAGATTAAGTTTTGGTGGTCAAGTCCATATCTCAGACACTATAAGCAATAGGTCTAGTATATTCGGTGTATGGAAGCACTGTAAGATGTAGTGGTGTACATGTCCAACTGACAGGTGTCATTTGACCTTGACCTTATTTTCATGGTTCAGTGGTTATATTTGAGTTTTTGTGTTTTGATCTGTTTTTCTCATACTTTATGCAATAGGTCTACTATATTTGTTGTATGGAATGATTGTAAGGTGTACATGTCTAGCGGCAGATGTCATCTGACCTTAACCTCATTTTCATGGTTAAGTGGTCAAAGTTAAGTTTTTGAGTTTTTGTCTTTTTATCTAATACTATATGAAATAGGTCAACTATATTTGGTGTATGGAAATATTTTATGATCTATATGTCAGTCGCGCAAGTTTTATTTGACCTCGACCTCATTTTCATGGCTCATTGCTCAGTGTTAAGTTTTTTGTGTTTTGGTCTATTTTTCTTAACTATAAGCAAAAGGTCAACTATATTTGTTGTATGGAAGCATTTTTAGCTGTACATGTCTGCCTGGTATGGTTCATTTGACCTTGACCTCATTTCCATGGTTCATTTGTCTTTGTTTAGTTATCTTGGTTAATGTTAAGTTTATGTGACAGTTGTAATAAAGCTTTCTATTTAGGACTACCAACATAATATCAATGATTAGTAAAGAAGGCGAGACATTTCAGCGTGTGCACTCTTGTTAAATTAAGGCCTGTACAGTTATAATAAAACATTTTGAAGAGATGTTAGCTTGTTGGATAAAGAGAGATAACTCTAAAGGTACCATTGACACTTTCACCAATAACAGAAAAATTCTTCTTCCAGATTCGGGAGTAGACTCCCAGATAGGAGTGTAAACTTGCCGGAGTCGTTAATCAGTATTAAGCATTTTGTCTTGAAAAATCACACATGAGAGATAAAAATGTTTTGTCTTCGTTATCATTCCTTGTGTAAGCAGAAAACTTTGGGAAGAATGGTTATTTCAAATCTAGGTTAATAATTTTGTTCTCTTAGAAAACTAGTCTTCTCTAGTTATTACGAGGGCACTGGAGTGAGAAAAAAAATCGCCCTCCGCTTGGTATTTACCTTAGTGTGTGTGTTAAACATGTGAATATAAAGCTACTCATATTTAGAAGTTGGTGCATGCATAATAATCAATAATAATGAAAAATGATAAAGAGGGATATATATGATATAAACAGGAGAGAGAAAAAAGTTACGAGTATACATAAACTTTGCAGTTACGTGCATTTCCATTCCACGACTTACTAATATAAGTTAACGAACAGCAACATAACAAGTTTTCTTGAATCATCAGGTCATGTCATCTTTCAATTAAAATGCAGCTGCGATATGTTCTCTGGCTAAATAATTTAAAATTTGGTGACTATTAAACGCATCTATCCCATCGAAATTCACTCAGATACATGACAACAGATACAGTTAAGTCTGCATCAATGAGGATCGGTTGAAAACAAAACTTTTCGACAAAAGAGATGATTTGCTTCCCAATTTTGAACTTTCTATTTCTATGTAGCCATATTCCAGCAGCGCCAGGCTGCATATTGGGTATATGTAATGTATATTATGTATAAACAGCTTCACACTGTTATAGACCACGGTAAACTGCACAAACCATACAATGACTTGAAAACGCCAACATAATCTGTGATGCAATAAATACATTTCTTAAACTTTGTGATTACTGTGCTCAAAAGGGGTTCTAATCTTTTAATTATTGTTCTCAATTATTCATCAATTTCAAATGTATATTCTGCTTTGTTTCAATTTATTTCACATTTTGTACAAATTCAAATCATTTATGAGCAATATTTAGTACATCTTATAACATGTACGAGATTCTTTTGAACATATTTTTACTTGTATTTTTGCATTGTAAGAGTTTTAACATGTACAATATTATAACATGTAAAAAATTGCAACTTGTACACGACATATATATCTCCTGGATGGTACGATATGCTATCAGACCTAAAAACTGTATCCATATTGGTTAATCTTTAGTTTTCAAGGCCTTACGTATGTTGTGTGTTTGTAGACTGTTGTTTGTCGTTTATTGATTTTCTGTCATAGAGGGGTTGCTTCTCACAAGGAAGCCACGGTATTAATTAAAAACAAAGAGTTCCAAGTGGTGAAGTTAAAATCATAATTGTAACCACGACCAACATAGCAATATTTACAAACATACATTCTTTAGATTTAACATGTTTAAACAACATTCATATTTTTTTCAAGTCAAATCATTTTGAATATCTTTCGCCTCTTTTTTAAAGGAGTTCTAGCCATATGCTGATGTTTGAGTCTTATGTATAACTGTATAATATGGAATATCTATAACACTACATAAGAAGTCCATTACTGTCTTCTGATTATATCTAAAATCTTTACCGTGATAAACAGAACTAAGTCATGCAGACATGGTAACAGGTTGTCACAAAATACCGTGCATTAAAGATCATTAAAATTACTCCACTGGCTTAAATTTACCTGCTGTCTCAGTGTCTATAGCAGCCTTGTGTGGGTTCAGACATGTCCGTGCTCTTCCAATCTATTATGAGTGGTTTTTTTTTCTGATAGATATATATGTTATGGGTTTTGTTTTGTCGAATTCAGGCTCCTTACGGGGGAGATGTCTGGTCGGAATGGATCATTTAGTATGCTTTGTAAATTTATTGGCCCTGCGGCTTCTAATTTAATATTTCGCTAGTAAGCAGTCCCTAAGCAGTAGGGCTATGATTTTATTCAGTATGTTTGATGAAGTTCCTATATATTTTTGTCGGAAAAAAAGGGTGTCTACATCATCTTCTTAAGTAAGTATAGATCAGTATACCTTCTGTATATTTCCAATATTTCCAAATATTAAGCTTATCTTTATTTCAATATATTATGATTTTAGTTGCTTAAATCTTTTGATATTGATCAGCATTTTATTATTGTTGTTAACTGACGATTTTTGCAAAAATCGAGTTGCAGTTGAATGTATTTGTATATGAATCAAGACTCTGTAAGTGTTGGCAGGCTCTTTCCAATATATCATATTAATACCCTTTAAAATGAAGTCCGTTATTATACGTTACTTTTCTTCATATACTTTGGTATTAAACTACACCAGATTTGAGGGTCATTAAGGCGTTTAAAAAATAGTTAATTTCTTAAGCCCAAAAAAAGAACTTTTAGACAAAGATTGCAGGATTTCGACAAATTGACAATTTTTGGCGTGGCGTCAACTGTTTTGAAGGAAATATTCGTTTCTTAAGACAGATAATAACACGAAAATGACACAGTATATTCAAGTTAGTGAAGATGAACATGATGAACCAATTGAAATACCGAGTGAAACGGATGGCACTCTCCTTCTTTCAACATTAGCAGCGCAGTACCCAGGGGCCTGTGGACTAAAATACAGAAATCCATCAACCGGAAATTTCCGTGGTGTTCGACTAAGCGAAGGGCTATTGTATCCTCCAGATAATCACTGGGGAGACCATGTTTACATTGTAGTATTCCCTAAAGGTGCTTACTCAAGAATAATGTTTTGGGTTTCCAGATGACAAATAGACATGATAGAGAATCGAACTGTATTTTGATATTAATTTAAATTTTTGGTTGACTGTTTTAGACCACTAAACCAACTTAAGCCTTTTCCTCTAAAACTTTTTAAGATTTAACAAGCGTTATACCCCTTTATTATGATAAATTTACTTTCATTCCATTCAAAACTGAAATAAATACTGATAACTCGTGGATAACTCACAGTTTATCATGTTTGTTTGTATTAACATTAAGGCAAGCACCCAACTTACATTGTAATTTGGATTCTTTTTTGGAATTAATGATTTGTTTTTAAGGTTCCACTAAAGTCAAAATATAGGACACTTCATAACCTCCCCTACATGTTCAATGTATAAATTTAACAGTCATATTGTTAGCTTTTTTCAAAACTACCTGTACCCTTTTTATTGGGAAAATATGCGTCATTTTTATCAAATTGGGAAATTTATAATAAACCATGAACTTGACTGGAACTTCAATTTGCAGACCCCTTTAAAGAGGTAAACCCTCATTTGAAATAAGACCCCTTATTGTAAGTGATGATACATAAATAGATCCTCAAATCTGCAAATATAGTCATTTTAGGCATGAAAATGTATAAATGAGTGTTTTTTGGTATGTATTCATGCACAATTACTACTGAGACTGCACTGTTTGGGAAAAAAGTTGTCTTTTTGGGAATAATTTTAGGCCATTTTTTATTCAAATTGGGATTCTTCTCCAGGGGATAAAGCCTTTATTCTCCGGTATTGTAATTTAAGGCAAACAATATCACTGATAATGATTAAAGTCCTAAACTACATTTATTGGAACATATGTTCATCTAAACATACTTAACATATACACACTGTGTCAATTGTAAATAAACTTGAAATTGTTATGTTGTTCCCAAACCAGTTCTTGGAGGGAACACTAAATTTTCAAAAAATATGGAGGCCTGCGAGGCAACTTTATTTGTTTACAATTGGTATGGACGAATACTGTTAGATGTAAATTTAAAATCAACATTAGTTTGTACTGCATAATTTATGCAGTACAAACTAATGTTGATTTTTCAGAAAATGTATTGATTTATGTGTTTCAGTTAATTTCATGTATTTTAGTGAATGCATACATTTGTATATAAGGTACATGTACATTACAGAAATTGGACAAATAGTATGGCAAGGCTGTATGCCCAGACTAGAAAATATTGATCATTGACTGGTTTAACATGTTTAATGATTTTATATAGTCATATATGGACAAGTTTTGATATTAAGTTTATTGCGCAGACTGTAATAATCTCAACATTTTTGTAAACATTTGAACATGTTGAACTTCTGAAGATTTTTTTTGAGATTTTTTACATGTACATGTTATTTTTGTATAAAAATGTAAACCCTGAAAGTGTTATAAGCATTTCATTAATATTCTAATGTTTTAGATAACAAAAGAAAAGGAGAAGAACAAACAGAAAACCCTTCAGCAAAAACTGTGAAGTTAGAGAAAAAGTGCAGTGATTTGATTGTATTGGGTCTGCCTTACAAAAGTACAGAAGAAGACCTAAAAACCTATTTTTCAAAGTATGGAGAATTGGTTTTAGCACAGGTTAGTTTTAAATTGAATGTAAACTAAGATATGCAGCAATTTTGAATAAACTACATGTAATAAGCAGTGTAAAGGCTGGTTTAATTTGTGCATTTATAAGTGTCCTTGTTTTCAAAATTCCAATAGGGAACATACTTTATATAATTGTATCAATAAACCATTTTTTTCACTATCATTTATAAGTGAACAAACATAATATACTAGTTAACATACACTTATAAATTTACATGTGCATAAATATATTGTATCTCGTTCGACGTTGAACTAGCAGTAATGATTTTGATTAATATAAATGGAACATAGAAACTACTATAAAAAAAAGTTTTCTAATTATTGTTTGTTTACTTGGCATGGAAGTTGTAATGGGAGGGTCAGCAGGTACATTATTTTTCACACCCTGTTAACAAGAGGATATTCTGTATCTTCAAGATTTAACAATGCTTTTTGTAGAAGAATGGACAGATAACACTGCTGTAGTTACTTGCGATCTGATCATAAAAAAGTGTCAATAGAAAATGTCTATGAAGTACAAAAGGACTTCAAACCAAAAAAGGCATAACAAGTACTTTGATCATGTTGATAAGAAACATATATCTAAATAACAATTAAGTATTCAGCACAATTTGTATTGATAGATATAGGAAGATGTGGTGTGATGTCTGCTTTTACTGAAATGCTATTTGAATGATTAAGGGTGGATCAAAGTAATCACAAATGTATAATACTGTACACATTTACATGTATCAAGATATGATACCTTTTATAAAGCATAACATAATTTTATGTACCATGTATTGTCTTTTTAAAACTCATTATAGGTGAAAATTGATCCATGGACACAAAAGTCAAAAGGCTTTGGATTTATAAGGTTCCATGATCATGATGCTCAACTGAATTGCTTGGCACAACAGAGACACATGATTGACGGAAGATGGTGTGAAGTCAATATACCAAACTCTAATGTAAGTCAAAATCAGGATTCTTGAAATTTTTATCATTATGAATAGTTTTGTGAGTTTAAGTTCATGCTTAGAGATTTTAACCAGTGGCCCCGAACAGTCTCTATATTATAAAGTTCATGAGTGTGTTTTCTACAGTGCTGCAATTTTGAAAACAATTTCGATAAAGTGATACCTAGGTTAATAGAGAAGGAAAGTATTGTGTCTTACTCCATTATAGACAGGCAGCTGTTATCCAGTTGAAATTAAACAAAAGATTCGGAACTCTTTATAAATGAAAAATAAATTGATAAGTTGGTATATTTGGATTGTTTACATCTGTTTCTACTGTGATCTTTTCCCATCACTTGGTGTCTTGTCTACTGTTGTTTTCATCTTTTATTGTCGTCCATTTTCTTTTACAAAGATCATCCCTCAAAAACTACTGGGTCAAAATCAAAAACAAGATCATCATTTGAGTATTTAGTCGAAGAAAAAAATATGTCCAATGATTCTATCTAGTCAATGTAATGCAATTTATTGATAATATGTTAGATACATTTTAATATTTTATTTACAATGTATGTCACATGTATAAATTTGAATTACGATACTTGCCAAGAAATTATTTTTGTTATAAATTTTACAACAGATTGAAGTAATGCATTGTGATAAAATCTGATATACAAAAAAGGCTGAACTTTTGAACAAAGGAAGATAACTCCAACTTTTTTATTTAACTGGCATAGGTGGCAGAAACCAGTTATTTTACTATAAATCTTTAGAATTTCATGGATTTATGATTTTATTTTCTTGAAAATTCATTCAAGATTATATACAAATAAAATGTATGGTTTCAAGGAACTAAGATGTGTGCGTGCTTATGTAAATTATATATAGAAAACCTTTAAATTTGGGTGTCTGTCCAGCATGGAGATTTAAAAATTTATAAATGCATTGCAAATAAGGCAAAAAATGTGATGTTCTCATACCAATCTAATTCTCACATGCAGAATTCTGCTTAAAGCTGACAAGAATTTTAGGCAAAATTCAAGAGAAAATGGATATCTAGTGAATTAGAGCCTTGTCCGAACCTTTCCTTACCATCAAAATCTCAAGATATTTTTGTTTACAGAAAAATGAATATTTTCCCCACTTTGATTGGATGCCGTTAAGTGAGGAGACCACCATTGTGACATCTAATTGGACCCATGTGTGAAGGAAATCCCCAATCTGTGTATGCAACTACTTACTTGTGTAGTACACTTGCCTAGAATTTACATTCATTTATTTTTTTAGTCCATATGCTTAACTATAACAAAATTTCTGCGTGGGACACATGTTCTGGTACACCAAAACTGGTACAGTGTTCTCCCCAGATATTTCATATAGCATCCTGGTGAACAGGGGAAATTAGAATACCATCTTGTTTCTAAAATTATAGCATCACATCCATAACATAACCTATAGGAAAACCAATTCAGATAGCATCACATATAAAATTATAGCATCACATAACCATGATGCTAAAAGGCTTTGGAGAGAACACTGGACTGTACCTGCCACCATAGCAAAACACAATTCATTGTTTTATTTAAACATTTACAAAATCACAAAATGAAAGCAACTTGACAGTACCTATTTATTCTTCATTGCTCACAAGCACTTTGATTTCAAACTTTTATTTAGAAAATTAGGATAGAAAGACATAAACTTGATCATTATGTAGCAAAAATGGTCAGCAAGACAGACAAAATTTACAAATAAGTCAATACGGCTAAAATTGTCAGTCCACTCCTTATTTGAGTAATTGCCCGTCCCCTTCATTGACAATTTTACAATTTTTTGCAGTTTTGCCAACAGGGTAATCTGAAACTGTAATAGATGGATAAAACTTAATGAGGCAAAAAGGATAAGAAAGATAAAATCTACAAATAAGTTACATTCCCTAAATTGTCGGTGGACTCTTTATTAGGTGTTATCGACTATAAGTTCTGATTTTATCTGTTGTATTTTTTGTTGCATTTTTATACGACCGCAAAAATTTTAATTTTTTGGTCGTATATTGCTATCACGTTGGCGTCGTCGTCGTCGTCGTCCGAATACTTTTAGTTTTCGCACTCTAACTTTAGTAAAAGTGAATAGAAATCAATGAAATTTTAACACAAGGTTTATGACCACAAAAGGAAGGTTGGGATTGATTTTGGGAGTTTTGGTTCCAACATTTTAGGAATTAGGGGCCAAAAAGGGCCCAAATAAGCATTTTCTTGGTTTTCGCACTATAACTTTAGTTTAAGTGAGGGCTATTCCAGAAAAAAATGTATGGGGAGGTTGGAAGGCACTTTATATTAATAATTCATGGGTGATGGGTATCAGAGCAACTTTTCACACTATAATGCACTATAATTCTCAATTACAATTGTCTGGGTGACGGGTGCTGACAAAAACTGCCTTCCAACCCCCCCATACATTTTTTTCTGGAATAGCCCTGAATAGAAATCTATGGAATTTTGACACAAGGTTTATGACCACAAAAGGACGGTTGGGATTGATTTTGGGAGTTTTGGTTTTAACAGTTTAGGAATTAAGGGCCAAAAAAGGGCCGAAATAAGCATTATTCTTGGTTTTCGCACAATAACTTTAGTATAAGTAAATAGAAATCAATGAAATTAAAACACAAGGTTTATGACCATAAAAGGAAGGTTGGGTTAGATTTTGGGAGTTTTGGTCATAACAGTTTAGGAATAAGGGGCCCAAAGGGTCCAAAATTGAACTTTGTGTGATTTCATCAAAAATTGAATAATTGGGGTTCTTTGATATGCTGAATCTAACTATGTATGTAGATTCTTAATTTTTGGTCCCATTTTCAAATTGGTCTACATTAAGGTCCAAAGGGTCCAAAATTAAACTAAGTTTGATTTTAACAAAAATTAAATTCTTGGGCTTATTTGATATGCTTTATCTAAACATGTACTTTGATTTTTGATTATGGGCCCAGTTTTCAAGTTGGTTCAAATCAGGATTCCATATCAAGTATTGTGCAATAGCAAGAAATTTTCAATTGCACAGTATTGCACAATAGCAAGATTTGCCAATAACTTTATGTAAATAACTTCATTGGAAATTTGCCAATATAAAATGTTGCTGATGAAGCTTTTTTTCCTTATCTTATCTAAAATGTTTTTAGAAAAGGTATGTTGGACATTTGCCAGACATGACTATGATGTCATTTTCTATTTTTATTTGCCAATAACTTTATGTAAATAACTTCATTGGAAATTTGCCAATATAGAATGTTGCTGATGAAGTTTTTTTTATTGTTTTATACAATAAACAATGTATATTCACTTTTACTACCAACCAATCTTTACCATTCAGTGATAACAAGCACTTTACTTTACATTTTAATATTTTATGATGTATTTAAAAGAGTAGTTATTGTTGCAAACTCCATTAGAAATTTGAATTGATATCAGTTTGGAAAAAGGGAAACGGGGATGTGAAAAAAAATGGGGGGGGGGGGGGGGGGTTAAATTTTTCTCATTTCAGATTTCATAAATAAAAAGAAATTTCTTCAAACATTTTTTTGAGAGGACTAATATACAACAGCATAGTGAATTGCTTAAAGGCAAAAAAAAATTTTTAAGTTCATTCATTCTGTGTCAGAAACCTACATGTATGCTGTGTCAACTATTTAATTTTAGATTTAAATAAGTTTGAAGAAGAAGTCTTTAATTGATTTGTAAAATCTTGACATTTGTTTTGTGTAAAAAAAACCATGTAATGTCAAAAATTTGATCACAATCCAAATTCAGAGCTGTATCACGCTTGAATGTTTTGTCCATACTTGTCCCAACTGTTCAGGGTTCGACCTCTGCGGTCGTATAAAGCTGTGCCCTGCAGAGCACCTGGTTATTGCTATTATTTCAAAACTAAGTTTTAACGCCAGAAATAATGTAAGATTTATTTTGTGCAAAGTGACCAAATATTATTTTAAAGTTAAAATAAACCTAGTGATAATAGGAGATTACAATGCAATACGTAGAAGTAAAACATGTACATGTAAATATGTTGTTTTCATGATCTGATTATTTGAGAGACTTGAATGCTGTCATCCCTTCTAATATTATATAATTAAAATGATGTTCTTGTTACAGGAGGCTGGACAACAGACACAATCCAGGAAGATATTTGTGGCCAGAATATCTGAAGGTATCAACACAGATGATCTTCATCAATATTTCTCTAAGTTTGGTTCTGTAGTAGATGCTTTTATTCCCAAACCCTTTAGAGCTTTTGGATTTGTAACATTTGGAGAACCTGATGTTGCAACTGCTTTGTGTGGAGAGGACCATATTATCAAAGGTTGCAGTGTCCATGTCAGTATTGCTGATCCAAAGACACCATCTAGAGATAGGGAGCGTGGAGATAGAGGAGATGATCATAGACGGGACAGGGGTGGTGATCACAGAGGGGATAGGGGGAGGGATTATAGAAGGGATGATAGGGATAGAGAAAGGGAACGATATGACCGTAGAGGAGAAAGAGATGGTCGTATGAGGAAATCCAGAGATGACCACAGAGATCAACCTATGACTGGAATAAATGAGCCAGTGGGAATGAATGGAATGAATTTCTTAAACTCTGCCATGTTGGCTGCAGCACAGGCTGTCCTTTCTGGACAGGCACAAGGGGGTTGGGGTGGTATGCCTTCACAGAATGCAGGGGGTGCTGATTTGGGTCCAGGATACGGAGGAACGCTTGGTTCAAAGTCTGACAGCAACAGATCTTACAGTGGTTGGGGAACTTCAACAGGATATGACACAGGCAGTTCTAGTGGAACATACAGTACGAGTCAGACAGGAGGGTACAGTGGCTGGGGTGGGGGCAGTAGTAGTAGTCGCAGTAGTGGTTGGAATTAACTTTTTACATTTTTTGCAATTCACATTTTCATGTTTTTGTAAATACTTCATTGATGCAAAAATACAATTTGTACAAAAAAATAACCCACCTCTATATTAAGTATTAGTGATTTCAGATTAAAAAAATAGATCCAATTGATATCAATTTTCATAAACTTTGATTCTTTATAAATGTTTCAAGAAATTAGACATAAAGAATCATATCATTTGTGAAAATCATCTAAGAAATCAACCACTTTTATTCAGGTTCATACTATTATTCAAAGCTTTAAATTCTTTCTGTGCAAAAAAAAATGAAGTGCAAAAAATTTATAGGTTAAATAATATTTTTTGTCATTCAAATTCCGTTAATGAAAATTTCAACTTTTTAATTATCTACCAAGCTTCTTATAACTTGAAAATCACAACGATTTAATGAATTGTTACTGCAATTAATGCATTCAGCATTTATATAAATTATTTGGATGTAAAAAGTGTACATAGCTTGGAACACAAGGAGAGCTGAAGTAAGCGAAGACAGACAGTGATGAGGTTTATAAACATGAGATAGTGATGAAAAATACTGTTGGTACATTCAAATGAGAGAAGTTAAATGAGTTAGATATAAGTGATATAACTAGCAAGTCAATGGTTCTTAAAAGTGTGACACAAAAGAAGAGTTTGTATGGAACAGTGAAAAAGGAAAGTAAAGAATAGACCTGGGACAGAGAAAAATAAATTGACACAAATGTAGTTATTGAAAAGTATTTGTTGTGTATAAGATGTTGTTAGTGTCTAAAACATGTTATATGTTAGTGTATTAAAAGACCAGTGTGTGTATTTGTTGTAATGTGATCGATGAGAAATAAGTTTGAGTTGTAAAATGATGAATGAATATTCAACATATGATACCATCCATGAAATGATCTGACTATGAATGATTGAAGTAAGATTGGGATGAAATTGTTGACTTAAAACTGAGTTGTCCCACAATTTTGAAATTCTTGATCCAAAGGATAGTTTATACATGTACCTGTTGTAATATGTATGATTATCTTATGTGACTTTTTGTCTTACCTGAAGTAGTATGGGATACATAATGATGCTGATCTGACTGCAAAAGGTCAACTATATTTGGTGACGCTATGAATGTAAGTTGTACAGGTCCATCTGGAAGGGTTCATCTGACCTTGACCTCATTTCCTTGGATGATAGTAATTAAGTTTGTATGATAAGGTTTAGTCTCAGATACTATATCAGGGCCAGGCCTGTAGCCAGGAATTTCCAAAGGGGGGTTATTTGGACTCACGAACTCAACTTTAACAGTCACAAATCGAACAGAACGTTGACTTTAACAGTGCTTATTTGTTTTCTAGGGAGGGGGTTCGGACAAACCCCCCTGGCTATGGGTATGAGGGCCTTTTCCCATCATGGTTATGTGATGCTCTCTGAAATTATCTTCTATAGTGTTATGGATGAGTTGATATAATTTCTGGAAAGAAGAAGGTATTCCCTGTTTACGAAGATGATGTATAAGGAATTATTGAAATTGAAATTATTGTAAGGTGTTCATGTCCATCTGGCATGCTTAACAGACCTTGACCTCATTTTCCTGGTTCATAGGTCACCATAAAATCAATGTGGGTCAGTCCTTTTCTCTGATACTATAAGCAAAAGGTAACCTGTATTTTGTGTATTAAATAACTGAGGTGTACATGTCTTTAAGGTATAGTTAAATATGTAAGTCTCTCGGATGCTGACAAAAATAGGTAAAAATACGTTTTGTCTACTGTATACAAGGTTGGATCCAGCCATTTTAAAAAGGGGGGTTCCAACTATATATCCCCATTCAAATGCATTGATCGGTGATCGGCCAAAAATAAGTGGGGTCCAACCCCCAGACCCCCCCCCCCCCCCCCCCTCCCCCCCCCCTGGATCCGCCAATGGTATAGATTGATTGTATAGTGTACATGTCTGTCTTGCAGTGTTCCCTAGACCTAAAATTCATTGTCCATTTGTCAACAATAAGTTTTCGTTGTTGGGTCTGACATTTTTATATACTATAAACAGAGGCAGTCAGTGGGCCCTCCACTTATGAAAATTTCTGGATCCGCCACTGATTAACACCAGGGCAACTATGTTTGGTGTATGGAAGGACTAAGGTGTCCTTGTTCCTCTGAGTTCATCAGGCTTAACACCATATTCATGGTTCAGTGGTCATTTAGTTTTAATGGTTATGCTCCTTTCTCGAATAGAATTGCCTCCTGGAATGTTTAACTCAACCTTGGTGATCCTTGGATATTTGATCAATGCTTACTGCATTTCGAAGTATCTACCATATCTATTGTCTGGAATGTTGTAAGGTGTACATGTCTGTTGGGCAAGATTTTGGACCTTGGAGTCTTCCTCCTGGATCATTGATTTAGTAACAATGTTTTCTTTTTTTGAAAAACGCAAATTATAATTATGATCAGTTACGCAGGCGAGACATTTCGGTATCTACCTTGTGTTTATTTCAAACGATTTTAACAAAATTATCTTCACTGGTCAGGTTTATTAGTCGACTGTCCATGACTAGCAAGTTGATAGTCTCTTTGACTTAATCATACTTACTTTTATATATGCTATAAGAAGAGTGATGAAGAAGTTTTATTGGTATAAAGTTGTAATAAGAGTGAACAACACCAACAATTGGGCGAGAATAATCAGTGGGTGAGTTAGTCAAATATATATACTGGTAAGCAGCGTTTGAAGGAACAAAGGGAAATGAGTTTGTAAAAATTGCTTGCACTAGAATTTGAAAAACGAAATTATTAGATGTGTAAAAAGGGTACAAGAGTGAATATATATGATTCTGAAAAGTTAAACATTTCAAAGTTTAATTTCATAGTGAAGGAGGATGAGGATGAGGAGCATTGATAAAACAATTTTACATTTCGTTTTCGGATATGAAGTAGCTTCTTTTTTTTATTTTTTTTTTTGGGGGGGGATTACAGGCGACACATTTTGTATATAAAAAAAAAGAAAAGAAAACAGCGTCTTTGATACTCCCATGTAAAGACCAGATGTGAATAAGAAAGGTTTAATGATCGACGTCGAGTGAAGGTAAAATGATAGAATGATATTGGTTAGAGGATATTTGAAAGTGTTTTGAATGATCCACTGGCAGGAATAGCCTTCGATACAAGGAAACTGGACTAAAGTCTAGTCAAGGCGAAAAAGGAAAAAAAACTTCGGACAACTGTAAAATAGCAGCAGCTTGTTGATATTCCCGAGAAAAGAATTAGTGTATCTCGATCATTGCGTAGGAAATATCGTACGTGTGACATTATCTTTATACTAGATGTATGGTAATTAGTATGTGAAAAAGCGTAGTATGGTAAATTATACGGAGGGAATTGGGTACATATGGTAAAGAGTCCTTATTACAGATATTATTTGCCAAGCTGGACCAGTGAGTTTTAATTTGTGTGTTCAAACTCGTCTTTTCCGAAATTGATGACCTCACTAAACATTACATCTGTTTATAGGGTAACTTCCAATCTTTATACAAGTTGTATTCAATCATTCTTCTCTGAACCATATGGCCAAAGTTCGCTTCTATCATAATGTTATGTTGTTTAAACTTTGTGCTAGCTGATTGGCCTCCGTTGTTCTGGTTCCTGTCGACTACTGATCTTCGTGTTTAATAAGAGAATTGAACACCGGAGTTTATTTTGATTTCAAATTGATAAAAATTCAAAGCACACAGTTCAAAACTGTGGAAGTTAGTCCATCGTAAGATTGATAAGTACTTGCTTGACAACCAGTGGAAAATACTTAATTAAATTTAATTATCAGTCGTACTAAAGGTACGTTAACTTGGATATATATATAACCCCTCCAAGAGTTTAGTGATGACCAATGTGGTGTGTAGCGCTCAACTTACAAGATCGTTGCATAATTTAAGAGCATACCAATCTAATAGCTTCAAGGGAAGATGATGCACCCAATATCTTCG